>NC_064839.1:21761377-22386377 GCF_024166365.1 Elephas maximus indicus
TTCTCCTGGCAGTCCATGGTATATTCAATGTTCTTTGCCAACACCGTAATTCAAATACATCAATTCTTTTTCAACCTTTCTTATTCAGTGTCCAGATTTTGCACGCATGTGAGGACATTTAAAATACCACGGCCTGCGTTAGGCTCACTTTAGTCCTTAAAGTGACATCTTTGCTTTTTAACACATTAAAGAGGTCTTTTACAGCAAAATTGCCCAATGCAATATGTTATTTGATTCTTGACTGCTGCTTCCATGGGCGTTGATTGTGAATCCAAGTAAAATGAAATTCTTGACAGCCTCAGTCTTCTCTCTGTTTATCATGATGTTGTTTATTGATTCAGTTGTGAGAATTTTTGTTTTCTTATGTTAAGGAGTAATCCACACTGAAGGCTGTAATCTTGGATCTTCATCCGTAAGTGCTTCCAGCAGTGGCATCGCTAGCAGGGTACAGGGGATGCTGACCACACCAGGTGATACTGTCAGAGACCAAAAAAAAACCCATTGACGTCGAGTCGACTCTGACTCCTAGCGACTCTAGAGAACAGAGTAGAACTGCCCCACAGAGTTTCTAAGGGGCGGCTGATAGATTCGAACTGCTGACCCTGTGGTTAACAGCCAGAGCTCTTAACCACTGCGTGACACCAAAATGACTGTCTATAAAATTTTTGTGCAGTGTTCCAGCAGAAATTTATGATTTTTTATAAAAACATCCCTGTGGTTCACTGTAACAACAAAAATATTTTTTGTAAGCCCATCTTGCAGGAATCAATGTACTTACAAGGCTAAAACTCTATGCTAATGTACTTTTTGAACCTCCTAATGTGCTACAGTCAGAATTGTCATTATTATCCAATTACGATAACACTTTAAATCACATGGTTTCATCTGCACACACTATAAGCACTCGCTGTTGTTTTTGTTGCTACCTGTGTTTTCATAGTTGCTGGTTTTTATCAAACTTTCTAGTGATTTAGCTACAATTTTGTAGTAATTAGTATTTGTGAACCTATATCAATAACTTTTTTGAGGATGAAATAATAATTGAAGGGAAAGGAGAAAAATCAAAAAAGGCTCCCGGTCAGTTGCTAATAGGGTTGTAACCAATAATGTTGTAATTCAGTGTAGAAAGACTTTACAAAACGATTTTGTTTTTACTAGTCATGTAATCAAAGAAATAATACATTTGAGCAATTTATCACTGTATTTATCACATGCATATTTATTATCAATTTTATTCTATGATTAAAATTGATAATAAACATTACTAAGGATTCTGTATGATCTTGTAAGGGGGGAGCTCCAAGGGGGAGTGACACCATGAATTAACTCACTGAGTGACACCAACCCTAGTGACAACACTGCTTCAAGTCCTCTTCACTTTCAGCAAGGAAGGGTGTGTCACCTGCATATCCAAGGTTGTTAATAAGTCTTCTTCATACAGTCCAGCTTCTCTAATTATTTGCTCAGAATATGGACTGAGTAACTATGGTGAAAGGCTACAACCCTGACATACTCCTTTTCTTATTTTAAACTGTGCAGTTTTTCGAACAACTGCCTCTTGGTCTATGTACAAAGACCTGGAGTTAGAAAACCAAAAGGGAAGAACATGCTTAGCCTTTATCAAGCTGAAAGAACTAAAGAAAAAATTCCAGGCTCAAATTGAATTTTTTGACATTGAAGGATTCTATGGGCAGAATATTGAATGACACAGGAAACATCAAAAGAAGATGGTAGGAACAAGCAGAGTCACTGTACCAAAAATAATTGGTCAACATTCAACCATTTCAGGAGGCAGCATGTGATCGTAAACTGATGGTACTGAAGGAAGAAGCCCAAGCTGCACTGAAGGCATTGGCAAAGAACAAGGCTTCAGAAATTGACGGGATACCAACTGAGAAGTTTCAATAAATGAATGCAACGTCAGAAGTGCTCGCTTATCTATGCCAAGAAATTTGGAAGACAAGCTACCTGGCTGACCAACTTGAAGAGATCCATATTTGTGCCCATTCTAAAGAAAGGTGATCAAACAGAATGTGGGAATTATTGAATTTCATTAATATCACAGGCAAGTATAATTTTGCTGAAGATAATTCAATAACAGTTGCAGCAGTACATTGACAGGGAACTGCCAGAAATTCAAGCTGGATTCAGAAGCGGACATGGAACGAGGGGTATCATTGCTGATGTCAGATGGATCTTGGCTGAAAGCAGAGAATACCTGAAAGATGTTTACCCATGTTTTATAGACTACACAAAGGCATTTGACTGTGTGGATCATAGCAAATTATGGATAACATTGCAAAGAATGGGAATTCCAGAACACTTAACTGTGCTCATGGAGAAGAATCAGTAGCACCTACTAAAGATCACACCCAAAACCAAATTCAAACCAGTTGCCACCAAGTCAATTCCAACTGATGGCAACCCCATTTAGGCAGAGTAGAAACTTTTTGGAAGCAGATTGCCAGGCCTTTCTTCCAAGGCTTCCCAGTATGGTAAAACACCAACCTTTTGGTTAGTAGTTGAGCTTAAGCTTAAGAACAGTAGTTGAGTTTGTGTCACCCAGGAACTCCTAAAAGATTATATAGGAATAACAAAATATTATCTTAAAATTAAAATTTAAGTCCATGGGAACTTGATTCAACAACTTCTCCAGACCATTTCTAATGTCTCAAACAGGTGCCCCTGGAAAGCTCTGAAGCAGTGGTTCTCAAAGTGGGATCCCTGGACCAGCAGCATTAGCATCACCAGGGACCTCATTAGAAATGCAAATTCTCAGGCCCCACCCTGGATCTCTGGAATCAGAAACCGGGGTGGGACACAGCAGTCTGTGTTTTAATGAACCCTCCAGGTAACTATGATGGCACTCATTTGAGAATCACTGCCCTAAAGGAAAGGTACCATGCAACTGACAAATGTGTTTGCCTTTATCCTCCAGCTCCAATGGCCCAGATCCCACCCCACCCCCAAGCAGTGATTGTGGTTGGTTCCTTCTCCCTGTCTTCCCTTGTCCCATTTACAAATTGTCTTTCTGTTTTTCAAAACTGATCACAACCCAGCTTGGTGTCTCAGTCTCTACATCAAGCCCTTTGGACAAAAATGAATTTGTCAGAGTTGCAGTCACCTCCCCACCCCCCCATCTCCCCCCCTCCCCCGCCACCATAAGAATTGTCTCTGCTGTTTTCCTCCCAAGCCTGTCCTGTCTTACTGAATAATAATCAATCATCATCGTAAGCATTAACTTGGAGTATTTACCCTGTAAGTGCTTTATGCGGATTGTTTCCAATGTGGGTTGACATCTGTCAAAAGGGCATGATTCTTACATGGTAGGTGCCATGATCATCCCCTTTCCACATATGGGGAAACCGAGGCACATAAAGGGGAAAATAGTATCTGGAATCAAAGAGCTAGAAAGCAGCAGAGCTGGAACTTGAGTCCGTGTAGTCTGAGTTCAGATTCCGTACTCTTTCAGTCCATGCTGTGTGGCCTTTTGAGCATGACATGGTTAGCTTTTGTACTAGTGAATTAGGAAGAGCTATGGATTCACAGTACGAGAATTTGGATTAAAATCCTGACTCTGTTACTAATTAGATAAGATATTGGGTAGAGCCCCTTAGCTCTTGATATTTAGTTGGTCCATCTACAAACATCTGCCCATCTTTCCTCCCAGGGTTGCTACCGGAGCATCAAATGAGACAATGCAATGCATTTAAAGGTTCTTTGCAAGCTGAAGAAAGCCAGGTAAGTTTAAGGGGTTGTTATTCCCACTGGATGCCCAAGACCAGCCCCAGGTTGGCTGGTCATCCTTAATGAAGGTGGCTAGCAGCCATAATTACTTCCGTAGAACTAAGAAACAGATAGCAGTGATTTCTTATTCTAAAATCACGTCCACCAGCATTCTCCACTCTGCCTGTGGAGGCTGCTCCCCAACACCCCAACTGGAATTGTTTAATGAGATGGCTAACTGTCCCTTGGGGTGAGTCTGAGGGTCACGTGTTGTATTTTTCGCTTGCAAAAGACAAATCCAGGTGTAGGGTGGACTTCAGGCACAGTTTGATTCAGGCTCAAACAATGTCAACAGGATCTGTCCCTTGGTTCTGCTCCACATGGGTTGGCTCCATCCTCAGCTGACTCTGGTAGTTTGGGGCTCATATAGTCTAATGCCAGCTCAGAGGAAAAGAGGCCTCTCCTCTGATAGCTCAAACAAAAGCCCCAGGGTTGAATCAGGTTGGCTCTGGTTGGCCAACTTGAGTCCTGTGCCCATTCCTAAACCAAACACCACCACAAGAAGGATGGAAAAAGGTGAGTGGCTTTGCCTCCTCCCCTCGAGCTCTGAAGCACATGAACCAAGAGTGAAATAGAGGTGAAATTCTCTAGAGAAAAATCCGAGTGTTCTTGCCTCAAGGAGGCACAGGAAACAGAAAAAGTATTACAAATGATACCTCCCAAGGCCTGGCCAAATCCCTCCCTGTGGTCAGGTGATTCAGGCTGAGGCAGCTCACTCTCATTCCAAAGCAGGTCTCTCTGTGCACAGGTCCTTCCCCCCGGGAAGGGTGCCTCTCACGGGGAAGTTCAGAGCAGAACCTGGACGCATCGGAGTAAGAGACCTTCCGGAGCTCACAGCGGCTGCAAGAAGAAGAAGGTCCAACAAGGGCCCCGTGGTAACACAGCTGCTTGATAGTGGCGGATGTGTGTCCTGGCCTTCTGGAAGGTGGCACCAAGAAGGATAAACAGAGTCTGTTTTTCCTTCTTGTTCTGTCACTGTAATCCAGAAATAAACACACCCTCAGATGCCCTCTCAGTATCTTTCCAAAGCCACAATCGGTTTCTTTATCTCCTCCTTGGGATTTCCTGCTTCTTTTGCTGGACTCTGGGTGTGTGTGTGTGCATGTGTGTACGTGTTCTCTTAGAGATCATGACTTGCAGCAGCATTTTCCAAAGTGTAGGATGTGTGAGCTACAGGATAATTTGGGGAGGGCCACACATAAACTTTTTTTTTAATAGTTTTGTATCTATTTAAAGATGCACTGGGAAAATATTACAAGTGTTACAATATTGCAGCTGTTAGCTGCCCTTAAGTCAACTCCGGCTAGTGGCCATCTTATGTACAACAGAATGAAATGTTGCTTTGTCCTGCGTCATACTCACAAACCAAAAAAACCCATTGCCGTCCAGTCGATTCCAAAACATAGCAACCCTACAGGACAGAGTAGAACTGCCCCATATGGTTTCCAAGGAGCACCTGGTGGATTCGAACTGCCGACCTTTTGGTTAGCAGCCGCATTCAAGTCCATCAGTGTGGCTATTGTGCCAATTCATCTCACCAAGGGTCTCCCATACCCCTGCTGGCTCTCTACTTCACCAAATATGATATCCTTCAGCGACTGAGCCCTTCTGATGATGTGTCCAAAGCAAGGGAGCCAGACAATGTTCTGTTGGGATCCATAAGGTTTTCATTGGCTAATTTTTGAAAGTAGATCTCTAGGCCTACTTCCTATTTTGTCTTAATGTGAAAGCTCCACTGAAACCTGTCCACCATGGGTGACCCTGCTGGTACTTGACATACTGGTGGCATAGCTTCCAACATCATAGCAACACCCAGCTACCACAGTACAACAGACTGACAGATGGGTGGTTGGCTATGATAGCTAGCATTTACTGACTGCTTCCTACATGCCAGGCATTGTTCCACGGGCCTTCCATATACTAATGTTTAATCCTCATAATAACTGTAGGGGAAAGTTAGTCTTATCACAGATGAGAAACAGAGGCACAGAGAGATTAAGTGCTCAAGGTGACACAGCAAATGAGTAGTAGAGCCTGAACTCTGATCTAGGCAGTCTGGCTCCAGAGCCAAGCTCTTAACCACTACGCCAAACTCTGATTTCACAAAAATTATGATAGTGACACCAAGTGCCCTCTTCCAATTACCTTAAATAAGATATAGAAAGTCAATTTGGAGCCCTGATTGCACAGTGGTTAAGAGCTCGGCTGCTAACCAAAAGGTCAGCAGTTCAAATCCACCAGTCACTTCTCCGAAACACTAAGGAGCCGTTCTACTCTGTCCTAGAGGGTCGCCATGAGTCGAAATCCACTGGACGGCAGTGGGTTTTGGTTTATTTAGTCAATAATGGAAACATTGGCGTGGGAATGTGCTGAAATTTTTCTAGGTAGTGATTTGCTCAGTATGTAACCGGCTATGAGATTTAACCCCTATGGGAAGTCATCTAACTCCTCTGAGCCTCAACTCTTCATCTGAGAAATGGGGAGAAAAGCCCTTGCCCTGTGGAAGGCTGAAATGAGAGGCTCTATTAAAGTGCTTTGTAAGCTACGAAGCAAAGAGTTTCATGTAACTTATTTACTCCCCTTGTCCACAGGCACTAATCTAATTCTGCTGTATACTATTGGCATTGCCCTGTGTATTCATCATCTATTGCTGCGTAAGAAATTGCCCCAAAACTTAGTGACTTCAAACAATATTATTGCACAGTGTCTGTTCTAATTCATTCCCCCAGAGGAGGCATCTTTGTCTACATTTCTCAAAGGCACAGTACCGGTCAGCAGCAACTCTGGACAGAAACCCCTTTGAGAGGGAACGAAAACAATGTGTCTTCTCCCCAGAAAAATGCACATATCCATACAACCCTGTACATGATTTTAGGGGCTCAAAGACTCCCCTAGAAGCCACTGGTCCACCCACTAGGAGTCAATGGACTTCAGCTTAATAATGACAGGTTGTATAGGTTAAACATAGAGATATCATATAACCCAGCAGTTCCACTCCTAGGCATACACACAAGAGAAATGAAAACATATGCGTGCACAGAAATGTGTACACGAATGCTCGTTGTCGGCATTATTCATAATAGCCGAAAAGCGAAAGCAACCCAAATGCCCATCAGCTGAAGAACAAATAAATAAAATGAGATATATCCATACAATGTGGTATTATTCCTCAGCAAAAAGGGATGAAGCACAGATGCATGCTACAATATGGATGAACCTGGAGAACACCATGCTAAGTCAAAGAAGCCAGTCACAAAAGACCACATACTGTATAATTGTATTTATATGAAATGTCCAGAATACGTAAATTCAGAGAGACAGAAAGTAGACTCATGGTTGCTAGGGGCCTGGGGAAGGGAGAAATGGGGAGTAACAGCTAATGGGTACAGGGTTTCCTTTTGGGGTGATAAAAATGTTCTCAACTTGGTGGTAATGGCTGTACGATTCTGTGAATATACTAAAATCATGGAACTGTATGCTTTAAAGGGGTGAATTGTGTGATATATGAATTTTATCTCAATAAAGCTATTTTTAAACACATTGAAAAGTATGTGTAAATAATTCTCCCCTCCAAGAGATGAGGCTTAATTCTCCCCCCTCCCCAACCCCCGAGTGAGGGTTGGTCTTAGTGACTTAATTCCAAAGAATAGAGTATGGAAAGGGAAAAATAGCAACTTTGCAGTGGAGATAACTGGCAGACATCACCTTAATGTCAAGATCAAGGTCAACATCAGCAGTGATGAGTCATGTTGATATCATGTACCCTTTGATGGGATTTGATGAGGAGGGCACCTCACCTCTGTGATATTCTTCTCCAAAACCCATAACTCCTGTCTAATCATGAGAAAACACAGACAAACTTAAATCTAGGCAAATCCTACAAGATACCTGACCAGTAATCCTCAACACTGCCAAGTCATGAAAAGCAAGGAAAGTCTGAGAAACTTTCACAGATGAGAGGAGGCTACAGAGACATGATGACTGAATTTAATGCAGTATCCTGAATGAGATAATGGAGCAGAAAGGGACACTATTGGGAAAACCACTGAAATCCAAATAAAGTATGGCATTCAGTCCATAGTAAGGTACCAGTGTTGGTTTCTTGGTTGTGGGAAATGCACCGTGTTTATGTAAGATGCCAACATTAGGGGAAATTGGGAGAAAGGTGTACCACAGCTCTCTGTGCTGTCTTTACAACTTATCTATAAATCTAAAATTGTTCTAAACAGAAAGCTTTGAGAAATGCATTGAATTATTCATCGTGGGGGAAAACAATAACTTTATTAGACTTCCTTATACGTAGTTCATAGTTTAATGTCTACATGTATAACATATACACGTACTGTACATAATGAATGCATATACAGATATAATGTATGTAACCATAATCTTTTTACTTTTAGCAACGTGAAGGGGTAAGAATTCCTCTTGTTGTACCTCAGGGGCAGAAAGTTGAGTTAATTTTATCCCTTAGTTCACGATGTATTATCGTCATTGGTCTGGACAAAGACCCGTTCATCGTATTTATTTGGTTATCTGGTTATTCCCATTGACCACCATTTCCCTCTCATTTCCCTCCTTCCCCATAAGGAACCCTTCTAATGTGTGTCTTCATGTCTGCATATGTCCTTACAAAATGTGTATTGTTGGGTTTTGTGTATACGTATTTAATTTATGTAAATAATACCTCGCTACGTACCTCATTGTCCTTTTACTTTTGTAACAGAACACCATGCATTGCAACTCCAGCCACATTGCTATGTGCACACCAAATCATTGCTTCTACCTGCTTCATTGTTCTCCACGGTGGGCGTTCTCAGTTTTCCCCGGATGAGCCCCCAGATTGTCTCCAAGTCCCTGCCAACAGAAAATATGATACAATGCATTTCCTCTTGATCTCCCCCTAAGGACCTGTGTGGGAATGCCTTTGGGATATATACCCAGAGTAGACAAGTTGGGCCTTGGGTTATAATATATTTAACTTGACCAAGCATCGGGTATTACTTAGAGAATCATCTCACCAGCATGGCTTTTGTTGTGTGTTGCCATCCAGTCAGCTCCGACTCATGGCGACCTATGCATAAAAGAAACGTTGCCTGGTCCTCACCATCTTCATGGTTATTGGTATGTTTGAGCCCATTGTCGTGGCTGTTGTGTCAACCTACCTCACTGAAGGTTTTGTTTCCTTCATCTTCATTGTCCTACTTTACCAAACGTGATATCCTTTTCTAGTGACCAGTCTTTCCTGATGTGTCCAAAGGAAGCAAGAAGAGGTCTCACCATCCTCACTTATAAGGAACATTCTGGTTGTATTTCTTAAGACTAATTCGTTCATTCTTTTGGCAGTCTATGGTATATGAAATATTCTTTGCCAGCACGAACCATCAACTCTTCTCTGTCTTCCTTCCTCCCCAGCATGGCAGGAAAGTCTTTCTATCCCCACGCCCCCTCAGCCATAATGTTTCCAACGCTTACTTCCTCTACAGATTGTGATCAGGCCCTGATTTGAGGACTGACAGGCAGCTGGGAAAGAGCATCCTAATAATCGCTAATATGTACTGAGCAGTTGCTTTCAACCAGGCACTGTTCTAAGCTTGATGTGTGGGAGTTAATTTAATTCTTACAACACTCTTTTTAGTTAAGTACTTTTATCATCTCCAATTTACTGAAGAAGGAATGGAAGCACAGAGAGGCAAGATGACTTGTCCAGGGTCACTCAACTGGAACCATCATGTAATCACTCACCTGTAACCACCCAACTATAACCCAAGGGCCTCTGGGTGCCCAGAGCCAGCCCAGGCTCCACGAGTCTGCAATGCCAGCCAGTTCCCCAGCCTGGCCACATGGGCTTGGGAACTCTGAGCGTCATTTGTGTTAATCCCGAGGCTTAGGTAAAACATAAACCCCACTCACAATAGTATCGGTAATTCATATCTTTCTAAGTCCATTAAGGCATCTTTTCTGCTCCAAGGGATGGTTAGAAACTTATTCTGAGGTACCTGAGACACATGGCTGCTTCCTACATTTGACCCAACTTATAATGAAAGGAAGCTGGATGACAGGAAAAGATGGCTGTACACCTAACAGGGGCAGGAACCACCGTTCATGCCAGCCACTGCCCCACTGAGTACCAATCAATAGTGCTCTATTAGGAGGCGTAATCAATGCGCAGCAGGCAGACCCAGCCAATTAGGCTTATCGGCTGCCGGAGAGGAGCAGGAAGCCTTCTTTTCCTCCTGGTTGTTTTCCTGCTCCATGGAAGAAATCAGTTCCCATTTTTTATCTCTGGATTCCCACCAAGCCAGCTCAGTGGGGAAGGCGTGCTGACAGAAAGCAGGTTTGAACTATCTCACCCCCCTTGAGCCTGGGGTCAGGTCAGATGGCCCTTAAGGCCAGGCTTGCAAAGGAATGGGAACAGCCCTTCCATGGGCTTCTTGGCAAAGAGAATAGACCCGTCAGGCCTGGCCAGGCCAGCACCTCTTTCCTCTTCATCCCTTCACCCTCCCTAGAGACTTGAGGAATTTCCCACTGGGCTCCTTGAGTATCATCCCAGCTGGTGGGGTGGGGGCAGGGAGAACTCGCTCTAGTTTGGGCAGTTTGAAATATCAATTTCATAGCAAAAAGGCAGCCCCATCAGCAGCATTTTAACATTTAACGGAGGCTAATTGCATGCTGGCAAATACTGTATTTATCAACTGCATCTGTTTTGGCCCTTGCTTTCTCCTTCCAAAGAGATGAATTACTGAGACAGATAAGGATCCAGCTTTCAGGGCGATCAAATGAACGCCAGGAGTCCTCAGCATAGGAATGGTTTGTGAAACCCGGCTCCTGCCCGTTTCAGTGAGCCAGCTAAGAAGGTGTTCTTTGCCAAGAATGTAATGGGCACACCACTCATTGGCCTTCCCCCCCGCCTTGGTACATTACACGGGAGTAAGAGAATTTGCTTTTAAAGTATCTTTTGCAGTCGCTTCAAATAAGTCACTCAGTAATTCCTGGTGCTTATTGTGGTCAGTGATGTTGATCCAGGGTGAAAGGACGGGCTGGTTTCAGGGTTGGATTTTCCACCAGGCACAGCCTGATAGTAGTGGGGGAATCAAACGTGGAGCAAAACAAGATGGCAGCCTCCGAGCCAACGAACATTGCCTGTGGGGTTGCACAGACTTTCCTGACCTTAGCCAGGATTTCATAGCAGCTTTCTGGAGTAGCCACATGGATTCCCCAGTTCACGACAAAGAACCAGTCTTCAGGGCTCTGCATTCCAGTTATTAAATTCATTTAATGGTGTGTAGCCTCAAGACTCTTAAAGCAAGATTTATAAACAAGAAAATCGGAGCTTTAAGAAAACCCGTCCGTCCTCCGGGGAACCAGGAGGGTGTTTCAGTCTCTGTACAGTGCTGCTGGCCTGAGTTTAGGGAAGACTCATGAAATGTTTCAAGGGTTGGAGTATCTAGTACGTCCCCTTGGACGTTCTCCCCTAATTGAAGTGCTAGCCCTTGTCAGTCAGGGCTGTCTGATATTTGTCCTCAATGTCCTTTTTTATGTAGGCCATCTAACCAAATCAAAAACCAAACCAGGAGTCTTTGAGTCAACTCCAACTCATGGCAAACGCACGTGTTGCAGAGTAGAACGACACCCCATAGGGTTTTCATGGCTATGGCCTTGCCAAAGCAGATCACCAAGTCTTACTTCTGAGATGGCTCTGGATAGGCCTGAGCTGCTAACCCCTTGGTTAGTAGGTGAGCACTTAACACTTTGTGCCACCCCTTTGCTTACTCTTAATTCGCACTTGTCCCAGCGTGTAAATATCCCCCTTCTCCCTTGCCTTGCATCCCTTTGCAGGTTAGTAGGCAGTTATTGAGTCATGCCCCTTCTCCGTACCCCACCCCACCCCAATTACCACTTAGCCAAACTACGTACAAACATATTTAGCTCTTTTAATCTTTTTCTCATAAGGTTCTAATTTTACATTTTCCAGGGCATTTTGGATTTGGCAGAATAGCCTTCGTCTGTGAAGAGTAGAACTTAATTATCAAAAGCTGAGCTGGAGTGAGCAATCCATCATGGGGTGACACATCCTTGCCTGTGTTCATTTGAAAAACATTTTTTTTTTTTTTTTTTTTTTGTGGCTCTTGGAAGAGAAAGAAAAAAGAAAGCTGTCAGAATAAAAGAAAACGTCCATCCTGACATTCATCATTCTACACCACCACCACAGGACATATCAAAATGTCACAGCTTAGGAGATTAAGAGTCAAAAACGTTCATTTGGAATTCTCTCTTGCATTTTCTTTCCTTCTTTATCTTCTTCTTCTTCCTTTTTTTGGAACTTGGTGCTAAATGTCTCCTAGCCTGTGAAAGTTAGTCAGGTAAAATGCCTTCTACAGTAAACATCATCTTTTGACAAGTTTGCTTTATAATTAAGCCCGTCTGAGTAGTTACCCAACTGTCAAGCTTCACTGTTTTCTTTAAGAGACAGGGTTTTTTAACAGCCAGATAAATGTTCACTGTGGCCCAGCTCAGTGGCACAGTGACACCCTGTGGCCATGTCAGGTCATGGACCCACAGTGGGGCCACACAGGGTATGACTCAAGGAAGGCTGGCCCCAGAAGGTTTCCCAGGCGAATCCTGGCATTATTTTGCTATCTGCATGCTGACAAGATTTGCCAAAAGGGGACCAGTGTTGGGACAGAGGAGGCTGCCCTGTGTTGATTTAAGTGAGATGTTGCTGATGTTGTTAGCTGTCATTGAGTCGGCCTCTCATGGTGACCCCGTGCACAATGGAGCTAAATGCTGCCCAGTCCTACACCATCCCTGTGATTGGTTGTGGATAGGGCCATTGTGGTCCATAGGGTTAGCACTGGCTGATTTTTGGAAGTAGATTGCCAGGTCTTTCTTCCTAGTTCATCTTAGTCTGTAAGCTCTGCTGAAACCTGCTCAGCATCACAGCAACATGCAAGCCTCCACTGGTACGTGGTGGCTGCACGTGTGGTGCACTGTCCTGGAATTGAACCCGGGTCTCCTTCACGGAAGGTGAGAATTCTGCCACTGAGCCACCCCTGCTCTCACTAAATAGGTTACCAAACCAAGAAAACCAAACCCAGTGCCGTCGAGTCAACTGTGACTCATAGCAACACTATAGGACAGAGTAGAACTGCCCCATAGAGTTTCCAAGGAGCGCCTGGCGGATTCAAACTGCTGACCCTTATGGTTAGCAGCTATAGCACGTAACCACTACGCCACCAGGGTTTCCAAATAGTATACAGCAGGCTAAAATGCCCAGCAGAGGGTCTGGCCATGGCTGGCTCTCACTGACCAGAACACCATGTCAGGAACTTCTCCTACCTCATCTACACGTCACCAAAACTGGTGATAAATCCAATCACCTGGAGGTTTCCAAAAACCTTTGGACAATGGATTCAAATGTTTCCTCTTTGAGGAGAAAGATATTTTTTGTCAGTTGATTTGTAGAGCCACTAGTTTAAATAATCTACAGATGACATAAACATTTTAGCAGTAAATAAAGCTTGCAGATCCTCACCCCATGACTGGCCAGCCCCTCACCACTTTTACCCATTATATATGGACTTAAATGCAACAAGATGGGGTGGCATGTTCCTCCCTGCAGGGAGCAAGGTTAATGTTTACATCAGTGGTTGCAGCTTCAGCTAATGTTTTCCGGAAACATATATTTTGTCATCTAACTCCTCTAAGTCATTCCAGGTTCCTTCAAAGCACATGAGTTTAAATCATTTTGGCCAAAACAGTTGTTCCCCCCTCCCCCTTCTATTCTAGTTTATTATAATTATTGGGCATAACCAAGAAGACATTTCCCTCTGGCATGCTAAGGCCTGCTGTTTTCCTCGATGGCCAATGGCTGTTTCCACTCTGAGCTGATTGAGTCCTGGTGCCTTGCCCCAAATGCCAGATGCAGAAATGAGAGGGCAGCTCATTTCTAGAGGGTCCGATTCCATGAAATACTAACTCCAAAAGACTGGCCCTGATGTTAAATACTCAGAGAAGATGGAAAATGGTGATGATGAAATGAAAACAGATGGAGAGACCACCATCTTGAGCAAGCTGTCCAGAACTACTTCTCTGTGTCTCATCGTTTGAGTCTCTTTTACAAAGAGCACACCTACTAGCTCTTATGGGCCATCTCTTGAACCCTAAAGCATAAGACAGAAAAGAAGCTAATGGAAATAACGATGGTAATGATTGAAATACCTAACATTTATTGAGCATTTGCTTTCTGCCAGATAGTATTTAAACACTTTACATTGATCAACTCACTTAATTTTCATACTAATTCTACAAGGTAGTACTATTATCATCCCTGTTTCAAATATTAGGAAACTGAGGCACAGAAAGGTTAGTTCTTTAGCTGAAGATCACCCCCTTACTAGAGAGCAGGATTGAGTTTCTAATCAGGCAGGGGACCCCAGAGGCTCCCGCTTTGTGACGATATTACATAACCTCAAAAGGTCAGCTAGTGGAAAGATCCATTTTTATAGCAGGGAGACTGGGAGCCAGGGTGAGGAAGGTGACTGCCCACCGTCATAGTAGGTAGCAGGAAGGAATGAGAGCCCTACATGGCCAAGGCACAGTGTAGTGTACTTGACCCCACCTGGCCCAGGTGCAAGCCAGAGTGTCATGCACACTGTGGTACCTCCACCTCGGCAGCAAACATCTAAATCTCTGTGGCCTGATCTCGAGAGTCACCATCATTAATTCTTTAAGAAGGTTTCAAGTCCATCTTTTCTTTCCCATTCTCTGTATTTCATTATTACCACAGGTGAAAAACATTTATAATATTAAAGAACAATGGCCTATTTATTGTTGTTGTTAGCTGCCCTTGAGTCAATTCTGACTCATGGCAATTTTATGGTTGTCACGGATTAAAGTGTGTCCCCCAAAAATATCTTTCAACGTGGCCAGGTCATGATTCCCTGTATTGTATGATTGCCTACCATTTTGTCATCTGATGTGATTTCCCTGTGTGTTGTAAATCCTATCACTAAGATGTGATGAGATGGATTAGTGGAAGTTGTATTGATGAGATCTACAAGATTGGGCAGTGCCTTAAGCCAATCTCTTTTGAGCTACAAAAGAGAGAAGTGAGCAGAGAGACATGGGGACTTCATATCACCAAGGAAGCAGAGACGGGAGCAGAGAGAGTCCTTTGGACCTGAATTTCTGCACTGGGATGCTCCTGGACCAAGGGAAAACTGATGAGAAGGACCTTCCTCCAGAGGCTACAGAAAAAGCCTTCACCTGGAGCTAAGGCCCTGAATTCAGACTTGTAACCTGTTAGACTGTGAGAGAATAAATTTCTCTTTGTTGAAGCCATCCATTTGTGGTATTTCTGTTATAGCGGCACCAGATGACTGAGACAATGGTGCAGAGTAGAACTGCTCCATAGGATTTTCAAGCCTGTGACCTTCCAGAAGGACATTGCCAGGCCTGTCTCCCGAGATTCCTCTGGGTAGGTTTGAACCACCAACCTTTTCACTAGTCGTAGAGCCCTTAAACATTTGAGCTACCCAGGAACTCCTACCTGCTTATTACATGATATAAAAATAGGCCCTGGGGGCTAACTGGGCAAGTGAAAGATGAGAGGGCTTAGGTGTGTGACAAAGCAATTAAGGGGATGTTCCACCTGAAGTCAGTTCCAGGGGAACATGGAGATGGTGTCCCTGGCAATTGCATGGACATCCTCGATTTCTTCCTCACCTGATTAATTCACTCCATGTGGTGTCTGCCCCCAGACCCATCTCTTCCCACCCCATGTAGTACCTTTCCTACTGGCACCTCTTCTCACAGCCTCTCTCCCCCTCTACCTCCCCCTCCCGGGATTACATTAATCTGTGTCATACATTGCTACCCACTGAGTCTTTCCAGTGCTCAGCTTGGATGTTTGCAACCCTGCTCCAAAGCCTTCAATGGCTCCCCAAGCTCGCAGAAGAAAGCCCTAGTTCCTGGGTCCAAGCCCAACTTTTCAGTCTCTTCCAAGCCTCTCCAAGCACCTTATTCTCCAGACATACCTACCATGAACTGACCTACCCGTGAGCCTTTGCTCTGCCTTTCCCTCTACCTGCAGGGTTGTCACACTGCACAATTCCAGGAGGCCAGTTCATGGGAGGCAATGGGATTAGCGGCCAGTGGAGATGGCCAGTGCACTACCTGCACAGCTATCCCTGGCAGCCTGTGCATCTGGGCCGTATCTACCGGCACACAGGCTTCTCTTCCTTTGAAGTAGTTTCTCAACAGTGCCACCACTGACATTTTAAGCCAGGTGTTTCTTTGTGGTGGAGGTCAGGGGGGCTAGCCTCTGCATCATTGGATGTTTAGCTGAATTCCTGTGCCTTCCCCAGTTATGACAACCAAAATGTCTCTAGACATTGTCTAATGTCCCATGGAGGCAAAATTGCCTCTAGTTGAGAGCCATTCCTCTAAAAAAAAAAAAAACTAGTAAATCCTACCCAAATTGAACCTTCATCCTCAAGGTCACCTACTCCACAAAGCTGGGGGTGCATTTACTTGCCGGAGACACCCCAGAACTGCCCCCACTGGTCTTCCATTAAGGCACTGAGCCCTTCCTACCTAAAAAAAAAAAAAAAATATATATATGTATATACAGATGGAAAGCCTGGTGTTGTAGTGCTTAAGAGCTACAGCTGCTAACCTAAGGGTCAACAGTTCGAATCTGCCAGGTGTTCCTTAGAAATCCTATGGGAATAGTTCTACTCTGTCCTATAGGGGCGCTATGAGTCGACGGCAATGAGTTTGGTTTTGATATATATATATTTTTTAAAATTGCTTATTATATATTATATTATCTACTAGGCGCTCTGGTGGTCCAGTGGTTAAGCACTTGGCTGGCAACCGAAATGTGGGCAGTTCAAACCCACCAGCCACTCTGCAGGAGAAAGACCTGGAGATCTGCTCCCATAAAGATTACAGCCTAGGCAACTCTATGGGGCAGTTCTACCCTATCGTATAAGGTTGCTATAAGTCGAAATTGACTCAATGGCGACAGGTTTAGATAATATAAAACCCAGACCCATTTCTGTCAAGTCAATTCCAATTCATAGCAACCCCATAGGATAGAGTAGAACTGCCCCATAGGGTTTCCAAGACTTTAAATCTTTATGGAAGCAGACTGCCAAATCTTTCTCTCACAGACAGGCTAGTGGATTCAAACCATAGACCTTTCAGTTAGCAACTGAGGACTTTAACCTCTGTGCCACCAGGGCTCCATATGTTATATTATCTATATATATGCTATATTACATATAACATATATAAAGTATTATCTATATATATTACATATACTATAGATACATAATATAATATAATGTAGTATATATAATAATAAAATATTTAATATGCGTATGTTATATATGACATAAACTGAAAAAAAAATCCAAACCCTTTGCTGTCAAGTCGATTCCGAGTCATGACAACCCTATAGGACAGAGTAGAACTGCCCCATAGAGTTTCCAAGGAGCACCTGGTAGATTCAAACTGCTGACTTTTTGATTAGCAGCCTTAGCTCTTAACCACTAGACCACCAGTGTTTCCACATATTATATAGTACATATTATATGGGAGCCCTGGTGGCATAGTGGTTAAGATCTCCAGTTTTTTCATGTGTTGTATACCAAATGATTAACAGGCTTGGCTGCTAACCCAAAAGTTGGAGGGTGGAGTCCACCCAGAGGAGCCTCAGAAGAAAGGCCTGGCAACCAACTTCTGAAAAATCAACCACTGAAAACCCTATGGAGCACAGTTCTACTCTGACACATGCAGGGTCGCTATGAGTCAGAATTGACTCCATATATATATACATATATATATCCTCTACCATAATGTAAGCTCCCTTGGGACATGTTTTCAACTGTATACCCCTCAAAACCCGTTGCCGTTAATTCCAACTCAGAGCTACCCAATAGGATAGAGTAGAACTGCCCCAAGGAGTGGCTGATGGATTCAAACCGCCAACCTTTTGGTTAGCAGCCAAGCTATTAAGCACATCCCTCGAGGGCTCATCTATAACAGCAGCTCAGCAGACATTATGAAATGGTCAAAGGCAATGGACAGAATAGCTTGCTGAGCATTCTTCCCTGTAGGAAAGCAGGTTTCAAAGAAGCCTTGTGACAGCTGGCATACCAATCCCATAAAAGGACAGCCCGTTGCTCAGTTAGGTGCAACAGAAACCTAATGTTGGGCCTGAACCCCTAACTTATATGTAACCACTCTGCTCCTGTCTAAAACAGAGCTTGTTTTAGCAAATGGGTCCAGATTTAGTCCATTAGCTTAGGATAAGTGGGAAACACTAGGGTTTGGTGAAATTACACAATAAAATATCATTAAGCACTGCAGCCTGTCAGGGCAGATGGCAGGTTTGGGTTGAAAGTCAGAAGAGCATCTGAAGTAAAGTGACAGGCACAATGGCTGGAATGGGGCAGCTGGCTTCCATCTGAGGAGGACTCACGTGTCTGTGATGTATATGAAGAACAGAGGCCCCACAATTTAACTGTCAGTGGTATAAATGCTTTGGCTGGCACGGCCACTAGCCTGACCCCAGCTCCATCTGGGCAGCTCCCGGCCTGTATTACTGGATGGGGCTGCAGGGCTGGAAGATCAAAGAGCCCAATCAGCTCCTGGGAGCTGGAGAGGTCCTTCCCACGTGCCAGGCTGAGGGCCAATGGGCAGCCGGTGTCCCGGGGCAAGATTGGGGCCACACTGTTTCTGGTGTGTGCTTGGGTGTACAGATCCCAAAACTCCACACAGCATGGCTGGGACTCTTGTCCTGTTGCCTCGGGGTTTAGGAGCTGAGGGCAGCCATTGGACTTTCCTTCCTCTCTCCTCCCTCTGACTGTTTATCTCTCCATCTCTTCTACTAGGTCTCTCTGTGTCTCCATTTGACCTTCAGTATGCAAATCTCAGGAGTCCCTGGGTGGCACAAATGGTTAAGAACAGGGTTACTAACCAATAAGTTGGCGATTAGAGCCCACCCAGAGATGCTTTGGAAGAAAGGCCTGGCAACCTACTTCCAAAAGGTCACAGCCATGAGAACTCTATGGAGCACAGTCATACTCTGCACACATGGGGTTGCCATAAGTTGGAACTGACTCAATGAGAATTGGTTTTTACGTGTCTCTCTATCTCTCTGTGTGTTTTTTTTCTCTTTATCTCTCTGTGTGTACTTGTCTCTGCATCTGTCTCTGTTCTTTCTCAGGGTCTCTGTCTCTCTCTGTCTTTCTATATCTCTTTCTGTTTCTATCTGCTCTGTCTCTGTGAGTCTTGGTCTCTTCCTCTTTCCTGTTTCCCTTTTTTTCGCTGTCTCTGTCTCCCTCTCTAGCCTATGTGCTTCTCTGTCTGTCCTCCTTGTTATTAGCTGCTGTAAGTCAGCCCCCAGCTCATGGTGTTCCCATGCACAATGGGATCGGACTATTGTGGTCTATACGGTTTTCTTTTTTTTTTTTTCTTCCTAGCCTGTCTTAGTCTGGAAGCTTTGCTGAAATTTGTTCAGCAACATACCAACATGCAAGCCTCCACTGACAGACAGGCGATGTCTGTGCTTGAGGTGCACTGGCCGGATTCTCACATGGAAGGCAGGAATTCTACCATGCCCCCTTCGTCTTGTGTTTTTATTATGTCTTTTTTCTCTCTTTCTGTACATATATATGTCTTTCTCTGTGTGTGTCTGTGTGTCTTTACTTCTCTTGTCCCAACAGAATCAACCTGAAATGAACTGTTTCCCTGATGAGTGCCCATCATGTTCCTTGGGATGCTAGCAGCACAGTGGAGTCAAAAATCCAGGTCAAGGATTACAGCCTTAACTGTTAGCCACCAGCTCTCTGCCTCCTCCCTCCCATCTGCGAGTTTTCTCTTTACAAGCCAAGGATGTGCAGGCGGTGTTGTGTCTTCCTTGTTAAAGTCAAGAGCAGAGTCACCAAGTACACTCTTGTGCCCACACCCCCAGAGGCACAACTAAGATCTGGCAAGTAGGGCGCAGGCACCGGGCGCCACTTGAGGAGCAATGCCCATGAGCAGCTTCTATTGGCCATTGCAGTTTCCATTGCCAGCTGTGAGAGATCATTCAGCGATTTAAAACTAATTGCCATGGGGGCCATTTTCTGTAGCTAGGCCCCTGCAACCCCCAATTACCCACCCATGGCAGACAGCATCCATCACTGTTTCCCAACGGAGCTACTTCCAAACAAACTGCTCCAGATAGTTAGTTCCAGCCAAGACTTCAGAATAAGCACAGGAGACGTGGGAGATAGCGTGGATGTGCCACCCAGACCTAGGGCGTAAACGGCTCCAACTCACCAGGAGTAGCCCAGCCGTGGCCCTCCTGGAGTAGTAACAACGGCAGCCTTTGGTAGTACTTGACTCAGTGCTGTGTGCTTTATGTCACCTTTATGATCTATAATTAACCCCATTCTCCAAGTTTAAAAACTGAGACTCAGAGAGGAGAAGAAACAACTTTCCCAAGGTTACTGGCCAAGAGGTCACCTGGCTGGGACACAATCCCAGGGCTGTCTGACCCTTCGCATCAAATGGGGCTGTTCTTCCTCTCCTTTCAGCAAAAAAGACTCTAATTGCTTCCGTTTATTGAGCACACACTGCATCCCAAACCCCACGCACACACTTTATATGCATCATCTTGTTCCAAACTCATAATCCCATAAGGTAGCTATCATACCTATCACCTCCCATTGTACAGATAAGCAAACTAAAGACCAGAGAGGTTAATTCACTTGCCCAAGGTCACACAGCCAGCCAAGCAGCAGAGCCAGCATGATGGGCTGCAAGCAAATTAATAGATTCCAACTGGCATCTCTAAATTTATATTTCCGCCTCCACCGAGTTCCCTACCACTGCAAGTAATCCTGAAAATTCGTCATGAATCTTTCAAAACAATTTATGCAAACAAACCTCAAGTGGGGCTATTTGTATTGGCAGCCCATTTCACTTAACCACCCACAACAAGGAACAGATGGCCAGAGCACTGGAATCGCCTGCAAAGAAAACAGGAGGAGCCAAGGCATCAGAAGCCACCTTCCTTCCCCCATGCTGCCTGACTCTGTGACGATTACAGGCTTGTTCTTGCTTATGTCTTTGATTCCATTGTTATTTTATGTACTTGTAGCACCGACCCAGCATTTCATGAGACAAGTTTCTTCAAAGACCATTTGCCTACCGTCTTTGGTTACCAGGAGCCTGGCTTTCGACACCAAGCGTGGAGTCCTTTTTAGATGGAGCCTTCTGGAAAGGGGCACAGCAGGAAGTAGAAACAGCCTGCAGATGTTGGATTAGGGACTGGCGAAACCTTCAAGACAAACATTTGGAGAGTCATATTTACCTGCCTTCATTCACCTTTGTTTCAACTGGGCATTTGCCACTCTATGGGGGGAAGAGCCCTGGACTGGGAGGCAGAGCCTGGGTTCAACCTTGTCCTTTTACCAGCTGTGTTGACATTAGACAAGTTGTCTAAACTTTCTGAGGCCTCAGTGAACTCATCCATGAATGCGGCTACCACCACCTCCCCTTAGCAGTGTTATTGTGATATTTAAATGATGTTTAATGGTGTATATACCTATGTGATTTGTTGATGGTAAAATACTCTTCAACACCAATTGTATTAACCCATAATAATCTTGAGTCTGTCTCCTTCATAAATCAATCAACAAATAAATATTACTGAGCATGTATTATTTTCAAGTATTGTGTGATGGGTCTGGAAAAGAGTCAAAGAAGAGTAAGTCACAGTGCCTATCCAGGAGGGAAAGTTTCTACAGCCTAGGTTTCCATGGCAGATTCTACTTTCTAAAGATGGCTGCAACAGTATCTCCCATCCCACATGCTCTTCTTACAATGTGTATTTAACACTCTTCTCCCTGAGAGATGGGGTCTATGTTTCTCCCCCTTGGATCTGGATAGGCTTGTGACTTAAGGTGGAGGTGCCAATATGTGACATCCAAGGTTTCCACCTGGTTCCCTGGGGATATTTGTATATGGAACCCTGAGATGCCATGTAAGAAGTCTGAGGCTGCCATGATGGGAAGAAGCCCAAGTCACATGGAGAGGCCACATGCAGATGTTCCAGCCAACACTCAGCACCAAATACCAGACATCTGAATAAAGACATCTCCAGGTGATCTCTGCACCAGCCATCAAGTCACCTCCAACTTTGAGCCTTCCCAACAGGGACCCTAGACATCCCAGCTCTACCCTTTTCTAGTTCCTGACCCACAGAATCCATAAGCAGAATTAAATCGTCGTTTTAAGTCATTAATTTTGGGGGTAATTTGTGCCAGCAATCGATACCTGGAACAAGGAGGCAAAAGAAAGTGCATCACGTGAAGTTAACTTAAAAAAATATATTGATAGTTATCATAGAGAATAATCAGGACAGGGGCTGGAAAGAGGGAAGGCACATGTGGGCTGGAGGTCAGAAAACATTTTTTGAAGCAGTAAGGCAAAAGTTGAGCCTTCATTAAACTGGTATTATTTGGATTGGGGGAGAACGAGGGGAAGGGAGTTCACGAATTAATAAAAGAACCTGTAACTCAGTATGTCTACAGTGATTATAGTAATACCAATTATAGTAATAGATAATGATGTGGGGTGATATTTTGAAATACTTACCAATTATTGTTTTTTCCCGGTATTTCCTGTTACCCCGTGACCCCTTTTTAGCTTGTAGGTGGCTCCACCATATGGCATCCATTGCCTCAAGTAGGGGATGTTAAAGCAAAAGAAGAGAAAAGGTGTCTGTTTGCTGACAGTCTAGGACCCTGAGTCTCCTTAGAAAAGATACGATGACCCAGAGCAATATTTACTGGGAGCCCCTGGGTGATGCAAACACCACCAAAAGCCTGGAGATTAGAGTCCACCAGAGGCACTTTGGAAGAAAGACCTGGTGATCAGCTTCCAAAAAATGAGCCATTAAAACCCTACAGAGCACAGTTCTACTCTGACACACATGGGGTTGCCATCAGTAGGAGTCAACAGGATGGCAACTGGTTGGGTGCCTGAATACAACACAGGCACATTTTTTGTTGACTGTGCATGTCCGTCACAGGTCAGCTGGGGGCTTCTGTCCTGCAGACTCCTCACCAGGCTGCTGAGGCCTCTTCTTTCTGGAGTGTTACCAGTTACAGTGGAAGGAGAAAGAAAGAAGGGGTGTATGGTACACGGACTCTTAAGGTTTCTGCCCCAAAGAGACCCGTGTCACTTCTGCTCACATTCATTGACCAAGGCAAGTCAATGGCCACAGTTAGTACATAAAGAAACGTAGCTCTACTGTGTGTCACATGGAGGAGAGCTTGAATATATTGGTGACATGTCTAGTGACCTCCACATGTGACACCTCCATTTATCATAAAAATCACATTTAATTAGGAAAAGGAGATGAGGCTTGATGTGACTTCCCAGCTACTGGCAGTTCAACCAATCAAGACCACCAACTATTGTGACTAATTTTAAACTCTTTCCTATGGTGGCTTCTCACAGTGTCAGAACTGCTGTGGGCAGGGAGATTACTGAGATGAAGCTCCAGGTGACGTTGACGAGAATTCTGAGGTCCTGAGAGGAAGTGGGATTGCCAAGAACAAGCATCTCCTTCCTGCTCCTGCAGAACCCCCTTCAACCTATGGCAAAGCCATCTCTGCCGTGGAGTGGGCCCCAGACTTCTCCTCAGTCCTCTAAAAGACAGACACATTTCAATGCCACACACTGTTTCAAGTCAAGCAGGTTTTCAGCTCATGTCCCAAGTATACCACTTGTCTCTTTGATTCCATCTCTGCTCATAGATTATGAGCCAGGGAATCTGCAGAAATGATATAGGAGAGGCAGGGGACATCTCCCCGGCAGAGCTTCACGTACTTCTGTCACCCTTCACGGCCACAGAGTGCCACCAGATCAGCAAGGCTGGGACTGGGGGAAGAAGCAGGGCTCCATTTCAGAGATTACAACTGTGCCAGGGGATTTTAGTTGTGCCTTTAACAGCCAACGGTAATTAATTCTCTGCATGGTCTCAGATGTTAATCCCCTAGGAAATGTTAATTAACCCCTATTGGGATTATACTGGAAACCCTGGTGGCATAGTGGTTAAGTGCTACGGCTGCTAACTAAAGGGTCAGCAGTTCGAATCCACCAGGCGCTCCTTGGAAACTCTGCGGGGCAGTTCTACTCTGTCCTATAGGGTCGCTATGAGTCGGAATCGGCTCGACGGTACTAGGTTTGGTTTGGTTTTTTGGGATTATACTAGTCCTGAAACTTGGGAGGAAACACCAGACACATCTAAGTAATGCTGAGCTGTGAATGGGTTGTCCTTTATGCAAAGGGCTCACATCCTTTCATCCATTCATCCACCCACCCATCCATCTACCCCATCCATCCATTCATCCACCCACCCATCCATCCACCTCATTCATCCATCCGTCCGTCCGTCCGTCTGTCCGTCCATCCATCTATCCAACCATTAATTCATCCACTCATTCAACAATACCCAAAAACCCAAATGCATTGCCATCGAGTCGATTCTGACTCATTGTGACACTATAGACACAGTAGAACTGCCCCCATAGAGTATTTAAGGAGTGCCTGGTGGATTTGAACCGCCGACCTCTTGTTAGCAGCCATGGCACTTAACCACTGTGCCACCAGTGTTACCTTATTCAACAATAGGCAAAGGTGAATACGGACTCACCTTTCATGGAAGTCGCATTCTAATGCGGAGGAGGGGAAGGATTGACATCCATTATATAATCACATAAATATGTAGTTACAAACTGACACATAAAAAGAAGATTCATGATGATCTGACAGTAAGACAAAGGAGACCTGGTCTAGTGTGGAAGACATTACTAGTGTTTTCCCATATCCTGCCTGGGCATTCAGGAATTTCCCAGCCCTTGCAATTGTGTGGGGTCATATGACTGGTTCTGGCCAATGAAATGTGAGCATAAGTGACACTTTAAGCGACACTTTAAAACACCCCTCCAGCCTCTTGCTTCCTCTTTAAGACAAAGGTGTTGAGAAGGTGGAGCCCCAAGATAGAAATAACCTGGAGTTACTGCATGGAGGAGCAGGACCCTGGGAAGTTTTCTGGATCTGCATGGGACTTGGTATGATTGAGAGACACTTAAGCTGTGCCAAGCCATTGAGATTTTGAAGTTGTTTGTTACCACAGTATAGCCTGGCCTAGTCCAACTAACACCTCTGTGGTAGGGTGGGGCGGGGGGGAGGTTAAGAAGACTTCCCAAGGAAGTAGCGCTTGAGTTGAAACCCACAGAATGGGTAGGACCTCTGCAAGCAAAGGTGGGTCTGCCGTTGAGCCATCCATGCCCTCTCTCTCAGCTTCCTGTGACCCAGGTCAGGTCTCTACACCGGCGGAAGCTAGGCGAAAAACCACAGCCATACAGCTCCCATAAACATGAGACCTGCATCCTGGTCCCAAAAGCTGGCAAAATAAGCCTATATGTGTTTTGGGGAGAGGGACTAGGAGAGGCACTCCTTCACCAATAAGACTCGCTCTGTCTGACCATGAACAAGGTATTAAAATCTGAGGCTTTTAGGTGAAAAAGGAGGCAGTATGGCTATAGTGAAGGAGCCCTGGTGGTGCTACTGTAAAGTGCTCAGCTGCTAACCAAAAAGGTTGGTGGCTGGAACCCACCCAGCGACTCCACAGGAGAAAGACCTGGTGATCTGCTGTCATAAAGATTATAGCCAAGAAAACCCTATCAGACAGTTCTACCCTGTCACACGGGGTCACTACGAGTCAAAAATCAACTTAATGGCACCTGACAACAACAACAACAACATGGCTGTATTGATTCAAAACACAGATTCTAGGACTACACTGCCTGGCTTCAAGTCCTGATACATCAGTGACTACCTCTGTGACTTTGGGGAAGCTCTTTAATCTCGTGGTCCTCAGTTTTCTCATCTGTATAACGGGGATAATCATAGTACCCATCATCTAAAGTTGTTCTGAGGATAATCTGAGTTAATATTTGGAAAGGACTGACAATGGTGCCTTAAACCCAGTAAGTGCTATGTGAGCATTTGATAAATAAAATAAGAGTGAGAACAGATGGCCAGGTCAGCCCTGGACTCCAATGGCCTTTTCTCCACTCTGGCGAGAACAGCATACCAAGAG
Source organism: Elephas maximus indicus (assembly GCF_024166365.1). Classification (NCBI taxonomy): domain Eukaryota; kingdom Metazoa; phylum Chordata; class Mammalia; order Proboscidea; family Elephantidae; genus Elephas; species Elephas maximus. The sequence goes on from NC_064839.1 coordinate 21,787,338, forward strand.
TGAGCCAGGCTGGCAAGGGTACTTGTGACTCTGGCCACTGCCCCGTGGCCCAGTGAGGTCCTGAAATCAAACTCCATTTAAGTTAGTATTCCTTTCTCTTGGGGAGGATTAAGGAGGCAAGAGGGAAAAGGACCATTGCCCACCCATAAGCAAAATACCCTTATCATAGAACAAGGTACTAAATGGACCTTAAGAGCCAGCTATTAGAACCCCTTCATCTAAAGTTGTAATTCTTTCTAAAATATTCCTATTGGGCAGTCAGCCTACGGTGAAGTGGCTAGTGGATTAGAACCACTGACCTTTTGGTTAGCAGCCGAGCTAAAGGCCTAAATGGGCCAGGGAGAAGGGGGTCCTCTGTAGTTTCCAAGTGTCTCATAAGAGCACATGAATGCCACAGCTCAGTCCTCCTGTCCGGTGATGCTGCCGTATGGGGCGGGCAATCTGCACTGAGCCTGGAAAAGGGTTCAACAGTGAGCTCGAATTTCAAGGCCAGATGGTGAGCTGGGAAGGGGTCAAATCCAGAAGCTAATTAGTTTAAACTGCTGTGTGTCACAGGAATTAAATGGAGAGTTTCAAGTAACCAGGACCAATTTCCCTCCAAAAGAAAAGTCCCCACAGGAAATAAGCTAATGCTGAAATTAAGAGAGGTGAAAACAATAAAGTGCAATTTATAGGTCAATTTCCCTTTATTACCTGAGCACTTGTATGCTCATTCATTCATTCATTCCTATTCTCATTCATTCAACCAGCTTGGGGTCACCCGATTGTAGACTAGGTGTGTGCTTAAAGCACTTGCGGAGAGGGGAACTCACCCCTCCCACAAAGTTCAGCTTCAATAAACTTTTCCTGAATTTCATAATCCGAAAATCTAGAAATACACAGTCTGCTTCCATAAAGATTTACAGCCTTGGAAACCCTATGGGGCAATTCTACTCTGTCCTATCCAGTTGCTATGAGTTGGCATCGACTCAATTCTGCCCTGTCCTATCCAGTTGCTGTGCGTTGGCATCGACTCCACGGCAATGGATTTGTCCCACCTTGGCCTTTGTCCTTACAGAAGGGCCACAAAAATGATAGTTCCCTTGGAAGTTACCTGTCCTGCTCTCGGTCGACCCAGAGAGGGAAACAGGGATATCCTACCCACCGACCGCATTAGGCCCACCTCAACAGGACACCTCTCCACCAGCCGAAATCAACTTTCCCTGAAGTATCAGAGCCGGTGTGGGCACTTGTATTTGTTCTTGCCCTTTGGGAGTACTTATAATGGTGGATGACAGAGGCCCCTGGGTCACTGTTATGGATTGAGCTGTATCCTCCCAGAATGTGTTGGAATCCTAATCCCCATACCTGTGGATGTAATCCCGGACGGGAGTAGGGTTTTCTTTGTTATGTTAATGACTCCATGTCAGCACAGGATGTGTCTTAAATCTAATGATTTTTGAGATATTACATAAAGAGCAGATTAGACACAGAGAGAAGCAAGCGCAAATGAGGAGAACATAGATGCCACATGGAGATCACCAAAAAACTGAGGAGCACCGGGGCTATAGAGGCTAAGACAAGGATCACCCCTCAGAATCGATAGAGGCAGCCTTCTGGAACCGTGCCCTGATTCCGACTTCTGGCCTCTTCTTGAACTGTGAAAAAATAAATTTTTGTTCTTTAAAACCATCCCACTTACAACTAGATGGTGCCTGGCTACCACCACTGACTGCTCTGACAGGGATCACAACAGAGGGTCCCAGACAGAGCTTGAGAACAATGTAGAACAAAATTCTAACTCACAAAAAAAGACAAGACTTACTGGCGTGACAGAGACTGGAGAAACCCTGAGAGTATGGCCCCCAGACATCCTTTTAGCTCAGTAATGAAGTCACTCCCGAGGCTCACACTTTCAGCCAAAGATTAGACAGGCTCATAAAACAAAATGGGACTAAAGGGGCATACCAGCCCAGGGGCAAGGATTAGAAGGCATAAGGGGACAGGAAAGCTGGTAATAGGGAACTCAAGGTCAAGAAGGAAGAGCGTTGACATGTCGTGGGATTATTAACCAATGACATAAAACAATATGTATAAAAAAATACTAACTGCTTAATGAGAAGCTAGTTTGTTCTGTAAACCTTCATCTAAAGTACAATAAAAAAAATTTAAAACAAAAACCATCCCACTTGTGGAATTTCTGTTATAGCAGCACTAGATGACTAAGACAGTGACTTAGTCATTCTCAGCTGTTAAAAATATATGTGTCTGGAGCCGAAACCAGCCCAAATCTCTGCCTTTTGAATCAGCTCAGAAAGAGGTAGAAGAGTAATCTTCCCAGACAGGCTGGTGTGCAGGACACCCAAAGATTGTTGGAATGGGCGGGGTTTTCCCAGGTTATTTTGATTTTTTTACGTTGGTCTTTTCCCAGGTTGTGCTTAGCACTTGCCATGAGTCAAGCATTCTCCTGAAAGCTGTACCCTACGAGGCAGCAGACCCTGATCACATGGGGTAGTAGCTAGAAGTCCCTATACCAGACTACCCTGGCTCAAATCCCCGTGCTTGCTGTTGTAAGAACTTGGATAAGTAATTTAAGACTCAGTTTATACATCCATAAAATGGGGATGATAACAGTTTGCACTTGACTGCTAACCTAAAGGTTGGTGGTTCAAACCCACCCAGCAGTACCACCCAGCCATAGATACCTGGAAATCTGCTTCTGTAAATATCACAGTCAAGAAAACCCTACGGAACAGCTCTACACTGTAACACAGGGTCCCCGTGAGTCAGAAACGACTTCATGGATATAAACTAAGTCCAGGTCAGTGATAGCTCAGGTATTTCAGGTTTAAAACTCAACCACGTTCAGGACATCTGCATCCCTGCCCACTCCCTTCCGAACCTTGGGGTTGACTGTAGGTGCTACAAGATCAGTGGAAACCCTGATGGCATAGTGGTTAATTGCTATGGCGGCTAAGCAAAAGGTCAGCAGTTCAAATCCACCAGCTGCTCCTTGGAAACTCTCCGGGGTAGTTCTACTCTGTCCTATAACGTGAGTGGGGAGGAGGCAACCTCTTCCCTCTTTTCCTGCTCATTTCCGACATACACAGTCTACTGCTAGGACGAACCACATTTCCCTCACTGGTGTCCACTAAGCATCTAGAACATGTTTGGCACATAGTAGGTGTCCAACAAACACCTCAATAAATGCAAAAACAGAAAGAAAGAATCCAGATTCAACCCCACTCCTGTCTGACTTCAGCAGCCGAGCTCATAACTGCTGCTGCTCTGCGGTTTAAAAAATACAGAGGGAGCCTTGGGTAATTCGAGGTCTGCCAGATCAAAAGGGATAACATATCTAACATGTCACAGCATTAGACTCCTCTGACAGGACATTTTCTATGTGACTGTGTGCCAGAATCTAATATTCTTCTAAGAGCTCGCCCCTTGATTTTAAAATGTCCTTCTCCAGGTGTTTTTTGTTTTTTTTTTTTTCCACCGTGTGAGATGTAAGCCTCATATTTCTACTTGTCCTTTTTCCCAGACAAAGTTCTACATTGTCTGTTTCCAAGTCTGCAGTCACCTGGAATCGCAGGCATGTTAGAGCTGAAAGAGATCTGGTCACACGCCCTCACTGGACACATGGGGAAACTGAGGCCCAGAAAAGACAAGGGCTTTTTCAAGGTCACCCAAACTCATTACTGGTGGGGCTAGGCCTGGAGCCCAGGGTTTGAGTCCCATGTGGACCTTCAGGGCTGTGATTCTGGAGCTGCCATTTGCTACCTCATTTCATCCATGGGATCCCCAATATTCCTGAAAGCCCTGCAGAGCCCTGGAGCCACTAAATGGGATGGAGAGAGACAGCTGGGTTTGCCTTTCAGCCCCTTCTTACCACAATCATGCAGGGTAGCCAGTAACCCCAAGTTGTCCGAAGCACACCGCAATAAAAATAGGTTTTCCATTGGCTGGGGGTTGGCTGGGGATTGGCTGATCTAGCTGGACTCAGCTGGGCAGCCCTGCTTCAAGCTGCAAGTCAGGTTCAGATCTGCTCGTCCTGGGTTCATTCTGGGGCTCAAGCCAAAGAGGCAGCAACTTCCTGGAGAAGGTCTTGTCATGATGATGACAAAGTACAAGAGGAGCAAGTATAGACACTTAATGCCTTGGCTTAAACTGACTCACTGACTCCCTAGCCCCCATCCCACTGGCCAAAGCAAGTCACATTACCAAAGTCAAAATCAAGATTGTAGGTACAGGAAGGGGTGAAGAATTGGGGCCAATAATTCACTCTACCATGACGTACAAGAGAAGACATAGTGTTTTACTGAGTCAGTGGAAGAAAACCAGGAAACTCAGGAGGTCCCACAGGCCCTTTTCTGAAATTAAGTGAAAGCGAAAGGTGGGCTTGAGGGGTCAAGAGGCTGTGACACTCCCTTGGGGTGGAGCTCTCTCTGCAGCTGGGCAACCTCTCCTGCCCAACTAGAATCGCCACCCTCTTGAGATTTCTTTCAAACTTCACTGAGCACAGAGCGCCTTCCTCAAGCAACAAGGGTGGGCAGGCAACACAGTGAAGACCCTCAGAGAGCTAGACCAGGGCAAACAAGGGAGCCCTCAGCACACAGGTGAAGTCCGAAGGAGGAAGAAGCTCCAGGGGAAATTTGCCTGTCCTGAAGCATGGGAGAAGTGAAGTCATGACCTGGCTGGGCTGCTTTCTCTGAGCTGGTTTCTGCATCCAGAAATCATGCTCAGAAATCTTGTGAAGACCAAATGAGTAACTTCGCAGGAGCCAGTAAAATTTGGGTGTCCCTGGATGGTACAAACGGTTAGCATGCTCAGCCGTTAACCGAAAGGTTGGAGGCTCAAGTCCACCCAATGCCTCAGAAGAAAGGCCTGGCACTATTGAAAACCCTGTGGAACATAGTTCTACTCTCACAAACACAGGGTCACTCTAAGTTGGAATCAACTCTACAGCAATGATATGAAACCTTAAAAGCACAGTGACTTCCATCCCACAGCTGCACTTCTAGGCATCTGACCTTCTACTCAAGGACACACATTCATTGGAGTCCACCTGAATGCCCATAAACAGGGGAACTGGTGCCCCAGTTATGGAAAGATAGCCCTGGTGTCACAAAGGTTAAGCGCTCAGCTGCTAACCAAAAGGTTGATGTTTCAAACCCACCCAGCTGCTCCACGGGAGAAAGACCCGACTATCTGCTTCCGCAAAGATTAAGCCTAGGAAACCCTATGGGCAGCTCTATTCTGTCACATGGGATAGCTGTGAGTCAAAACAAACTTGACAGCACCTAGCAACAATAAACCCACGATAAAGTCGGAAGGAACAAATCCGTTGCAGAGCACAGAAACATTTTTTTTTTTAATTGGCAACGTTATATATATATATATATTTTTTAATTTTGCTTTAGGCGAAAGTTTACAGCTCAAGTCAGCTTCTCATAGAAAAATTTATACACACATTGTGTGACCCTAGTTGCTATCCCCATATAATGTGATTGCACATTCCTCCTTTTAACCCCGGATTTCCCGTGTGCATTCAACCAGCTCCTATCCCTTTCTGCCTTCTCATCTCACCTCCAGACAGGAGCTGCCCACTTAGTCTCGTGTATCTGCTTGAAGAAACACAACCTTCACAGGTATTAATTTATGTCTTATAGTCCAGTCTATTCTTTGAGGATTTGGCTTCAGGAATGATTTTAGTTCTGGATTAACAGAGAGTCCGAGGCCATTTCTTCTGGCATTCTTCCAGTCTCAGTCAGACCATTAAGTCTGGTCTTTATACACGAATTTGAGTTCTGCACCCCACTTTTCTCCTCCTCCATCAGGGACTCCATGTCGTGTTCCCTCTCAGAGCAGTCATTGGTGGTAGCCGGGCACCATCTAGTTCTTCTGGTCTCACGCTAATGGAGTCTCTGGTTTATGTGGCCCTTTTTGTCTCTCGGGCTAATATTTTCCTTGGGTCTTTTGTGTTCATCATTCTTCTTTGCTCCAGGTGGCTTGGGACCAATTGATGCATCTTAGATGGTCGCTAGCTAGCTTTTAAGGCTCCAGACTCTACTCACCAAAGTGGGATGCAGAACATTTTCTTAATAAACTTTTTTATGCCAGTTGACCTAGATGTCCCCTAAAACCATGGTCCCCAGACTCCCAACCCTGCTACAGTGTCCCTCGAAGTGTTTTGTTGTGTTCAGGAAGCTTCTTAGCTTTAGGTTTAGTCCAATTGTGCTGACTTCCCCTGTATTGTGTGTTGTCCTCCCCCTCACCTAAGATAATTCTTGTCTACTATGTTGATGGCACTAGAAAAAAAAAACTATGTTGATAGTGAATTCCACTCTCTCTCACTTCCCCACCCTTGTAACCATCAAAGAGTGGTTTCTTCTGTGTTTAAACCTTTCCTTGGATTCTTATAATAGTGGTCTCATACATTATTGGTCCTTTTGCGACTAACTAATTTCACTCAGCATAATGCCTTCCAGATTCATCCGTATTATGAGATGTTTCTCGGATTCATCATTGTTCTTTATCATTCCATTGTATGAATATACCATAATTTGTTTATCCATTCATCCATTGATGGGCACCTAGGTTGTTTCCATCCTTTTGCTATTGTGAATAGTGCTGCAATGAGCATGGGCATGCATATATCTATTCACGTGATGGCTCTTATTTCTCTAGGTTATATTCCAAAGTGGGACAGCTGGATCATATACTTCTATTTCTAGCTTTTTTAAGGAAGCGCCAAATCAATTTCTAAAGTGGTTGTACCATTTTACATTCCCACCAGCAGTGCATAAGTGCTCTAGTCTCTCCATAGCCTCTCCAACATTCATTATTTTGTGTTTTTTGGATTAATGCTAGCCTTGTTGGGGTAAGATGTTACCTCATTGTAGTTTTGATTTGCATTTCTCTAATGGCTAACGATCATGAGGCACAGAAACATTTTTGTTGCAAAATAAAGCCATGAAAGTTATTTACAAAGGTCTGGAAGGACACACACAGAGCTAGGCTTTACCTTTGAGAAGGAGACTCGGCCAGTGTTCTCAACTTTTTTTTTTTTTTTTTTTTTTTTTTGCCTCCTTCGTTCCCCCTAGAATTCTTTTCACACAAATTTTTCCTAATATCCCCACCAGTGAAATTTTTAAACCACAGATTTAGTGTATATCTGTTAAGGTACTGTAAACATATCTGTGCTTTATATATAAAAAGAGTAAGATTTTTTGCCTCCAACCCCCACCATCCGATTTTCACCCCATTGGAATTAATATCGACCCTGCTATGAATGCAGATTGGAGTGAGGGGGTTCAGTTATCAGGCGGTTCTCCTTTTACTATTATTTGCTTCTCTATTGTTTGAGTTTTTTTTTTTTAATCGTAGCAGATACTTAGTGTAGCACTTAACACATGCCAGGCCTTATGCCAAGCACTTCACACATTTTAAATTATATAATCCTCACAGCAGCCTGTGAAGTAAGTGCTGTGTTATCCCACTTTATGGTTAAGAAACTAAGTTTCAGAGAGGGTAGCTTGTCCAAGATCAAATGGGCAAGTGACAGAGCCAAGATTCAAACCATGACATTCTGGCTCCAAAGTTGGTACACTTAATGAAATACAACTGTGTGTCACATTCGCAGTTAAAGAAAGCGACGTGAAATTTGAAGTAAGTCGTTCGTAAACATAAGGACTATATTCATTAGAGTGATTAATATATGAATACTGTCACTACCAGTACACTAATAAAAACTAGTCCAAATAAAACCAGAGAGGAGCCACAGCCAAACCTGGGGATTTAATATCAAGTCGGGGAAGGGTGAACCCACAAAAACCCAGAGGCAAAATGAAGGAGCCCCTTTAATTAGGATGAAGCAGATCTTGGGCAGCTGGGGGAAGGAGCCTAGAGGGAAAATATTTAGGCAGCTGCCTGGCATTCAGATGGCAGCCTTGGCCGCTGGATCTATTCCCAGTTCACCCCCTCCTCTGCTCAGCTCCCCATGGTGTGTCGCAGCCAGGTAGATCAACCACTCAACAGGGAGGCTTTGCCTCGCTGGGGGGGTGGGGGGAGGAGGAATCTCTATAGTTAATCCACTTTGGCCCATGCATAAAGTAAATACAAGGGAGGTCACTCTGGTGGAAAAGAGGAAGGCAGCCTCAGGACCTTACGCATCCATTGCACCCTCCTTCCGTGCCCCTCCCTGCTGCCAGGCGACATCTCAGAACATTTGGGATCCAAGAAACATAGCTAAGAAACTACTTATCTCATCCAAAATTCTTATTTTTACAGATAAGGAAACTGATACTCAGAGAGGGCACATCATTTGTCTAAGGTCACACAGCAAATTGGCAAAAAGTTTGGAGCTGGAATTCTGCCTCCTTGGCTCTCTGATCACCAACCATAACACACAATGTAACTCTCCAAGTTTTGAGAAAAGTGCCTCAGTTTCTCTCCTTTTGGCCACCATGGTGAACTGGGTTATCTTTCCAAAACCAAACCCTTTGCTGTTGAGTCAATTCCAACTCATAACAACCCTATAGGGCAGAGTAAAACTGCCCCATAGAGTTTCTAAGGAGCCCCATAGAGTTTCCATGGTGGATTCAAACTGCCAGCATCTTGATTAGCAGGCATAGCTCTTAGCCACTGCACCATCAGGGATTCATCTTTCCAAGTTCTGTTAAAATTATTTGCTCACTTCACGACCTCTGACCACACCATCTCAGTTTTTTTAAAGGTCTTTGTCCAGATCAGTCTGACCTGGTTAGAACCTTGTTGGAACCCTTTCCCAATGTCAAATTCCCTAGATTTTCTTTCTCAACGAACTCTTTTAGAATAACCTAGAACAAAAAGAAAACAAAACAAAAACTGGAATGAATTCCCAGGCATTTATAAGGTAGACCATTTGTTATCATTTAAAATTAAAACTGCTCAACAAAGGGTTCCATTGGAGATGGATTGACTCCCAGCCCTGGGGTGGTCTGCCCATGAGGGGACCTGAAGATGTCAAAGAATATCTGACCTACTGTGGCAGCCGCTGGTGTACAGAGCCCTCCTCTCCCCTCCTGTGCCTGTGAAGACGCCATTAACTGACTATGGTATGCTTTCCTACAGTTCCATGACTGTGCCGCAGAATCTTTCTCAACACAGCACTCTAAGCGGCCCTGCTCAATCTAGTCATGTCGGCTCTCAAGATGACACTCATTTGCTATTCTTCCTCTTGTCCAACACTCCCATTTAATAGAGGAGGAAGTGTAATCCAGGGAAGTGAATTATACCAAGCAACCCTTGGTCTTAAAATCCCCACAGATTGATAAAGTCCAGACGTGGAGCCCCTATTCCTGACATATATGGGTCACTCAGACCCCATATCACCCAACTCTTGATTGTGTACTACTGATCCTGCCTCAAGCTCTCGGAGTTGGTGTTTGAGTCTGTGGTAGTTAGGCAAGGTAGGCAACAGTAACAAATTGGCCCCCAAAACATGATGCCGTAAACACAAGCAACGTTTACTTACGCTTCTGCAACAGCCTTAGGTGGATGTTCCTGATTGGTGGAGGGCTTCCCTCCACGTAGTGATTCAGGGAGCTGGTCTTATTCTGTCATATGGTTCCACCATCTACTGAGGTCTTGTCACCATCTGCATCCAGCCAGAGGAAAAGGAAAGAGCATGGAGGGGCATGCCAATTTCACACATTCCTGGCCCAGAACAGCACATATCCCTTCTGCTCACATTTCATTGGCTGAATCTCAGTCACGTAGCCAGACCTAGCTGTGGGGGAAACTGAGAAATGGAGTCTAGTTCTGTGGTGAGGAAGAGGAAGAAGAAAGAGGAAGGGGAGGGTGAACAAGCAACCAAAGCTCTACCACAAATTCTTAGCTTTCTCTGATGAATGCTTTGACTCACTTCTTTGTCTTTTATCAGTTTGGACACTCCATACCTGGTTCCAGTTCTTCAGAATCTAGCCCCAACTATTAAACCAGTGCCCACTCACAACTAAGAGAATGACTTGCTCACGTTCATGCCCAAAATGGAACGAACACAATCATGACTCCAGGACCACCAGGTCCCAACATTTCATTCAATAAGCATACTTTTAGCAGTAGTATTTCTAATACTTAACATACTCAAAATAAGGCACACAGTAACTTGTACTGACACGATGAAAGAAAAGCTTTTTTATTTTTTATTATTCTCCATGTTCCCTCCAAACCAGTTCCACATAGCCATTCAGTCTTTGGATGGCCTGAGAGACTACTCAGAAAGGCTCACTTGTAAAGGGAAGAACAAAGATAAATATTAGAAACAGAAAGAAATCACAGTGCTGACACTTAACGTAGGTCCTCAGTAAAAATATATTTATTAATTTAAATTGAGTGAAGGTTGCATCTGTATAAGACACATGTGCCAGGAGCAAAATAAAGAAGCAAGGCTATTTGTGAATTTTTGTTTTGCTTTACATACTTCCTAAACCAAAAAACCAAACCTGTTGCAGTCAAGTCAATTCCGACGCATAGCAACCCTATAGGAGAGAATAGCTCTGCCCCATACGGTTTCCAAGGAACGGCTGGTGAATTCTAACTGCCAACCTTTTGGTTAGCAGCTGAGCTGTTAACCACTGCACCACCAGAGCTCCTAGTTTTCTCATTTCTAAAGCCATATTCTTGTATTGAAGAAAATTCCAAGAACATAGATTTTTTTAAAAAAGGAAGAAAATGAAAATCTCTCATAACCTCACACCCAGGGATGGCCACTTTGAACATGTTGATGGGCATTTGGCCAGATTTTATACCCATAATACTTAATAAAAATGGGATGTGGGGCTTTTAAGAGATTTGACATAATTAAGAAAAAGTGATGGAGTCCCACCCCGCTTCTCAGGAACCCACGACGCTTTGCAAGCCACGCTTGATGAAATCTTCGAGCACCGGGACCAACGCGTGACCTGCATATATTCTTAATATGCTAATTTTTGTTTTGGTTTCTGAACAAAACCAGTCTTTTAAAGAAAAATTTAACAGATTTGAAACTAGAAACCCTGTCCTCCCTGGAGGCATTAAAAAATGCAAACTGAAGGCTTCCCATGTGTGGAGGCTATTACTGATTTCCTTCCAAAAACAGGGGAAGTGTTGCCCTAGCTGTAACGCTTGAGGTCCTAGGGCCAGAAACTGTTTGCTTTCTGCGCACTCATTAACCATGGTGTGGGATCCAATAACTGCTCCAATTTCCTACTTTAAATGTTTTTCTTTCCCCGCTTTTCAAAAATGTCTTTTTATGTTGTACATTTACATACTGGTATTCAGCCACTTACACCGATAGGCTGGTCGCTGTCAGACACAATAAAAAGAGACAGAAACCACTGCGAATTACAGCAGCATTAGTGTTGAAAATGGAAATTTAATTTCCAGAAATGAACCTCGGCAATAAAAGCGCCCTTTGTTGCTGCTCAGATCAGAAACGCATCAGGTCTGAAAGGAAGCGAACCTGCAATTAAAAACATCTCAAAGACGTATTTGTTATATGTTAGAACAGATGCACTGGAATGGTGCTTTGAATGTAGGGGGCCCTCGATAAATGTTTTTTGATGAGAATGAAGATAACACTAATGCCTTACATGTGTATAGTGCTTTCAGGTTTACAAAGTGCTTTTGCCTTTGTGGCATGTTTGGATTTCTCACAGCTGGGAGAAAGGCAAGGTAGATGGGGAAACTGAGACTCAAAGAAGTAAAGCCACACATTCTCCCCAAGGAGACCTGGTAGAACCAGGACCAGAAAGAGGCCTTCAGTGCTTCACTTAATACTTTTCAAAGGATGGAAATATCTCAAGTTCTCAACCAGCAATTCCCAAGTACCCTGTTAATAACGGACATAGTGGCTTGATGAAGACATACTTTGAATATTGACCTTAGACTTCCATGGTCAATATTTTTTGCCACCCCTGTAGTGATCACCTTTCTAGGTGACTTCCCTCAGGGTGCAGAAGGTAAAGAGAAACAATATTTTAACCTTCTGAATTTCAAAACAGACTTTGGAAACTCAAGACAAAGACTATTATTTTAAGAGAAAAGATTTCTTAAGTCTCTATAATATGAGGTTTGAATATTAAAAGGTACATCCCTAAATGTCATGAACAATAAGTTTAAGAAGAAATCAGACAATCCAAGGCCACCCCCAGCCCAATGTAAGTGAAAACTCTGGGGAGGTGGTGGAGAGGGTGGTAATAAGAGTCCCCAGAAAGGTGTGGGGCCCCCAAAAGAGAATCCTTGTGGCTCTGTTCCTAAGTTAAGACTAGGGAGGCAACCTCATACCTAGAAAACTGAAAATTCTCCAGATATTTAATTTTTTAAATGGAACCATATAAGTTTTAGAAGAAAACATTGGAAAATCCCTATATCGCTGTGGAAGGGCAAAAGTCTTTGTAATTATGACTCAAAATGATACTGTAAAAGAAAAGACTGATAAATTTGAATATGTAAAAATAAAAAATGTCTGCAAGGTCAAAAGTAAAAATAACGACAGGCAAAAGACAAATAACTTTTTGCAGAGTACCTGGGAATAGATAAGAAAAAAGATCAGAAAAAGAAATGAGACAGGTGATATCACAACAGACCCAACTGAAATAAAAAGAAGCATAACAGAATACTATGAAAAAATTGTACTCCAACAAATTTGAAAGCCTAGAAGAAATGGACAAATTTCTAGAAATACATGACCTACTTAAATTAACACAAACTGAGGTAGAAAAACTAAACAGATGCATAACAAAAGAAGAGATTGAACAGGTAATCAGAAAAAAAAAAAAATCCAAAAAAGCCCTGGCCTGGACAGCTTCACTGGAAAATTCTACCAAACTTTCAGAGAAGAGCTAACACCAATATTACTCGAGCTATTTCAAAGCATAGAAAAGGAAGGAATATGTCTGAACTCATTCTATGAAGCTAGCATAACCATGATACCAAAGCCAGATAAATACACCACAAAAAAGGAAAATTACAGACCAATGTCCTTCACGAGCATAGGCGTGAAAATTCTCAACAAAATTCTAGGCAGTAGAATTCAATACAAAAATAATAATAATAATACACCATGATCAAGTGGGATTCACACCAGGCATGCAGAGACTGTTCAACATCAGAAAATCAATCAATATAACCCACCACATAAATAAGGCAAAAGAAAAGAATCACATGAACATATCAATTGGCACTGAAAAAGCATTTGACAAAGTCTAACACCCATTTCTGATAAATACTTTCAGCAAAGTAAGACTAGAAGGGAAATTCCTAGGCATAATAAAGGGCATTTATACAAAACAAACATCCAACATCATTCTAAATGGAGAGAGACTGAGAGCATTTCCCTTGAGGACAGGAACCAGACAAGGATGCCCTTTATCGCCACTCTTATTCAACATCGTGCTGGAAGTCCTAGTTGAGCAATAAGGCAAGAAAATGAAATAAAGTGCATCCAGATTGGTAAGGAAGCAATAATACTATCCTTATTCACAGATGATATGATCCTATACACAGAAAGCTCCAAAGAATTCACAAATCAGTACCATTTACAATATCCCCCAAGAAGATTAAGTACTTAGGAATAAATCTAACAGGGACATAAAAGACCTATACAAAGAAAACTACAAAACACTACTGCAAGTAATAAAAAGAGACTTATGTAAGCGGGAGTACCTACCATGCTCATGGACAGGAAGTGTCAACATTGTGAAAAATGTCAATACTACCCAAGGTGATCTACAGATACAATGCAATCCCAATCCAAATTCCAACAGCATTCTTTGACAAGATGGAGAAACTAATCATAAATTTTATATGGAATGGGAAGAGGCCTGGGAAAACCAAAGCATTACTGAAGAAGAAGAACAAAGTGGGAGGTCTCACACTACCAAATTTTAGGACTTATTATACAATTGTGATAGTTGAAACAGCCTGGTGCTGGTACCGCAGACACATAGTCCAATGGAACAGAATGAGCAATTGATATTTGACAAAGGACCAAAGTTCATTAAAAGGGGAAAAGACATCTCTTAACAAATGATGCTGGCATAACTGGATATTCATCTGTAAAAAAATGAAACAAGATTCATACCTCACACCATACACAAAAACTAACTCAGAATGGATCAAAGACCTAAATATAAAATCTAAAATGATAAATATCATGGAAGGAAAAATAAGGGACAATGCTAGAAGCCTTAATAGATGGCATAAATAGTATACAAACCATAAGTAAAAATGCACAAACACTGCTAGGAAAACTAGATAACAGGGAGCTCCTAAAAATTAAACACTCAAGCATATCAAAAGACCTCACCAAGAGAGTAAAATGAGAACATACGGACTGCAAAAAAAAAAAAAAAAAATTTGGCTACAACATATCTGACAGGGGTCTAACTCTAAAATCTACCAAATACTTCAACACTTCAATAACAAAAGAACAATTCAATTTAAAATCGGGCAAAGGATATGAACAGACACTCCACCGAAGAAGACATTCAGGCAGCTAACAGACACATGAGGAAATGCTCCCGATCATTAGCCCGTAGAGAAATGCAATTCAAGACTACAGTGAGATATCATCTCACCCCAACAATACTGGCACTAATCAAAAAAACGCAAAATAACAAATGTTGGAGAGGCTGTGGGGCGACTGGAACTCTTATGTACTGCTGGTGGAAACAAAAATGGTACAACCACTTTGGAAAACAATATGGCACTTCCTTAAAAAGCTAGAAATAGAAATACAGCAACCCCATACCCTAGAGAAATAAGAGCTGTCACACGAATGGACATATTCACACCATGTTCATTGCAGCACTATGCACAGTACCAAAAAAGATGGAAACAACCTAAATACCCATCAACAGACAAATGGACAAACCAATTATGGAACACTATGCAATGAGAAAGAACAATGAATGAATAAACCAAACATCTCACAACATGGGTGAGACTAGAGAGCATTATTCTGAGTGAAATAAAACCAAACTCACTGCCTTCGAGTCTATTCCAACTCATAGTGGCCCTATAGGGCAGAGTAGAACTGCCCCATAGAGTTTCCAAGGAGCACCTGGCGGATTCGAACTGCTGACTTCTTGGGTAGCAGCCATAGCACTTAACCACTACACTATCAGGGTTTCCGACTGAAATAAGTCAGTCACGAAAGGACAAATATTGTATGAGACCACTATTATAAGAACCCAAGAAAAGGTTTACATACAGGAAAAAAAAATTCTTTGATGGTAATAAGGATGGGGAGTGGGAGAGGGGAAATCACCAACTAGATAGACACTTGGGTGAAGGGAAAGATAACATACAAATAGGGGAAGTCAGCAAACTAGACCAAAGGAAAAGCAAACGAGTTTCCTCGACACATCCAACACCTTGAGGGACCGAGTTCCTGGAACCATTTAATATATATCTATTGGTCCCGTCCTATCCAGAGTAAAGGAGAATAAAGAAAACCAAAGACACAAAGAAAATATGAG
The DNA here is from genome assembly GCF_024166365.1 of Elephas maximus indicus. NCBI lineage: Eukaryota > Metazoa > Chordata > Mammalia > Proboscidea > Elephantidae > Elephas > Elephas maximus. Next base: position 21,802,823 of record NC_064839.1, read on the forward strand.
TCCAAAGGACTAATGGACCACATGGACCACAGCTCCCACCAACCTGAGCCTGGAAGAACTAGATGGTACCCAGCTATCACCACCGACAGCCCTGACAGGGATCACAATAAAGGGTCCCGACCAGAGTGGGAGAAAAATGTAGAACAAAATTCAAATTCACACACACAAAAAACCAGACTTACTGCTCTGAAATAGACTGGAGGAACCCCTGAGAGTATGACTCCCAGACACCCTCCTAACTCAGAACTGAAACCACTCTCGAAGCCCACTTTTCAGACAAAGACTAGACAGGTCTATAAAACAAAAAATAACATGTGTGAGGAACGTGCTTCTTAGTTCAATCAAATATATGAAACCAAATGGGCAAATCCTGCCCAAAAGCAAGAAGAGAAGGCAGGAAAGGACAGAAACTAGACAAATGGACACAGGAAACCCAGGGTGGAAAGGAGGAGCATGCAGTCACATTTTGCAATCAATGTCACAAAACGATATATGAACAAGTTTTTGAATGAGAAATTGAGCTTTAAACTTTCACCTGAAGCACAATAAAATTAATAATAATAATAAATAGCAAGAAAAAGACCAGCCATCCAAATAGAAAAATAGATGTGGGACATATAAATGACTTTTATTGAAAGTGCACTGAGCTACTGTTTTTCAGCTATCAGACTGACAAAAATCCAAAAGTTTTACAATCCACTGTGTTGATCAGGGAGTTGAGTAACAGGCATGCTTAACCCGTTATTGGCATGAAAACAAATTGTACAACACTTTGTTGTTGTTGTTAGGTGCCATCAAGTCAGTTCTGACTCATAGCAACCCTATATACAACAGAACCAAACACTGCCAGGTCCTGCACCAGCCTCACGATTGTTGTTGTGCTTGAGCCTGTTATTGCAGCCTCTGTGTCAGTCCATCTGGTCAAGGGTCTTCCTCTTTTTCCCTGACCCTCTACTTTACCAAGCACGATGTCCTTCTCCGGGACTGACCTCTCCTGATAATACGTGCAAAGTACATGAGACATTGTCTTGCCATCCTTACTTCTAAGGAACATTCTGGCTGTACTTCTTCCAAGATAGATTTGTTCGTTCTTCTAGCAGTCCACAGTACATTCAATATTCTTCATCAACATTGCAATTTGAAGGCGTCAATTCTTCGGTCTTCCTTATTCATTGTCCAGCTTTCACATGCATATGAGGTGATTGAAAACACTATGGCTTGGGTCAGGCTCACCTTAGTCATCAAGGTGACATCCTTGCTTTTCAGCACTTTAAAGAGGTCTTTTACAGCAGATTCGCCCAATGCAATGTGTCTTTTGATTCCTTGACTGCTGCTTCCATGGGTGTTGATGGTGGATCCAAGTAAAATGAAACCCTTGATAACTTGAGTCTTTTCTCTGTTCATCATGATGTTGCTTATTGGTTCAGTTGTGAGGCTTTTTGTTTTCTTTATGTTGAAGTGTAATCCGTACTGGAGGCTATGGTCTTTGATCTTCATCAGTAAGTACTTCAAGTCCTCTTCACTTTCAGCAAGCAAGATTGCATCAACTGCATAATGCAGGTTGTTAAAGAATCTTCCTCCAATCCTGATGCCCCGTTCTTCCTCATATAGTCCAACTTCTCAGATTATTTGCTCAGCATACAGATTGAATAGGTATGTCAGTTGTCATGCTGTGCAGGCTTGCGTGTTGCAGTAATACTGGAAGCTACGCCATTGGTATTCAAATACCAGCAGAGTCACCCGTGGCAGACAGATTTCAGCTGAGCTTCCAGACTAAGACAGACTAGGAAGAAGGACCCAGTGGTCTACTGCTGAGAAGAATTAGCCAGTGAAATTCTTATGAGTAGAAACGGAACATTGTCGGATATAGTGCCGGAAGATGAGCCCTTCATGTTGGAAGACGCTCAAAAGATGGCTGGGGAAGAGTTGCCGCCTCAAAATAGAGTTGACTTTAATGACATGGATGGAGTCAAGCTTTTGGGACCCTCATTTGCTGATGTGTCATGACTCAAAATAAGAAGAAACAGCTGTAAACATCCATTAACAATCGGAACATGGAATGTATGAAGTATGAATCTAGGAAAATTGGAAATTGTCAAAAAGGAAATGGAATGCATAAATATCGATATCCTAGGCATTAGTGAGCTGGTGTGGACTGGTATTGACCTTTTTGAATTGGACAATCATACAGTCTACTATGCCAGGAATGACAACTTGAAGAGGAATGGTGTTGATATTCATCATCAAACAGAACATTTCGAGATCTGTCCTGAACTACAACACTTTCAGTGTTAGGATAATATCCATACTCCTACAAGGAAGACCAGTTAACAAGAATATTATTCAAATTTACACACCAACCACTGAGACCAAAGATGTAGAAATTGAAGATTTTTACCAAAATCTGCAGTCTGAAACTGATCAAACTTGTAAACAGGAGGCACTGATAATTACTGATGATTGGAATGCAAAACTTGGAAGCAAAGAAGGGTCAGTAGCTAGAAAATATGGCCTTGGTGATAGAAATGATGCTGGAGATGGTGTGATAGAATTTTGCAAGACCAATGAGTTCCTCATTGCAAATGCCTTTTTTTCACCAACAAAAATGGTGACTATACACGTGGATCTCTCCAGATGGAATACACAGGAATCAAATTGACTACATCTATGGAAAGAGACAATGGAAAAGCTCAATATCATCAGTCAGAACAAGGCCAGGTGCTGACTGTGGAGCAGACCATCAATTGCTCATATGTAAATTCAAGTTGAAGCTGAAGAAAATTAGAACAAGTCCACAAGAGCCAAAGCATGACCTTGAGTATATCCCACCTGAATTTAGAGACCATCTCAAGAACAGATTTGACATGTTAAGCACTAATGACCAAAGGCCAGACGAGTTGTGGAAGGACATCAAATGTGAAGAAAGCAAAAGGTCATTAAAAAGGCAGGAAAGGAAGAAAAGACCAAAATGGATGTCAGAAGGCACTCTGGAAGTTGATCTTGAATGTCAGGTAACTAAAGCAAAAGGAAGAAATGATGAAGTAAAAGAGCTGAAGAGAAAGTTTCAAAGGGCAGCTCAAGAAGACAAAGTAAAGTATTATAATGACATGTGCAAAGAGCTGGAGATAGAAAACCAAAGGGGAAGAACACACTCAGCACTTCTCAAGTTGAAAGAACTGAAGAAAAAACTCAAGGCTTGAGTTGCAATACTGAAGAATTCTATGGGGAAAATTTTAAATGGCACAGGAAGCATCAAAAGAAGATGGAATACACAGAGTCACTATACAAAGAAGAATTGGTCCATGTTCAACCATTTCAGGAGGTAGCATATGATCAGGAACCGACGGTACTGAAAGAAGAAGTCCCAGCTGCACTGAAGGCATCGGTGAGAAACAAGGCTTCAAGAATTGACAGAATACCAATTGAGATGCTTCAACAAGTGGATGCAATGCTGAAAGTGCTCACTTGTCTATGCCAAGAAATATGGAAGACAGCTATCTGGCCAACCGACTGGAAGAGATCAATATTTATGCCTACTCCCAAGAAAGGAGATCCAACTGAATGAGAAATTACTGAGCAAGATCATTACTATCACAAGCCAGTAAAATTTTGCTGAAGATCATTCAGAAGTGGCTGCAGCAGTTGCCAGAAATTCAAGCTGGATTAAGAGAAGCACGTGAAACAAGGAGTATCATTGCTGATGTCAGATGAATCTTGGCTGAAAGCAGAGTGCCAGGAAGATGTTTACCTGTGTTTTATTGACTATGTAAAGGCATTCGACTGCATGGATCATAACGAATTATGGATAACATTGTGAAGAATGGAAATTCCAGAACACTTAATCGTGGTCATGAGGAATCTGCACCTAGATCAAGAGGCAGCAGTTCGAACAGAGCAAGGGGATACTGAGTGGTTTAAAGTCAGGAAAGGTGGTGTCAGGGTTGTATCCTTTCACCATACGTATTCAATCTGTACAACTCTTATGGGGGGGGGTAAACTGGCAACATTTATTAGAATTACAAATGCAGATACCCTTTGACGCAATTGTAATTCTAAGAAGTTATTTTATAGTTATAATTTCATGGAAGAGAATGGCATAGGCACAAGGACATCCATTGCAGTATCGTTCATAATAGCAAAAGACTGGAAAGAGTCCAAATGGTCATGACATGAAGAAATACTACACTATTGCAAAACAGAGGGAATTTGTCCTATGTATCGATATAAGAAGATACATAAATTTTTAAAAAAATATTACCAAGGTGCAGAGCAGCATGTATTTTATTTTGCCAAATATCTAAAAAGGCTAGGAAGGTAAGAAAATAAATTCACATTCGTTTGAGTGTGCAAAAAGACCTTTTGAGGACATATAAGAAACAAATGAAAGTGGATACTTGGAGGCATGATAGAAACTGGGCAGATGAGGGACAGGGTGAGAGAAAAACGTTTTATTGCATTTTTTAAATTCATATACTATATTAATGTATCACCTATTCATTACATTTTAAAAAATCAGTGAAAAATCTTTTAGGGCAAAATAAAGTTCTATGTCATTAAGTGGATGGGGCTCAAAATACAAAATAGATTAAGTTATAAAAGACATAAAAAAGTTACATTTTTGTGATAACTGAGTTTTTCTGGTTAAACTTATATATTTTACAGTAGTATATGAAAGAAAAACAAAAGGGTCCTTGAGAAAGTATGTAGAGACCAAAATACAGAGAGACCAAAGCATATAGAGACCAAAACTTATTAGTGGTTAACAGGAGTAGACAGGAGGAAGAGGGAGAGGAAGACACATTGTTTAAGGGACACTGAGCTTCTGTTAAGGAGGATAGAAAAAATTGGGAATGGATAATGGTGATGGGGGAACAGCATGATGAACAGAGTCGTTGTCACTGGACTGCACATGTGAAGATCGTTGAAATGGCAAGTGTTTTGTTACATCAGTATTTACCACAACAGAAAAAATAGTAATAAAGGGTCCTTGTGATCAATATCACTGGAAATTATTTGCATGAAATAAAATGAATTTTCACAGGGAACTCTTCAAAGCTTCAAATAGGCTAATGGGCATTGCCATGGTCTAGGAGGAGGGTACGGGATGCACCGTCACCCAGGCATATTTGACCAAGAACCCTTTATTTGTGCAGTGTCCCGTGGGAAAACTGCTTAGAATGAATCAGGTATCCCATTTGTGCAGTATGGTACAGAGGAGGCCCCTTTCTTCAAGAGCAAACTGTCATCTGCCTTCTAAAGGAAGTATAAGATTTTTGCTTCCAGCCATGACACAATAACTGCCCTCCCACAGTAGACAACTGGAAAAAAAGACACAAATTAACTATTTCAGACATTGGACAACAGGCAGTGCAGAGCCGTGATCCCAGAGTGGTGTTGTTGTTGTTAGGTGCCATCGAGTTGGTTCCGACTCATAGCGACCCTATGCACAACAGAACAAAACACTGCCCTGTCCTGCATCATTCTTACAATCGTTGTTATGCTTGAGCTCTTTGTTGCAGCCACTGTGTTAGTCCACCTTGTTGAGGGTCTTCCTCTCTTCTGCTGACCCTGTACTCTGCCAAGCATGATGTCCTTCAGGGACTCATCCCTCTTGACAACATGACCAAGGTATGTAAGACACAGTCTCGCCATCCTTGCCTCTAAGGAGCATTCTGGCCTCACTTCTTCCAAGACAGATTCATTCGTTCTTTTCGCAGTCCATGGTATATTCAACATTCTTCACCAACACCACAATTCAAAGGCGTCAACTCTTCTTCGGTCTTCCTTATTCATTGTCCAGCTTTCACATGCATATGATGTGATTGAAAATACCATGGCTTGGGTCAGGCGCACCTTAGTCTTCAAGGTGACATCTTTGCTCTTCAACACTTCGAAGAGGTCCTTTGCAGCAGATTTGCCCAATGCAATGTGTCTTTTGATCTCTTGACTGCTGCTTCCGTGAGTGCTGATTGTGGATCCAAGTAAAATGAAATCCTTGACAACTTCAATCTTTTCTCCGTTTATCATGATGTTGATCAGTGGTCCAGTTGTGAGGATTTTTGTTTTCTTTATGTTGAGGTGTAATCCATACTGAAAACTGTGGTCTTTGATCTTCATTAGTAAGTGCTTCAAGTCCTCTTCACTTTCAGCAAGCAAGGTTGTGTCATCTGCATAATGCAGGTTGTTAATGAGTCTTCCTCCAATCCTGATGCCTCGTTCTTCATTTAGTCCAGCTTCTCGGATTATTTGTTCAGCATACAGATTAAATAAGTATGGTGAAGGAGTACAACCCTGACACACACCTTTCCTGACTTTAAACCAATCAGTATCCCCTTGTTCTGTCCGAACAACTGCCTCTTTATCTATGTAAAGGTTCCTCATGAGCACAATTAAGTGTTCTGGAATTCCCGTTATTCACAGTGTTATCCAGTTTTTTATGATCCACACAGTCGAATGCCTTTGCACAGTCAATAAAACACAGGTAAACATCCTTCTGGTATTCTCTGTTTTCAGCCACGATCCATCTGACATCAGCAATGATATCCCTGGTTTCACATCCTCTTCTGAAACTGGCCTGAATTTCTGGCAGTTCCCTGTCGATATACTGCTGCAGCCGTTTTTGAATGATTGTCAGCAAAATTTTGCTTGCGTGTGATATTAACGATATTATTCTATAATTTCCGAATTTGGTTGGATCACCTTTCTTGGGAATAGGCATAAATATGGATCTCTTCCAGTCAGTTGGCCAGGAAGCTGTCTTCCATATTTCTTGGCATAGACGAGTGCGCACCTCCAGTGCTGCATCTGTTTGTTGAAACATCTCAACTGATATTCCATCAATTCCTAGAGCCTTGTTTTTCGCCAATGCCTTCAGAACAGCTTGGACTTCTTCCTTCAGTACCATCGGTCCCTGATCATATGCCACCTCTTGAAATGGTTGAACATCGCCTAATTCTTTTTGGTATAATGACTCTGTGTATTCCTTCCATCTTCTTTTGATGCTTCCTGCGTCATTTAATATTTTCCCCATAGAATCCTTCACTGTTGCAACTCGAGGCTTGAATTTTGTCTTCACTTCTTTCAGTTTGAGAAACGCCGAGCGTGTTCTTCCCTTTTGGTTTTCCATCTCCAGCTCTTTGCACATGTCATTAGAATACTTTACTGTGTCTTCTCGAGAGGCCCTTTGAAATCTTCTGTTCAGTTCTTTTACTTCATCAATTCTTCCTTTTGCTTCAGCTGCTCAACGCTCAAGAGCAAGTTTCAGAGTCTCCTCTGACATCCATCTTGGTCTTTTCTTTCTTTCCTGTCTTTTCAGTGATCTCTTGCTTTCTTCATGGATGATGTCCTTGATGTCATTCCACAACTCGTCTGGTCTTTGGTCACTAGTGTTCAGTGCGTCAAATCTATCCTTCAGATGGTCTCTAAATTCAGGTGGGATATACTCAAGGTCATATTTTGGCTCTCGTGGACTTGCTCTGATTTTCTTCAGTTTCAGCTTGAACTTGCATATGAGCAATTGATGGTCTGTTCCACAGTCGGCCCCTGGCCTTGTTCTGACTGATGATATTGAGCTTTTCCATCATTCCTTTCCACAGATGTAGTCAATTTGATTTCTGTGTGTTCCATCTGACGAGGTCCATGTATAGTCGCCGTTTATGTTGGTGAAAGAAGGTATTTGAAATGAAGAAGTAGTTGGTCTTGCAAAATTCTATCATTGTCAAATTTAGCAAATAAAAGTACAGGACACTCAGCTAAATATGAATTTCACATAAACAATGAATAATTTTTTAGTATAAGTATGTCAGGTTCAATATTTGAGACATACTTATCCTAAAAGATTATTCATTGTTTATCTGAAATTCAATTTTCAGTGGATGTTCTGTATTTTATCTGGCAACTCTAAGCAGAGATAAGACAAATATAGGGGGTGAGTCCACTCTAGCTTTCTGCCTGGAGATGCTTTCTGGCCAAAAAGCAGTAGTTAGTGAATTGCCAGTGAATCAATTCTACTCATGGCAACCACATGTGCAGGAATGGGGAATAAATCAATAGCAAAAGGTGTTTGGAAATTCCCCAAATACCTGGAAATTAAACAACACACTTCTAAATAATGCATGAGTCAGAATTTTTCAGAGAAGAAATTAGAAGGAAAATTAGAAAATAGTTTGAACTAAATGATAACATTTCCATCAAGTCGATTCCAACTCCTAGCGACCCTATAGGACAAAAGGGAAATGCTCAATAAGGTTTCCAAGGTTGTAATTCTTACAGAAGCAGACTGTACATCTTTATTCCATGGCGTGGCTGGGGGGTTCAAATCACTGACCATTTGCTAGGCAGCTGAGCACTTAACCATGGCCTGAAGATAATACCAAGTTTAGAGGGATATGTCTAGTTTTATATGCTTATATTGAAAAAAAAGTGAAAAAGCTAAAGCTAGGGGAAAAAATAAAACATTAAACCCAAAGTTTAATAAAAGGAAGAAAATCAAGAGTAGGCATCAGTGAAATAGGAAAAATGCAAACAAAAAAAAAATAATGAAACCAAAAACTGATCTGCAAAAAGATCAACAGATGTGATAAATTGCAAGCTAGACTGTTGAAAGAGATGAAGGAGGAGAGAGGAAAACAGAAATGATTGAGAGAGATAGAAAAAGGGAGAGAGGCTACAAATTACTAATATTGGGAATAAAAGAGAGTACCTCCCTAAGTTCCTTTAAAGACATGAAAAGGATAAAAAAAAAAAATGAAATAGTTCTAGCAACATTATGCTAACACATTTGACAATTTAGATAAAATGTACAAATTCCTTGAAAAATATAGTGCTAAACTGACACAAGATCAAAGAGAATATCTGACAAGCCCTATATCTATTAAAGAAATTAAATTTGTGATTTAAAACCTTCCCGCAAAGAAATTCCAGCCCCAAGTGGCTTCACTGAGAAGTTTTCTCAAACATTTAAGGAGAAAATAATACCACCTCTATACAAAAGCAAATGACTCAAGAAGCTGGACTATATTGAAGAAGAATGCAGCATCAGGACTGGAAGAAGACTCATTAACTACCTGCAACATGCAAATGACACAACCTTGTTGCTGAAAGGGAAGAGGTCTTGAAACAGTTACCGATGAAGATCAAAAGACGACAGCCTTCAGTATGGATTACTTCTCGATATAAAAAAAACAAAAATTCTCCCAACTGGATTGATAACAAACATCATGATGAATGGAGAAAAGATTGAATTTGTCAAGGATTTTATTTTACTTGGATCTACAATCAAGGTCCATGGAAGCAGCAGTCAAGAAATCAGATGACGTATTGCACTGGGCAAATCTGCTGCAGAAGACCTCTTTAAAGTGTTAAAAAGCAAAGATGTCACTTTGAGGACTAAGGTGCACCTGACCTGAGCCATGGTCTTTTCAATCACCTCACATGCATGGGAAAGCTGGACAATGAATAAGGAAGGCCTTCGAAGAATTGATGCCTTTGAATTATAGTGTTGGCAAAGAATATTGAATATTGCATGAACTGCCAGAAGAACAAACGAATCTGTCTTGGAAGAAGTACAGCTAGAATGCTCCTTAGAAGCAAAAATGGCGAGATTTCATCTCACGTACTTTGGAAATGTTATCAGGAGGGACCAGTTCCTGGAGAAAGACATCATGCTTGATAGAGAGTCAGCTGAAGAGAGGAAGACATTCAATGAGTTGGATTACACAGTAGCTGCAATGATGGACTTAAGCATAGCAATCAATGATTGTGAGAATGGACCACTATGAGTTGGAACCAACTCAACAGCATCTAACTATGTTGTTGAAGTTAACGTGACAACTTCAATCTTTTCTCCATTTGTAATGATGTTGCTTTTTGGTCCAGTTGTGAGGATTTTTGTTTTCTTTATGTTGAGGTGCAATCCATACTGAAAGCTGTAGTCTTTGATCTTTATTAGTAAGTGCTTCAAGTTCTCTTCACTTTCAGCAGGCAAGGTTGTGTCATCTGCGTATCGAAGGTTGTTAATGGGGCTTCCTCCAATTCTGGTGTCATGTTCTTATTCATATAGTCCAGCTTCTCAGATTATTTGCTCAGCATACAGATTGTATAAACTTGATGAAAGGATACAACCCTGAGCACATCTTTCCTGACTTTAAACAATGCAATATCCCCTTGTTCTGTTTGAATGAACAACCATGCAGACTCCATAATGGAAAATTTCTGTGCAGTCATTAAAAACAAGTTAAAGAATGTTTAATCACATGGGCAATTGTACACAACGTACTAAGGTGTAAAAAACAAAAAAAACCTATTGCTGTCTAGTCAATTCCTACTCATTCAACCCTATAGGACAAAGTAGGACTGCCCCATAGGGTTTCCAAGGAGCAGCTGGTACATTCAAACTGCTGAACATCTGGTAAGAGGCTGAGGTATTAACCATTAAGTAGTAGGCATAACATGATATCATTTTTTTTTTTAATTCTGGAAAGATAAATATTACTGGTGACAATCTTTAGAATAGAAGGTAGTTTGTGTGTGTGTGTGTGCGCTTTTCTGTATTTTCCAAGTCTACTCCATTGATATGGATTGTTGTTGTTGTCAGATGCCATCGAGTCAATTCTGACTCATAGTGATCCTATGTACAACAGAACAAAACATTGCTCCATCCTGCACCATCCTCACAATCATTGCTATGTTTGAACCCATTGTTGCAGCCTCTGTGTCAATCCATCTCTTTGAGGGTCTTCCTCTTTTCCCTGACCCTCCACTTCACCAAGTATGGTTTTCTTCTCCAAGGACTGGTCCCTCCTGATAACATGTCCAAGGTACTTGGGACAAAGTGTCTCCATTCTTGGTTTTAATGAACATTCTGGCTGTACTTCTTCTAAGACAGATTTGTTCGTTCTTCTGGCAGTCCATGGTATATTCAATTTTCTTTGCCAACACCATAATTCAAAAGCATCAATTCTTCTTTGGTCTTCCTTATTCATTGTCCAGCTTTCACATGCATATGAGGTGATTGAAAACATCATGACTTGGATCAGGCACACCGTAGTCTTCAAGGTGACATCTTTGCTTTTCAACACTTTAAAGAAATCTCTTGCAACACATTGCCCAATGCAATATATCATCTGATTTCTTGACTGTTGCTGCCACAGGCATTGATTGTGGATCCCCCCCTAAAAAAAATGAAATCCTTGACAACCTCAATCTTTTCTCCATTTTTCATGATGTTCCTTATTGATCCAGTTGTGAGAATTTTTGTTTTCTTTATGTTGAGGTGTAATTCATGCTGAAGACTGTGGTCTTTGATCTTCATCAGTAACTGTCCAAGTCCTCTTTCCTTTCAGCAAGCAAGGTTGTGTCATCAGATGCATATTGTGGTTGTTAATGTGTCTTCCTCCAATCCTGATGCCGTGGTCTTCTTCATGTAGTTCATCTTCTCGGATTATTTGATCACCATACAGATTGAATAATTATGGTGAAAGGATACAACCCTGACTCACACCTTTCTTTACTTTAAACCATACAGTGTTCCCTTGTTCTATTCAAACAACTGCCTCTTGGTCTAAGTAGAGGTTCCTCATGAGCACAATTAAGTCTTCTGGAACTCCCATTCTTTGCAATGTTATCCATAATTTGTTATGATTCACGCAGTCGAATGCCTTTGCATAGTCAATACAACACAGACAAACATGTTTCTGGTATTCTCTGCTTTCAGCCATGATCCATCTGACATCAGCAATGACGTTCCTTGTTCCATATTCTTTTCTGAATTTGACTTGACTTTCTGGTAGTGCTCTGTTGTCTTAACTACTATAATGGAAATTCCACAAGTGGATGGCTTTAGCAATGAGAAATTTACAGTCTCACAGCCTAATAGGTTAGAAGTCCAAATTCATGGTGCCAGCCCCAGGGGAAGGCTTTCTCTCTCCACAGGCTCTGGAGGATGGTCCTTGTCATCAATCTTACCCTGGTCTAGGAGCTTCTCAGGCACAGGAACCCTGGACCTAAAGGACACACTCTGCTCCTAGTGCTGCTTTCTTGGTAGTACAAGGTCTCCATGTCCCTCTAATCACTTCTCTCTTTTATATATCAAAAGAAACTGACTTAAGACACAACTAATCTTGTAGATTGAGTCCTACCTCATTAACATAACTGCTGCTAATCCTGCCTTATTGACATCATAGAGACAGGATTTACAACACATAGGAAAATCACATCAGATGACAAAATGGTAGACAATCACACAATACTGGGAATCGTGGCCCAGTCAAGTTGACAGATATTTTGGGTGGACACAATTCAATCCTGTTGATGTATTGTTGAAGATCAAAAGCCACTACAACAGCACATCAACAGGTGTTATGGATTGACTGGTCTTCTGTCATTAGTGTTTAATGCGTCAAATCTATTCCTGAGATGGTCTCTAAATTCAGGTGGGATATACTCAAGGTTGTACTTTGGCTCTTGTGGGCTTCCTCTAATTTTCTTGAACTTGCCTATGAGCAATTGATGATCTGTTCCACAGACAGCCGCTGGCTTTGTTCTGACTGATGATATTGAGCTTTTTCACTGTCTCTTTCCACAGAAGTAGCCGATTTGATCCCTGTGTATTCCATCCAGTGAGGTCCCTGTGTATAGTCACCATTTATGTTGTTGAAAAAGGTATATTTGCTATGAAGAAGTCATTGGTCTTGCAAAATTCTCCCATGACATCTTCAGCGTCATTTCTATCACCAAGGCCATATTTTCCAACTACTGATCCTTCTTTGTTTCCAACTTTGCACACCAATCACCATTAATTACCAATGTACCTTGATTGCATGTTTGATATGAATATACTTATGTAAATCAGAAAAATAAATAAAGAACAGTATTTCATGCAGAGATGTGCTATGTAGGTAAGAATTATGGTTTGGGTTATCTGCATAGCACACTTTCCAGTAATTTAATGGTTTATGATTATACGTGTCAGGAATTTGGGCAGAGTTCAGCTGTGAGGTTCTTCTGTTTCACAGGGCATGGACTAGTGTGCTGTTGTTAGGTGCTGTTGAGTTGATTCCAACGCATAGCAACCCTATATACAACAGAATGAAATGCTGCCCGGTCCTGTGCCATTGATACAATTGTTGCTATGTTTGAGCCCTTTGTTACAGCCCCTGTGTCAGTCCATCTTGTTGACGCTCTTCCTCTTCTTTGCTGATCCTCTACTTTACCAAGCATAATGTCCTTCTCCAGGGGTTGATCCCTCCTAATAACATGTCCTGTCTTGAAAGAAGTACAACCAGAATGCTCCTTAGAAGCAAGGATGGCGAGGCTACATCTTACATACTTTGGACAGGTTGTCAGGAGAGATCAGTCCCTGGAGAAGGACATCATGCTTGGTAAAGTACAGTGTCAATGGAAAAGAGGAAGACCCTCAACACGATGGATTGACACAGTGGCTGCAGCAATGGGATCTAGCATAACAACGATTGTGGGCATGGTGCAGGACTGGGCAGTGTTTCATTCTGTTGTACACAGCTAACAACAATAACGTGTCCAAAGTATGTGAGACAAAGTCTCGCCATCCTTGCTCTTAAGGAGCGTTCTGTTAGTACATCTTCCAAGACATATTTGTTCATTCTTTGGCAGTCCATGGTATATTCAATATTCTTCTCCAACACCACATTTCAAAGGCATCAATTCTTTTTTGGTCTTCCTTATTCATCATCCAGCTTTTACATGCATATGAGGTGACTGAAAATACCATGGCTTCGGTTATGGGTATCTTAGTCTTCAAGGTGACATCTACTAGTGTACTTTGGTGGTATTTAGCTGGCAGCTGGATGACCTGTAGCGGCCAAGGTGGTTCATTCACATCTGGTGACTCAGTGGGCAGTTGGATGGTAGGTTCTCCAGCCCCTCCCCTCCTCCATATAGCATCAGGAGCTCTCCATGGAGTCCCTCCAGCTGAGTATTCAGACTTGTCACATGTCAGCTCAAGGCTCCCAAGAGAAAGGAAACGGAGACTGCCAGTCCTCTTAAAGGCTAAACGAGGAACTGCCATAGTGTCACTTCCATTGTATTCTATTGATCAAAGCAGTTCCAGGGCAGCCCAGATGCACAGGAAGAACAAATAGACAAACCTCTGATAGGAGAAAGGCCAAAGATTGTACAGCTATCATTCATTCATCAAAATTGCACGTTCAAGCAGCAGAGATGAAACCAATGGGCACTATACTTGGAGAAAGAACATAAAACTAAGTATTACAAATTGCCCCATCTCTTAATTAGACATAGGAGTGAACCATCTTGGTCCCTCCAGGTCACCCAACTGCCAGCTAAATACCATCAAGGAACACCAGACAATGCCACCTGGACCAGCAGAGTCTCCCAGCTGAGTTCTGACACAAAATCATAAGGGTAATAAATAAATCAATTATTGTCTTAAGCCATTAAGTTACTAGGATGTGTGTCATGCAGATAACCAACACTGCAATTCTTATGAGCATAGCACATCTCTGAATGAAATACTGTCACTAGGCAGGGCAATCTAACCAAGCCCCATTAATAACTCATCCTTGTCTGTAAAAGGAGGCCTGTAATCTTTATAAAAGTCCTTAGTACACTGTCAAATACTGCACAGCTGTAAACAATTATTCGTGTTACAAAGGCCAGCACACAGTATAGCAAAGCAGAATGTTCTAGTATGCAAATGCTGTATATGTTTCTGGGTGCTGAGTCCTATCACCAAGCTTTCATTAACCAGTCTTGTTAGAGATTGCTTTTATTAATGTACAACTGTGTTTGCGGACTGCAGTCCTCGTGGCATTTAGACCTGTTTTACTTGGCTGTTGCATGACATGCAAATCGTGGTTCCTGCCTGGGCCCACCTCATTCCTGTCTGGCAGCAGGTCAGCAGCTTGGAGTAGAGTAGTGACTGCTGCCTGAGATGGAGACAGATGGGTCCTCCCGCTCGTCCGAGGCCCCGCCACTCACAAAATTCACGTTTGTCCTCAAACCTGGCCCACTTGACCCACTCAAAGTACTTGCCCACCTCGTGCCCATTTTCATTTGTGATGCCTGCAGTAACGTGACGTCATCATTAATGAGTCACAATAAAGGATAAAAACCTCCTTCCTACTATATCTGTAGTGTCTTAGTTTCCTTGGACTGCCAAAACAAAAAGTCACAAAGTGGGTGACTTTAAAGGATAGAAACCAATTACCTTGCAGTTCTAGAGGTTGAAAGTCCAAATTAGGGTCTCAGCCATGCTGACTTCTTTTGCAGCCCTTTCTCCTAGTTTCTGGTGGCCACCAGCAATCCTTGGCTTTTCTTGGTTATTTACAGATGAACCTGCCTCTGTTTTTTCAATGCATCTGTTTTTCCCTTTTTACAAAACTCCACTCAGAAGAGATTAGGATTAGGACCCACCCTACTCTGGCCTTATTTAACTTAACTCATAACAAAAGTAAAGAGCCCTAGTGGTGCAATGGTTAAGCACTCGGCTGCTAACCGAAAGGTTGGCAGTTTGAACTCACCAGCTGCTCTGCAGGAAGAAAGACCTGGTGATCTGCTTCCATAAAGATTACAGCCTAGAAAACCCTAAAGAGCAGTTCTACTCTGTCCTAGAGGGCTGCTATGAGTGGAAATTGACTCAATGGCACACAAAAACAACAACAGCAACAAAAAAGAAAAACCCTATTTCCAAACAGGGTCACATTCACAGGCAAAAAGGTTAAGACTTCAACATATTTTTGGGGGGACCACAATTCAATCCATAACACATAGTTATTGTCAATATTTGCCCTAAAATCAATGGCAGATCCATTATACCCAATGATCTGGGATCTGTTTGACATAGTTGATGATCTGGACCCAGGGCTGATGGAAAACAACAGAAAGTGGGTTGGACCATGCTGGCCCACCATCATTTCCAGCAGCTTTTGAAATATAGGAACCATGTCAAAGTGAACCAGCTCGCAAGAAATCCCCACTGAGAGCCTTCCGCGGGTGGTGTGGGGTTCCGTGATACCTCCACACCTCTTGGCCAGTGTGGTCTCTGTAAAGTATAAGATACCAGCCCTGTCCGTGATTCTCACCACAAACCTGGGATGCATGCCTCCATTTATTTTGAAAAGCTTCAAGACATTTTCCCTCACAGATGTTAAACATTAAATGGCAGAGCTGATAGAGCCAGACCCAACACGACTTTGATGTTTGCATATGTCTTGATGCTATGCTGGAGGAGGTCCTGGGGGGACTGAGTCCTTAAAGAGATACTCACAAGCCCCCTACCCTCCCAAGAAGAACTCATGCCCCTCTCAGCCATCAGCAAACACAAGTGATTTTAATCCCAAAGAGTTGTTTTCTTTGATCATGAATTTTGACAGTAGAAAAATAACCCTTTGACACCAAAGAAGGCAGGCCTCCTAGAAATTATATTAGATTAGTAATAATGGTGGTAATAAATTGGACTGAACAAGAATTAATGTGGTACACCCTCCATTCCCTTTCCCAGGCCCAAGGCTGTCAGCTTCGCTTATTTCTGCCCTCGGTTATAAGGGCTTGTGTGTCTGTCTCTCTCCTAGAAGGATTTCTCAGCACCTGGAGGGCACAGACCATGTCTTGTTCACTTTTTACCTCTATGGCACATACAGGCGTTTATCAACACACCAAATAGGATATTCAGGAACACCTCAATTAGCTGGGAACTTCATTGAACTGAATTTTATAAATTACTCTCTACTTGGAGACATGGTGAATGGGAGGGGAAAACTCAAGGATTAGGTGATTTCTTACTCTGTTTGCTTTTGTCTTTAAAGTGTTTTTAAGGGCTGGCCTGGGGTCTGCACATGTTCAGCTTGATCTCCACATCATCTCCTCCTCTTCCCAGGCCTGGACAGCAAATCAGAAGAAGGCCAGGTTGGAAGGATACCTCTTTGCCCCTGACCATGAAGGAAGGGAGGCAGAAAATAGGTTCTGACATTGAAGAAAAGTGGACCCTAGACATTCATTCATTCATTCATTCTTCAACAATTGTCTATCTACCACCAGTGGTAGAACCTTCACATTCCAAATGGAGACTCAGGTTCTATTCTTGGCCAATGCACCTCATGTGAAGCCACTACCTGTCTGTCAGTGGAGATGACTTGTTGCTATGATGCTGAACAGATTTCTGCAGAGCTTCCAGACTAAGATCAGGAAGAAAGGCCTGGTGATCTACTTCTGAAAATTAGCCAGTGAAAACCCTATGAATGACAACAGTCCGATTTACAACCAATTGTGGGGATGGTGCAGGACCAGGCAGTGTTTTGTTCTGTTGTGCATGGAGTTGCTATGAGTTGGGGGTGGACTCAATGGCTGCTAACCACAACAACAACACTATGCCAAGCTCTATTCTGGGCAGTAGGAATACAACAGTGAGCCCTCATGGGGTGCACGTTCTCATGTGGAAGGAAGAAAGACAATAAACAAGAAAGTACATCTTCCGTGCTATGTCAAGTGGCCTTAAGTGCTGCAAAGAAAAATAAAGCTGGGTAGGAGGGTATGCTAGAAAGGAGGTAGTGCTCTTTAGGTGGAGGACCTAGGGAAGCCTCTGGAGCTAAATACTGATTCACATTGGAGAGAGGGGTTGAAACATACGGTTGGCTGAGGGGAGGGAGAGTCTAGGCAGTGGGAAAGGCAACAGCAAGGAAAGAGGGCACCCAGGAGTTTGAAGAATGAGGAAACCTGTGTGTGGGGGCCTGTAAAAATAGCATGGGGGTGGTGTCTGACTTCCTCCAACCCTACAAGGGGGAAGAAGAACCAAGATCAACACCCCAAGGCTGATTCCTATGAGGCAGAGATCAGACACACCTCCTCTCTCCACCATCTTTACCAACTCTGACACCAACCATCCCTCCCACAGCACTCTCTACTTCTCTATGGGGCTCAGTAATTCATTGTAATGGCCGCGCATAACTCACAGACCATACTCACAATTAAGGGGTTTATTAGGGATGTTTAACAGGTTACAGTTTAGGCTAAGCAACACTCAAGGATACAGTTCTTCCATCAGGATAGCCTCTTCCCAGCTGTACTCGTAGGCATGCCTCTCCCTGGCCCTTGGCCTCTGCCCAAAGGCACTCAGCCTTCTCTCTCCATGGGCTGGAGAGCCCACTGCACCATCTCCTGCTGCTAGGTCTGTCCTTCTATTGCTTCTCACCGTCTTCAGAACTACAGTTTGCTGTTTGTCTACCCCCTGGTCCCAGGAGCCTCCCAGCACAGGGATTCTAGGTCCAAAGGACAACCAGCTCCTGGCTGTTCTTCTCTGTTGATGGTGGGATTCTCTTCCATGCTCTGGAATTGGCTCTTTTTTAAGGCAAAACTTGGCTAATTCCCTTGGTGGGCCACAATTAATGTATCACACAGTCCCACCCAATCACCTGGGTAGGAGTTACAAGACCAGGCTAGAAAGGCCACACACAAAAGTAATCAATCACACCATAGGACCTGAATGATGGAAAAGGAGAGTGGGAACAAATACAGCCTAAGAGGTAGCCAGGCCTCCATCAGGACTTAGGACTTTACTCTGATGAGACGGACTTTGACCAGAGGCATAACATGATCTGATTCACATCTTTAAAGCATCCCTTTGGCTCCTGGGAGATGGGCATTTCCATCTACAGAAATTACGGAAGAGCCAGTGTGGCAGATGGGGTATGGGGCGAGACAGGCACATTAACAGAGCATCTGTCTTACCTAAAGAAATAAAGTGAAGCTATTATCTACCTTAAGAAGCCCTGGTGGTGCAATGATTAAGCACTCAGCTGCTAACCGATGGGTTGGTGGTTTGAACCCACCAGCCACTCCATGGTAGAAAAGACCTGACAATCTGCTCCCAGAAAGATTTCAGCCTAGGAAACCCCATGGGGCAGTTCTACCCTGTCCTAGAGGGTTGCTATGAGTTGGAATGACTCAACAGCACACAACATTATCTGCTTTGCCATGCTCTTTTCAGTCACCTCATGGGCATGTGAAAGTTGGACACTGAAAAAGGAAAATCTAAGGAGAATCGATGCATTTGAATTGTGTGGGTGAAGAATACTGAATCTACCATGGACTACCAGAAGAATGAAACCCGTCTTGGAGGAAGTACAGACAAAATGCTCCTTACAAGTGAGGATGGCAAGACTTCATCTTGCTTACTTTGAACACATCATCGGAAAAAACCAATTGGTAGAAAATGACATCATAGTAAAGTCGAGGGTCAGTCAAAATGAGGAAAACCTTCCATGAGATGGGTTGACACAAGAGTCACGACAGACTCAAACATACCAATAATTGTGAGAATGGCGCAGAACTGGGCAAGGTCACCATGAGTCAGAGCCAACTTGATGGCAACTGTTACATTATCTACCTTGAGGCGATGTCGTGATAAGTAAAAAGATGTGAGTGAAGGCAAATTTTAAACCTAACAGCATTATGTAAAGGTTAATCTTCATTTTCCCATCATTTTTTGTTTAGAATCCATGCTACATCCCTTCAGGATTTCTTACCTATTGCTTCAGAATTATGGTTTCTCTGAGAAAAAAAAAAAAAAAAAACCCGTTGCCGTAGAGTTGATTCCGACTTATAGTGACCATATAGGACAGGGTAAAATTGCCCTGTAAAGTTTCCAAGTAGTGTCTGATGGATTCAAACTGCCAATCTTTTGGTTAGCAGACATAGGAAGGGAGGTTACAAATAACACAGGAAGTGTTTATATACAGATGCCAGGACCCACCCCTCAACTACACATGAGAGTCCCCTGGCAAGCGCTGTGGCTCATGTACATCAAAAAGCTCTCCGTGTGTGTCTATTGTGCACCCTGATTAAGAACTACCCATTTAGAGGGAACACACGAATCTGTGAGTATGAGAGACAATGTCATAACTTAGATCGCTGAACTTGGAGGTCAAAAGACCTGAATTTAAAGAAACATTATTCGGTTTATTATTTCTAACATAATATAATATAAGAATATTTGTCCTAATATTAGCAGGAAATTTGGAGGGAAAGGAAGAAATGGAATATTTTATAATATTTATATATTAAAAATGATGCTAAAGTGATTTTACCTGGGAAAGCATACTCATTTACTACTGTAAATACAATAGGCTGTATGTTGGAAACAAGTAGAAAATCATAATTGCTGAATATTTAATAATAGTCTATTAATGCCCTGGTGGCGCAGTGATCAAGCACTCAGCTGCTAACCAAAAGGTCTGAGGTTCCATCCCAATCGCTGCTCTGAGGGAGAAAGATGTGGCAGTCAGCTTCCATAAAGATTGCAGCCTTGGAAACCCTATGCGGTAGTTTCACTCTGTCCTACAGGGTAAAACTCTCAGTTGGAATTGATTTGACAGCACACAACGCCCCTTCCAAGAGTACAAACTAATAGCTTTAAAAATTGAGAGCACATGTGTGTGAGTGTAAAGATCAGTGAGTGTGGAAAAAAGAGGACTTAACTCAAACTCTAATCAAGCCATGTGACCTGTGTTTTTTTATTTAAAAAAATTTTTTAAGCAAAATTTCAAAAGCCACAATCGCTACAAACAAGCCATGACACCCTTATCTTTGCTGTGAAGTTTTTAATTACCTAACTCTACCACTCGAGGATTTTTTTTTTTTTTTTTTTTTGCCACTAGGGGATAGCATCTTCCATTTCTTTCTCTCTTCAAACCTTGTTTTCCACCTGAAATATGGGTACATTACAAACCCATTGCTGTCGAATCAATTCTGGTTCATGGCGACCCCATAAGTTACAGAGTATAACTTCTCCACGGTTTTTTTTTGTTTGTTTTTTTGCTGTAATCTGAATGGATTGCATTGGGCAAATCTGCTACAGAAGACCTCTTATAAGTGTTGAAAAGCAAAAAAGTCACCTTGAAGACTAAGGTGCGCCTGACCAAAGCCATGGTGTCTTCAATCCCCTTCAATGCATGTGAAAGCTGGACGATGAATAAAGAAGACTGAAGAAGAACTGACGCCTTTGAATTGTGGTGTTGGCGAAGAATATTGAATATACCATAGACCGCCAAAAGAATGAAGAAATCTGTCTTGGAAGAAGTACAACCAGAATGCTCCTTAGAAGCAATGATGGCGAGACTGAGTCTTACATACTTTGGATATGTTGTCAGGAGGGATCAGTCCCTGGAGAAGGACATCATGCTTGGTGAAGCAGAGCGCCAGCAAAAATGAGGAAGACTCTCAATAAGACGGATTGCCACAGGGGCTGCAACAATGGGCTCAAGCACAACAAGGATTGTGAGGATGGCGCAGGACTGGGCAGTGTTTCGTTCTGTTGTGCATAGGGTCACTATGAGTCAGAACCGACTGATGGCACCTAACAAGAACACAAGAACAATCTGAACAGAAGCAAACCTGCAGCCCTTTGTTCTGTGAAGCCACTGGGTGTGTTCGAACTGCGAACCTTTAGGTTAATAGTCAAGAGCAAACCGTTTGCACCACCCAGGGACCTATAAGCATTTAAAAAAAAAAAAAATTGCTCTGCAGTCAATTCCAATTCATAGTGACCCATGGGACAGAGCAGAACTGCCCCATAGGGCTTCCAAGGCTATGATCTTTACAGAAGCCAACTGCCACATCTTTCTCCTGCAGAGCAGCTGATGTTTTCAAACCTCCAAACTTTCAGTTGGCAGCTAAGTGCTTAACCACTGTTAGTCACTGATAACTTTTGGTGTTTGGAGGAAGGAAGGGGAGATGTGTCTTATGCCAACAGATTTAGTGGGTTGCTGGGTGGTACAGATGGTTAACACACTCGGCTGCTAACCAAAAAGTTGGAGGTTCAAGTCCACCCAGAGGTACCTCAAAAGAAAGGCTTGGAGATCTACTTTCAAAAAATCAACCACTGAAAATCCTATGGAGCACAGCTCTGCTCTGACTCGCATGAGGTCACCATGAGTTGGAATCGACTTAACAGCAACTGGATTTTTATTTCCTCCATTTGCAAGATGAGGAAATGGAGGCTCAGAGAGGTTAAGAGAGTTAGGGGAGGCCACACAGCTGGAACTGTGCTGGACCTGGAACCAGTTCTAGCTCCAGGGACCAATTTGCTAACCACAATGCTAAGTACTTTCCTGTATCCAATGAAGTTAAGTATTTCAATCTACTGTGGAAAAGTCCTTGGGGATCAGCAAGTCTGACTATTATGTGATTCTCGAAAGGTTTTTGAAAACTGCAAAGTGTAACAGATATAAAAAGTTTTATTGGTAATAAAATTGTCTCCTGGTTGCTACATGTCACCCTCCCAAAATTACAAAGTTCTTGAGAAGGGAGCTCTGCCTTCTCCTTTTCTTACGGCCCTTCTGCTGGTGCCCAGCACCCAGTAGGTACTCCCCACGTGCTCGCTGAAGTGTTCATCTGAATTTGTCCCTTCTGTGAAATCAGAGAAGCCAGAATTAATTCGATTTCACTGTATTATTAGTGATGCCGAGATTGATATCAGTGTCGAATGCCAAAGGAGCATTCCAGATGCTGTCCTCTTGAATAGGAGAAAGAAGTGTGAGATGAAATGGTTTTGAGTTTCCCCAGCGAGGCCCTGCATAGCACTGAGTCACTGGCTTCTGTTCACACACTCCACGCCAGAGCATCCGGCAAACACCAGGCACAGCTTCTCACCCACATCACATATGACAGCAGCTGACGTTATTGGGTGTTTACCAGATGTCAGGCCCTGCGCTAAGCACGTTACATGCATGGGCTAATTGAGTCTTGCCCACAGCCGTGTGAGGAGGAACTCCAAGTAAGATCCTTATTTTCCAGCTGAGGATCAGAGAGGTTAAGTAACTTGCCCAAGGTGAAACAGTTGTAACGCACAGAGCCAGAACGGTTAACCAGTCCATGAGTCAGAATCGATTCAACGGACAATTAACAACAACACGCTTTCTGGCCTCTGAACTTCAAAGATGGGTCAATAGGCCAGTATCTGACCAATTCCCCAATTCTGGACACCCAAGAAGGAAGACAAGATTCAAAGAAATGAAACGTACAACCTAAAAGCAAAACCTAGGAAGGGAGAGTCAGTACCGCAATCACCCATACACACACACACACACACACACACACACACACACACTCATCTCTCTCTCTCTCATCATCTATCTCTCTATCTGTATCTCCAATACAGATATTTTTTCTGTATGTGGACAATCCGCTAGAATTACTCATGTTGTATTCTGCTTGTACACCAGGGCATTCAAATGGAAAGGCAAGGGATCATTGTCGCCTCAACAAATAACGAATTAAGAAGCAAAGGAGACATTGTCTGAGTTATGGAGGTTCAAAAGTATCTCAGGAGGCATTTACCATTGAGTTAGGACTCAGCACTCTTGGGAAACAATGCCCAAGTAATTATTTTAAATGAGCATTAATTATGTCATTATTAGAAATAGGGAGAAAATGCAATTTCCTTCTGTCACTTCTTGATATCTTAACTAGAGGAATATTTGCCATGCTATTATAACAAGTCACTGTTCGCATAATGGTGCCCAGGCAATAATACAGAGGCATGTACATTTTCATATGAATATATCATGCCTAACTAATGAGATTGCTCATTTCATAACTTCAGTTCCATTTTTATTATTTCATAAAACTGGAAGTCCTTATCCATTTTATGAAAAACACCAAACCTTTGTGAAATTCATTAAATAAGCATAAAAAATTCATTAAACAAGTGAATTGCATTCAGGGCTGCTTTGATGCAAATGCCCTTTAAGCAATGTAAAACTCCATATTGATTTAACCTTTCATGTTCTGATATTTCCATGTGGATATAAAAAAATTCTTTATTCAGGGAATGAAATTAAGTGCTGATCCCTTGATCTCCAGCTGGGCAGGATAGATTGGTCAATTTAAGTAGCTGCTGCTGATCAGCAAACAACTGAATTTAAAAGTATTAAGGCCTGTCGATATTTTAAGTATTGTCACCTGCACATCAAGCAAAGGGGAAAAAAATATTATTCCAGCTCAATTAAGTTTCTGTTTGCCATCAAGCTGACCTTGAAAGGGCTAGCCCATTGGGCCATGGCTTCATGCCCTTGAAAGCTGACAAGGGCAACAGTGGCAAGATGTAAAATACCAACAATAACTTGAATATTTTGAATTGTGTGGCCAGAGCAGCCAAAAATAATTAGCCTGGAGACATGGTCCCCTTGGGCTGTGTGTCCTCATTAGTGAGGTGCTGTCAATGGCATAAGCGCTAGTTCAGAGGAGGGGAAAGGGGTTTGCCATTCACCCAAGAAATGCTTTCGGGAACACTCATTAGGCAAAGAGCATAAGGTAGACTCCAGTGCTCTTTAGAGCTGGACGGGATCTTGGAGATCTCTAGTTACTCATCCATTCATTCATTCATTCAACCAATATTTATTGGATGTCTACTCTTCCATCACCTCACATGCACGGGAAAGCTGGACAAAGGAAAAAGAAGACAGAGGAGAATTGATGCTTTCAAACCGTGGTGTTGGTGAAGAATATTGAATGTACCAAAAACTGCCAGAAGAACGAACAAATCAGTCTTAGAAGAAATACAACCAGAATTTCCAGGATGGCAAGACTTTGACTCAATTATTTTAGACACATCATCAGGAAAGACCTGGAAAAGGATAGCATGGTGAGTAAGGTAGAGGGATCGGTGAAAACGACCAAAATCCCTCAATGAAATGGATTGATACAATAGCCAAAACAATGGATTCAAACGTAACAGTGGTCATAAAGATGGCACAGGACCAGACAATATTTTGTTCTATTATACATAAAGCCACCATGAGCCATACCCTAACTGACAGCAACAAATAACTTTTTGCTAAGTACTATGCTTGGTACTATGGAATAAAGTGTGCATAAGATAGCTGAGATACCAGTCCTTATTAAAAAAAAAAAAAAATCCATTGTCGTCGCAGAACTGCCCCATAGGGTTTCCAAGGAGCAACTGGTGGATTTTAACTACCGACCTTTCGGTTAGCAGCTGAGCTCTTAACCACTTCAACACCAGGGCTCCCCAGTCCTTACAGTGCTCCCAGATCATGAGAGGAATAGCGGAACTTTGTAATGAAGAAGCTGATCTCTCTCTCTTTCTCTCTTTTTTTTTTTTTTTTTAAAGATAATGTTAGATGTCTAAATCGAATCTCAGCTCTGCCATGTACTACTTGTGTTGTGTGGTCTTCAGCAAGTCATTCAATCTGTCTGGGCATCAACTTCCTCATACTACTACTTCCTGATGCTGTTGGACCTATTAAAAAGAGAAATTGTATAAAAAAACCCTCAGCACAGCAACCAGAAGCAGAAAGTACCTGATAAATGGTAGCCATCACCACCATCATCATTATTATTGTTATTCAATCTGACCCTCTCACTTGCCATATAAAGAATCTGAGATTTGGAGAACTTGCTTGAGGTCACACAAAGGCTGAGTAGCAGACTAGATCTCAAGAGAATTCTTCACCCCAACAGTGGCCACCACAGTCTCCCAAGCTGGAAGCTTTGGTCAATGGATGCCTGACTTAAACTGGTTTCTGTGACTGTACAATCCAGAGGTGGATCTGCTGAGGCTTCAGGTAAGGCCTAATCCAGGAGTCCAGTGATGGCACCAGGATCCAGCTTCTCTCTCTCTTGATTTATATGCTCCATTTGCTTGCTATTAACTCCAACTTTAGGAGGCGTCTCCCTTCCCAGTCCCAAGATGGCTTTTAATAACTTGGAGAGTTTTCTGTTTCTTTGTTCATGTCTTGGAGGGGGAGAAAGAGAATCTTTGTCTCAGTATTTCCAGACAGAGACCTGAAAACCAATATGATCAGGCCGGTTTAGGTCACATACCCACTCTTGAACCAATAACTGGGGCAGGTAGATGGAATGTGCTGATTGGCTTAGCTGGTCTCACTCATGTTCTGTCTTGGGCCAGGAGTACTATCAGCCTACCCAAAATCACAAATATCAGGGGCTGTTAGGGAGGTGGGGAATGAAGGGAAAATGCATGCAGGAGATACAATCACAAAAATCCTCACACAAAGTCAAATGCCGCACAACACTAGGGGTGAGGATTCTCATTACTGTAAACCCATGCATACTTTGCTTACTGGTTAATCCACTGGGATTCTTCCATGTCTTATTAGTGTTCATAGAACCAATGACATGAAAAAGAGCTAAGTCTGAACTCAACACACACCACACTGTGATCTCCAAGAGGACAGAGACCACATTTGTCCTATTCACCAGCATCTCTCATAGCATCACAACTCATACACGTGAACTCTTATGTGAAGAAGGAATAACTCAGGATCTATTCACAGGGTGTTGTGAGCAGCCAATGAGAGAGAATATCTGTAAAACACATAATAGAGATCTGGTAAATATAAAGCATTCAAAAAGTGTTATCCATTCTTATTATTATCAGTTGGTACTGCTTGACCCCAATCCATGCCTTCAGAGTTGTTTCACATTAAACATGCTTTGTTGTTGTTGTTGTTAGTTGCCTTCAGTCAATTCGAACTCAAGGCGATCCCACGCGTGAAGAGTAGAACTGCTCCATAGAGTTTTCAGAAGCAGATCGCCAGGCCTGTCTTCCAAGGTGCCTCTGGGTGGGTTCAAACCACCAACCTAAGCAGATCGCCAGGCCTGTCTTCCAAGGTGCCCCTGGGTGGGTTCAAACCACCAACCTTTCGGCTAGCACTTGAGCACCTAATCATTTGCATCCCCTAGGGATTTCTTAAACAGGTCCACACATGGCCACATCAGTGCCTCCAACACACCCTGCCCTGTCTTGACCCAGCCTGTCACTGCTGTTCTGCTCCTTCTTAAGACCCCAGAGCACTTCCTCAGTGAGCCCTGTTATCACCCCCCGATCCAAAAACAAGCTCCCTCAGCCCTGTAATCCCACAGATTTTTTCTTTCTTCTTTTGGGGCCCTTGTCACACTATATTGCCATTTATCTCTTGTCTCCCAGAGACACTTAAGAAGTGTTTGCGACAATTCATTAGTTCTGCTTATAGATCAGACCAGTTGTGGCATTTCAGGACAAGACACAGGCAACAGGGAGGAAATACAGCCTTTGGGATTGGGATCAGGGTCTAAATGTGTCTAAATTTGCAGGAGTCCCTTGGTTGCAAGGTCCAAAACTCCAACTCAAACTAGTTGTGTATTGGAAAGGAAATAAGATAATATGGTTGTCACAACGAGATGGTAACTTTATTGATGGAAAGACACTCACAGAAAGAATATTAAGTTTCTGTAATATCAAAAGGAGTCCTTGGATGGTGCAAAAGGTTAACGTGCTCAACTGCTATGAAAAGTTGGAGGTTCGAGTCCCCCCAGAGGTACCTCAGAAGAAAGGCCTGGTGACCTACTTCTGAAAAATCAGCCACTGAAAATCCTACGGAGCACAGTTCTACTCTGACATGCATGGTGATGTCATGAGTCAGAATTGATGTGACAGCAACTGGTTTTAATAGCAAAGGACTCAGAGATTTACAGAGATGCTACACCAAGCAGAAGGTGGCATAGCATGCACATACTAGGGGTACAGCTGCCCACGGTCCCAAAGTTTCCCAGCTGTGGAAGACACCACCTGCATGGAGGGAGGATTCACCAGGTATAAAAAGTTCCATTTGCCATTTTCATGGGAAATGGGGTGCGATCAAAGGTTGACACTCATCTTCCCTGTTTTCCAACCTGTGGCCACGTCCCTTCTCACTTGCTCCAACATATCCTTGAATTGACAGACTGGATGAATTGGAGATTAATTTTTCCAGAACCAAGTTCTAGAAGGTTCAAGCTTCTACCAAGCCTGAGGTCCTCTCCTGAAAGTGAGTTCTCACTGAGCGCTGAGCTGAAATAACTCTGAGACAGGTACTGTTATTATCCCTATTTTATAGATGAAGAAACCGACACACAGAGATCAGTTAAGTGACTTGGTTTAGGTCACAGAAGTAGTGACGAAGCCTGTGTGATTTCAGACCCCAGACCCTCAACCTGTAACCCGCAGTGCTCTGTTTGCTGTGCAGAACTGAAGGAAAGTATAAACAGCCAAAGCACACGAGAGGCCAGGTTGCAGCTGAACCCCAGGCACAGCTGGATTCAGGGATTCACTCTCTTCACCCTGCCCTTCTCCTCAGCAGGTAGGCTTCATTTTTTTCTCACTGCAAATGATGGATGGGGAGCATGGCTGTGTTACAGCTCCTGCATTTCATAAATTTGTATCTTGTGGGTCCTACCTCCCCACCTGGGGCTGGGGGCAGAAGCCTTTCTCTCCTTCCCATTTCCTCATAAAAATAATCTCTGGAAGAACTCTGGCTCTGATTCTATATTCAGTGCTAACCAACCGAGGTCAGTGGAGTGGGGTTCTGGAAGAATAGGACAATTCCTAATGGAGCCATATGGCCAAAGTGGGTGGAAGAAGGTTGAGAGGTTCTGAACCTATAATACCACAGACTTTCCAACAGTAGCTTCCAGCCTCCCTATAGAACACAGAATTCCATCTATATCATAGAATTACGTAACCAAGAGGATGAAATAGACATGGCAAGCGTCCAATGTTTAAAAAATGATGAAGTGGAAATAGTCACCAGGATTATTCGTCATCTTTAGCTCTGAGTAATAGCAAGCATCCCTGCTCACTGCCAGAAAGAATACACAAGAGAGGGCAAGGCCAGACCAGCATGGATGTGCTCAACTTCCAAGGCTGCTAAGCAGGCTGCAGTCCCTGGGTGGTACCAACAGTTGACACACTTGGCTGCTAACTGAAAGGCTGGGGGTTTGAGTCCGTCCAGAGGCACCTCCTCAGAAAGACCTGGTGATTTACTTCCAAAAAACCAACCACTGAAAATCCTATGAAGCACAACTCTACTCTGACACGCACAGGGTTTCCACGAGTCGGGGACCACCTTGATTGTAACTAACAACACTAACAGGCACGTTGCAGGCAGGGCATGGCCACAGGCGCCGGTTACCTGCCCTTGAATCTCAATAACTGTAGTATGCAAAGCACTGACCAACAAAAGTAGTCCTTCTCTGCCCTTAGCTGGCTGTGTGACTTTGTACAAGTCACTTCCCTTCTCTCAGTCTTGGCTTCTTCAGCTGTGAATAACACTAGTGGGGTTAATAAGCGGTGGCTTTAAAATTATGTTCTGAGGAACCCTTCAGCATGCTAACAGAAGCCATTCACTGTAGAAGGAGGGTCAGGGGCTGAGTGGGTCGGGTTCTGAGCCCCCCATCCCCACCTTAACCAGGGCATTCTGCTTTTATCCCCTTTATAATCAGAGTTCTGCATAATATTTTGCAGGAAGAAAGAGTTCTGAGGCTAAAAAGGAAATGAAAACCACTCTGCCGACTAATCTCGGAGCCCTTGCAGCCCTCACATCCTAGCCACTTAGGGAGACAATTGTCTATGCATTCTAGGTCCCTCAGCCCCTCGCAAATGATTTAGGCACCAAAAACAAACCTCACCCAGATGTCTGTCTGCCTGCTGGCTCCTGGAGGGAACAGGAAGCCTCTGTGACACCAATGAGAAGAATTCTCCCTCCGAGTGTGGAAACCATCATAAAGAAAAAGCTATCTTGGCTTGGAGGGTAGAGGAGGGGAAGGGGGCTTGCGCTGACAGCTGCCTCGTGGCAGGGGCTTCCTTTCCATTTTATTGTTTATGTTCCCTTCAGAAAATCCAGAGTTGTTGTGGTAAGATGGGGAGTAATTTTCCCTCGTGGCTAAATGGTTTCATGTGTAGTTTCTTAGTGCCCATGAGATTGAAATAGAGCTTTTAGGAGGCCTGGGCAAAATGATCTATTCATTTGAGTTAATAACAACTGCTGACAAACACTATCTTCTCCATCTCGCTGATAAATTATGCCTTTCATGATGGACTTCTGATTGTCAAGGCCCTTGGCAGTACTTGAAGGCATTTAACTTAAAACCATTATTAGATTTTAGTTGAGTTCTCCCTTGATACCTCAATCCAAAAATAAGGCCTTGAGGTACCTCTGAGATATTTAAGTCTACGCTGTCTTAGGAGACCACCCTCGCACCAAAGGCAAATACTTTAAAAGTTGCTTTGTAATATTAAAAAAGAGAGAGAGAGAGAAAGCGAGGGGGAGAGAACTGGGTAGGTTTTTCATGATTACTAATTTAGCAGACTCTCCGTTATGTTTTATTGATAGCTCTAAACATAAATTTGCCTTTGGTAGACTTTGCTGCTGATGCCTAAAATAAGACATGTAAGAACACATAATCCTATGCCTACGGCTTCTCAGATTAATGTATGAAGGCTCTTTGAGGCAACCCAAGCAAGAGCTGTTTAAATGGAGACGTGCCAGGCTTCAGCAGTTCTTCAAATTTGGGCAGAAAGAGAAGTCGCGGGCTGCTCACTGGTGAATTGCCTCTCATTCCCAGCATTCATGCAGTTTTAAACACGCCATTTCTTCTCATTTTTACTCCAGCGAGAAATAGTGATTTCGCCCACATTTTCCTCTTTGCAACTGGAGGAGCGTGTGTGTGAGGCCCCAAGTTCACAGGAGAAAAATAATACATATTGCACCACTTAAGAGGACGATTATTTATGACTCCAGCCTGCCGAGGGTACCACGGTAATACGTGTTACAAGCTGCCTTGACACGCTCAGAGAAACACAAAACTCCGCGCACAGAGCCCATAAAAAGCAATCACTTTAAAGGATTTGCCGTCGGTGGGGTTTTCTTCCCCCTTCCCCTTCCTTTTTAAATCACGAGGTGCCAAGGGATCATCAAATGTATATATTTTATCTTTCAAATACTAAGAGGCTTCAATGGGGTGGGAAAGGAGAGCTGATTAGCAGGACCTTAATGATGCCACGATAGGCGCTATCTCCTTCATAAATAAACGAACTCGATAAAATCTTTCATCCAGGAGAAATGCAAAGGCCGGACGATTTGAGAACGTTTGTCACAGGAGCCGGAGACGTGCCGGCACTAGCTTCATCCTGGTGTAGAATGCCATGTTTTCGCAAATGAAGTGGCAAAATTTGAGCCGGTTTGTTTTCTCTAGTTTGCAAGCTGCCCGGGATCCAGGCCACCTGACAGCCCTCAGCTCACAGAACACCCAGTCCCTTCCAGATAGGCAAATGGGCTCTTCTCCCAGCCCCATTTCTGCAGTCAGGAATATAGGGCAGGAGCAGAGAGATATAAAGCCCATCTCTTAGTATTATTTTAAAGAAGACAAAGTATCTAATAGTGTGTCCTAGGCAAACAGACTCTCAGGGACAGATCAGCTCAACTCCCTGGTATCCTGGAGCACAAAGCAGTTTAATAAAAAAAAGATTTTGGCTGCTGCATGGGTCTGAATCGCAAGCTTCTTTCATAGGGGCATGTGCTCAAAGAGAGCCAGCTAGTGGTTCTCAGGGTGGCATCTCTGGGGTCAAACTGAGTTCCAGGGCCTCTCCTGCAACCTCTAGTCTCAACTCCAATTTCAGGCCCTCTAAGGCCAATTGGGGAGCAAAGGCCAACGGGTGGGCAACTGGAAAAGAAGAGGCCTCCTTTCCATCCCTGACTTCTGAGGGCAGGAGGTCCTGGAGCATCCCTCACTTAGCTGTCCACCGTGAAGTACCAGCATCATCCAACTTCCCCTCTACATGTCTCTGAGCAGGCAGCAGGCTACTGTTTCAAGCACTAGGTGTTTCTTAGCACAGAATCATGAACTATTGTTGACACCTTTTCCTGGGAGCTTCTTTAAGCTACTCCAAAGCTGAGAGAGAGAGGGTTCCAAGGGCACTGGATGCTTTGTCCCCTTGAAATAATGTTCCCAGCACACCTACTGTGTGCAAGGCGTGGTTCTGACAATCAACCCCTGTCATCCAAGAAAGGATCATGGTGAAATTGAACCACTAAGTCCAAAGGGAGAAGATAAAATGGAGTCTAAACATATCACCATTCATTTATTCATGATATATATACCACTTATCTGTCAGTTTGTCCAACTGTGGTGGCTTGCATGTTGTTGTCATGCTGGAAGTTATGTCACCGGTGTTTCAAATACCAGTAGAGTCACCAGTGGTGGACGGGTTTCAGCAGAGCTTCTAGACTAAGACAGACTAGGAAGAAGGACCTGGTGATCTACTTCTGAAAATTGGCCAGTGAAAACCTTATGAATAGCAGCAGAACGTTTTCTGATATACTGCCTGAAGATGAGCCCCTTA
This sequence comes from Elephas maximus indicus, assembly GCF_024166365.1. Lineage (NCBI taxonomy): Eukaryota > Metazoa > Chordata > Mammalia > Proboscidea > Elephantidae > Elephas > Elephas maximus. Next base: position 21,834,996 of record NC_064839.1, read on the forward strand.
GGTTGGAAGGCATTCTCAAAATACGACTGGGGAGGAGCTGCCTCCTCAAAGTAGAGTTGACCTTAATGACATGGATGGAACCAAGCTTTCCGGACCTTCGTTTGCTGATGTGGCATGACTCAAAATGAGAAGAAATAGCTGCGAACATCTATTAGTAATCGGAACTGGAATGTGTGAAGTATGAATCTAGGAAACTTAGAAATCATCAAAAATGAAATGGAATGCATAAAAATCAACATCCTAGGCATTGGTGAGCTGAAATGGGCTGGTATTGGTCATTTTGAGTCTGACAATCATATAGTCTACTATGCCAAGAATGACAGCTTGAAGAGGAGTGGCATTGCATTCACAGTCAAAAAGAAGGTTTCAAGATCTATCCTGAAGTACAGTGCTGTCGGTGATAGGATAATATCCATACGCCTACAAGGAAGACCAGTTAATACAACTATTATTCAAATATATGCACCAACCGCTAAGACCAAAGATGAAGAAATTGAAGAATTTTTCCAACTTCTTCAGTCTGAAACTGATCAAACATGCAATAAGGATGCAAGGATAACTACAGTGACTGGAATGTGAAATTTGGGACAAAGAAGAAGGATTTGTAGTTGGAAAATATGGCCTTGCTAGTAGAAAGGATGCCGAGATTGCCTGATTGAATTTTGCAGGACTAACAACTTCATTGTAAATACCTTCTTTCACAACATAAACCGCAATTATACAGATGGACCTAACCAGGTGGAATACACAGGAATCAAATCAACTACGTATGTGGAAAAAGACAATGAAAAAGCTCAATATAATCAATCAGAACAAGGCCAGGGGCCGACTATGGATCAGACTACCCATTACTTATATGCAAGTTCAAGTTGAAACTAAAGAAAATTAGAAAATTACTCAAGCATGACCTTGAGAAATTCCACCTGAATTTAGAGACCATCTCAAGAATAGATTTGACACGTTGAACACTAATGACTGAAGACCAGAAGAGTTGTGGGATGACATCAAGGATGTCACACATGAAGAAAGCAAGAGGTCATTAAAAGGATAGGAAAGAAGGAAAACACCTAAATGGATGTCAGAGGAGTCTCTGAAACTTGCTCTTGAATTTAGAGTAGCTAAAGCAAAAGCAAAAGGAAAAAATGATGAAGTAAAAGAGCTGAACAGAAGATTCCAAAGAGCAGCTTGAGAAAACAAAGTAAAATATTATGATGCATGAGCAAAGACCTGGAGATAGAAAACCAAAAGGGAAGAACACTCAGCATTTCTCAAGCTGAAAGAACTGATGAAAAAAATTGAGCCTTGAGATGCAATAGTGAAGGATTCTACGGGGAAAATACTAAACGACACAGGAAGCATCAAAAAAAGATGGAAGGAATACACAGAGTCACTATACCAAAAAGAATTGGCCAACGTTCAACCATTTCGGGAGGTGCCATATGATCAGAAACTGATGGTACTGAAGGATGAAGTCCAAGTACACTGAAGGCATTGGTGAAAAACACGCCTCCAGGAATTGATGGAATACCAATTGAGATGTTACAACAAAGGGATGCAGCACTGGAAGTGCTCACTCATCTATGCCAAGAAATTTGGAAGACAGCTACCTGGCCAACTGACTGGAATACATTCATATTTATGCTTATTCCCAAGAAAGGTGATCCAACCCAATGTGGAAATTATTGAACAATATCATTAATATCACAGGAAAGCAAAATTTTGCTGAAGATCATTCAAAAGGGGTTGCAGCAGTATACCAACAAGGAACTGCCAGAAATTTAAGCTGGATTTAGAAGAGGCTGTGGAACCAGGGATATCATTGCTGATGTCAGATGGATCCTGGCTGAAAGCAGAGAATACCAGAAAGAAGTTTACTTGTGTTTTACTAACTATGCAAAGGCATTTGATTCTGTGGATCATAACAAATTATGGATAACGTTGCAGAGAATGGGAATTCCAGAACACTTAATTGTGCTCATGAGGAATCTGTATATGGATCAAGGGGCAGTTGTTCAAACACAACAAGGGGATACCGCATGGTTTAAAGTCAGGAAAGGTGTATGTCAAGGCTGTATCCGTTCACCATACCTATTCAATCTGTATGCTGAGCAAATAGTCTGAGAAGCATCAGGATTGGAGGAAGACTCATCAACAATCTGCATTATGCAGATGACACAACCTTGCTTGCTGAAAGTGAAGAAGACTTGAAGCAATTACTGATGAAGATCAAAGACCACAGCCTTCAGTATGGATTACACCTCAAGATAAAGAAAACAAAAACCCTCACAACTGGACCAATAAGCAATATTATGATAAACACAGTAAAGATTGAAGTTGTCAAGGATTTCATTTTACTTGGATCCACAATCAACACCCCTGGAAGCAACAATCAAGAAATCAAAAGATGCATTGCATTGGGCAAATCTGCTGAAGAGATTTCTTTAAAGTGTTAAAAAGTAAAGATGTCACCTTGAGGACTAAGGTGCACCTGAACCAAGCCATGGTGTTTTCAATTGCATCATATGCATGCAAAAGCTAGACAATGAATAAAGAAGACCGAAGAAGAATCGATACCTTTAAATTGTGGTGCTGGCAAAGAATATTGGACTGCCAAAAGAACGAACAAATCTGCCTTGGAAGAAGTAAACCAGAATACTCCTTGGAAGCGAGGATGGAGAAACTACATCTCACATAATTTGGACATGTTGTCAGGAGGAATCAGTCCCTGGAGAAAGACATTATGCTTGGTAAAGTAAAGGGTCAGTGAAAAAGAGGAAGACCCTCAGTGAGATGGATCGATACAGTGGCCGCAACAACGGGCTCAAGCATAGCAACAATTGTGAGGATGCCGCAGGACCAGACAGTGTTTTGATCTGTTGTGCATAGGGTTGCTATGAGTCAGAAAACCAACTCAACGGCGCCTAACAACAACAACAAGAAAGACCAGTTAAAACAACTATTCTTCAAATTTATAATATTTTTAATGCCAAAGATGAAGAAGTTGAAGATTTTTACCTACTTCTGCTGTCTGAAATTGATCAAACATGCAATCAAGATGCATTAATAATTACTGATGGTAGTACTTCGAAAGTTGGAAACGAACAAGAATCAATAGTTGGAAAATATGCCCTTGGTGATAGAAAAAACACTGGAGATCAAATGATAGAAGTTGGCAAGTCCAACGACTTATTCATTGCAAATATCTTTTTTCAACAATGTAAACAGTGACTATAGAGGTGAACCTCACCACATAGAACACACAGGAATCAAATCGACTACATCTGTGGAAATAGACTATGCAGAAGCTCAATATCATCCATCAGAACGAGGTCAGAGGCCTACTAAGGAACATATGAGTCAGAATCAACTTGGTGTCAATGAGTTTTTTAAGCTCAAGTTGAAGCTGAAAAAACTTAAAACATGTCCACGAGAGCCAAAGGACAACCTTGAGTATATCCTACCTGAATTTAGAGACTATCTCAAGAATAGATTCGACAGATTGAACACTAATACCTGAAGACCAGGCAAGTTTGTGGGATGACATTGAGGACATCACACACGAAGAAAGCAAAAGGTCATTAAAAAGACGGAAAGAAAGAAAAGACCAAAATGAATGTCAGAAGAAATTGTGAAATTTGCTCTTGAATGTAGAGTAGCTAAAGCAAATGAAAACCACGATGAAGTGAAAGAACTAAATCCCCCTTTGCCACCGAGTCCATTCCGAATCAGAGCTACCCTACAGGACAGAGTTGATCTGCCCCCTAGGGTTTCCAGGGAGCAGCTGTTGGATTCGAACTGCCAACACTTTGATTATCTGATATAGCTCTTAACCACTCTGTTACCAGGGGTCCAAAAAAAAAAAAAAAAGAGCTGAATAGAAGATTTCAAAGAGTGGTTTGAGAAGACAACGTAAAGTATTATAATGATATATGCAAAGACCTGGAGTTAGGAAACCAAAAGGGTAGAACACACTCAGCATTTCTCAAGCTGAAAGAACTGAAGAAAAAATTCAAGCCTCGAGTTGCAGCATTGAAGGATTCTACCTGGAAAATATTAAATGAGGAAGCAAATATCAAAAGAAGATTGAAGGAATACACAGTCACTGTATCAAAAAGAATTGGTCGACATTCAGTCATTTCAGGAGGTAGCATGATCGATAACCAAAGGAAGAAGTCTGAGCTGCACTGAAGGCATTGCTGAAAAACAAGGCTCCAGGAACTGATGGACTACCAACTGAGATGTTTCAACAAATGGATGCAGCTCTGGAAGTGCTCACTTGTCTATGCCAAGAAATTTGGAAGACAGCTACCTGGCCAACCAACTGGAAGAGATCCATATTTTTGCCCGTTGCAAATAAATGTGATCCAACAGAATGTGGAAATTATCAAGCAATGTCATTAACATCACACACAAGTAAAATTTTGCTGAAGATCATTCAAAAACAATTGCACCAGTACATCAACAGGGAATTGCCAGAAGTTCAAGCGAGATTCAGAAGAGGATGTGGAATAAGGGATGTCATTGCTGATGTCAGATGGCTCTTGGCTGAAAGCAGAGAATACCAGAAAGATATTTACCTGTTTTCTATTGACGATGCAAAAGCATTTGACTGTGTGGATCATAACAAATTATGGATAGCATTGTGAAGAATGGAAATTCCAGAATACTTAATCGTGCTCATGAGGAACCTGTACATGGACTAAGAGGCAGTCGTTTGAACAGAGCAAGGGGATACTGCGTGGTTTAAAGTCAGGAAAGGTGTGTGTCGGGGTGTATCCTTTCACCATACCTATTCAATCTGTATGCTGAGCAACTAATCAAGAAGTTGGACTATATGAAGAAGAACAATGCATTAACTCATTACCCACCTGTGATATGCAGATGACACAACTGTGCTTGCTGAAAGTGAAGAGGACTTGAAGCACTCACTGCACCTTAACTACATTCATCAAGTTCTACAACCATCACTACTACCCATTTCCAAATTTTCCCATCACCTTTTCAGTCACTCATTTTTGAAAGTACCTAATATGTGCCAGGCCACTTATTATGTGATGGGATCATAACAATGAACAAACGTGGCTCCTATTTTCACAGGGAGAGCCCACTGCAACACAACATCATAAACATGACGATTAGCTGCTATGTGATGAAGACATTTTTTCAGCAAACTCTTCTTTTGGAAAGCCCAATGTTATGTGGAAAGAAATCTTAATAAGCCACTGGGGTAGAGGTGTGCAGGGATGTCCCCTTGAAAAGGTCCAGAAATAAAAATATGCTAAGCCGTACATTTTAAGAGCATGAATCCTTTTAATTGAAGAATTCTTTGTTTGCTGAACACTGATAATTCGGGAGTTTGGGGCTAAAAAGTTCATTCCATTCGTCATGGAAGTATAGAGTGGGTGAGGGGAAGTAATAATGGAAGACAGAAGCAGAAAGAAGGCTGGGGCCACACCATTTTTGTGTCCCATAAATACATTACATAAGTTCATAATTTTCACAGTTACTAAAACTTTGATCATTGAAATCACCTGGGGAACAGAGCCAGGAATAGAGTGAGACGCCCAGAGTACAAAACGCAAGGAGGCACTCATTCTCTGAGTCATGCCAATGCAGGTTCAGCACCTGAGAATGGGTGCCTCCTTACACTTCACTGACTCACCTAGTCTCAACTCTAATGGTAGCTTTAAAAACCATTGATTCCTTAAGTGGCTAATTGCCTCCTTGCACAACTACCTCCTTTGTCATGACACCAGAAGAACTGGATGGTGCCCAACTACTATTAGTGAATATTTTGACCAAGAATCTATAGAAGAATCATGATGAAAGAGGGAAAATATGGAACAGAATTTCAAATTCTCACAGAATCTAGACTTTCTGGAACCATTGAGGCTGAATGAACCCTCAAAACTATTGCACTGAGATAATCTTTAATTCTTAAACAAAAAATATCCCCCAGAAGACTGCTTTAGACAAACAACAGTTCAACTTAATTGGTAAAGAATGTCTGCCCTAAGCATTGTGCTCTTTTAAGAACTATCTATGTTGGGTCAAACTGACAACAGCAACTGGAAACGTTAGATAGGAAGCTTAGAGGGCAGTGAGTTATGTTAACGGAGGAGGGACAATTCAGAAAAAGAGGGTAAGAATGGTTGCACAACTTGAAGAATGTCATAGTGTCACTGAATTGTAATGTAGAAATTATTGAATTGGTATGTGTTCCACTGTGTGTATTTTCAACAACGACAAAAATGCAATACTGAAAAAAATACTGATTCCTGGGCCATACTCCCAGAGCTTTTGATTTAAGCGATATGGGGTTGGGCCTGGCATTGGGGTTTTTTAAGCTCCCTAAGTGATTCTGACATGCAGACAGCTGAGAACCACTGATACAACGGGTCTCCCAAGCAGGATACACCAGCAGTGGGCAGAGCTGTTAATTATCAAGTAATAAGTCCCGGAGCTCTGATGGTCATATTCCTTACATATACTTGGCTCTTTCTGGCCACCTTGTAAGACTTCAGGTTCCCGCCCTCCCACAATTAGAATGGCTATGGCGGGGGGGGTGGGGGGGCTTCCAAACATTAAAAAAAAAAAATTGCCATTGAGTCAATTCCTACTCATAGTGACCCTAAAGGACAGAGTAGAACTGCCCCATAGGGTAATGAATTCATTCCGAAAAGAATCTTGCTGCCACATTTCCTCCTGCAGAATGGCTGGTGGGCTCGCACTGTCAACCTTTGGGTCAGCAGCTGAGCGCTTACCCACTGCACCACCAGGGCTCCCTCTTCCAAACACTAGCTCACATAATTCTTATGATAGCCCTAAAAAGTAGATAACTTCATTTTTGGAGAGGAAATTGAGGCCCAAAGAGGTTAAGTCCCTTGCCTAAGGTACCACATAGAGAGAAAATGGCTGTAGGATTCAAACTTAAGTTTGGCTTTCTTCAAAACATGTGCTCTTAATCTCTCACTAAGCTACATAGATTTGCTTCTGGGTAACTGGCTGCTTTTAGTCAATCGTATTGGCACCTGTGACTCTGAATTTGCAGGGTGTGAGTAACTTGACTTACAAAAGGCCCCTTGCCCTTACCCTAGGAGTGAATCAATACATTGGGTGCCTTTTTTTTACCTCCAAACAGCAGAGCAAGAGGGTGTCCCATTCTGCAGCCCAAGTCTGTTCAAGGTTGGACTTCAGGTTGGCTTCTGGCTTCAGGAAGGGTCCCACGTTCCCATGCTCAGACTCCCTGGTGAGGCAGGTGAGGCACCTGGGGATGGCAGACTTATACTAATTACAGTCTCCAGAGCATTCAGCCAATGGCAGCTGCCATGCATAGATACTGAAGTGACCATCCACATGAGTCCTTGGAAAGACACATCCCTTCAACTTGGAGATGCTTGATTTTCACAAGACATGCTAGGAAAGGTGCCTTAAGAAAGAATGATGCTTGGTTTCCTGAAAGGCACAGATAATTAAAGGACTAGAGCAAAGGCAGCCCCAGCTAGGGTGTCTTTCCAAAGCCAACACCATAACCACAGAGAGCTGCAAAGAGAATGCTAAGTGCCAAGACCTCTCACTACACTTGAGCTGAAAATAGGGTGAGGTGATGTTGGAATGATCAAGATTTGTGGTCTCCATGGTGACACCATCTAGCCATAGAAATATCCCTTCCTTTTTCTTTTTCTGCCGATGTCAATTCCATGCCCAGGATCTTCATTGGTTCTGCACTACCTATTAAGCCAAGTGCAAGTCCTGGTTCCTTACTACCTGCTACATGAACTTGAGCAAGACACAATCTTTTGCAATCACATTTTCTTCATCTGTGATGTTGTTGTTGTTGGATGCTGTTGAGGCAATTCCAACTCTTGTCAATCCCATGTGAAAGAATAGAACTTCGCCATAAGGTTTTCTTGGCTGTAATCTGTGGGAGCAGATCACCAGGTCTTTCTCCCGTAGAGCTACTGGGTGGGTTTAACCACCAACCTTTCAGTTAGAAGCCAAGATCTTAACCATTTGTGCCACTAGGGCCCTTTCATCTATAATATGGAGATAGCAACAGTAGCTACCTGTGGAAGCTTGATTACCCAATGTAATTTTGCAGCAGCTTCCATCAGGAGGTAGAGTCTATTTCTCTTATCTCTTGAATCTGGGCTAGCCAAGTGAAGCAAATAGAATGTGATGGAAGTGGCTGTGTGCCAAATTGAAGAGAATTTTGCATGTTTCCTCTCTCTATCTTAGCATCCTGTCTCTAGCATGTGAACAAGCCCAAGCTAGCCTGCCGAAGGGATGAAAATACAGCCAACAGAGGCTTCCCAGCTGAGCCCAACTTAGACCAGCCAGGCCCAAGCTTACACATCAATTGAACCCAGACATATAACTGAGCCCAACTGAGATCTGCCAAGCTTGGCTCAGGTCTGCAGAGCCTCTCTAGACTCATGATAAATAATTAAACTGCTGAGTTTTAGAGTCATTTGCTACACAGTGATAGCTAACTGTTTTAGACTACTTTTTATTATTAAATGACATCATGTATCTAAAGTGCTTAGCACAGTGCTTGGAACAGCATAAGTGTTAAGTAAATGCTAGTTAGTACTAGTAATAGTACTAATAATAGCAGCAGAAGAAGACACTAACTTTTTACTACGCTGTCCATTGTACCTTCTTTATCTTACTGTCCACCACTTGAATGTAAGTCAGACTGAGCTACTCTCCACACGTACTTTGCCCTTCTTACATCCTAAACTTAGTTGATACTGTTCATCCTACTGGAATGCTTGTCCCTGCATGGGCACCTCCCAAATCCTCTCTGACCTTGAAGGTTTAGCTGAAATGCCACCAACTCCAAGAAGCACTCAACGATGTCCATCAATAGACTCAATCTTCCCTCCTCTGTTTTCATAGCACTCTAATGATTTATCCTAAGGTCATGATCTGCTTGGTTTCAGAATTAATTGTGTTCATCTCCCTTACTTGACTTTAGACTTTCTATAGGCAGACCTGCAGACATGTTCATCTCTGCTAGTCCTCAGTGGACCTAGCACAATGCCTAAGTCAGGAATGGCAAATGTGAAATTTTGGGTGCAAAAAAAAAAAAAAAAAAAAACCAAACTCATTGCCATCTAGTCAATTCCAACTCAGGGCAACCCAATATTATAACCAAACGAGGGTTCTTGTCCTGTCATATTAGCCAATCGAAATAAGATGGATGCCACACCACCAGTTGCAAGGGGAACAGAAAGTGGAAGTTTATTGTTTGTGCAAATAAGGAGCAACATGGGGCTTAGCAGCCAAAAGACTATGTGCTCCCTGTCTGAGGGTGTTGGGGAGCTTTTTATTTCCAGTGGCATCTGGGGGTTGGGTTTGAGGCCCAGAACCCTCTGCCCTTAGCCCTCTCATATCCACATTTGGAGGTCCATATGTTGAATAATGTTGGTCATGTTCAGGTCCAAAGACAGATTGAGGACATAGCTCTCCAGGTCCTGCATGTGCTCCAAAATCCTGGTTCGTGCGTGTGTGGGATTCTGGCACCAAATTCAAGCTGCGGTTAGGGCCACAGTGTGGTCAGGCCAAACCATAGTTAGAAGCTGTGTCTTGGCAGGCTGCGAGGGGTGGGAGAACCACAGCGGAGCTGGGGGAAGTCTTGGGAGAGGCTTCAATATATTACAGAGTGGAACTGTCCCATAGCGTTTTCTTGGCTGTAATCTTAGTGGAAGCAGATATCCAGGCCTTTTCTTCTGTGGTACTGCTGGGTGGATTTGAACCACTGACCTTTATAAGTGTTGTTGCTAGGTGCCCTCTCACCTATTCCAAATCATAGTGGCCCTATGTACAACAGAACGAAATACTGCCCAGTCCTGGGCCATCCTCACAGTCGTTGTTATGCTTGAGCCCATTGTTGCAGCCACTGTGACAATCCATCTTGTTGAGGGTCTTCCTCTCTTTTGCTGACCCTTCACTTTACAAAGCATGATGTTCTTCTCCAGGGACTGATCCCTTCTGATAACATGCCCAAAGCATGTGAGACAAAACCTCCCCATTCTTGCCTCTAAGGAGCATTCTGCCTGTACTTCTTCTAAGACAGATTTATTCATTCTTTTGGCAGTCCATGGTATAGTCAATATTCTTTACCAATGCCACAATTCAAAGGCGTCAATTCTTCAGTCTTCCTTATTCATTGTCCAGCTGTCACAGGCATATGATGCAATTGAAAACACTATGGTTTGAGTCAGGCACGCCTTAGTCATTAAAGTGACATCTTGGCTTTTTAACACTTTAAAAAGGTCTTTTGCAGCATATTTAGGTTAATAGTCAAGCACAGTCCATTTGCACCACCCAGGGGCCTTATTTCAGATGCAAGCCAGCCCTGATCAGTTGGCAGTGATTTCCTGACGTGCTAAGTAGAAAAGGATCGTGAAGCTGTGTTCTGCTCTAATAGCAGTGGCTTTTATGGGCACAAAATTTGGAAAAGACATCATCAGAGCACGCATTTCAATGTTGGCTAATTCCGTTCAATTTTAAAATTCCGTATTTGAAACAAAAAATTTGATACGTTGCTACACTTCTCTAGTATGTCCAATTGTTAGCACATCTGATTCTTATGACTTCCCTGTACCCATTCTTCTCTACAGATGAGATTAAATAGTTTGGCTAAAATCACTCAGCTAACAAGAGGCAGAACCCAAACGTGAATATGGATCCCCTGTCTCTAGACCCCAGGCTGTTTTTACCGTGGAATACAAATTGTCCTAATTGACATAATAGACCTGAGTTTGTATTTTCATGCACCATGGAAATTCACTCCGATTATGTAAACTGGAATATTTATTTAAAACACAGGAAAGTACAATGTAGCCAAAAACACACAAGCACACGTGCACACACACACACACAACAGAGAGACACAAAATCAAAGAACTTGGTTTTATTTCTTCTTCCCATTCTGGAGGAGGACATCATGCTTGGGAAAGTGGAGGGTCAGCAAAAGAGAAAAAGACCCTCAACAAGATGGATTGGTATAGTGGCTCCAACAATGGGTTCAAACATAGCAAAGATTGTGAGGATGGCGCAGGACTGGGCAGTGTTTCATACTGTTATACACAGGGTGGCTGTGAGTTGGAACTGACTCGCTGGCACCTAATAAAAACAGCAGAATTTTTTTTTTTTTTAACAACATAATTCTTGATGTAAGAAAGTAGGCACGTACATGGTTATTGTTTAGCTTCCTAAGGTTAATGACTGGTTTACCTGTACAAAATGAAGGCAATATTTCTAGTTTGGTAGCCTTAGCTGGGAGAATAGACTGTTCTGGTAAGTCCAATATTCTGGTTAGTAAAAAGTGATTGCATGGAATAGTATTCAGCAGTGACTGTGTATCAATTCCGGGAGGCTTGGAATTTGTAGATATAGACGTACATATAGCAAAGTGGACAAATCATGAAAGTGTAAGATTTCGTGAGAAAAGTAGGAAACAGCAAATTTTTTTTCACTAAATCCAATTCTCATACATTAAAAACACATACAAGAAACAACATTGCATATTTTACGTATATCACTCGTATCCTTATCATGGAGGGGGTGGGGATGGCATCACGAAAAAAGAGAAGGAAATAAAGTTATCAAGAAGGAGTTTCATGCAAAGAATGGAAAATAACACAATTCTATATCAGAAGTCCAAAATTTTTTAAGGGAAAAATAAATTAATTAAATGCAAGCTTCTTGCATAATCCAAAAGTGGAGTAAAAATAGGCGAAAACCTCAACACCATAAAAAATACTTTCCCCAGAAACACTGTGGAAAATAATTTTCTCTGCCTACCATTCCATAATACATATGAAGCATTTTCTAGGTACAGGGGCTGGGAATACAGAATAACGTAGAATCTCTGTCCTCACGGAACTTAAGAGCTGCTGCTATTTATTAAGCACCTATGGAATGCTAATCTCTGCCCAAGCTGTGTTACATATATTGTCATTCATTCTCATAACATGATAGCAATTATTATCCCCCTTTGAAAGATAAGGAACTTAAGGTTCACAGAAGTCAAGTACTTTAGCCAAAGACGCACAGCCAGAAGGTACCAGAGGAGGAATTCAGACTCACTTCCCTCTGCCCACGAAGTCTAAGTTCTTTTCATGAACCATATTGGGTAAAACCTAGGAGTTGGGGCAAGGTGGGATGGAAACACAAAATATATACTTCTGTCTTACCGTATCTCAAGGTTATTATTATAAATTCTATATGGACAATGTGCTCCTTGATTATGAGTGATGCTTTTCATTCATCCATACAGTGGCAGTGCCCAGCACGATGCTTGACTTCACGTTCTTCTTAACTAAAAATAGTAACTACAGGTAGTCCCTGACTTACGATAGGATTCCATTCCAGTGACTCCATCCTAGGTCAGTTCTGATGTAATTCAAATACTTCTTTTTTTTTTGTTTGTTTTAGTTTTCCTTATTGTTGCCTTTTATTGTCGATATCTTTATGAATCCAACCCTTATTTGTTTTTGGGGGTTGGAAACATTACATATAAACTTACAGATATGATGACATCAGCAAATTACATTGCAACATTGTGTGTAGTACATATTACTAAGGATAAGATGCACCAGAAAAAAAAATAAATAAAGGAACGGTCATAAGTGCCGTTCATTGCAACTGGAATACATTGTAAGCCGGAGACTCCCTGTAATAGCACTAAGAATACAAGCGTGGATTGCCAGCTGGACTTTTTGTGGCTGATAGCTTTTCAGATAGGACAGATTTTATTATCCTTTTATATATAGACTAGGATGTTGCATAGGCAAAATATTGGTACTTAATTGGCACCACACCATACAATAAACCATGTACCAGCATGTGCCAAAGAAAGTTTGCACCCATTACCCAGAGCTAGAGGCTGCTGGGTTCTCCTACTTAAATGAAAGGCCTTGAATCCAGTGACCACGTTGTTTCTGAATCCTCATCATTATCACCATCCCACCACTGCCATTATTACTGTCTCCTCCACCACTGTTCATCAAGTATATTCTATGTGGCAAATCCCATGCTAAGTATTTTGCATGCATCATCCCTTTGAACAACCTTATGAGTTAATACTATTATTCATCCCATTTTACAGACAAACAAAGTAAGGCTCAGAGAAGTTATTTGCCCAAGATCACATAGATAGTAAGTGATAGAATAGTGTATTGGTCAGAACAGACTAGGATATGCTGCAGTAATAAACATCCCCCAGATTTTATGCAAAGTTTGCTACAGGTCTGAGCATCTCAAGGGCAGCTGTCCTCCATGCAGTTACTCAGGGATCTAGGAGCTGCATGAGGTCTGCACGTTTTCAGATGCAGGGGAAGTAAGTGATGGGCCTCTCACACAGACTCTCACATTATTCATATTTCTGGGGCCAAAACTATACCAGAGCCATGTCTAACTGCAAGGAGGCTTAGAAATGTTGTCCCCAGTATGCCCAGGAAGGAAAGGAAAATGTATATAGGTTATCATTAGAGACATCTCTTCCAGATAAGGACTCCAAATGCTTCTTAGTCCCTGGACAAGACTGTATCCACCCTAAATGTGATGTTTGGATTCTTGAACACACTCATGGGGGAGGGAAAGATTATCATGTGTTGGGCATTGACCCCATGCTCAAACCCTTACAAGACCACTTACATGCATTATCATTTAACCCTTACTACAACACCACAAGATAAGCACTATTGTCCCCCTTTTATATAGAAGGAAACTGAGGCTCGGAGGCGAGGTGACTTCCCCAAGTTAGGGCAGAGACCCAAAGCAAGGATTTTCAGCCTCCAAAACCAAATCCTAGCAAGATCCCAAAATAATTGCATTTGCTTATTTGTTATTTTACAAAGTGCTTTCAAATATGTTGCTGGATTTAGTGTTCAGGCTGGTAGGAACACCCTCATTTCATAGGTGAGGACACTGGAGCTTGACAAGGTTAAGTGCATCACCCAAGGGGCCATGGAGCCAAGGCCATCTATGGGCAGAGATGAATCATACTCAAGGCAAAGAGTGCCAGCATCAGGAGAGTGAAAAGCTGTAAGCCCCCCAACCTTGTCCTGGCAGCCCAATCCCTGGAGGGAAAAGGCAAGAGAAATTCCAACCCTTGCAGAGTTCATGCTCTTAAACACTTATAAAAGCTTTAAGATCCAGACAAAATCCAGACCTAAGTGCAAAGGTTACTGGAGTTGGGATTTTATTGCCAGATGTAAATCCATCTTCTCTAAGACCTGCCCCAGTTCCCTTGTGCCTCACTTGAAATATTTCATGTGTGCTGAATGGATTTGTTGGCTCCCTGTTGCCTTCGTAAATTATGAAGTCCAAATTTCTTATGGCCTGCATCCAGCAAGTGTAGTTCGCACTGCACTGTTCCAAGGATTGAGTGGAGGATAGCTTTGCCTCATTCCTGGGGATCGCCTGTATTTCCCATTTCTAATGATTAACAAACCATGATGTACCATTTTGGACTGAGGAGGCTGCTTGGCTCACAACAGCTCCCCCCCACCCCCGCCTCCGCCCAACCCCAGTACCCAAGTGTGGTCCATCTCTTCCATCATCTTGTGGCCACAGGTATAAAGATGCTGGAACAAAGCTGTGCCAATCAGTCTTCTCTCTCAGGAATATGACACTTGCCAAAAGGTACGCACTTTTGGAGGTCAAGTCTTCTTAGTGGCAGCCCCCTGGAAAGAAAGTTCCTAAGCCTCTTTTGTGTGTGTGTGTGTGTGTGTGCGTGTGTGTGGTTTTATCTACCTTTTTGGTTTTTCTTTTTAATCGCAGTGAAAATATACGCACCAAAGCATTAGCCAACAAACTTCCATATTTACAATTCAATGATATGGAATACACTTTTTAGGTTGTGCCTCCATTATTGCCATCCTTTCCCAGAATATCCCACCACCATTAATATAAACTCAATGCCCCCCCAAACATAAATTCCCCCTTTCCCCCTCTGTCCCACCCCTGATAACCATTAATAACTTTGGTTTCTACATATTTGCTGATTTTATATAAGTGAGATCATACAGTATTAATCTTTTTGCCGCCAACATCTTTCACTCAGTGTAATGTTTTCAAGGTTCATCCTTGTTGTGGCATCCGTCAGAATTCCTTTCTCTCAAAGGCTCCACAATATTCCATTGCATGGATATGCCACATTTTGTTTACCCATTCATCTGTTGATGGACACTTGGGTTGTTTGTTTCCACCTTTTGGCTATTGTGAATAGTGCTGCAATGAGCATTGATGTACAGGTCCTAAGCCTCTTGTTTAGATCTCTGAATCTGGCTTCCCAAGGTGGGATGTCTCACCTAACCTTTTATTATGCTGTCCTTACAATATAACCTTTTCATTTCACTTACATAAGCCAGAGTTCATCTGTTTTTGCAACCAAAAGAACCTTGGCTCATATCTGTGTTAACACACCCACCTTCGAGATGGAAACGCAGCATCTTCAGCCTTGCCACTGCCCATGACCTGCTTTTCTGTATCACTCCCAAAACCTCGGCAGCATCACTCACTTTTTTTTTGGAGCTCCCATAGAATGGTACAGCTGGTTGGGGCAGGGAAGAAGCTGAGGGGGTGTGCCTGGGCAAGGGTTAGAGCTCTGGAAGATGCTGCGTTTTATCAGTATTGTTATGTTTGACACCCAGCTACAACCCAGAGCTGCCATTCTGATGCTCAGTGGCACCCAACACCTTTCTCAGTCTACCCAACCACCTTCTGTGGCCCTATCCCATCTATTCTTTCCCATATGCTCTACCATCAGGATCCCCAAATCTCTAGCTCCATGGCTTTGCATATGCTAGTCCCTGTACCTGGAATGTCCTTCTCTCTCCCCCAACTAAAAATTCAACTTGTCTGTCACAAGCCAGCTCATTTCTTGAGCCTGTGCACACAGCTATAAGGCACAATTAGCTAAGATTTGTTACTCCTGTTGCCCATTATGCTTATTCTCCCTCATTGCACTTAACATGTTGTATTATTATTACTGATTTGTTTAATGTCTGTGTCCCCAATTGGACTAGCTGTTATTTAAAGTACATCTTCCTTTATAGGATCAATGCCACCAAATTACTATTACGTGCCCCTGTAAAAAGAGGACTTCTGAGTGTGTTTTCTTTCCTTTTTTTTTTTTTTTTTAAGTCCACCCTGAAATAGGAGATGCAGCCTCACTGGGGAGAAGTTTGCAAAGACTCTGTTTTTAAATGCTGAAAGACAGTGTATGCTAAATCGTGTCCTGTAAGCACGATTTGTCTTGCACGTAACTAAAAAGTGCAAAAGGTGGAGTAGAAGAGTGGGAAACCGGGAGGAGTATAAAGTGAAGGGTCATGAGGATGAAAAGATGACTAATCTCAGCAGATTCTTGTTTTTGCTGTTGACCAGCTCCTGCACAGGCATGAATCTTTAGACCCTGATGGTCCATCAAGGTGCTCATCAGCCACAACTACCACAGCCTCCACCATGCAGAGTCAAGCACAACTAGATAGTGCCTGGCTACCACCACCAACTGCTCTGACAGGGACCACTAAAGAGGGTCCTGGACAAACCTGGAGAAAAAATGTAGAACAAAATTCTAACTCACCAAAAAAAAAAAAAAACAGACTTGCTGGTCTAACAGAGACTGGAGAAACCCTGAGAGCATGGCCCATGGACACTCTTTTAACTCAGTACTGAAGTCACTCCTGAGGTTCACCCTTCAGCCAAAGATTAGACAGGCCCATAAAAAAAAAAAACGAGACTAAATGGGCACACCAGCCCAGGGACAAGGACGAGAAAGTAGGAGGGGACAGGAAAGCTGGTAACAGGGAACCCAAGGTTGAAAACGGAAGAGTGTTGACACCCTCGTGGGGTTGGCAGCCAGTGTCACCAAACAATGTGTATTAATTGTTTAAAAAGACATTGATTTGCTCTGTAAACCTTTATCTAAAGCACAATTGAGAGAAAAAAAAAAAAAAGTGATCTGGAATGATAACTGGGAATGGGAAAAATTACAGGTCCACGCCCTGGAATGGGAGACTCCGTAAAGGCAAAATGAGCCCTTTCAGGAACCTGATGCACAAGATTGGATTATTGGCAGGACCGTGGAGAGCGACACAACATTCAGAGCAGTGTGGTCAGCCGCCATCTTTGAGTGGAGCACCACTGTTTCCTACTCTGCTCCAAATCTGATGGGCAAGAGATTTGGTTGCTATGCAACATGTACAGCGCTCTTGTTTACTAAGAGGGAGATTAAGTTTCCAGCAGGGCATCCACCCATAATATTTCCCATTCCAGTTATCATTTCAGTTCACCTGAATTTTTTGAAAATTTGGGCCTGTTCTGGTTTCACTTCCTTGGCCATGACTGGACTGGGAATAACAAGTCTGAAACCCTGCTAGAGGGTGGGGATAAAATAATCAGGTGATTTGTCTCTTTGCATGTCACTACACTGTCTTGGGAATGCATTCAGCTGTATGAGTCGGAATCAACTCGATGGCACTGGGTTGTTTGTTGTAAGTAATAGAAAGCCCAGTTAATAGAGACTTAAACAAAACCAGTTTCTCTTACATAACTAGAAGCCCAGGAGTGGTGATTTATTGCTTCTTTGTATCAGTGCTACTTTTGAACAATTATCTTGACTTTACCTTATGATAACTTGCTTTCCTTTTTTTTTTCTATCTTCTTTGCTTTGCTTTTCCCCAAAACATATATTTCCATCTAATGTATTATGTATTTTATCTGTATACCTGCTTGTTGTCTGTCTCCTGCTCTAGAACGTCAGCTCTGTGAGGACAGGGGCTTTGTTTTGCCCAGTGCTGTATCCCTGTACCTAGAACTACACCTGGCACAGAGTAATGCTCAATAAACATTTGTTGAGCTAATGAATGAACAAATGCTGCAGCTTCAGCCATCATGTAGTGTTCAAGACTCAGGAGATGGGGGAAGGAGAGGAAAAATAGGAAGCACTCCCTGATCAATGATACTGCCATGGTGAGCAGAAAGTAGCAGAGGGCTCTGGATGACCATTGGATGTGGGACAGGACAGGGCACGCCAATGCTCAAATTCCCAGCTGTCCCAAACAATGCCATTATGCAAGAGGCAGGTCTCTGCCTCCCATAGCTCCCCTCTCCCTTGTAGAACTTGCTCTCCCTTGGCTACACATAAGTCAGGAAGACCCCAAGCCCAAGGTGTAGAAACAAAAAACGAACCCAAACAAATCCCCTAGACCGTAGATATTTTCTCCTTAGCTGGCTGGAGAATATACACAGGTGAAAATAACCTCCCTCATAACCTGTATCTTATTATTATGTAATCAAACTCACTTTGTATCTTTTCTTTTCAATAAAGGATCCTATATGTATACAATCCTCCCACAAAAAAGGAGAAAGGAGGTGATACCTCTATCCTCTTCTATGGTTTAATTGCTTTACCAGAACCCTCCAAGCAGGTTTCCTCTAAGTCTTACTGAGTCACATGGCATGCCTATTCCCCCCAGCAAAGGATGCTAGAGACCCGGGAGCAGATGGCCATGACTCCAACTGGCTATCCTAGACAAGATACAAGTGTGCTTAACAAGGAGGAAGCACAGAGCAGGTATCAGATAGTCAACAAACCATATCTCCCACAGGTAGTTTGGCTTTTTGTCATGGGCATGTTCTACTTTTATTTATTTTTTTAAATACAGATGCCTGAGCCATAGTGCAGGCTTGCTCAGAATCTCAGAGGGTGAGGCTGGACCCCTGTGCTTTTTTAAAGCCACCCAGGAGATTCTGATGCATCACCCTCGGTAAAGAGCACTTTGCAGAGAGTCCACAGTTGAAGGTAGCAGAAATGTTTTAGAGCCCTGGGAAAGGAAGTGTGACTTGACTTCCATGAGCATGTAAGCCCAATGGACCTTTGTAGATCATTGAGCTCAACCTTTTTGTTTTGCAGATGAGTAAACTGAAACTTTGCAGAAGGGAAGAGGCTTGTCCAAAGCCTCCCAGCCTATCAGCAGCAGACTGAGAACTAGATTCTAACATCCTGTCTCCCAAACCAGTGCTATGCTCCCTCAAATGCCTCATTTCTGCACTATCCTGCATTTACAGCCTGCACAGGACCCTCCCATTACTCACATTTCACGTTTACGGAGAAACAACCAAGTATCCATTTTCCCTTTCTCTGTTAACTGCATAATCTACAGTAATAAATTAGTCCCCAAGCAAAAAGATGCCTTTAATCCCCACACTGCTTTTCCATATCCCTGTGGTGTTTATAATGTAAAAAGGAGTTTTAGTGGTTCATAGCCACTCTCAGGCTGCCCTTTATATGTGTATAAATTTATATTTCATAATTATAGTTGCAGGTTTCCCCTCTGCTCTACCCCTGCCCTCAAGTCTGAGGGTGACACAGGAAATGGTTTATGTCCTCCGGCCTCTGACAGTCTAATCCTGCCCGTGTATTTCACGCTGTCTCTGTCGAGTCCATTTGCTCCCAGCCAGGAGACAGACTTTCTACCCAATGCCTCCATCTTGCAGCCTCAGAGCTGCATGATGGAGCAAGCCTGGGTGCCCCTCTTGAAAGATGCTAGCTTCAGGGCAGAGAAGTTCAGAAATTCAGGAGAGGAGACCCACAAGAAATTACTGTTGGTGGATTAGTTACTGTTGATTAGGTGCTTCGTGGCATCCTGGGTGGCACAAATGGATTAAAAAAAAAAAAAAAAACCAAACCCATTGCCATCAAGTTGATTCAGACTCCTAGAGACCTGATAGGATAGAGTGGAATGCCCCATAGGGTTTCCAAGGAACAGCTGGTGAATTCGAACTGCTGATCTTTTGGTTAGCAGCTGAGTTCTTAACTATTGCACCACTAGGGCTCCAGAAATAGATAAGCACTCAACTATTAGTCACCCAGAAATGCCTCAGAAGAAAGGCTTGGTGATCTGCTTCTGAAAGGTCACAGCCTTGGAAACCCAATGGACCAGTTCTACTCTGCACACTTGGGGTTGCCATGAGTCAGAACTGACTCGACAGCAACTAACAACAACAACCAAACAAAAACAGAACCAAACCCACTGCCTTCGACTCAGTTCTGGCTCATAGACAACAACAGGCGCTTCATACGTAGCACTGTACACAGGTGGTTGCTATGAACGCTGCAAATTCTCCTCTTTCAGACTCTTGATGGTGCAAACCTAAGCAAGCAGAAAGCAGACACATGTGTGCCTTCAAAACTGCCAGAGAAAATCCAATCACAAAGCCAAAATGAACCATGCCGTGAAGAAGAGCGATGAACCACCATCCCAGAGACTGGAATTGCTGCTGGACTATATCCTCAAGCCTGTACGTAACTCTAAGGTCACACTTTTCTTAAGCCCTATGAGTAACTTGGGTAGACTTTTTTTTTGGTGAGAATATATACAAGAAAACAAACACCCATTCAACAATTTACATATTCAGTTCATTGACAGTGGTTACATACTTTGCACTGTGTCACCATGATCTCTGCCCAGGTTGTTTCAGTCTCCAACTTTCAAAGTTCTTTTCTGCAATGGTGCAATGGTTAAGAGCTCTGCTAACCAAAAGATTGGCAGTTTGAATCCACCAGCCACTCCTTGGAAATCCTATGGGTCAGTTCTACTCTGTCCTATAGGGTCTTTTTGAGGCAGAATTGACTCAATAGCAATGAGTTTAGTTTTTGGTTTGGTTGTCCGTTTAATCTCATATAAATAATTCTTTCAAAGAGTGCCATCTCAAGGTGAGCATTCTTTATTAAATGAGCTAAATTGTTGTCTAGTTTAAAGATGACTTCATGGGATAGTTTCAGTTCAAGGCTTAAAAGTTTTTCTTAAGGTAATAGATTCAGGGGTTCCTCCAGTCTCAATGTATCTAGTAAGTCTGGTCTCCAATGAGAATTTGAAGTTCTGTTCCACACTTTTCCCCCTTTTGATCAAGATCCAACTGTTGAGACACATCCAAACTCTTTGAGGGACCAAATTACTGGGCTGAGGGCTGTGGGGGCCATGTTCTTGGGGAATATGTAGCTCAATTGACATAACATGGTTTATAAAGAAAATGTTCTACATTCTACTTTGGTGAGTAGTGCCCGGGGTATTAAAAGCTGTGAGTGGCCATCTAAGATACTCCACAGGTCTCACCTCATCTGGAGCAAGGGAGAATGAAGAAAACCAAAGACACAAGGGAAAGATTAGTCCAGAGGACTGGTGGACCTCAAGTACCACAGCCTCCACCAGACTGAGTCCAGCACCACTACTAGATGGTGCCCAGCTATCACCACCGATTGCTCTGACAGGGATCACAATAGAGGGTCCCTGACAGAGCTGGAGAAAAATGCAGAACAAAATTCCAACTCACAAAAAAGACTAAACTTACTGGCCTGACAGAGACAGGAGAAACCCCAAAACCATGGCCCCCAGACACCCTTTTAGCTCGGTAGTAGAGTCACTCCTGAGGTTTACCCTTCAACCAATGACAGACAGGCCCATAAAACAAAACGAGACTAAAGGGGCACACCAGCCCAAGGGCAAGGACAGGAAGGCAGGAGGGGACAAGAAAGCTGGTAATAGGGAAGCCAAGGTCTAGAACGGGAAAGTATTAACATGTGGGATTGGCAACCAGTGTCACAAAATAATATGTGTACTAATTGTTAGTTTGTTCTGTAAACCTTCATCTAAAGTACAATAAAAAAATAAAAAGAAAAAAAAAAGAAGGGCTAGCTAAATTTATTATCAATGACTTTATTAACAAAAATAAATAGTTTAATTTCTGTTCACCTACAAAAGAAAAAAGATCTAACTGAATTCTTGATTAAAATGTACAGTAGTGGTAGCCGGGCACCATCCATTTCTTCTGGTCTCATAGTAATAGAGAGAGTATCTTATGAAGGCAATGAGATCTGCAGTCCATTTCCTTTTCTGATTACTGGATCTTCTTCTTCCTCTGTTGAGCCAGGTGAATAAAAACTAACTGTAATATCTTGGGAGAATGGGTAGATTTTACCAACAACGGGTACTGATGCCCTGAAATTTCAATCTGGTCATACGCCCTCCCCCACCCCCATCAACCAATATTGATGAGAGATGTATTTCCACAGTCATTCAGGTATTATATATGGCATGAGTCGTCAGTTGTGGGTAAATGTGAAAAACATCATTTGAGCATCCAAAGGAGACAAGAAATCTACCCGGCTGCCCAACCTTTCACTTTCCATGCGGATATTGGTATTGCACGAACATAAAAGGGGTTGGAAAAAAATTGCTGTTGAGTCAGTTCTGGCTCGTGGAGACCTCCTACGTGTCAGAGCAGAACTATGTTCCACAGGATTTCCAATGGCTGATTTTTTGGAAGTAGATTGCCAGGTTTTTCTTTCCAGGCACCTCTGCATGGGCTGGAACCTCCAACCTTTTAGTTAGCAGGTAAGTGCTTAGCCGTTTGCACCACCTCTGGACTCTATAAAAGCAGCAGGGGAAGCCAATCACCTGATGTATAAGGAACAGAGTAGCTCAGATCAACTATGTATGCAGTCGATTATTTCTTAAAACTGCATCATCTTGTCAATTAAGGATTTAACCTGAAATGTGTTATTTTTCCAAAACATTTAAACTAGCTGATTGTGCTCAAACCCCTAATTTTCATTATTAGCTCTGTGACGCTGGGCAGATTCAGCTCTCATAGACTGAAATTTCTGTACAATGAAACAAATTATACCTACTTTCCAGGTAGATAATTACAGCTAAACTATAAGCTCCATGAGGGCAGAGATTTTCATTGTATTCTTCACCATCAAATCCCCAGCCCCTAACTCAGTACACTGTGATAACCTAACCTAACCTAATCCGTTGCCATCGAGTCGATTCTAACTAACCCCCCCAATAGGACAGAGTAGAACTGGCCCATATTGTTTCCAAGGAGTGGCTGCTAGATTCCAGGGGCGACCTTTTGGATAGCAGCCGAGCTCTTAACCACTGCACCACCAACAGTGCTCCATAAATGTTTGGTGAAGGAATGAAAGAAAAATAACATAGAAAGTGCTTACCCTAATGCTTAGAATCTAGTAAGCATTCACTAAACAACAGACTCCTTTCCTGAATTAATATGGTGCTAGGTAAGTGATTCCAGGATTATTGAGAATATATAACTCATTAGAATATAGCCTACACGATGGCAGGAACCTGTTTTGACTCAGTACGGAATCATAGCCTCCTAGAACCATAGCTGGCATGTAATCGTTACTGTTGTTAGCTGACATCGAGTGCCCTGACTCATGGTGACCCCATGCACAATGGAAGAAAACGCTGCCTGGTCCTGTACCATTCCCACGATCTGTTGCAGATCAGGCCATTGTGATCCATTGGCTGATTTTCAGCATAGATCGCCAGGCCTTTCTTCCTAGTCCATCTTAGTCCAAAAGCTCTGCTGAAACCTGTTTTTCATCACAGCAGCACACAAGCCTTCCCTGACAGACAGGTGGTGGCTGCTCACGAGGTGCACCGGACAGGAATCAAACCCAGATCTTCTGCGTGGAAGGCAAGAATTCTATTACTGAATGCATTTGGTAGGCACCCAGGAGACATCTGTGGACTAAATGAATGACGCATGTCGTTCTTTCCAGACAGTCTGCAGGAGAAGGGCCAGCACCCTCGGATTCTCTTATACCCTCACCAGTAACGTGTACTATGTGTGCGTAAACGATATCCAAACATTCATAGTGCCCTACAACCAGGGACAGTCAGCACTGTTATCGGCATGGCTTAGACCTGCCTCAGTCTAGCAATAACAAACAACCATAATGAGGGTCATACAATCGTTTTGACCCTAAAGTAACAGAAGCATCTTCTACTGCCCCCAAACTCTGCAGACAGAATTTCAACAGAAAATTGCAGGAGAAAATACTCGCTGTGAAACTCACACCCTCTGTCACTATGAAAAATGTCATGGAAGGGGCTTTTTCTTATAAAACAGCAACATGCAAAAGTAATCAGAGCTGAAAAACTCCAAGATAGATGAAGAAAACAAGAGGAACAGACCCAGCAGCTCCGGTTTTATGAATAGACTATTCCTCCACCCTGCTCATTTGTAAGACCCTCCTGAGATCTTTTTTTTACAGCAGGTGATGAATCATCTTCATGGTATCTTTAAATGGCTGATCAATACTATATTTTCCCATAAAATGTTTGGTTTGAAATCCGATTTTAAGTGCATTAGAGTTTTTGTGCACCGAATGGGTGAATGCCATAATAAATTGTCATCAAATATGAAAGAAATATAGCATAGATTAATTGCTCTATTTATTTATGAGTCTATAAAATACCTTGTGAAAGTCCTAGCACATTTTTGGGATACCAATTTGAACCTTCAGGAAAGTTAAAAGCATTAAAAGAGACTGCAAGGAGATTTATTACCCAAATGTTTTTAATTGCAGACCCAAGCCGACATGTGGGTATGAGAACGGCTCTGCCCTTAATGGGCATGTCTCGTGTGTTTCTTTCTTTTTTTCCTTTAAAAATGATATACTTCCAATATTTTTATTGATTTGGGAAGATTTGTCGTAAATTACTGTGGCCAGCATGTGATAGCACAAAAGGTCCCAGCCTCCCTAAAGCAGTGGGTCCCAGGTGGCACAAAAAAGAAGGCTCCCGGCCAGTTCTAATGCTAAGCCTTGAAAGTAAGAGAAACCACAATGAAAGAGAAGACTGGGGAATTCCATTAATAAGGAGAAAATGCTTATGGTTTGAAGCTGCTCACATTTTAATTGAAGCCTTAAAGTCTACAACAGTGAAATCCTTCAGGGGGAAGAATGACAAAATATTGTCCTTATAAAGTGCCTGTCATTAGTAAAACTGCAATTAGAGAGCTGTGTGCAAAAATACACAGTCCCTTGTGCAGCTGGAGCCAACACCACCGTGGTTCCTTTTCCTGTTTGTCTAGTCCCATATTCTGCACTCCTAGGCCCTGTCCCATGGCATCTCATCTCAGTGTGTCCCAACATGTCGCCCATAAACCCAACCTATTGCAGTGAAGTCGATTCCAACTCATGGTGACCCTACAGGAGAGAGTAAGAACTGCCCCATAGAGTTTTGAACTGCTGACCTTTTGGTTAGCAACCATAGCACTTAACCACTATCCCACCAGGGTTTCCCTGTTGCCCCTGGAGGCTCTTTATTTCTTACATGCATTTCTTTCCCAAAGATTTTGAGTTCAAAACCCACTCCCTTGTTTCCAAGCCCATGCAAGTTTGTTTATTTTCAATTTTAATTCTTCGAAAACACCTCAGATGCCTTGAGCTTATGATTAGAAAAATGTCACCCTCCACAAGATAAAAATAATCAAGAGCATAAAAAATTGCTTTGAACATGAATGTTAATTCAGCAAACCCGTCCCTTAACCTACTGATAGAAAAACGAAGACGATGGCAAAAGAATCTCTCTTCCTGAAAATAGTCAATAACTGAATTTCATTAATATTTTTTTTTAAGTCATGATATATCTAGACATAATCTGGATTTTTAAGAGGTTGTTGTTACTGTTGTTTGCTTATTTTGTTTTTATCCTGACCAGTCACCACTGGATGGGCTTGTTCTTTGCCATCATAATTAATGATCCATATCCAAATTCTAAAACTCAGCTATTACAGAAATGCTTTCATAGTATAGGCTGATCTAAACACATATGGCAGAGAACCTGAACTTGAGTGTTTGTAGCGGCATCCTTTTAGCTATTTTCTTTGCTAAATCACAGGGCAGCGAGCGTGAAAAACTTTGTACAGTCCATTAGAGTTTGCAACATCTCCTGGCTGTGTCTGGCTTTAGCTGTGTTTGAAATATGGTCTTGTGGAAAGACTCAAAGTCAGGAGACCTGAATTCTGGTCCCTCCTCTGCCATCTACTTGGCTCCATGACCTTGGGCATATTTCTTACCTTTCCAAACCTCTAGATCTTTGTCACGAGCCTTAAATAAGATAAAGCAAAGGTGTTTAAGAAAGCTCCTAAACACGCTATAAAACGCAAGGAATATTATGACTATCACCAAGCAATCGTTTTTAACTTGAAACTCAGGTACAATGTTAAGAAACCAGGATCTCTTCATCCAGTCTCATTTTTTCCTTGATCCTGAAGAAGTTAATTCCGTCTTTCTAGTCCCCACCGTCCTGAAAAGCGGCATCAATCCCTTCATCTGGGAGTTATTGCCTTTTCTATGTTCCCATCCTGATGTCACAGTTGCTGTTAATAACATGTGTTCAGGCAAGGCAGGGCTCACTGCGTCCCACAGTCAGATGCCAGGCACACTACTTCCGTCAAAACAATTAGTGTTCATTTCGGGGAGACCTGTGGTGACTGGTCAGCATAAATTATGGATGCGCCTGTCCAGACCCACTTGTTCATTCATGCACAGATTTGAGGAAATTTCATTCTTCTCAGTTCAAAAACCATCACTAAAAAAAAAAAAAAAATTATACTTAAATATAATCAAGCACCTTTCAGCTACGTTACTATTCCCATAATGATACACACCCCATCTGTGATTTCAGGCGTTTGAAGTTGATTTGTCCTATTTCTAGGTTGCTCTGTTTCCCCCTGTAAAATCTGCCGCCTTTCTAAATCATTAGGAAACGATGGATATATGTTACACAAAATAATGCAATACGATTTTTTCCCGGGGGTGGGGTGGGGTGGGGGTCAGGTTCCCACATACATTCAAGGTTATTGTCAAATACACATCCCTGACTCTGCCTGCTCAGGACCTTCAATCCATTTACAGCCAAGTAACATGAGCTTCAAAGAAACAATGTGAATTAGTCCTC
This sequence comes from Elephas maximus indicus, assembly GCF_024166365.1. Classification (NCBI taxonomy): domain Eukaryota; kingdom Metazoa; phylum Chordata; class Mammalia; order Proboscidea; family Elephantidae; genus Elephas; species Elephas maximus. The sequence continues at coordinate 21,861,791 of NC_064839.1, forward strand.
TTGCTACATCTAAATAGGCTTTTGACTGTTCACTTTGTTTCATTTGTTTTAATGAGCAGCTAGAGGAGACAGGAGGGCACCTTGTAAAATACAACAGAAGGATCAGTGTCAGTTTAAAATCCTTTAGGTGGCAGGACTCCTTTAAATATAACTGGGAGCATCCTGTCTGATATGTTTATTTACTTGCTTCAGTAAAATTCTCTGTGTAGACACATACATTTGAGATTTTTCGTGACTAAGTTAATCAGTGCTGAACAAAGCAGTGAAGAGCAGCTGGTGGAGAAGCACAGAGCCCTTGGCTGCTGCAGTGGACACCTGCGAACAGTCAGGAGGACCAGCGCAGATTCCCCTGCAGCTTCCCGAATCAGACTTTCCAGAGAACAGACTTCTTTTCACCTGAGGTTTCTGCCAGACAGCAGTTGATATTGGTTGAACCCGCTGGCTTTGTTCTGAGGATCCCAAAATAACAGGAACAGGGGACACATCTCCTAATCATCATTTTTAAGGAGTCAAAGGGGGTAGCAACCCAATGTCAGTGGCACAAGGTAGGTTTAGGGTGGGCTTAGCCTCTCCCTGAGAAGTCAGTGTTCAATCAAGGTCTCCCAAGGCTGGGAAGTCAGGGGAAGGGGGAAATGGCAGGCCTTCTTCCCAGGGAGAACTTCTGATATAAGCCACCCAAACCAGAAAGCAACTTTGAAGACAACAGAAAAGAGCAAGTGCCTTAAACTAAAACATGCTCTTTTTTGTTTTGTTTTTCTTTTTCTGAGATATCTTCATAGTTTCATCTCCCAGATCACTTCACAACTGCACTTTATCCTCTTTTCTTTTTAAAGATCTTGTTGCTTTTCTCTAATCCTAGAAAGCAAAGGCAAGAAAGAGGTAGACCTGGAGGCCCCGCACACAGCATTGATGCTGCAGAGTCTTATAAATCAGCCTAAAATCAATACATCCTATCTGGTAGTTTCTTCTTTGCAACCAGATCGCCAGGGGACAGAGCTAATGCTTTTTCTCCACGCATCCCCATTTTCCTGTCATTTTTTTTTTTTTTGCTTTTCTTAGGAATGAACGGGCAATCAAAGTTGCTGAGTAAGTATTTCGACTATCTAATTTTATTACTTTACAATTGACATACCTTCCCTCTGGAAATGTTTGCAATTAATTAATTAGCAGTAATCTTCCCCAAGGGACTAATTTAATGAATACTCTTCAGTTCTCACTTAAATAATAATAAAAAAAGCTTAGCTGTATCCAAGCTGCAAATGTGTGAATGGCCCCAAAGTGCATTTTGAAAAATCAAGGGATCTATCTATTGCAGTAAATTTTTATCACTAAATCAATCTAGAGATGCCAATAATTCTTTTTCTAACTAGGAGTTTCCCGGGTTGAACGCAAGGTTTCTTCAAGGGAACGGCACTCAGCAGCAGCAGCAGCAGCCAGGAAACCGTGCTGCGTTTGTTAGAATTTAGAATGGAGTGTGTCCTAGAGTCAATAATCTCTTAGGCGGCAGAGTCTGTGGTCTGCGGCTTCTTTAAGCTCCTGGCGCATTGTGCAGACAAAAAAAAAAAAAAAAAAAAAGAAGGGGAAAAAAGCCGGAGATGGCCTTCTGAAGAAGTGACAGCGTTCTGGGCCCACCAGTAGCCTCTGCAAGGTGCCCAAAGCAAACCCGGGGCCAGGACCCCAGAGCTTGCCCGGGTATCTGGGCTTCCTCCTGGCCTCGCGAGAACCCAGGGCAGAGGCCCCGTTGTTCCTATCCTCTGGGCAATACATTCTTGCGTTTCAACTAGAATATAAAACTGGGCCCTTGAACCTGTCCCCATGACTCTGGGAGCCTGCAGCAAGAGCCTGGAAGAGCGTTTTATAAACGGTAATGCTTGGAACCTGCAAGTCTGGGTTCCACCTGGATCTGGCCGCACCCTCTCCAGACCAGCCTCCCCTTTTCGCCCCCACACGACTCAGGTCGGAGGCCCTTAGGAGGCTCCAGGCCTGGGGGTTGCGCCTCCGGGTGTGGAGGGTCTATACTGCTCCGAAGCTGGCGTCCGCTGGTCCCTGGGGTCAGGCCTAGAGGACATAGCCCCCTCCCGGGCACTAATGAGCTCCGCCTCCTATCAGTGTCCTTTTGAGGATCCCTGAGATGGGGTTGGGAGGTTGGTGTCAGAACGCTGGGCCCAGCCTAGAGCCCGGCCCGAGCGCAGGGAATGGGCGGCCCTCCTGGCGCGCTCCACCACAGCTCGCCAGCGCCACCCCCAGCGGAGCGCACAGGCTGCAGCCGGGCCCAGGCGCCTTCTTCCGGCTCCCCCGCTCCGGCAGACAGAGTCTGCTGCTTGCGTGAGGCAGGAAGCCTTGCCTTAGGGGGAGATGCCCAGGTGTCTCAGTCTGGGGCCTGCAGATGTCCGGGGTCAGACTAGGCGCACTTTCAGGCCATGTTCTAGGAGACCTGAACTTCGGCCTCGAGGAGGCGCTATTTGGCCTATACTAGGGTCAGGAGGCTGCAAACAAGTCCCAGAGTCAAGGCCCGGGCAAAGGTCAGTGCTTGGAGAGCTGGAATCTAGCCCGAGTCCTGGGAGGCTGAGGCGAAGAGCCAGATCCCCGAGGACAAAGACGGCTGAGCCTGTGGGGCCCATCGACGCTGCCCGGCGCTGCCCAAACGAGCGCTAGGCTTACGACGAGAACAAACTTCCCTGCAGCGCACGGGCGGGGGAGCTGGGCTGGAATCTTCTCCCTTGAGTCGCCGCTTTCCTCCACCTGCCAGAGTTCAGCCTCCGCCCAGCCTTTGCCCACCTCAGTTCCCCCTCCCCTGCGCGCCTCTGTTAACTTAGACTCCACATGTCTCTCCTCTCCCCTCCTTCTCCCTCTTGCCTTTCTCCCCCACTTTTCTGCTCTCTTTTCTCTTGTCTCTACTTTTGTATTCTTCTCTCCTCCCTTGCAGCCCGGGTTGCCTCTCTCCTCCACAGAGCCGCATGGGAGGAGGTGAGCGCTCAGCGCTCGTGGCCTGCGCAGAAGGAGGCGTTCCTGCTACTTCTCCCGGGTAATTTGGAGAGAAGAGACTGTAAGTGTGTGCGCGCGCGTGCTTGAGGCGAAACCGCGTAGGATACAACACCGAGCCGAAAGGGTCAGTCAGGGCCTTTGACGTTCCTCACCAGCAACACAACCTCCAAACCTCCCAGAACAAGTGCGAGAGGGGGTGAAAACGCGCGCGCGCGCGGACTGACTGAGCTTGGCACTTTTAGTGGCCCGGGGCCCCAAGGCCCGGGGTCCTGCCTGGCGACCCGGGATTACCGTGACGTCACATTGAGCCTCTGGCCACCTTGGACTGGGACACCTCGGAAGGCGCACAGCCCCGCGCCGCTCCTCAGCTCGCCTCGCCACCGCGCGCTGTTGGAAACCCGCACCCTCTTCCTTCCCCTGCCCATCCATGGGCCCCTCTGTCTTCCGGACGCCGCGGGCCGGAGGGTGGCCTTCCGGAGCGCAGGGCTTGGCAGCCTGGCTGCCCGCCGCTCTGCCTCCAGCCGCGCCAAGAGGGCGGAAGACCCGGCTCTGTGCACCGGCGGCCGTGTAAGGAACCGAGGCGCTGCACAGCCGAGGGCGCCGAACCGTGGGACCGTGGCGGAAACTCCGAAAGGAAGAGGGAGGCGGGCCAGGGACTGCCACCATGTCCTTCCCACATTTCGGACACCCATACGGCGGCGCTTCGCAGGTAAGAGGCACCTCCATGGGGAATGGGATTAGACTGGGTGAAGGGGGTGCACACCGAGCGCGCTTGCCCTCTGAGCGCCCGCCTCTCACACGTGCCTCCGGAGCACTCAGAGGCAGCAGGGACCACCGCCCCCTACGACATCCCCAAGCCCTGGCTTGGACCATTATGCTCCCAGAATGCATGCTGGAAAATCGTGCTGTGATCCGAAACATGGTCACCTTCACACCCGGGCTTAGGGCGGCGGGTAGGCTCTCAGGCATCTCCAGTTGGCCCCCTTCCTTGTATATGTGTTCGGGAAAATCGGAAGAAAACTTCCAGTACAGAGAGCTATCCACCTCACCAATTTTTGTTGTGGATGTTGTTCATTTGTTGGCCTCTGCCCTGATCCTCCCCCTTCCACGCCCAGTCCAAGTGCTCTGCCTCTGGTTGCCTGGATTTTCCAAGCCAGGGTGGGTGCTGTGCAGAGACACGGGCTCCTGGGAAATTTTAGGGACATCTGCCACTGTTCTCCAGTCTCTCCCCAGAGTGGGGGTATATTTTCGTGGGATCCAGTCCCAGCTCTGCCTCTGATTTGCTATGTGATCTTGAACAAGCCTCGCACACTCTCTGGTCCGAGATCCTCTATCGATAAAACGGGAGGAGTGAGAGCGTGATGATGGTCCCAAGGCCAAGCTCTAGCCCTTCCCTTGTAGGATCCTGGGGTGGGGCAAGAAACGGGCGGGGTTTGGAGTCTCTAATTTGGGTTTCGAAACATTTCCCCCTGGGACTCTGGAGTCTATAAGGGCAGCTTGGATAAACTGTGCCTTCGGATAATTCCGGTCCCAACACCTAGCTGAACGCTCAGCACACGGTGCCATTTAGTTAGTTGAACGAAGGAGCGACTCGGTAGTTCCACCCATGCCACTGGCTCTCAACAGCTGTAGGCGCGGGTCCCTGACCTCCGGTGTCCCCTCTCTTGCCTCCTAGTTTCTGGTGTCTGCCAGTCCCAGCGCCACTTGCTGTGAGTCCGCCCCGCGCTCGGTCCCGAACGTGGCCTCAGGCTCCACCCCGGCGGCAGCTCTCTGCTGCGCGTCCTACAACAGTCGGCTGCTGGGCAGCGCGCGGCCAGAGCTGGGCGCGGCCTTGGGCATCTATGGATCCCCCTATGCGGCCGCCGCGGCCGCTCAGAGCTACCCCGGCTATCTGCCCTACGGCCCCGAGCCGCCTGCGCTGTACCGGGCGCTGGTGAGTACGTGGGGGTGTGGCCTGGGGCTGCGGATCAGAGCACACCCGGCCTGGGGGCACCAGCCTCAGATATCCAGTGACATAGTCAGGGAAATCTAGAAGGGACACACAGCTCCTATATATATAGGAAATGGTTAAGATGTGTAAGGGGAGGAAAAAAAAGATCTTTATAGCACTTTACAGTTTGCAGGACACTATGCTGTTTAGAAAACATACTTCTCTTAATCCTGTGAGGCGGGCAAGGCAGATACCACTCTTCTCAGTTTACAGATGAGCAAATTGAGGTGCAGAGGGGTTCCAATACTTTACTCAACGTTACAAACATACTAAGGGTCAGGGAATAGCTCTGGACGGGCTCAAGGGGGGAAAGAGAGCAAGAAGGGATCCCGCCAGGTCACAGGAATAACAGCAGCTAATATTTAACTGCGGCTGATTCTGCACCGGAGATTCTGCCAAGCCCCTACCACCGGTGTCCTTTGACAGCATAAAGGCACTGTTGTTATCCCCATTTTACCAAAGGGGAAACTGAGGCACTGAGTGGTCAAACAGCCGTGCCCAAGGTAGCACAACCAATGTGGGTGGTGGTACCGAGATTTAAACTAGATTTGACCCCTGAGCAGCTGCTCTGCCCCACCTCCTCCCCAAATGTAATCCGAAATTCTCTTTTTCTCCCCCACCAGAATCCACAGTATGAATTTAAGGAGGCTACAGGGAGCTTTACATCCGGCCTGGCCCAATCAGGAGCCTATTATCCTTACGAGCCCACTCTGGGGCAGTACCAATATGATCGGTAAGGTGTGGGGCGCGTTAGCTGCTGGCACCACACGTTCCTCCCCCTCCCTTACCTAGGTGTGGGGAGGATCAGGGCAGAACACGGGGGAAGGGGGAAAGAGAGAACACTGCAGGGCACAGACTGTCCCTTGCCTGCAGCCCCAGATTCCCAGCCCCAGAACTGTGAACCGGGTTCTCCCCGCCTCCCCCAGTTACGGCGCTGTGGAGCTGAGCGGAGCCGGGCGCCGGAAGAACGCCACGCGAGAAACCACTAGCACCCTCAAGGCCTGGCTCAATGAGCACCGCAAGAACCCCTATCCCACCAAGGGCGAGAAGATCATGCTGGCCATCATTACCAAGATGACCCTCACCCAGGTGTCTACCTGGTTCGCCAACGCTCGCCGGCGCCTCAAAAAGGAAAATAAGATGACGTGGGCACCCAAGAACAAAGGCGGGGAGGAGAGGAAGGCGGAAGGTGGAGTGGAGGAACCACTGGGCTGCCTAAACAGCGACACCAAAGGTACCGAAATTGTCCACCATCCCACCCTAAAAGTTCTACGAGCCAGCAAGCAGTTCAATTTGTCTTTCGCAGCCGCCCTCCGGGGTAGCCTTTCTGGAATGCGTTCCCTGGTGGCGCAGTGGTTAAAGCCTTCGGCTGCTAACCAAAAGGTCAGCGGTTCAAACCTACCAGGAGTTCTGCGGGAAAAGATGTAGCGAGTTTGCTTCGCTAAAGATCTACAGCCTTGGAAACCCTATGGGGCAGTCTACTCTGTCCTAATGCTGGCTATGAGTCCGAATTGACTAGACAGCAGTGGGTTTGGTTTTGGCTTTTTGCTCTACCCGGGCATTTGCATCCTCTGTATGCCTCAGGGCCTTTGTCTGTGCCCTAACCTCTTGCCTGGAATCCCTGGCTGGGCTGGCTTCAACTTCACCCTGTCACCTTGGAAAGGTTTTCCCTGGCCACCCAAGCCAAAATGGCTTCCCAGTTATTCTCCATCATAATAGCCTGTTTTATTTCCTCTGTCATACTATCGCCATGAGCAAGTTAACAGACTCCGAGTCTGTCTACCCCCTTTAGGACTCAAGCTGCGCTGCTGTATTTTCTAAATACCTAGTACGTAAGTGCCTAAATGACATCTGGCATATGATTGGCACTCAGTAAATATCTGCTGAATTAAATAATATAACACCAGGCACCCCCTGGACGCATAAGTTGGGTAAAAACTACTCCCCTCCCTCTCTCTCTTTTTTTTTTTTTTAAATACAGTTGAGAAACCGAGATCCAAGTCTCAGGTCTAGAGCTGCTCAGGAGAGGAGTCAGGGAAGGGATGGGGACAGGGATAGGGGCAGGAATTCTTTTCCCTGGAGCAAGTGTAACGGATGGGGTTGTAGGCCTCGTGAATTACACCGAGAATTTCCTCAGCGCTGGGCGCGTCTTGCTAAAAGCTTCTCAGGGATCGGCACTCCCACGGATTTCCCTTGGGGCCTGGGGCTTTTCTCACTCTTTCTTGATTTCCTGCAGACGTTGCTGCTAACCACGAGGCCCGGGGGCTCCGGCTGAGTGATCTGGAAGACCTGGAGGAAGAGGAGGAAGAGGAGGAGGCCGAGGAAGAGGAGGCAGTGGCCACAGATGCTGACAGGCTGGCGGAGTTCCATAAGGGCGCGCAGCTGCTGCCGGCGCAGTGCGTGGCATCTCGAGAGGGCCGGCTGGAGCGCAGGGAGTGCGGCCTGGCGGCTCCCCACTTCTCCTTCAATGAGCCTCCCGGGCTCGGAGAGGCTGACTTCCTCGGGACGGAGCCCGAGGGCCCCACGCTGACCATGCACTACGCATGCAGTGAGAAACCGCGCATCTGGTCTCTGGCGCACACCGCGGCCGCCAGCGCCGTCGAAGGTGCACTTCCAACCCGGCCCAGGCCACAAAGTCCTGATTGCCACTTGCTTCCCGGACAGCTGAGAGGCTCGGGCGGGCGACCTGTGGTCCCTAGAGACTCCTTGTGCGACGAGTCTTCCCGCATAGCCAAAGCCTTTGGAAACCCCACGTTTGCCCTGCAGGGGCTAGCGCTGAACTGTGCGCCCTGCCTGCAGCGGAGGGAGCCCGCGGTGCAGTGCCAGTACCAGTCCGGAGCAGAAGGTAGTGGGCTCCCAACCGCGCTCTCCAAAAGACTCTCGCCCATTGCCCTGCCCGCCAGTCGTGCACTCTCTCTGCCTCTCCAGCACGCCCAAGTTCAGGCCTGTGGCCTCTTTCCTGGCAGGGAATTGTTCTATAGCACTCCTTGAAAAGCAAGCTAGAGATCAAAGTTTCGGTGCCCTCTCATCTAAAAGCTAAGTAATGATAAGCCCTGAGCAGGACAGTAACTTACCTAGGGTCACTTAGAACGTCTCCGAGGACATAGACAAGCTAGGTCTCTGGGCTCTTGATCCAATGTTGTGCAAAATGCACCAGGAGGACACCACCCTGCCACTCCTGGTGCCCGTTGTCCCCAGCCTACTCCTCAGAGGAGCCCAGCTTGTCCCAAAAGTTTGTTAGGGTTAGGCAGGTACCAGGACTTCCTGAGAAGTCTGAGTGGGAGGGCCAGGCACCTACACTGGGTTTAAGTGCACTTTGCAGCACCCCACTAAAACCCGTAAGGAGTATAGACAGGTCCCTGCACCCAACGTACTTGGAAGCTCAGGGCTGGTGCTGTCCCCAGAGAGCACTTACCAGCAAGAGCTCTCCTCCAAGCAGGAAGTGACTGTCAATCAGTGTCCCCAGCCCCTAGCTGGGTTTTTCACTCTTTTTTTTAAGATCCTGGTGAAAGGGACTCTCAGCCCCCAAACAAACTTTATCCAAGTGTCAGGCAGCCTTGAGCAATTCAGGTCAGACTCTGTTCCTTGCAGTAATCTCTCTCAGGATTAACTGCCAACTTAGAAAACTGGGTTACACTGTTTTCTTGAATTCACACATAACGGCGTGCAAATGTTCCCTCTGGTAAGGAAATTGCCTCTAGACCTTTGCTCCCGTTAGGAAGAGACACAGCTGACCTCTGATTTCCTAAGAATCCTCACAGAGTGGCCTTCGGATTTTAATCAACCTTTCCTCTCTCAGCAGGTTAGCGCCAGGGCTGCGATTTGCGGGAAGACTCTTGGCAAGGAGCCCCCTTCTCGAGCTCATCTCTACACTAAGAAGCTGTCGGACCTCGCCAAGGACCAGGGGCTCTCACCTCACCTAAAAGAGGGACAGACACACAGAAACCCTGCTAGTTGTGGTCCTAGCATGCAGAGCAGGGGACAGCGGATGTGCACCATATCATATCCGACAGAGGTGACAGGGCAATTTGGGGAAGGTCACATGGGGACAGCCTGCCCTGCACACGGATCAAACCAAGTCTCCCTCCCTCCCCTTGAATTAGGGCCTGAAGCAGCTCCCTCTCCTGCTCACTCAGCCCCGCCCCTCGCGCCACCAGCCCTACTCCCTAACCTCACGGCTTCTGACTGACCTGGCGTCCAAGGACCACGTGTGTCTTCTTCCCCCCAACCCTTTGTGTCCTTAAAAGTAATCCAACGGAACACGCTCTGTGTGGCCCATCTGTGTCCAGGGCGTTTGGAGAGGTGGGGGTGCGGTGGCATACGGCCTGCCAGCAGTTCTGGGGACAGTCCACAAACCAAAACCAAACCCAGACTCTTGTGAGTCAATTCTGACTCAAGCGATCCTGTGGGACAGAGTAGAACTGCCCTATAGGGTTTCCAAGGAGCGCCTTGCGAATTGGAACTGGAGACCTGGTTAGCAGCCAAGCTCTTTAACCTCTGTGCCACCAACAAGGGAACACTGCAGTTTAGGTGCCCCAAAGCTGCGCCACCAACAGGCCTGGCCAAGCTGATATGCCTTCTGGTTCATGTGCACTGGAGGTGGGGGTTGGCAGTTGTGGGAATGGAGGTTGGGAGAGGGGTCACAATATTTGACTGGAAGCTGCATTGTTTCCTGGTTTGTACTTGGGTTGTAAATTTATGGCGGGGGTGGAGGCGAGAGAGATCATTTTGGCCATCCCTTGGCACGCCTTGGTGCACAGTGCTCCTCATGTTGGAGGTGATGACAAGCCGTCAGGGTAGCTTGCTGGGTCAGGATGAGGGAAGAGGGGACTCTAGTCTTTGTGTTTAATCAAAAGTGCTACCAAACACTTCTGTACAAGCCAGTCAAGGTCAGTAAGGGGTTTTGTCCTGCTTGTCAGCAGTGGCAGGAGGGAGCAGGGATGCTCCCTTTTGACTGAGAGTTAAAGATTCCCAAAGAAGCGCGGGCTCTAGGGGCTGCCTAAGTTAGTGTCCTGGGCCTTAGTGTCCTGGGCCTAGTGGCTTCCATTTTAGCCTTCTGCCAGTCGGGAAGGAGGGGCGCAAACCAGGGGTCATGTGGAAGAATGGAGCTCCTGGGGCTGATGGTCGGCAGCTGGGGTGTGCGCCTAGGAGCTCGATTCTTGGGGAGCTGTATCTCCATGGCTGGGCTTCTGCCCCACCTGGCCAAGCCTGACTTGGTGACTGCCTTTCAGACCAGCGCGGGTGTCAGATGACCACTCACTGAAGTCTGGAGCAGAAAGATTCACCTCCTCAGGAGGAAATTTTAAGACCCTTGGAGGCTGGGGGTGGGGGTGGGGGTGGGGGTGGGGGTGGGGGTGGGGGTGGGGGTGGGGGTGGGGGTGGCGGTGGCGGTGGCGGTGGCGGTGGCGGTGGGGGAGTAAGGAAAGAGGATGGGAGGGGAGAGCGAGGCCAGAGGGAGGGAGCAGTGGGAGGTGGGAACAGAGGCAGCAGCCTGTACACAAACCCAGCTCCACCCCATCTTCTTTTCCATAGAAGTATCTGAGTCTGAAGGGGCTTTTAAAAAAGAAAACAAACAACAACAACAAAAAAAAACACATTGCATCCAACCGATTCTGACTCATAGTGACCCATAGGACAGAGGGTTTCCAGGGCTGTGATCTTTATGGAAGCTGACTGCCACATCTTTCTCCCACAGAGAGGCTGGTGGGTTTGAACCACCTAACGCCTAACCACTTCGCCACCAGGGCTCCTTCCCAAGGGGCTTTAGAGATCATAAATTACAAAACCACAAACCTCTCCCTCAGAGGAGGGAACAGGCCAAATGGGACAGCAGGGGACTGGCTCAGGGTCACATAGAATCCATGGCTGAGAGGGCCCCAATGCCCCTCTGCGATTCACCATGTTCTTCTCCCTCCCTTCCTCCTGGCAACAGCTGCTCCCACCCTTACCCTCCCAGGGGACCCTCCGGTAGCCCTCACTGACCCGAGGCTTAGGGTCTCGGAAATTAAACTTCGAAAAGATAAACATTATTTCCAGTCGGCTTTGCGGGATTAACGCTTGTAATAAAGAGCATTAGCTGGAGGTTTCTTTCAAGTCGCCCTCAACTCCGTCCCCTGCTGGGGGGCAAGGCAGACCCCTCCAGAGGCTGTGTAGGCAGAGTTCCTATGGCCTCAAGTTGGGGGTGCTGTTCCAGCTAGTCCAGCCCTGAGTGGGGCAAGAGCACTTAGCATCCCGTTGGTACAGATGGAAAACTGAGGCTGAGAGAGGAAAAAGGATCGACTTAAGCCCAAGATCGTGGCTGGACAGGGGCTAGGTTGCAGAGACAGGGGAGGGAAGGCAGACTGACCTGCATCTAGCCATTCAGCCTCCTGTAGGAACAGTGAACCTTAGGGAAAGGGCCCACCTGGGTCTGCTCATCGTAACACGCAGGACCTCAGGAGGTTGTCTTTCCAGCTCCAGGAACCATCTCTGCACTGGAAGGCCTAGGCTATCCCCACCTCTCCCAGCCCAGAGTGAAGCCTGCAGCCCAGGTTGTCCCACAGATCTGGGCCTAGTTGACTGGAGACAGTGGAATGTGAGAAGGGCTGAAAAGAGTAGCCAGGAATCCCAGGCTTACTTCATCATCTTAGCTCCATTGCTACCTGGTTATGTGCCTAGGGGCAAGCCCTTCCCTTCTCTGGACCTTAGTTACCCCAGTTCTGAAATAAGGGATGATCTAGTTCTCCATCTCTGGTTCTCTGTGTCTGCTCCAAGGCTGATGGTGGAGCTCTGAGGGTACAGGGGAAGGGCCTGAGAATGGCACGTCTGAGCCTGCGATTATCCCAGCCCTGGGCCCCCAGCGGCAATCTGTTCCCATCATCTCCGCCCCCACTGAGGGCCTTCAGCAAATCTCCCAATATAATCTCCCAGAATCATATTTCGAATACTGTTTTGATTAAAAACCAGAGCAAGGGGAGGGAGGTTGCAGCCCTGCTCTTCTTGGCCAAGTCTGCTGTTGCCCACAGACAGCTGGACTCCGAGCTTTCAAAGCGTGTGTCCATAAAAGCAGAATATTGGCACACTCAGGCTTGGAGAGTCTGGAGGAGCTGGACTTCAAAACTCCCTCAATGGGTAAAGTACCTGTGCCCTTGGCTGGGGAGCAACCAGGTGTCCGGGCTTCTGGAGGGGAGGGGAAGCTGAACAAGGGGAGCCATTGCATAGCCTGTGCCACCTCCCTATACTGAGCCCTCTTCTGCTAAGAGTCACTAGTGATCGCCAGGATATTTGCTAACTCTAAGATTCTGTGACTCTGTTTATAAAGACTTCTGGAGACTGCACCATGTGCCAGGCTTAATGTCATGTCCTTTAAATGCACCAACTCATTTATATGTCACAGCAGTAGATTTTGACTCTTGGCAACCCCAACAATCCTAGAAAGCCTTGTATTTACTTACTAGTATACTGGGTTATACCCGTATAATGAATGAGGAAACAGAGGCTCAGAGACATTAAGTAACTCGATGCCAGCTATCCAGCGAACAAGTAAACAAGTCAAACTTTGAGCATGACCGATTCTTAACTACTCAGCTCTACTGCTAATGCCTTCTATTATTTTAAGATTCTTTTATCCCACTGATAATAAGAAACCTATGTTTCTGAGATTCTAAAGGTCTACGAATCTGTTCTCTCATCCCTCTGGAACCCCGGGCTGCCGCCCTTCCTCCTCAGGAATGTCCAATGGGAAAATACTTCTGAGACAGCCAAGACTCACCCCACGTCCTTGTGGAGCACCCACAGCCTTTCCTATTGCCCATATTTCTCTAGGACATGGCTATCTGAGACCCGTCCCACACCCCACCTCCACCTCCACCACCCCAAACCCCACCTCCCACCCCCTGGTCAGTGTAAGGCAAAATGTAGCCCATGGATCTCAATCAGCTCATAACTAAAAAATCATGCTGGGGAGGGGGTGGATTGACCGATCTGCCTCTTACCAGCACTCCCAGGTGGTCTAATGGGCACCAAACTTAAGACCCTCAAACTTGCGTAGTGGCAGCTGACCCTCAAGTGACCACACCCTAAGCCCACCCTGAGTGGGAGGGAGTGGGGACACTTGCTGTTGACCAAGAGTCAATCAGGTCTCAGTAACAGGTGCAGACATTTTCTCTAGGATTTAATCTGGATTCACATTCAATCTCCTCATCCGATTCAGGGTTTTTTTTTTTTTTTTTTTTTTCATCCTGAAGCTCAAAAGGTTGTTGTGATTGGAGGTGAAGGAGACTGATTTGCCTCTCCCAGATGTATGGGAAAAATTTAGAATTCCAGATTGGAAGCATCTTAGGAGGTCCCTGTACCTCAATAAGGCCCCTGGGTGGTGCAGATGGTTTGCTCTCAGCTACTAAACTCAAGGTTGCCAGTTCAAATATACCCAGCAGTGCCACAGAAGAAAGGCCTGGCAATCTGCTTCTGTAAAGATTGCAACCAAGAAAACCCTGTGGAGTAGCACTACTCTGTAACACATGGGGTCTCCATGAGTCAGAAAGGACTTGGCAGCAACGGGTTTGGTTTTGGGTTTTGGTACCTCCATGTGCAACAGAATTCTGTCCCCAAATATGAACATGTGGGGAAAAGCCCAAACCAAGAAGCAGTGGCATCACTAGAAGGATCCAAGGATGGGGTATGGGGACCACACCAGGTGACAGTGTCTGAAGAGGTGACACCAAAACGACTGTCTATAAAAATTTTGTTCAGTGTTTCAGCAGAAATCTATTATTTTTTATAAAAATATTTCTGTAGTTAGTTACAACAAGAGTATTTTTTGTAAGCCTGGCTTACATGTATCAGTATACCTACAAGGCTAAAACTCTATTGTAATTTCCTTTTTGAACCTTGTAATGGGATCCTATCAGAGCTGTCATTGTTACTCAATTACAATAAGGCTTTGAATCACGTGGTTTCTTGCTCACATGCTGTGAGCACAGGCTGTTGTTTCTGTTGCTGTGAGTGTTTTATAGTCTGATTTTGTCAAAAATTCTGGTGTTTTACCTACAACATTGTGGTAATTATTCTTTGTGAACCTATACCAATAATTTTTTTGAGAGTGAAGTGGCAATTAAAGGGAAAGAAGGAGTGATATACGGGAATTATAATTTATGAAAACATTAGTACAAATATATTACTAAGGCTTCTGTATGGTCTAGCACAGGAGGAGGTCCATGGGGGAGTGTGTGATGCCATGAGTTACCACATTGGGTGACACCAACCCTAGTGACATCACTGCCAGGAAGGTGAGACAATGTCTTCAGCAAATCAAAGATGTTGCAGGGTAGGAACTGTCGTTGTCTCCTGACCCAGCCAGTTGCAGCCCTGGCTTTAGAAAGTTCTTTTCTTTTTTGAACTAAATTCTTCCTCCAGGCAATTTCTGAGATCTGTCTCCCCAGCCAACAAGTCTCACCCTTCTCTGTGATTTATTCTTTCTCCCCTCCTCAGTACTGTCCGTCTCCCCACCCCCACCAAGTGGAGCTTGTTTCACCCTTACACTGGGGTCAGCATACTATAAGGACAAGAGAAATAGAGTCCAACGGTATCTGCCAGATTAGATGCCAGAAGACTCCTTTTCAGCAGAGCATGTGATCTTCTTCTTCGCTAAAATTTAGTGGGTAGAAGGGGCAGTGACCTCAATCCTTGGGCAAGTCACCAAATCCTCTGAGACTCAGCTTTCTCCTAGTAGTTTGGGGAATCATCATCCCGGTCCTAGTTTTCTCACCTGAATGCAGTGGTGACAAATACTTAGAAGAATTTTACTTGAATTTTGGTCAGTAGCAAGCTGTCTCCGTGATTTTCGCCAAGAGTTGGTGGCGCACACAATTAACATGCTCCACTGTTAACAGAAGGTTGGAGGTTCAAGTCCACCCAGAGACACCTCTGAAGAAAGGCCTGGGATCCATTTCTGAAAGATCACAGCTGTTGAAAACCCCGTGGAGCACAGTTCTACTCTGACACACATGGGGCATCACCATGAGGTCAGAGCCGACTTGATGCAACTGGTTTTTAGCACCAACTAAGACCTTTCTTTTGTGTAATCAGAAGGACATGAAGATATTTGAAATGGGAATAATGTGGGTCCCTCTGAAATTCAGGGTTATTTAACACCATGACCATCTCACACCACCAGTGGCACACTTCCTATTCTTTGGTGAATTAATCTATATTAATGTAAAGCATGATTATTACTTATGGGATCATCAGAGACCCATGTCTTCCCTCATTTCCTGTGACTTCCTTCAAACCCCAGCTTGGCTTTACTTAAAGTTTTAAAGCCCTAGAACAATGAGGCTAACGTTGGTAATGATGATGAGTCTAGGGCAGTAGTTCTCAACCCAAATGGAACGTAAAAGCAGCCAGAGAGGTATTTTGTTTGTTTGTTTGTAAGTATCCAGGCTGTACCACAACAGAGCAATTAAATAAAAATCTCTTGAGGTGGGGCTCAGGCAGCATCTTTTTTTTTTTTTTTTAAGCTCTCAATTGATTCCAGTATGGAGCTAAGATTGGGAACCAGTACATTACAATCAGGATATTTCTGTTTCCAGCCCCAGCACTTTCTAGAAGGGGTGTGGGGGGAGGGGGTGTATAGGCAGACTGTAAGTCTAGAAGAAACCTACGACTTAAATCTGTACATTTCATGTTTTCCCCAATGGTAAAATGGGGTCTAATATTTACATTTTACCAGGTGGCTTATGAAATAGCCCAAAGATGGATGCAATCCTGGACATTAAGACCAGCATCCAGCCAGGAAAGACCTCCTACAGCCCTTCCCATCCCATATCCCAGCTGCTTGCACATAGGGTAGAGTCTTGGTGGGATATTCCACCACACAGAAGATAGTAGGTATACATGGAGGTGTGCTGAAAGTGTTTCTTGGTGTTCCAGTCATATATTACATTGGAATAATCACCCCCAAGCTGAATGGCTTAAAACAGCAACAATCAATTGTTTTTCCCATGAACTGCAATTTAGGCAGGGCTCCACGAGAATGGTTTGTTTCTGCTCCACGTGGTATTATATAGGGGAGTTCAACTGGAGTTGGAGGATCCATTTCCAAGGTGGATCCTGGTTCTAACCCCTGCGGCACTCTCTATAGGCTGCTTGAGGTTCCTCACATCATGGCAGCCAGGTGTAAGAGCAAGTGTTCCAAGGGTGAACACTGCAAGGCTTCTTCTGACCTATCCTCAGAAGTCTCAGAATGTCACTTGCACTACATTCCACTGGTCAAGCAAGTCCTTAAAACCTTACCAGGTTCAAGAGTAGGGGAATTAGAATCTGCCTCTCAGTGGGAGAAGTACCAGGGAATTTATGACTATTTGCACTGGAATTGCCATCACCGGTGAAGACACAGCTTTGAATGGACTTCTAGATTTTGCTGTCCCATTCACCATGCAGAATAGGACTTTAATGAAGAAGCCAAAATGGACAATGCCAGCTAGGAAGCAGGTGACAGGAAGAGAGTGCTTTCCTGTCATGGTCTTGGCCAGCCCCTAGCCACGGAGGTTCTGGGTGGAGTAAGCATCCGGCTGTCCACCCACACTTCCCCATCAGTGTCCTGGCCTAGCAATCACAGTATCTATTGCCTTGGTGTGGAAGAAGAGGACAGTGACATTTATTCAAGCAGTGTTAAGTGCTTGACACTTTACATAATTGCATTCAATGTTTGCCACAACTCTCCACTTTATAAATGAGGAAACCCAGCCTTAAGTGAAGTTCCTTGTCCAAGGTCCAGCATCCAAGAAGTGGCAGAATTGAAGTTCAAATCCAGGTCTGAGTGGCCCAAAGCCCATGCTGTCCCCCAAGCAGAGGCAGAAGGAGGATGAACGCATCCCTTCTGTGTGATCATACTATAGAACAAAGTGGCAAAAGTCAGCCAACGTACCTCCTGTGCAGCCACCACCCATCTGTCAGTGGGGCTTGTCTGTTGCCATGATGTGGAACAGCTTTCAGGGGAGCTTCTAGACTAAGATGGACTAGAAAGAAAGGCCTGGCAACCTACGTCTGAAAACCAGCCAGTAAAAATCCTTTAGATCACATGGTTCCATCTACAACCCATCATGGGGATGGTGCAGGACTGGGCAATCTTTCATTTTGTTGTACATGAGGTCGCCATGAATCGGGGGCCAACTCTATGACAACTAGTAACAACAAAGAATCAGCCTCTAAAACAAAACTACCTGGATTTGAATCCCAGCTCTGCCATTTATTAGCTATGTAAACTGAGGCAAGTGATGTAATCTCTGTGGACCTTAGTTTCCTCATCTCTAAAATGGGAATCATAATAGCACCTACCTTATAGGACAGTGGGGAGGATTCAACAGTTCATACATAAAGCATAAGAATTGTGCCTGGCCCAGGTAAGCAAGACATAAAACGTTAGCTACGACTCTTCTTCTAGTACAATATTCCAGTTTCCCTTGTTACAGGCCCTAGCAAGACCTAGAATCACTGTTGTGTTCCCCACTTTCCCCCTCCGCCATAGCCCTGCCTGCCTTACTCATTATGCCAAGTCAATGTCACAGCTTGCACGTGTCCACTTACCTAGAACAAAGACATGGGGTCACCCACTTGGGTGTCCATTTAAGGAGAAACTCCACCAAGCAGATTTTATGAATTGCTCACACTTCCCCTTATCATGATTAATGGCACAATTGCCCACGGTCAGTCCTTCTGTGGTCAGAGCTAATGACTTCAACCCTCAACACGTTTCCTCTGCATTTGCTTCAGAAAATCATTCCCAACAGCAAGACTGCTTTAATAGCCACTTGGTACTAATGATGCCTTTTAAGTGCAGAAAGAGAATCTCTAAGTACCAAACGGGAGGCCTTTCGACTGGTGACAACAGCTATTGACATTGACCGGCAACGCAAGGTC
The DNA here is from genome assembly GCF_024166365.1 of Elephas maximus indicus. Taxonomy (NCBI): domain Eukaryota; kingdom Metazoa; phylum Chordata; class Mammalia; order Proboscidea; family Elephantidae; genus Elephas; species Elephas maximus. Next base: position 21,879,663 of record NC_064839.1, read on the forward strand.
AAAGTAGCTGCCAACCATGGGGACTGTTACTGGGACTAACAGTGGGGATTTTTTTTTAATACACTGGAAAATTCATTATTTCCTTTGGCTCCTCAAACAGCCCCACTATTTACTAAGGCCTGCTATATGCATTTCAGAGTTTACCAGCTTTGTCATTTTTCATTTCACCTTTAATATTTAGGCCATAACCAAACTGGTACTATTTTTTCCTTGATGTTTTTCTTTAAATCAACTCACTTTTATGTTTTTAAATAAGTGTTTTTGAAAAGGAAACTTTTTTTTATTACTCGCCACAATTTCTGACTTCCTTTACTATGTGGCCACCACAATACGCTCAGCTGGTCGAGAAGCAGCTTGATATCCTGACTAAGAATGTGGACGTAGGAGCCAGACCAAGCCCGGTAAAAATTTCGGCACTACCACTTACTAAGGGGGTGATGGTGGACAAGTTCCTTAATCTCTCTGAGCCTCAGCTTCTTCATAAGTAAAATAGAGATGAGACTAAGCTTTAGTTCATGGGTGATGGTGAGGAGTAAATAAGTCAATAAGTGTTGAGTGCTCAGGTCAGGGACTGGCACACATCTGCTCAATGACAGCTGGCTATGACTGTCTTTGGAGTTCCTGACTGCTGCAAATGATTGACATGCTTAGCTGCTAACCAAAACTTTGGAGGTTCAAGTCCACCCAGAAGCACCTTGGAAAAAGACCTGACGATCTACTTCTAAAAAGTCAGCCATTGAAAACCCTTTGGAGCACAGTTCTACTCTGACACACATGGGGCCGCCATGAGTTGAAATCAACTCAATGGCAAGAGACTTTTTTTTCCCGTTATTGTATTAACTGCTCAACCACAGCTGGGCTCCCCAGAGAAGTGGCAAACAGCCTCAGCTTGCAAGCCATGTCCCTTTTATGATTATAATGTAGACTGCAGTCCCCAGCATCTCATGTGTCACCTCACTGTAAAGTTCCAATTCTGTCAGCAAAGAGCCACTCCCCTAGAGTCTGCCATCTTGTCTAGTCCTTGATCATTAATCTCATACCTCCTAGTCGGACTCCGACTTCTATTTCTGAAACTGGTTGGTTCTTGGTCTCACTTCCTGCTTAATAATTTCTTTGTTTCTCTGGTGGTTAGTGTTTAGGCCCCATCTGTGAAGCTGGGCAGAGCAACGGGAAGGGTGGCCCTCAGCACAGGAGTCCCTGAGGGTTGGGTGGTGCCAGGAGGGGTGTTGGCTAGGGATGAAAAGTAAACAGAGAGCAAGAAGAGAGGAAAAGAAATAAGAGGGAGAGGAGCATAGGGTGAGCCTGGATTAGGGTGAAGGAGTGAAATGAGGACTTGAGGATGGAGGGGCACTGAGGTTATCAGTTAAGAGACGTCAAAGGGGCAGAGTGAGGAGCAAGTTGCAGAGTGAACAAGGTTGAGAAGTTGCGGAAATGAAGTCCCTTATCATAGACACTCAGTGAACTTTCCTTAATGCGGAGCAAGCTGTTGAACGTATGAGTCAGAAGAGAATGGAATATTATTACATTAAGAAAAAAAGAAAGAAATTCTCAAACATACGTTCCACCCGAAGCACAGAGACTTCTAATTGGAAATACAGGTGGTATCTTGTATTGATTGTAGGTTAAGGAAGAGGCCCCAGGAGTGGGTGCAGAAGCTTCATTGGTGGTTCTCTCACACAGTCTCTTCATCTAATTCCCAGTGACTGTTCAGCCCCATCACATAGCTGTGACATTTGACATATGACACCCATGAGTTTCACTTGACCCCTTTGTCGGGTGCCATTAAATGGCCTGAAGTTAAAATGTTAATTATCATTAATCACGTTTTATGAAATGGCTTTGCCAATCCATAAATTCAGCAGAGAAAGGCCTCATCCACAGATCTGACAGTTTACGGACTACTGACCCTCAGACAAGGCACCTGCATAGATGGAGGTGTCTAGGGTGTAAGTTGCAAAGAAAAATACTGATACTTACAGGTGGGATATAAACAATAGAGAACAACTTGGACCAAAAAAGAAAGAGATGGAAAGATGAACTAAATTGGGGAGAAACTGAGCTCTTCTAGGGCAAAGCCAAATCAGTTTTGTTCACTATTTTCCTCCTGCACTTAGTACAGTAACTGAGGCAAGGTAAAAACAAAAACCAAACCAGTTGCTGAGTGGATCCTGACTCATGGTGGCCCCACGTGTGTGTCAGAGTAGAACTGTGCTGCATACGTTTTTCAATCTTTGATTCTTTCAGAAGTAGATCACTAGGCCTTTTTTCTGACGTGCCTCTGAGTGGACTCGAACCTCCAACCTTTCGGTCTCCAGCCGAGTGTGTTAACTGTTTGCACTATCCAGGGACTTGTTTCTCGAGAGTCATTGTTGTTGGCTGCTGTTGAGTCGATTCTGACCTCATAGTGATCTCATGTGACAGAGTACGATTGCATCATAGAGTTTCCAAGGCTGTAATCTTCATGGGAGAAGATCACCACGTTCTCCCAAAGAGCGGCTGAATGGGTTCAGACCAACAACTTTTCAGTTGGCTTTTAAGTGCTTAACAGTTGCATCACCAGGGCTCCTTTTCTTGAGAATAGAGAGTGCATATTACTATTAGTAAAAAACTTTCAAATGTGCACCCCAAATACAGATGTGTTTGTTCATTTATCTATCAATGATATGCATGTTCTGTAGTATAAATATATACAATATAAGTATATACAAGGCATATATTTTTTAAAACGTAAATAAAAAGTTTAATACTTTCATCCTACATCCCAAGGGATCATCTTCAATCCTTTTGGAGACAATCGCCTCTAGAATCAACAAGGAGTTCCCTATCTCCCCACTCTGCAGCTGCAGTAACACCTACTAGAAGTTGCCAAGCTCCATGAGCAGAACATTAGAACTCTTGAATCAAAGTCGAAATCTATAAAGCACTGCAAATCCATAAAACACTCTGCAGCATCATGAAAACATGGATTCCCTTCATTCTGGCATAGCTTTTATGGTGCCTGCAGCTTTTCGGTTCAAGTATTCACTTCTTTAAAGTTAGACCACATTCTCAGCTGTAGGTTCAAACAGCAGTGGCTTTTCTTTTAGGGTTTAATGTCAGCCAGCAGATGGGGATCATAGCATGAGAGTCACACACATAATCATCCAGAGTACATTTACCTCAGTCCCACCAGGAAATGACCCTGGCTCTCACCTTTCTGACACTTGCTAGGTCTGACATAAGCTGGACAATCAGAGGTGGAGTCACATCTTAACATTCTCCCACTGTTCATCATTGCTAAACAAATACTCACGGAGAAATTGTCAGATCAGGTTGATTTGGACCCATCTCTTCTTAGGAATCTTTCTGGACTGAGTGTTTTGGGGTTTTGTTTCCCCCAGGATTCTAGTTGCCACCTCCCTCTCTCCCCTCCAGGGAGCAAGAGAAGTAAAATTCCAGCTGATCTCGCAGCTTCATCTATTCATATTTCTATTTGTTTTTGGTGAGTGTCTAATACAAATTGGTAAAGTTCTTTCAAATTTAAGGTCTCGGTTGGTTCTCTCCCTAATCATGGGATGCAGACAGGGCAGGCATTGGTCTATATGGGGATACTGGAGTGCACTGCCCAGATTCCATCTCAGGACTCCTTCTAGAGTTTAAAGATAGGTTTTCGCTGTCTTTTTTTTTTTTTTTTTTAACAACCTGACACCTAAATGCAAGCCACCTATATCATTTGATATTCAACCAAAGAAATCACAATCTGTTTCTTCATTGGAAGAAAACCTGGCTTTGTTGGATGATCGGAGCACTTCGTGTCCAAGGTGGTGGCTTCCTGAGAGATTTTAAAGTATAAGTTGGCTAAAATGCCTTTCTTATGCCCCTTTGTCCTTGTTATTATTGCTAAGGTACCATTGAGTCAACTTCGACTCCTAGTGATATGTAACAGAAGGAAATGTTGCCCATCCTGTTCCATTCTCACAATCTTTGGTATGTTTGAGGATATTGTTGAAGCCACTGTGTCAATCCGTCTCATGGAGGGTTTCCCTTGTTTTTAGTGACCTTCTACTTTACTAAACATGATGTCCTTTTCTACCAATTGGTCTTTCCTGGTGACATGTCCAAAGTAAGAAAGACAAAGTCTCGTCATCCTCACTTCTAAGGAGCAATCTGGCTGTACTTCTTCCAAGATGGATTTGTTCATTCTTCTGGCAGTCCATTTTTTACCAACACCACAATTCAAATGCATCAATTCTCCTTCAATCTTCTGTTTTCATTGTTCATCTTTCACATGAATATGAGGTGATGGAAAAGACCATGGTTTGGGTCAGGTGCATCTTAGTCAACAAAGTGATATCTTTGTTTTATGACAGATTGAAGAATTAAGACTTTAAATATGGGTTTTATGCCCCTAAGACCAGACTAAGATATGTTGCAATGGTATAAAGTCATCTCAGTGTGGATTTAGGTTACCCACAGGCAGGTTAGTCATTTATACATTCTTTGCCCTGGGGCGGGGAACATATCCCCTCTACATTCAATAACTTTACCTTTGAGGGGTTCTTCTTAATCCCTTTTCCAGGCCAGAAGTGTTGGCTACTGATGACTCTCAGCTGTCAAGGTCAAACTCCTCCCCAGGGAAGTCTGCATCCAAACACTAATGTTGTAGTTGTTGATAGGTGCCTTCAAGTCAGTTCTAAGTCATAGCAACTCCATGTACAACAAAGTGAAACACTGCCCGGCCCTGCACCATTCTCATAATTGTTGTTATGCCTGAGCCCATTGCTGCAGTCACTGTGTCAATCCACCTCATTGAGTGTCTTCTTCTTTTTGTTGACCCTCTATTTTACCAAGCCTGATGTCCTTCTCCAGGCACTGGTCCCTCCTGATAACGTGTCCAAAGTACTTGAGGCAAAGCTTCACCATCCTTGCTTCTAAGCAACATTATGGCTGTACTTCTTCCAAGACACGATTGCACGTTCTTCTGGGAGTCAATGGATAGAGTATACAGGCCTGGCCTCCTTGCCCCAGTTTGGGACAACTGTAAAAGTTCATCTCAGTTCCCTTTGTTACCAGCTGAGGGTTTTGTTTCAACTAAATCACAATTCAACTTCTTCCTCTGCCCAACCCTGCTTTCTTCATCCCTCATAAGTCAAGAACATTCACTGGTAAACTTTGAGTCTCATAATTGGCTTTCCCGGGATCTGCTCTGAAAAGTTTGTCTATTTTACAGATGAGGAAACTGAGGCTCAAAGTAATTTACTCAAGGTTCCACAGCTGGTGGAATCAGGAGTTAGGTCTGGAATTTGGGTCTCTTGACTCTGATCTCATGCCCTTTCTACAGGAACGGAGAGAGGATTTTCCTGGGTGGGGCAAAGCAGGACTCCTCCCAGATGCTTGGGGACCCAGAAAAGTGTCCCTTATCAGTTACATAGAATCCTGAGCACATTGCTGTTCTTCTCAGGCATGATTTGTGCTCACTCGATCTTTCTTTGAAAATGTTATATTCAATTGCACAAGTGATAAATGACTGCATTCTTTTTATAAAAATAAATAAATACATTTCATTTAAGGCTAAAATTCTACGTTAGCTTGGGCAAAGCTCCTAGCACAGATAAGCACAAAAATCTCAGTGGCTTCGACTAACAGAAGTCTACTTCTTGCTCTCATAAAGTCTGAACAAGTGTTCCTGATCGGCGGGCAGCTCTTGCCAAGGCAGAGACTCAGGAACCCTGGCTCCTTCCGTCTTGCGGTTCCACTAACATCAACATACACAGTTTCCAAGGTCACACAGAGAAGCAAAATCACGGACGGTTGCATGTGGAAGGTTATATTGGGCCAGGCCTGAAAATGACACACATTCCATTGGCCAGAATTTAGTCACATGGCCACACTTAACTGCAAGGGAAGTTAGGAAATGTGGTTTAGCTGTGCCCTTCAGCTGGCTTTATATTGAAGGCCTATAGGTTTCAACTACTTTAGGGCAGTGTGCCTCCTTACAGTGTTTGGCATTTTTTGGTAAGGTTAAGGTCTAGAGGTCCTGTACCAATATAGACCAGAAACACTGGCAATCACAAGCAGTGTGCTACTTAAACAGTATCAGGAAAGGTCAATATTACAGAATAAGTATGCATATGTGAATGTTGTTGTTGTTGTGTGCTGTCAAGTTGGTTCCAACTCATAGCGACCCTATAGGACGGAGTAGAACTACCCCATAGGGTTTCCAAGGAGTGGCTGGTGGATTTGACCTGCCAAACTTTTGGTTAGCAGCCTGAGCTCTTAACATCTTTGCCATCAGGGCTCTGCAAATGTTAATAGTAGGCAGGAAGCTATCAAGATTTAGTAACTAGTAATGGCAAAAACCCTGGTGGCATAATGGTTAAGAGCTATGGCTGCTAACCAAAGGGTCCAGAGTTCAAATCCACCAGGTGCTCCTTGGAAACCCTATGAGGCAGTTCTACCCTGGCCTTACGGTAGACTATGAGTCAGAATTGACTCAATGGCAGTGGGTTTTTTTTTTTAAGGGCAAAAACAGAAGGCTGACAAAAGGATCCATTCTCCCAATCAGGGGACAAGGGAAGCGCCTCTGAGCAATGCGGTCTGAATGCTTGGGGAGGCACCTCCTGGAAGAGTTGCTTGGGAACTGTGTGGAGAAGATTGCCTGGTGGTCAAGCAGCAAAAAACCTGCCCTAACTCACTGGAGCCAAAAAGGGAAATGATGGGAAGGTTTTGAGCAGTCTCATAGGATGGAGGGGAAGGCTGGGGAACCAGAGTAGAAAGGCCACCGACCAGATGAGCTCAGAAAGTCTGAGCAATAGGAACTGCTCACCAGCCTCTGCGGTTATGCTGCCAGAAGGAATGAACTTCAGCCCTGCTCAAACTTGGACTTGCTCTACTTTTGATTTGAATTCCAGAGACAGAGCATCCAGTTGGACTTGTCCCTCCACATCATCCTCGCCTTGGCTGAAGGACAGCAGGATCCCTTGATTAAGATATCCCACTAGCTCTATACAGTGGGAGGAAGGTAACTGCTCAAAAGGAATTTGGGGTGTTGTATCAGCCAGTAGGAAGCAGAGAGCACCCTTGAAGGCGTGATTGGAGAGAGTTTAAAACAGCATTATTTAAAGAGGTGGAATCCCTGGGTGGTGCAAAGAGTTAATGCATTCAGCTACTGATAGAAAGGCTGGAGGTTCGATTCCACCCAGAGGCTCCTTGGAATAAAGTCCTGGTGATCTCCTTCTGAAAAATCAGCTATTGAAAATCCTATGGAGCACCATTCTACTCTGTTACACATAGGGTCACCATGAGTCAGGGTGGACTTGACGGAGTCACCAAGGGGTGTTGAAGTGCTCAGAGACTGGTAACAGTGGGATACCGTTATCAGACTTAAGCCTTAAGGGTCCAGGAGAGGGAGTTGTTAGTAGAAACTGAAGGAGATGCAGGACAGGGGCTGCTCCCCTCCCACAAAGAGCTGGGATTCTGCGTAGAGGAACAAGCCACTGCCAAATAGCAACTCAGCAGGCAGGGTACTGGGGGCCTAAACACCCATATGTATCTCCTTTTACTTCCAAGTTCCTACTAGTACTTTCCATTAGGAAGCCAGAGAGCAAGGAAGCCTGGTGATGCAGTCTGCTGGGTTAACCCTCCAGGGGCGCAGAGCAGGGCAAAGATGGCAGCAAATGGATCTGGAGGGGCAGGTGGGGATTATCTGCATAGATGCTATTATCAGAAAAGGTAGGCTAGATGCCAGACAGCCCCAGTACAGCATGGAGCCACACTTCAGGAGGCCACGAGATAGATAGACTAAGGCAACAAAGAGGTGACAAGCGTTAGAAGAAAAGAGTCTGTACTTTCCCAGTTTGGAGGTCAAGAAAAAAACCAACAGAGAAGAAACCTCAAGCCATATTAGATGAGAGTTTCAACTGCATGGAAATGAATGGCTTTGCTTATTTTTAAAAGCCTGGCTTCATTAAGGTGATTGTATCCAACACATTGAGATGCCTCTATTCCCTGAGGAGAAAATGAAACCAAGGGTAAAGTTTTTTGAGTCAGTCCCAAGAGGATCCTAGCTGAGTACCTTTGACAGAGAATTAACTGTTTGTCTTTGTCAATACACTGCGTATTGAAAACCATAACGCAGCACAGCAGACCATTTGATCCCCAGCCTCCCTCTCTAAAGGATAATAGCTAAGTGGAATCTTAGTGCAGTAACAGTCATAAAAGCAAGGCTCTTAGCTGAGATTGAGCGAAAGTACCACTTCAGCAATTACACTTCCTTTACCTGTCAGAGGAAGAAGTCTCTGCCCGAAGACTGCAATCTTGGCAAGCATGGGGGAAATTACACACAAGAAATCTAAACCGATGACTTGGAGTGAAAAAACATACTGTGTCTTCTAGCCCCTACCTTTTACCCCTGTATCCACTGAGTGCTTGGCAGTTTGCATTGAGTCTTCAACTATGTTTTGTTATTTAATCCTAACAACTTGCTTGCTCAAGTGGGGATTATTATCTCCAATCCAGATTTAGAAGAACTGAAGCTAGAGAGGGTCACACAGCTAATACCTCAGGCTGGATTCTGCTAGAAGGTAACTTTGAGACAAGATGTGAGTGCAAGTCATTTCTTTGGGAAATGATCCCAGGAAACACCAGTGCAGGGATGGAGGAGCAAGACAGAGAAGGCAAGAAAACCTATACCGAGTGCACTGATAAACAAATCACCTCTAAGGATAACTGGGGCTCAGTCCCACCGGAAATCATTGGGAGACTGTTTGAAATATGCCTCAGAAAACAATAATAAGATACTACTGCATGCTTATTACCCAAAAAAAAAAAACCAAACCCACTGCCGTCGAGTCGATTCTGACTCAAAGCAACCCTACAGGACAGAGTGCAGCTGCCCATAGGGTTCCCAAGGAGTGCCTGACGGATTGGAACCACCAACCTCTTGGTTAACAGCTGTAGCACTTAACCACTATGCCACCAGGGTTTCCTCCTGCTTATTTGGTGCTTATTAGGATGGCTAAAATCCGAAACATTGACAACACCAAATGCTGATGAGGATGTGGAGCTACAGGAACTCTCGTTCATTGCTAACAGGAATGCAAAATGGTACAACCACTTTAGAAGACAGTCTAGCATTTTCTCACAAACTAACCATAGGCTTAACATTATGATCGTTGGGTAAACTAATCATAGTTTTTCTACCTCAGAAGTTATCCTAAATATTATTGAGTTCTTTCCCTCACCCGACTCCCTTCCTCCTACCCTTCCTCTTAGCCAACATCCCATGAACCAGATGTAGTAGAGGTCAGCTCAACGATGGTAGAAGGAATGTAAGGAGAGTGACTTGTGGCAGAAAATAAAATCCAAGATAAATAGAAGACAGATAGACATATAAACAAATCCTTACCAAAAAACCCACTAATGAGCTGGGTATTTAAAGAATAACCAACAAGACTTGGAACAAGAGGGAGAATTGCAGGCAAATAGGGAGTCTTGGGTTTGAGTAGAAGATCAGCCTCTTGGGTAAGTCATTCACCTACTCTAAGCTCAAGTTTTCTCCTCAGTAAAATGAAGGGGTGATAAGGGCTATCTCTGCTATGTCAAGATGGTAATAATGCCATGATTTATCTTCATTTTTAGGTTATATTTTTATATACCTGCTTTTCTCAAAACCAAGCACATCTGTAATTAGAAGTTGTAACCAAAGACACCATACATCACTTCTAAATCTTTTTTTCCAAATACTAGTTGGAAAAAGGTTCTATAGACAAAAGATAAACCAACCATGCCAGAAATGGCATCCTTATATTTAACCGTCTTTGGGTGCTACAAAACCAAGCAACATGTTAATATGACATTTACAAATCCCCCCAACCACTCTCTAATTAACTTATCGCGTGCCTTTTCTAAACCAACACATGCAGAATTAGAGGGGAAACACTTATTTGTTCTGTTGCTAAGCAACCAATATAATTTGCATAGTGAAAAAATCATTAGTATATTTAAACTGAAACCCTAACAGCCAGATTTCAAACAAGAGATCAAAGTCTCAGCATTATTATTTTTTTTTCTCATTTTTAAGTGAGCAGCTCAAAGCAGCTGTGTGGCTGTAGCTAATAAATATTATTAATCATAAGTTCTGTAGCACTTTATGTTACAAACTGCACCGTCCGTAGTCATTCACAGGGGACTAACCTGAGGGAGATCAGAATTGAAAAGTGTAGGTGGACAGGTGGCTTCATTTGACATAACATAGTGCACTACTGAACATACACCTGGATTTCAAATGTGTTCAGATTGGCTGATTCCTTTTCAGGTTCTCAATAAGGATGACCGTATTTTCTGTCTTGCTTCTGTAAGCTAAAACTAATTCCTTCACTTGTATTTCTCTTGGGATGATGGAAAGAGCACTGGATTTAGAGTCAGTAACCCTGGGATTGAACCTTAAGACTTTGCCCCATGTTAACTGGGTGACTGGGTGTATCACCACTTCTCTGTAAAGTGGGTCTGGTATTATAGTGAAGAATAAAAGAAGTAATGAATTGAAACGGCTTTTCAAAGAGGGAGGTGACTATTAATTAAAACTTTTCATAGAGGTTGTTTGGAGCAACTTGACATAAGAATATCAAAAATTATATGAAAAACAATCTTAGAAGATAGCAGGAAAATCCTGAAAATGAAAACCAATGAAGGAGACTTCCTCCGCTAGCTTTTAATACATATTATAAAGCTACAGGAATTAAAACAGTGAGGTTGTGATACAGAACTAGGGAGGCATATCAGTGGAAAAGAATTAAGAGAAGTCTAGTTAAACACATATGGAAATTTTATATGTAACAAAGGTGGCATTTCAAATTGGTGGAAAAACTATGAATTATTTGATAGCACTGGAAAAATGGTTGTATATGGGAAAGATGAAATTTATCATTAATATACTTCTTACAACTAATTACAGATGTCTCAAATCTGTAGATATAAAATGTGAATCCATAAAAGTACTAAAAAGAAACCTAAATAATTTTGTTTTGAAAAAAATGCAACAGGGGAAGCCTTTCTACATATGACATAACATCTAGAAAGCGTTAAATGAAAAAGTGATAAATTTGACTAGGTAAAAATAAAAATATTTTGTGTGACAAAAAAATCAAAAGACAAACTGCAAACAACTAAAAAGGCGAAATACACAATCATTTCAAGTCTTTTCAAAAAAAATACTAATGGATAATAAAAACATGAATAGATGTTCAACCTTCTGTTCAAAAGACATATGAATTATAAAAACATACAAATCGATAATAAAAATATAAATAGAAGGTCAAACTTATTAGTAAGCTGGAAAAATTTAACAATAAGATACTATTTTTCACTCACTGCATTGGTAAAGGTGAAAAGGTTGCGTGATCCCCGGAACGATTGCCTTTGAAAATAGGCATTCTCGAATGCCGTTTGAAGAACATACATTTGTTGCAAACTTATTTGGAGTAACTCTGGTAATATATATTAAATTTTAAAATACATAGACCCTTTGACCCAGTAGTCTTGTTTCCAAGAATTGTTTCTCTTACGTAAACTCACACAATAGCACAAACATATTTGTGTGAGAGATTTGGCCGAATCGTTTGCAGTTGCAAAATCTTGGAAATAAATGTCCTCTCAAAGGAGGCTGCTTGAATACATTTTAGTGCATTCTTACAATGGACCACTAAAACGAAAAACCAAACTCCTTGCCATCGAGCCAATTCCGACTCATAGAGACCCTATAGGACAGAGTAGAACTGCCCCATAGGGTTTCCAAAGAGCAGCTGGTGGATTCGAACTGCCAACTTTTTGGTTAGCAGCCGTAGCTCTTAACCACTGTGCCACCAGGGCTTGAAAATGGAGTACTAGGTGACTATTAAAAAGAAAAAGGGAGAGAAATGATCTGCTATAGAAAGACAACACAGACTAGGTTGTGTTCTAATGCTCTAAGTGTATGAACTAGTAGACTTGTCACCAAGTTCTACGACAGGTAATTTTACTCTATTCCCATTTTACAGATTTGGAAACTGAGTGACAGAAAGGAGGAATAACTTCTTCAAGGTCATGTAGCTGGTAAGTGGTGAAACAAGGCAGTCTGGCTCCAGGGTCATGCTCTAAAGATAAGATGGCACTGCCTCTCTGCAGGCATTGATATAAAAAAGCAAGTTACAGAATAGTACTGGAGAGAGTGGCAGGGGTGGGGGAGGGGGAGAAAAATATACATCTGCATAGAAATGTCCGGAAGGCTACATAGAAAACAGCAACTGGGGAGTGGGTGGAGAAAGATGACTCTGCTTTTCATTTGTTATAAACTCTGCTCTTAGTATACAATTTTTTAAACCATCAGCATGAATAACTATACTATATATTTTAATAATAGGTCATTAATAAACTTCCCCAGGGCAACACTGCCATGCACCTCTGTTTTTACTCTCCCTCCTTAAAGACTTCTCACCTTCCTCTCTTTTGTCTCTCAACCATTGGTCTCCACCTTCTTTTTAAGGTAGAGGAAATGCCCAACTTCCGTGTTCACCTCCCTTGCAGTTCAGAAATGCCGCCAACGATGCCAGCCCCAGCCAAATCAAAAAGCCATTCCAACAACTGCCTTTTAGTCTATGTACAGGTTCCTCGTAAGCAAAATTAAGTGTTCTGGAATTCCCATTCTTCGCAATGTTCTCCATAATTTGTTATGATCCACACGGTTGAATGCCTTTGCATAGTCGATACAACACAGCTAAACATCTTTCTGCTATTCTCTGCTTTCATCCAGGATCCATCTGACATCAGCAATGATATCCCTTGTTCCACGTCCTCTTCTGAATCTGGCTTGAATTTCTGGCAGTTCCCTGTCGATGCACTGCTGCAACCGCTTTTGAATGATCTTCAGCAAAATTTTACTTGTGTGTGATATTAACGATGTTGTTCAATACTTTCCACTTTCTCTTGGATCACTTTTCTTCGGAATGGGCACAAATATGGCTCTCTTCCAGTTGGTGGGCCAGGTACCTGTAGATGTAATTGAATCAGTTGGTCTCGAGCATAGCAGATTACCTTCCATAATGTAATATAATATAATGCAATCAACCAATCAGCTGTGGTCATACCAGTGTAGGGTGGATCCTAAACCTAATCACTTCTGAGTTATAAAAAGACCAGAATAAACAGAGACATATGTACACACAGTGGGTGGGGTTGGGGAGACAGACACCATGTGAGGACCCTCCAGAAGCCAAGGAACCAAGGTAGTCTGGGGTTACCTACAAGGAAGGCATCACAAGCCTAAGACTCTGATTTGGACTTTTAGCCTCCAGAGCTGTGAGAAAATAATTTCTGTTCTTTAAAGTCACTCCCTTGTGGGATTTCTGTTACAGCAGCACTAGGAAACTAAGACACAAGGTAATGATTTCAATTCTGTGCTCTTTTCCACCAAGACTGAGCTCCTCTGTCATCCGAAGGCCCCTGGATGTGGACGCTCTCCTCTGGGATGGAGCTGTGACTCCTCCCCTTGGTCCCCCTATAGCAGGCAATTAACTGACAGGACTGAACGACTCAGTGGCTGTCTGGAGTGAATGGCCTGAAGGGCAGCTCTAGGCCGCGGTGTGTGGTGTAACAACTGGATGGCTCTCCCAGGCAGGGAGAAGGGAAGCCCTGATTTGTAGCTCTTGCTAATTTCCATGGTGTAAATACCCCCATCATGGGCAGTTTCAAGCCACCAATGTGACATCACTGAAGGCGAAGTTGGGAAGAGAGGCACAGTAAGAATAACACACGAGTAATTAGTATTTCCACCACAGAGACACAATAACCTCAAAAGCGTTGCTAATAGTAATATATAGTAAAAATAACTAGGACATGATGAGTTTTGAGTATATATTGCCTTTGTTTTTAATATGATTTATTGAATTGAGAGCCTGGGTGGTGATAGTAGTTTGTGACCGGCTGCTAACCTAATGGTTAGTGGTTCAAACCCACCCAGAGGCATCACAGAAGAAAGGCCTGAGGAGCTGCTTCTATAAAGATTACGGCCAAGAAAACTCTATGGACACAATTCTACTCTGTAACACACGGGGTCGCCATGAGTTGGAATCGACTTGATGGCAACGAGTTTGGTTTTGGTTTTTTATAAAGTTTAATTTTTAATAATGACTGAATTTAAAAACCAACTCACAGAATTCCAGAGAATTAGCAATCAATTCTCATGAGCCTGTACAAGGTGGCTCCAGCACACCAGTGTTCAGGTTTCCTGGAATTACATGGTCTAAATATATTTTGTATATTTGCTATTGGAGCAAATTTACTAATTAAAAACAAAAATTATTTCCTATTGAATTATTTCTCTTTTGCATCTCCCATTTCTTTAAAACCAGATTTGACTGTCAACTATTAAGTCCTAAGGCACAATGAGCCATAAGTTCCCAGTCCCTTTCCATTCTCAGCTCCATATCACCTCCTCCAGAAAGTCTCCCTGACCTACAAGCTCTTAGCACTACATCCCTCTTCTAATATTAGTACCACACAAGAGTTCCAATTTACGCTTATTTATGTGATTCATTAATTGTCTTTGTCCCCCACTAGACTGTAAACTCTTTGAGGTCAGGATTATTGTTTGTTTTCAGCAGGATTAGGGGGATGGTTCATTGTTTTATCCTGGCTCTGACTCCAACTGGCTGGCACAGAATAGAAGACCAAAGAACATTTGTTGAATACCCTCTCAGAAAAATGTATCAGCATTATTTAGCAGAGCACCCAGATAATAAATGTAGTATAATTTTTATTTCAAAAGAAAAGAAGCTGTTTCCATAATAAATGCTCATTAAGCAAAATACACCCCCTTCTCACTTATTGACATGGTTAGGTCCCAAAGACCAAGTCATTATGTGAAATTGGTGTTATGTGAAAATGGAAGATGACCACATCAGATCACAAAATAGAGGATGATTACATCATTACATAACTGCCAAACCACTGAGAATCATGGTCCAGCCAAACTGACACATAACCTTAGCCATCATAGCCAGTGTTACTCTCGCCTTTCACCTCTGCTTGTTACTGACAGATGTACGTCATTAATGTGTAAAATAGTCAGATAGTAGATTTTTCCTATTGTCATAAATGTGAAATGTCAGATAACAAGATAATTGATAAGAAGAAGGTGTATAGACACCCCTCCCCAATATAGGTTTTAAAACCCCTTACCTATAGTCTAGGGGTCATGGGTGGTTCACTGGTAGAATTCTCACATTCCATGCGGGAGACCTGAGTTCGATTCCCAGCCAGCATACATCATGCACAGCCTCCACCCATCTGTCAGTGGAGGCTGACTGCACAGGTTTCAGCAGATCTTCCAGACTAATAGAGATGAGGAAGAAAGATCTGGTGACCTGCTTCTAAAAATCAGTCAATAAAAACCATATGGACCACAATGGTCAGAGCGGTCAGATCCCATTGCGCATGGGATTGCCATGAGTCAGGGCTGCCTTGACGGCAGCTAACAACGACAAAGACAATCAATGACATGGGTTTCTTCTAGCTTTTTAGCATTCATGATTTGGGGCTAGGTTTTCTGAGAAATTTTTACATTTTTTAAAATTTCCTTGTTGTGACCATAAGCTATACATATACAGTATTTTTCGTTTAACATTATGACATAAGTATTTTGCATCATGGAAGTGACTACACAAGACCATCATTTACTTAAACAGCCCCCTGTTATTGGATCTTTGCTTTGTTACAAATTTTGTGCCATTATAAAAATCACTGTGATGAACATCTTTGTGCTTTAATATCTTAAAATGTATGTTTGCAACCTTTTTCCTTAGAAGTCATTCCCAGGGGACATAGAATTATTGAGTCAACGGCACAAAATTCTAATTTGTAAGATGCTTTTTAAAACCATAAAATGCAATGCAAATGTAAGGACTGGTTGCAGACCACATTTATCAAGTTCTTCCTGCAGCAGGCTCAGTACAGTACTGAGCGTCGGGGGGGAATAATTCACAGAGCAGCGGGGAATGCTCGGGTCAGCCCTAAAGCACTAGTAAGTTAATAGGGATGGCAGAGATAAAATCAGCAGAAAGTTAGCCCTCAGAGAGCTCTCCTTATCAAAAAGAGACCATCTCCGTAAATAATATAACCAGATCAAGCCTCTGCTCAACCATCTACAAGCTGTGAGAACTTGGGCAGACTCTTCATCTCTTGGGGGCTGTTCCCCACCTGAAAATGAGGGCTTAAGACCGGAGGATCTCTTAAGTCCTTCCAGTCCTGGAAGTTCCCTGATTCTGCCCTGAACTCTGGTTTGTATCTTCTGGCAGGGGTTCTAAATAGCTTTATGCTGCACAGAGAGAGTGCTCACCGCTGGAGGTGCGTAAGATGGTACTGACTATGCAGTGTGCAGAGCAGGCCAATGGCCTGGCTGCATTCTCTGGACTTGAGACAAACCACCATAGACTGGGGGGAGGGGAGGGGGCTGCTTGCAGGGGACACACTTGGTCTTCAGACCCTCCATCCAAGGCCTTTCTCTACGAAAGCAGGGCTCATTAGTTGGAGGAGACAAGTGTCCCTTTCTTCATGAACATGGTGCTTTCTTTTGTAGCTCTGGAGGGGTGAATCCTACCAAAATGAAATTGACCTTAGTTCATCAATGAAAGAAAAAGGAAATACTACTCTGTCTTAGTCATCTAGTGCTGCTATAACAGAAATACCACAAGTGGATGGCTTTAACAAAGAGAAATTTATTCTTTCACAGTCTAGTAGGTTGTAAGTCCAAATTCAGGGCATCAGCTCCAAAGGAAGGCTTCTTCTCTCACTCGGCTCTGGAGGAAGGTCCTTGTCATCCATCTTCCCTTGGTCTGGGAGCATCTCAGGGCAGGAACCTCAGGTCCCAAGGACGCGATCTGCTCCCCGCACTGCTTTCTTGGTGGTATGAAGTCTCCAACTCTCTGCTTGCTTCCCTTTCCTTTTTATTTCTTGAGAGATAAAAGGTGGTGCAGGCCACACCCCAGGGAAATGCCCTTTACATTGGATCAGGGATGTGACCTGGGTAAGGGTGGTGTTACAATCCCACCCTAATTCTTTTTAACATAAAATTACAGTCACAAATGGAGGACAACAGCACAATGCTGGAACTCATGGCCTAGCCAAATTGATACACACATTTTTGGGGGAACATAATTCAATCGATGACATACTGAAATACTATCAAGACCTAAAGTGGACAGTTTGCACTCTACTACTAGCTTAAAGGTTGTCAGTTTGAACCCACCCACCGGGGCCGTAGAAGAAAGGCCTGGCAATCTGGTTCCATAAAGATTACAGCCAAGAAAACCCTATGGAGCAGTTCTTCTCTGCTTAACCCATGGGACGCCATGAGTTGGACTGGATGGTTAAGTGCAAACAAAACTATTTTATTCTAGTGAGCAAAATATAATGGATCCCAGGAATAGCATGATATAAATGACTTCACTGATATTTTTGCTTTAACAAATATTCTTAAGCAGTACAAAGCAGTCTCAGAAATTATGAGCTTAAATGTAAGTTTATGCTGCATCGGTAACATCTAATTTCAGTTACAACTGAGGGGTGAATCCAAAATATCTCTATAGTAACTTCTTGAAACATTTTTATTGTGCTGCTCTTTTAACTCAAATCAGACATCTTGTTCTTTATGGAGTTCAATAGCTCCCTTGTTTTCTTGAAAAAACACTACAGGAAAAACCTTCCCCTGATTCTGATCTCACCGACCTTGTAGAATGGGAACTTCCTAGACAGGAGTTCGAAGACCTGGGTCTGATCCACACTCTGCCATCTATTTGCTCTTTGACCTTGAAAAGGCATTTTCTCTCCTTGGACTTCAGTTTCCTCATGTATGAAACAAGATATTTGGAATATTTAGTAACTTACTTAGTCACTAAAACATGCTTCATTTGCTATTGAAATGGGATTGGATTGAGGTGTTCATTGTATTTAAGAAGATGAAACAAGTAACCGGTAAAGTTAACCAAAAAACCAAAAACTGTGGCCATGGGGTGAATTTCAACTCATGGCGACCCCGTGTGTGTCAGAGTGGACTTACGCACCATAGGGTTTTCAATGGCTGCTTTTTCAGAAGTAAATCGCCAGGCCTTTCTTCTGAGGTGCCTCTGGGTGGACTCAAACCTTCAGCCTTTCAGTTAGCAGCCAAGCACATTAATTGCTGCACCACCCAGGGACTCCAACCAATGAAATTACAGGAAGGGGTAGACTCCTGTGCTAAAAAAGAGGGAGGGAGAGACTGCACTATAGGCCCTCATACATCACCGTCCCTGTGTCCATGCCCTTTGTCATGTTTTTGTAGTCTCTTTCTCTAAAGGTGAAGTATATTTCCTCGCCCCTTGACGTTGGGCTCAGTCACATGCAGGGCTTTGGCCAATGGGATGTTAGCAGTCATGATGGAAGCAGAAGCTTGAAATACACTTGTACAGGTGTGCTTGCAAAGCTGGGCTTGCTCTTCTACTTCTTCCCCATCACTCTAAGAAGGACACGTCCTGGCTCATCTGCTGGACCCAGGAGGAGGACGAGAGATACTGGGGCCCAGCCATCCCAGCGGCTGCAAGCTGGAGCAGCGTCTTCCCTATTGACCCTCAGAAAAGTAAGCAATAATAAAGGACTGTTGTCTTAAGCCATGGAGTTTTGGCATGGCTTGTTATGCAGTGTTGTTGTGACAACAACTAACCGATAAAAGGATAGGCTCTTTCTGGTGCTCTGAGAGCATAGATTTGCCTACAAACAAAATATCAAATATAAATAAACTTTAGTTGTTGTAAAATAGGTACATGAAGGCTTCCTACACTACCTAAAAAAACCCCACCAAACCTGTTGCCATCGAGCTGATTCTGACTCATAGCAACTCTATGGGACAGAGTAGAACTGCCCCATAGAGTTTCCAAGGAGCGCCTGTTGGATTTGAACTGCCAACCTTTTGGTTAGCAGCAGTAGCACTTAACCACTACGCTGCCAGGGTTTCCTCCTATACTACAGTCAGCCTGAATTGGATTGTCACCTGTGTGGCTTTGGATGAGTTAACTTCTCTTGGCCTCAGTTTCCACATCTGTAAAGTGGGATACCTATATAATTAGATTTACTGTGAAGATTAAATATAACAGCACATGAGAAGCATTTAGCACAGTGCCTGGCAAGTAAGAAGCACTCAGTAGACAGAAGCTGTTAATTGTCAATGTTAGATGTCATTGAGTTGGCGCCTGACTCATGCAGACACTGTCCACTGCCTGGTCTTGCACGAACCCCACAATCGGCTGTGGATCAGGCTACTGGGATTCCCAGAGTTTTCACCAACTGATTTTCAGAAGTAGATATCCAGTCCTTTCTTTCCAGTCCTTCTTCGTCTGGAAGCTCTGCAGGAACCTGCTCAGCATCACAGGCAGACAGGTGGTAGCTGTGCATGAGCTGCGCTGGCTGAGAATCGAACCCGGGTTTCCTGCGTGGAAGGTGAAAGTTTTACCACTGAACCACCAGTGTCTCCACAGCTGCTAATAAGCCTACTATTTAAAAATCCACTTGTGGCACAGTGGTTAAGAGCTGGGCCGCTAACCAAAAGGTCAGCAGTTCGAGTCCACCAGCCACTCCTTGGAAATCCTATGGGGCAGTTCTACTCTGCCTATAAGGCCACTGTAAGTCCAAATCAAATTATCTTTAGGGCAATGGGCTTAGAATGCATACTACACGATTCAGCACACATTTAGGAAAAAAATACAGGTATATATTCCTGATTCTGATGAGCAAGTATTTTCTTACTCAACAGACACAAGCACCTTGAAGGTAAGGCTGGTTTCTGGTTCCAGCCCATGGAGACATGGCCACTGTGAGCACCTCCACTACTGCAGACTCCCATGGGATCTGGGATGGAGGACCCAATAAGCAAGGTATGCACAGCCTTATTTGTGCTTACTTACATGTCATATGCTGAAATCCATGCGAAGCTGTGCACTATAGATTAGTAAGTAAGCACAAGCAAGCCTAAGTATACCTTGTTTACTGTAAACCAGTGCATAACGTGCTTACTGGTTAAATCCACCCCCGTATGGGAGAGGAAGCCCTGGTGTTGTAGTGGTTAAGAGCTATGGCTGCTAACCAAAGGGCTGGCAGTTTGAATCCACCAGGTGCTCCTTGGAACCCCTATGGGGCAATTTTACTCTGTCCAATAGGGCCACTACGAGTCAGAATCGACTCGACAGCAATGGTATTTGTGTGTGTGCGCGCGCGCGTGTGTGAAAAATTTGGTCCTTTTTTCACCGCTCTTTAAATCCTTCTGATTATCAAAGAGGTATTCTCCACCGGTGCCAGTATATCTTTAGCACCTTTCTGCACACAATAATCTCCTTTTTTAATGAAGAAAGAGAAAGCCTGGGGCTCAGAAAGCCTTAAGCTAGCAAGAGTTACTTTGATGGTTACTTTTTATTGATGGTAAACGATGTCATTTTTTTCCACTAATAGAAATGATAAAAACTTTCCTTTTGAAACAAATTTATCTAATTGGAAAAAAAAAACAAAACAAATTTGTTTGAATGGAAAAATAGGTAAATTAGAATACCGGAGCCCTGGCGGTGCAGCAGTTAAGCGCTCGGCTGGTAATTGAAAGGTTGGCGGCTCAAACCCATCCAGCAGCTTAGCGGGAGAAAGACCTGGCAATCTGCTCCCGTAAAGGCTGCAGCCTAGAAAACTCTATGGAGCAGTTCTACTCTGTCACATGGGGTCACCGTGAGTCAAAATCCACTCGACAGCACCTAACAACATAGTACAGGTGGTACTTGAGTGTGGCAAAAAATCATAAAGGTGGTACTCAAATGAGTGACGTTTGGAACTCACTGACTTAACAAATACCTAGCTGATTAAAGCAGCAGAAATCAGAAATTATATCCACTCTGCTAAAGCCTTCACTGATTCAGACGTGGTACCTGTACTGACTGGTTCTACTCTTTCTCTCCCGAAGTTAGCCCAAGTAACTGAGTTTGACGGTGTTACTGGTCTCTAAGTATAAGAAACACTTCTAAAAAATCATCATAATATTTCTCATTTCAACACTCAGGGCACTGACAACCAGCTCCTTTCAATAATCTGAAAAAAAAAAAATACAGATTTTCTGTTTTCCAATTTTATTGAAGGCGGCGGGAACCATCTGCATGAATACTGACATGCCAGGTGACACTCCTGACTCCAAATAGGCTGGCAAATTAGGCCAAGTGGATCTTTGCGTCTACAGTTATCAGTTTCAAACCCTGGAAAGATGTCTACAGAACAGAATCAGAGGGAAGCAGGGCTCTTGCTCCAGCTCTCAGTGCAAACAGCCATTGTTCGAGACCAATTAGCATCACCGGTGGTCCTTCATCCCGAGGCTTACACTTCCAGGCCGGGAGCATCTGCTGCACATTTTTTCATTTCTTCCCCATTTTGAACAATTTGGTTCCTAAGCTCCATTTCCTTGTGGCTTCCTGGAGCTCTGATGACAAGCCACCACACTTTGTTCCTGTCCTTTAAGGCCCCAAAGGGCACTGGAGAACACTCCAAATTTGTTTCTAATTTTGCATCTGCCAAAACATTCCTGGGGTAACAATACAAGCCTATAAAAATAGGATGCGCCAGCCCTCTAATTCCACAAAATAAACAAATCCAAAAGGAAATCAAACGCAGTCCTCAAAAAGGCAACAGAAGTATTTTTGCACCCACCCCTCTTTCCCTTAGCTGGTGAAAACTTGTTTCTGACTTATGATTTGCCATTGTAGCCTTTATCCTTTTCGGTTTACAGCAAATAGTCATGACATAAGCAAATGAAAAGAAACGCTGGGGCTTTCTTCTCCTTCTGGGTTTCATGTTTTGTAAAATGAATGTCCCTAAAGACAGCTTAAGAGGATGTGGAATCCAATTTCCTCACTTGTGTTAGGAATTTTATTTTTAACTCATCTGCTCAAAATCACAGGCCTTCGCCATGTACCCTTCTCCGCAGTTGGAGTTCACACAGACACAAAGCAGAATCGTCTTCCCGTTTTAGTTTTCAGATAGTTCAGGGTAACTTAGAGTTCTGAATTCCTGAATCTGGGCCAAGGTGATGTCATTAAATCTATAATGAAAACAGTGTCACTGAGAGAATTAATTCATTATGGTGGAATTAAGTTAAATCCTTTATGATACGCCATTAAGCACCGGTCCTAAACTAGCTTGCATCAACCTGAGCAAAGCACATTCAAATACAAGAAAAGAAAAACAAGCTCCAACCTCAAACCTCATAGAGTATTGGGTAACGTTCAAAGTTAAGTTCATTTAGCTCTTAAAAATATTTATAAATCTCACGGTATTTAAGCATCTTAAGATTTCTTAGATGTTGCTGTGGCCAAATACCTTGTGGTTTATATAACATCCTTGCCTGAGGGAGCAGAGCTTACTGTATAAATCACTGTAATGTCTTTTATAAATGTTTTTGCCTTGTTCCCCTCTTCCTACCACAGTCAAAAAGCACAAGAATTGCCCCAACCTTTCATTAATTCCCCAGATATTATTGTACCCAGCCCAGATATGTTAAAATGACATTGCCAGAGTGCGCAATAACTTGGTTAAGATTGTAAGGTAACTTCTAATCCTCCAATTTACCACGTAATGACCTAATTACTTATTTTGTTGGGTCCAGTAGGGAGAAATAAACAAATAGAATCAATTCCCTGGCTTCTAAGATTTTATAATTCAGTCAGAGCCATAACATATTCATGTAAAAATCTACCCCCCCCCACCCCGCCCCGAGAACCTGAGCAGGAAAGGAAGAGACATAACTATTCGTCAAGCCTCTTAGCACTTACAAGAGGCTATTTCTGCTTCTGACACCAAATTTCTGCTGAGACCAGGGAAACTTCCCACTTCCTCTCTCTACCCTGGCTCACTGCATACTTATCTAGGATAATGACTGCTTATGAAGGGGGTTAGGTTTCTTAGAGAAAAATCTTACAATGGTATTCAGTAAGAAAACTTGGATATTAATAGTTTTGTGTATGTGTGTATGTTTTAAAGAAAGGTTACTGCTTCAAAAATCAGGTCATTTCATACTGGTGAAGGAACATGCCTTCTCAGAAGATAACTGAAAAACTCTAATTCGGGTTCAAAGCGTCTTGCTTCTGACACATTACTGTTAAGTGAAAAATGGAAATTTCCTGAGCTCAGTAAAGGGACTTGACAATAGGCCACGTAGAGTTTCTACCGAAGCTGGCTGTCAAAAAAAGTTGTAGCCATCATGCTCAGTCATTAATGATGACCAGCCAAGCTCTTTGTCTGCCAAGACCGTGGACCGAGTGCTATCACAGCTTGTCACTGGTTATGTCAGCCTTTTCTGTTGCTGCTTTGCCAAAAGAGAAAATGTATTTTTACAGATTGCCTCTCATTATAACAAATATCACCAAAAACGTCTGGAATAACAAAAAGAATTCAGAGGCCTAGCCAACGACCTGCTTACTTCATACAATATGGATAGGATAACCCCTGGGCAACAGAGGAAATCTGATGGTGCCTCGGTTCTCTTTGTAATGGGATTTGGCCAGAATCAGGAAAAGCCTGTATTTATTTTTTATTTATTTAAAACACATAGCCTAACTGCTTCTCAGAAGGTTTGAGGTGGCTTAAAAAACAACACACACGAACACACAAAACATATGCATTAAAACTAGTATAAATATAAAAATATTATACATATATATATATTTTTTTTTTAGAAAGGAAAAAACCGACGACATTGCTAGGTTAAGCAAATATAGCTCCTGTAATTGAGTCTTACGTGAATTTAAGTATAGCATTTCCTGTTCAAGAAACAAGCTGGCCAGAAACTCAGCTGGTACCCCAGTAAGGTTTACCAGTTGTGTGGTTTTCACCTGGCATCCATCCCAATTGGTTTATGCTTATGTTGTACTTGTTAAGGCAGAGTACTGGCACGCAATAAATAGTAGCAGTTTTCAAAATTTTTGTCTTACTTTCCCAGCGGCCATATCACCTGCAGCTTTCAGTTAGTACCTATTTGAAATACACAGAAAACGTACTCATGTTTTGCCTTTAAGCAACTGCCTGCAAAGGCCTTCTGCCAGCAAAGGAGGCAAGGAGTTGCTCTTTCTTTGGGCTCTGTTTTCCTCCAGAGGAGAAATGAGTACAAGAGGCTCCACTGGCATTTACCAAAAATTTGATTCTTGTTCCTGACCGAGACTTTGCAACCACCTATAACGACTCGAAGGCACTGGGTTGATTTTTATAATGAACCTGAATACCACAGTGGGATGCCACAATTCTAGTCTATCACTGAAGAGTATGCAGACACTATCTGAGCTTCTCTGCAGTTTGCAAAAAGTAAACACAAAAAACCTAAGGCCCGTTTCTCTCCATTTCTCAAGTGTTCTTTATATTTAAGTCTTGCCACCTTTGGAAGAGTTCGTGAGTCTAATTGTGCAGTTTCTCTCTTGTGAATAAAGGACAAGGTGTCTGCTTTCACTTCAAATTGCTTGGCTCTCAATCAACATCGCCATAAATGTGACATACGAATATTAAATCCAAATATTTTATTGGTGCAGATAAATATGATTTGTAAAGAAAGTCAAATTAACAATCCATTACATACTAATGGGCTCTAATCAATAAGTTTAATTTGACTAAAAGGAGAGGGGCGGGGGAGGAAAAAGGCTCAATTACACCCAAATGGTGCAATTTAAAATTATAAAGGTGACTGATCCTACACTTTTTGAACTCTATTCTGACTCAGGGCTTATGGTCCCAAGACCTGAGCTATGTTCAAAGTGAGCTTCCGTCTGTAGTTTGCACACTCAAATTCCCAATTATTTGTCTTTAAAAACATTAATACAGAAAAATACAGAGAAAAATAAAAACAAACAAGCACCCACAACCCAGAAAGAACAAACATTTTTTGAAATACCATTTGCTTCAGATTATTTTTAATAGAAATAAAACAATGCACAAAAAACTAAAGTATCTTTGGTCCTGCTCTCTATCCCATTCTTCTCCTTCCACTCTGCCTTCTCCAGGGGCTGGACTGAATGTTGTGTGTTTCCTTCTTGCCCTCGTTTCTATAGTTTTTCTACATATATAGGGATCTAGGGAAAAAATTTTTTTTTTTTTTTTTTTTGTTTAGGAACCAGAATTGACAGCAACGGGTTTATAAGCCAGGTATGTATACAGGAGCCCCAGTGGCGAAAAGGTTAAGTGGTTGGCTGCTAACCAAAAGGTTGACTGTTTGAACCCTCCCAGTGACTACTCAGGAGTGGCAATCTGCTCGCGTAAAGATTACAGCCTAGAAAACCCTATCTATGGCAGAAGTTCTACTCTGTCACATGGGGTCACTATGAGTTAAAAATCTACTCAATGCCACCTAACAACAACATACACGTACATGTTTGTAAAATTCTACAACTTATTTTCTCTACTTGAAAACATGGAGAACTACCCAGGTTGACGTAATCAGTGAAACCAGTTCGCTGTCGAATCCACTCTGACTCATGGTGAACTCATGTGTGTCAGAGTAGAACTGTGCTCCATGGAGTTTTCAATGGCTGGTTTTTTGGAAGTAGATCACCAACCAGTCCTTCCTTCTGATCTGTCTCTGGGTGAACTCGAACCTCCCACCTTTCAATTAGCAGTGAGGACATTAGCCATTTGCAATACACCATAAAAAACAAAACCCATTGCCGTTGAGTCTATTTCAACTCATAGCAACCCTACAGGACAGAGTAGAATTTCCCCCATAAGGTTTTCAAGGCTGTAATCTTTCTGGAAGCAGACTGTCACATCTTTCTCCTGCAGAGCAGCTAGTGGGTTTGAACTGCCAACCTTTCAGTTAGCACTCAAGCGCATAACCACTGTACCACCAAGGCTCACCACACCCCATACAAGGATCTAATCCATTCCTTTTAACTTCAGTGTAATATCCCACCATATGGTCCTGCCTCCCCCTCCCTGCCCCCCACCTTTTGGTAAGTAATTAGGATGAGCCAATTCCTATGGTTATTCTGACATCAGTTAGGAAAAGGGGGCCCAGGCCCCTTGATTACTGAAGTAGATTTCAGTTCCTCCACAGGCCACAGCCTCACCCACGGAAGGATCTACTTCCCCTCCTCCATGGCTCAGTCATGGGAGAAAACCCAAACAAGCTGCTGTGGCATTGATTCTGACTGATGGTGGCCCCATAGACGTCAGAGTAAAACTGTGCTCCATAGGGTTTTCAGAGGCTGATTTTTTGGAAGTAGACCATGACTTTCTTCAAAGGCACCTCTAGGTGGACCCGAACCTCCAACCTTTCAGTTAACAGCCAAGGGTATAAACGATTTGTACCACCGTGGGAGAATGGAAGTAACAAAATACCTTCTCTGCTTGCTACCGCTCTTACAGTTTCTAAGGGTCCTCTGTTCCTCATGGCAATTTGGCTTAAGCTGGCCGGTTCTTTGAGCATAAGATGTATCCTCCTGTTACCTGCTTGCAGAAAGTCTGGTGGCGTAGAGGTTGAGAGCTATGGCTGCCAACCAAAAGGTCAGCAGTTCAAGTCCACCAGATGCTCCTTGAAAACCCTTTGGAGGGCAGTTCAATTCTGTCCTATAGGGTCACTATGAGTCCGAATCAACTCAACAGCAGTGGGTTTATCTGTTTTGTTTTATCTGCTTACTTCACCCTCTTTTTCTCTCCCTTGTGGCAATATACAGAGCCTCAATAAAGAAGGAAACAGACAACGCCTCCATTCATGGGGGATTCTGCCTCTTCAGAGGCGCGTCAGCGGCACCTCAGTAATCCTGGTGTCAGCCTGCTCCCTAGCGTCGCCAGCCCAGTCCAGCATCTGACGGCCACAAATCCAAAGCTGCCGGCAACCCGTTTCTAAGCAGCAGCTCCCAGCCACAGCCGCCCTCACACAGGAGAGGAACAAAGCCCAGCGGACTATCTCGCTATCTTCTGGGTGGCAAGGAAATCTCAATTATACACCCAAGGGATGTGGTTTATGAAAAACTAGAAAGAATGCTCAAATTGTATACGTAAATTGTTTTGTTTTACAAGCTGGGGTAAATCAGCACATTTGCAGCCCATATTTATCTGATCGCTCCATAAGACTCCTTTTGAACGCCTGCCATTGATGTGGGGTGGATGCCTATGCAAAACATAACCGAGCCCCTAAATTCAATTAGGGCATTTGGGGGGAAAAATGGAAATTTGGCTTTGGGGTTAGTCATGACTGCTGAGAACTTCTCGGAATGGGTCCTTGGCTGTAAACTGAAGATTGAAGTCGAACGATAAAATTTCCAGCGGATGCTGGGTAGTCAGGACACTGGCTGGGGCGAGCCCTTTTAAGAAAAGATGGCAAACGAAATGCCCCTCTTTAATCTGATTGCTAGCTCCCACATTGTTATTTTTAAAATATCTCCTTTGCGTCGCCCCCAACATGGCGTGCTCAACAAACATTTGTTGGGCTGGACATAGGTTTAATTAATGTTTTTTATCCTGACGATTCTAAGCTGGAATCGACTCGATGGCGAGGGATTTGGTTTGTTCTGGCATCCCAGTGATAATACAGATGGAAGATGGAAATACATAATTCCACGGGACACACCATAAATTGAAAAAAATGCCTCAAGGGGGAAAAAAACTGAAAAAGTGTTTTATTCTTATGCAACTCTTAGCAGCAGAGTACACCCAAGGGATGTGGTAGATGAAAAAGTAGGAGTGTTGAAACTCTATATGTAAACTGCTTTGTTTTACAAGCTGGGATAAATCAGAGATAGAGGTCATGGCAATGAGAAAAGTTTCAGGTGGTTTGGGAGCCTAAGAAGGAATAATCTCCTGGCCTTGACCGTGGTCTTCTGAGCCCTAATTGCTGATAACAGCCATCAAGCAACGAAGGAGCTCCACTTCA
The DNA here is from genome assembly GCF_024166365.1 of Elephas maximus indicus. Classification (NCBI taxonomy): domain Eukaryota; kingdom Metazoa; phylum Chordata; class Mammalia; order Proboscidea; family Elephantidae; genus Elephas; species Elephas maximus. Next base: position 21,907,579 of record NC_064839.1, read on the forward strand.
TGTCCATGTGGCATTTCCTCCTCCAGAAAGTCCCCCACTCCTGGAGACACTTATGGCAAGATAATTAATAGTCTCCTGAGTTATAGATTCCGAGCTAAAGGTAACAGTACATAATGGAAGTCAAGGTCACCCATAATACAGTGGCTTCTATAACAAAGGGGATTATTACTGCAATTACCGTCCTGTTGGAAAGATTTTATAAGTTTTCATCATTTTAATTCTTAAATCTTCCTCCTGCCGGTGAAGTTTAAACTGTCCGATTTATGATGGAGGCATGAAAGCCTCCCCCAGACCACCACAAAAGCTTTCTCCCCAGAGCATTCTAGGTGGCTTCTAACCCGTTCAAGAGATGACAGAATGGAGAACTCGTTTCCAACAAAACCCGCAAAAACCTTCACAAGCCAGACATGACTCCTTTGTTTTGCCCCCCTCGGCTGCTAATCAAAAGGTTGGCAGTTTGAATCCATCAGCCACTTCTTGGAACCCTATGGAGGGCAGTTCTACTCTGTCTTATAGGGTTGTTATTAGTCAGAATTGACTCGAGGACAAGGAGCTCATGCCATAACAGGAGCCCTGAAGAGTCCTGGTGGCCTGAAGGTTAAATGCTCGGCTGCTAACTGAAAGATCAGTGGTTCAAACCCACTAGCGGCTCCTCAGGAGAAAAGACCTGGCAATCTGCTCCCATATGACTTAACCAAAAAACCAGCTCATTGCCTTCGAGTCAATTCCAACTCATAGTGACCCTATAAGACAGAGGAGAACTGCCACATCTTTTTCCCACAGAGCAGCTAGTGGGTTCGAACCACCAACTTTTCAGTTGGCAGCCAAGTGCTTAACCACTCAGACACCAGGACTCTCATCCCATAAATGGTCACGTAGGGTCCCTATGAGTTGGACTCGACTCAATAGCACACAACAACAACCTGCCATATCAAACATACTAAAATCTACTCGTGTCCCACCAAAAAAAAAATTTTTTTTTGGGCTCTAAAAAACGGGAAAGGGTTTTTATGGCCTTGTTTTTAAAATTATTACTCATTTTCAGCTGATAGTGTTCTTTCCTCCTATTGGAGCCAATGACTCGCCAACCCTCCCCCCCCACCCCGCCCGCCCCCTCCAACCCCCCCCAACCTAAATATTTTCGAAGGGCCTTGAAAAGTTTTGGCCTCTGGCCCTTTGCTTGTTGTGCCCAACGAAGACAACAGCTCTATTTGCCAAGGCTTAAACCAGAACTGAACTCAAGTTCACGTTCCCCACCCAAGCTATTTGGCATCTAAATTTGCTCCTAACTGGAAAAACTCCTGTTCCTGCCATAAAAACAAAACAAAACAAAAAAGCTGTTTTAAAAGAGTTTCTAAACAAAGGGTTCAGGTCTAAAAATTGTAATCAATTTAATAAGACCTCCTGCCCGGAGCAGATCAGAGGCTGTGTGGGCTGCTGGGGTGAGCCGGTGAGCAGGGCGACAGGCAGCATCGCTCTGAGCCCTCTCTGAAATGGTTTCTAAATAACACAGCACTCATTTTGATGACCTGGAGAGTCTGGCCGTCTTTCTGCTCTGCACAAAAGAGCGAGCAGACACAATCATCTTTTGAGAATGATGGCATCGTCATTGTCTGCATAGCAGGACTGTAATTAAGTACCAGAAATAGGACAGCTGAGAATGGACAAAGAGAGGGAAGAGAGGGACTGGGAGACGGAGCTGTGGCGAGAGGCCTGGGCAAAGATAGTAGCTGAAATTGAGTTTATGCATGGCTGAGGTCATCCCTGGAAAGGGTAGGTCGGGATGGAAAAAACGTGAAGCTGACCAAAGGAAGGGAGGCCCAGGGAGCTGCTTAACGTTCAGGGTCCAGCTCTCATGCTGCCTCCTCCAGGCAGATCTCAAGGATGCCTCCTGGTAGAACTACTCATGTATCAAATATTTACTGAAGACCTACCATGTGCTAGTGACCAGGGAGTCAATTCTAACTCATGGCGATCCCATGAGTTTCAGAGTAAAACTGCTCCATATAGTTTTCAGTGGATGATTTTTTGCAAGTAGGTGGCCAGACCTTTCTTCCAAGACACCTCTGGGAGGACTCAAACCTCCTGGGTGGTGCAAACAGCTAATGTGCCAGGCTGCTAACCAAAAGGCTGGAGGTTTTGGTGCCCCCAGCAGTACATCAGAAGAAAGGCCTGGCAATCCTACTTTAGAAGAATCAATTACATTTCATTGCATTAAGGAGTGAATTTTCACCTGTATTTGTTCATTTTGAACTGCCTGGTTGAGGGCTTCTTGGAGACCTGGTGGTGCAGTGGTTAAATGTTCTGCTGCTAATCAAAAGGTTGGTAGTTGGAATCCACCAGCTGCTCCTTGGAAACCCTACAGGGGCAGCTTATTCTGTACTAGAAGGTCACTGTGAGTTGAAATCAACTTGACGGCAATGGGTTTGGTTTCGTTTTGGTTAGCTGAGGCCTTTACTTGGTCTTCTACTGGGGTATTTGTCTCAATTGGGCAAAAATGTCTTAGTAGAATGAATTTGTACGAGAATATTGTATAATTAGAAGGCTAATGCTTTCTCATGTGTTTACTGATCTATTTCCCCCGTTTTTGCTTTTCACCTTTCGGTATTTTAATCAAAACATTTGAAGGCCACCAACAGTCTAGATGTCCATCTGGCTCTGACATTTGGCACATTGGTGACTAAACAATCTTTACGATTCATTCCTGTTTCCAAAATTGTTTTCCATTTGGTCCAGAAGCCATTTCAGTAGGACTTTCATTTTCAGACCATTTGGGTTTTTTCTCCTTCCAATCGGAGCCCCTCCTGGCACGCCAGTAGCAGCCACCTTCTGACCATGACATACTTTAGGGCCTGTCGGTGTCGCCACCTGCAGCCCCCATTTCCTATCCTCATTGGTTTATACTTCTCATCTAAAAGCTCTGGTAGGTCCCAGATAGGGAATATTGTCTTGAACAAAGTAATCGGGGTGGGGGAGGACAAGGGAAGAAAAAATAGCTGCTTTTTTTTTTTTTAAGTAACCTAATTTAAGTGTAAAAATCAGCTTTCCTTCTGAACAATGTGGCAACAACCTGAAAGCTGTGAATGATGGTGCTAAAGCTAGAGAATTTGTGAGGAAAGGCTTTTATCAAATCCCAAGAGGGAAGCTGACTGTATGCTTACAAAGGACGTTTCTGAGCTGCACCGACGACCCACCACAGCTATTCTTTAAGCTGTTCAAGAATCTTTTAATTGTCTCCGTTGGACACCCCTGAAGAGGAGCCAAACATCGCTGGCGTGTCCATCCCCATAACCCCAGCTTTCTTTTTCCCTTCTTCTAGTAACCAAACCAGCTGCCACTGAGTCAACTCGGACTCATGGGCAACCCCATGTATGCCAGAGCAGAACTGTGCTCCATAGGGTTTTCAATTGCTGAGTTTTCAGAAGTAGAATGCCAGGCCTTTCTTCCGAGGCAGCTCTTTGTGGGCTTGAACCTCCAACCTTTCTGTTAGTAGCCAAGTTTTTTAACTATTTGTGCCACCCAAGGACTCCTTTTCTAGGAATAGGACTCCTATTTTCCTCTGGCAGATCCCAGTCTTGGTTCATGTGTTCTGAAAGAAGGTGACTCTAGCACCAGCTCCAAAAAATAAAAACCAAACCCGTTGCCATTGAGTTGGCAACCCCGACTCATAGTGACCCTACAGGACAGAGTAGAACTGCCCCATACGGTTTCCAAGGAGCGGCTGGTGGATTCAAACTGCTGACCTTTTAGTTAACCACTGCACCACCAAGGCTCCAAGCACCAGCTCCAGGAGTGGGGATTTAGCTCAGGCCAGTCCAGCCAGAACTCCACAACACTGTGGCCTCTGCTACTGGTACACAGACAGTCAGGTTATCTGATGCAGGCCAATGAGAGCCAGGCCCCAAGCTTTGGTTTGAACCATGAGGGAAAAGAAGCCCTCTTCCACTAGGAGCCGCTGGTGGCCATCTTGCCACCCTGGGAGTCAACAGAGAGAAGCAAAATGGAGATATGGAGATAACAGAACTGAGTCCTCAGGACATTATTTGAGCCCACTCATCGGCCACCCTGGGGACCACTGCTGGACTTTTCAGTGACATGAGCCAATAAACTCCCTATTTGGGCATAAACTCTTGACTTGGGTTTCTGTCACTTACTATGGGAGGAAAAACAAACCAAACCCATTGCCTTCTAGTCGATTCCAACTCAGAGCGATCCTATAGGACAGAATAGAACTGCCCCATAGGGTTCCCAAGGCTGTAATCATTATGGAAGCAGACTGCCACGTCTTCCTCCTATGGAGTGGCTGGTGGGTTTGAACCACCAACCTTTCAGTTAGCAACTAAGTGCTTAACCATTGTGCTACTAGGGCTCCTTTACTATGGAAAAGCCAAAACCAAACCCATTGCCGTTAAGTCAACTCCAACTTGTCACAACCCTATAGGACAGAGTAGAACTGCCGCATGGGGTTTCCAAGGAGTGCCTTGTAGATTTGTACTGCCAACCTTTTGATTAGCAGCATTGCTATTAACCACTAACCCACTAGGGTTTCCTTACTAGGGGAGGAGTTCTGATTAATACAGTCTATTCCATAAATTCCACCACTCATTTGTCAGTTTGTTGTAGTGTGGTGGCTTGTGTGTTGCTATGATGCTGGTAGTGATGCCACTGGTATTCCAAATACCAGTAGAGTCACCCATGATGGATAGGTTTCAGCAGAGCTTCCAGACTAAGAAAGCCTAGGAAGAAAGGCATTCCGAAAATTAGCTAATGAAAAACTTGTCAAAACAGTGCTGGCAGATGAGTCCCACATGTTAGAAGGAACTGCATAATAGCCACAACAATGGACTCCAACATACCAACAATAATGAAGATGGCACAGGACTGGGCAACATTTCATTCTGTTATACGTAAAGTCACCATGAGTTGGAGCCAACTTGATGGCAACTAACAACAACATACCATAATTTGGATCTCTGCCTTAAAAAACTGAATTGTATAAAACCCATTAACCCAAACCCTGACAAGGCTCAGGGCCTCACAGCTAAGGGGGCATTGGTAGCCTGCTATAAGCTCATAAGAAAGGGACCTAGAAAAGCACATGTGAGGAATAGTAGAAGGAATTGAGAGAGGACTCCAGGGACATGTGACAGTCTGTTTTCATGGAGACCCCACAGCATAGACCATTGGGAGAAGGATTTTGGGGGATAGATTTTAACTTTGTAGAGAAAAAGTTATGACCTCTCCAATGTGAAAAGGTAGTGAGCTCTCCTCCCCTGCGGGTGTACACAAGGAAAGTGCCTCAGAGGATGTCACTCAGTACAGCCAAGCATCAGGTGGGGCTAGATGCCCTTCATGCTCCTCCGAGCCTGAGTCAAGAAGGATCTGTTTTCTGGATGAAGATGTTAGTGTTTGAATCAGGTCTTTCTCACGTGGGACCCAGCTTCTCCGGCAGGAAAATGAGTAGGAAGGTAGAGTTGCTATGGAGATGATTAAAATTACAGATCCGATGCTTAAGGCAAGGAAACAGAAAAATTGCCTTTCAGAGTAGGGACCCTGCACCCTAATCTCACTTCTTTTGTTGTTGTTGTCAACCCTGACTTATAGTGACCCCATGTCCAGCCTCATGAACAGTTGTGGATTGGACCGTGGTGCTCCATAGGGTTTTCACTGGCTGATTTTCAGAAGTAGATCGCCAGGCCTTCTTCCTAGTCTGTGTTAGTCTGGAAGCTCTGTGGAAACCTGTTCAGCATATTAGTAACATGGAAGCCCCCACTGATTGACAGGTGGTGGCTACACATGAAGTGCATTGGCCGGAAATGGAACCTGGGTCTCCCATATGAAAGGCAAGGATCCTACTGCGGAACCTCCACTGCCCACCCTGTTTCCCGCAACTTATGTGCGTATTGGGGTTTCTTTAAAAGGAACTTAACTCCCAGAGCTCCAGAGTTGCAGACTGGATGGAGCAGGGAACAGGGTTGTTATTTGTCATTGCCTCAAAGTTTGCTTCCTGTGAGCAGATATCAGGAGACCCTGGCTGGGGGTTCTAGTTAAAGGCGCTTCTTTTGGTTCATTCCTACTAAACATAGACTTCTTGATTCTACTTCTGGTCTCTTGTTTCCTCCTCTTAACTCAGAATCACCTGTACACTTCTAAAGTGGAGGCCAAGTGGTTCGGTCTCCCATTTTCTTACCCAGAAATGCATTTGCCGTGTTTCTTTTAAGCTTTTGTTATAATTTTTTTTTTCTGAAATGTTAAAAGTCACCATTGTACTTTGCATTTTATATTCAGGGCATTATTTTGAGAATCATTTAATATTATAAAAGTATTTCTCCAATTAATGGAGATTTTCCATTTTATTGCTTTAAATGTGTGTGTGCTTTGTTGCTGTTAAGTTCAGTTAAAGTTTATAGAAAAACAGTTTTCAAAATACAGATTAGCCCTTTATAAGCTTAAGAAAAAGAAAAAAATCTATCTATTTTGCCCAGAGGCCCCTTGAACAAAAGGACTGGTGATGATCTACTTCTGAAAGATCACAGCCTTGAGAACCCTACAGAGCAGTTCTACTCTGCACACATGGGGTTGCCATGAGCTGGCATCTGATTTTTATCTATTTTGCCATGCCAGCCACACCTGCACTACAGGCATTTTATGGCATTTTGTAGGTCCACGAGAGCTGCTGAGAGGAAGCTGTGTTCTTACTAAACTTGCTTTAGAGTAGAAATTCGAAGCTACCGCCTTATCCCTTCCAAAACTCAACTAGTTTCTGCTTTGAATTTTTTTGTGTGTTTTCAGTAGTAAAATGCATTGAGTCTGTTTTAATTTTTGGTTGGTAATATAGATTTTGAGAAATATTATGTGAAAATATATGATTTGTGGGAGCCCGTCTGGCCCACTGTTCTTGGGTAGCAGGCTTTCTTGCAGGCTGCTTTCCATTTGGGTATGTAAGGCACCTCTGGTTTTGCCTAATATCCCACCTATTTTGCCTCAACGAACATTTCTTTCGCCTTTCACCATTACACAAGCCCCACTGGAGGAAAGCAAATACTTTCAGCGGGAAAAGTATACTTCCAAAGAACTCCAGAGGCATAAAAAGTGGGTGGGTTGCCTTATGTTCCTCAAGTCATGAAATGGTTAACTCAGCACCTTCTACCTCTCCTTTCCCCGTGAGTGACTTTTCCCCTCTCCTCTCACTTGGATAAACACTTATCATGCCTGAAACTCTTATGCTCCATATTCTACCAAAATGAAAATGTGCAGATGTTTTTCAAATGGACCAAAATAGACACTTTTAACATCATACTCCCCAGGGTATTTTATTGTGGATTTTTATTTTGGGGGAGAGGATGTATCATCCCCTTTGGCAATGAAACCAAAGCTATTGCCTGTCTTTAAAAGCAATGCCCTGGTAACACTGACATGCACGCGTATTTAGGAAGCTTTTCCTAAAATAAAATGCCAAATTATTAATGTTATCTCTAGAGAAATATGACTAATTTTTATTTTCATTTTAACTCTTTTCTGTGGCTTCCAAATTATCTACACTGATTGTGTACTAGTTTAAAATACTTTTAATTACACAATAAATATGTGGCTACATATTCCTAGAGAACATTACACACTACAGATAAGGTTGGATTCCTTGGGTGGTGCAAACTGTTAGCGTGCTCGGCTGCCAACCAAAAGGTTGCGGGTTTGAATCACCCAGAGACTCCTCAGAAGAAATGTCTGGTGATCTACTTTCAAAAAAATCAGTTATTGAAAAAAGCCTTGGGAGCACAGTTCTACTCTGAGGCACCCAGGTCTCCATGAGCAGGAGCTGACTCCATGGCAACCATTTTTTTTTCTTTTGTTCTGTTTTGTTTTTATAGATAAGGCTAAAGTTTCCTTTGACCTCACCCCTCCCATCCTGGTTTCTTCTCTAGAAGCTATCAATTTTGTCTGTATCCTTTCAGACTTTTCTTAATTTACACACACACACACACACACACACACACACAAGCACAACACACACTTGCATGTATGCATTCGTGTGTATCTTAAAAAACCAGGGGAATAAAAACAAACAATGGATTTGGTGAAAGTGTGGTCTAGAGTACTTACACATGTTAGAAGAAAAGAGTTTTAAAGACTTTTAGTGCAACTCCCTTGTTTAACAAATGTGGTCCCCAGTCCTCGACGGAGCCCCTGTCTTCCCACAAACCACACTAGTGAGAATCGCGTTTTGATCTGTGGGCCTTCAGATGAGCAGGCAGATAGTTCTCCCAGGCCCGAGTATGATTTTTAATAATCAAATATGGAGCTCGAGCCAACATTTTATTCAGGCACTAAATTTAAAAGTGGAGCCAAGAGACCTTAAAAAATTCATGCTTCCACAAACGCCGGGAATTTTCCCCCATGATCGCGATCTCAGAACTAACAGCGTGCAACCGACTCTCTGTGGCTTGGCTCTTTTTTCCCAGCTCCAGCTCAGGGGTGTTCTTGGGTCTCAAGTGAGCTGCCCAGGCTGGGGTCCCTCCAGGCGGCTTGGGGGGTGGGGGTCTCCCGTGCCCACTCCCACTTCCCAGCATCCCTACCCCAGGCCCAAGGAGGTGCCCAGAGCCATTTGGCTCGGCTATCGCTCCTCTCCCTTCCCTAAGACCCTCCGCGAGCGCCTGAGTGCCCTGTGATAAAGGTAGTGTTTGGACTTGAAAGGGTAATTGCTGACACACATTACGGCTTCGCCGGAGGAAGTGAGTCCAGACAAATTCTCTACAAAGCTGGGACAGCAAGCTCGGCGGTTAATGACCCGAGCCTCCGCGGCTTTTGGTCTCCCGTGTGAAGTAGCTCTGTCTCCCTTTTAGGACACGTGCCGAAACGCCTGCCATGCCAACACCCTCCACCCTGTCCCTCGGGCCGCCCTGAGCCTGGTGAGCCTCAGTGGGCACTGACGGCTGGCATAGCCACCCCAGACTGCCAGGCCCATTACCAGGATCCTGACCAAGAGGCTTAGGCAAAGCTCTGTTCTCCCTCCAGGCCCCTTGGAGACTTGGGGAATACAGCAAACCTCTCCTATGAGAGGCACAAGGACTGGAGCCCTTGAATGTCCCTCCACCTCAGAAAGAAGCCTTTGACTTAGTTACCTAATGCTGCTGTAACACAAATACCACAAGCGAGTGGCTTTAAAGAACAGAAATTTATTTTCTCACAGTTCTGGAGGCTAAAAGATCAAAAACTGCATGTGTATTTCTTCCTTGTCTCTAGCCCTGGGGCATACCTTGGTTCTTGGCTATCTTCAGGTGGCATCTATCTTCCCCCATTTGTGCTCACATCTGTGTCTAACATACTATGTAACTTAGAAGCAGTTTCGTTTAGGACACACTCTATGCTGACCATGGCCTCCTTAACGAAACAAAGAAAACTCTATTTCCAAATAGGATTATATCCATAGGTATAGGGGTTAGTATTCCAACACATATTTTGGTGGCGACATAATTTAATTCATAACACCATTAGACAGATACTATTTTCATAGGACTTTGTGCTTGCCAGGCCTTACTCATTCATTGATCTACTTACTCATTCAACAAGCATTTACAAGCACCTACTATGTACCAGGAAACCCTGGTGGTGTAGTGGTTAAGAGCTACGGCAACTAACCAAAAGGTTGGCAGTTCAAATCCACCAGGTGCTCCTTGGAAACTTTGTGGGCAGTTCTACTCTGTCCTATAGGGTCACTATGAGTTGGAATCGAGTCCACGGTAGTGGGTTTTTTTGGTTTTACTATATACCGGGCACAAACGAATATATCTCATGTGGTGGTAAGCTCAAGGAAAAGAATAAAACAAGGCAAAGACAATTGTGAAGGCATGGGGGTTGGGTTAGCTATTTGTATATGTGTGTGTTTATATAGTTAATGTTTGTTTCTTTGTGTGTGTATGTGTGTGCTTAAGATGAAAGTTTACAGAGCAAATTAGTTTCTCATCAAACAATACATATGGTTTTGTGACATTGGTTACCAGCCCCACAATGTGTCAACACTTTTCCCTTCTCAACCTTGGGTTCCCCATTTCCATTTCATCCAGCTTTCCTGTCCCCTCCTGCCTTCCCATCCTTGCCCCAGGGCTGGTGTGCCCATTTCGTCTCCTCTGCTTGGTTGAGATACGTGCATTATTGTTTGTTTTATGGGCCTGTCCAATCTTTGGCTGAAGAGTGAACCTCAGGAGTGACTTCAGTGACTTAAAAGGGTTTCCAGGTTAGCTATTTTATAAGTGGTGATCAGGGGTGGCCTCACTGATTGAGGAAGTGAGGGTGTAGACCATGCAGGTATATGATGGAAGAACATTCTAGGTAGGGGGAACAGCAAGTGCAAACATCCTAACACAAGAGCAAGATAAGTGAGGGAGAAGGTGGGTGGAGGTTAGATTGGGGAGGCAATCTGGTTGTTTATTGCCTTATATGCCATTATAAGGATTTGGCTTTTCCTCCAAGTTAGTGAAGAACCCACTAGAGGGTTTTGAGCAGAGGAATAATATAATCAGATTCAGATTTTTGACAGGATCCTCCCGACTCTTAGTTCTGTAACAGCCAGTAACAGAATGGAAGGAGAGAGACCAGATGGGAGGCCATTGCAGTCATCCAGGCAAGAGATACTGGTGACTTGGACTAGGTTGATAGCACAGACGTGGTAAGAAGTAGAAGTCCAGATATATTTTAAAGCTAGAGTCAGCAGTTAGGAAAATGTTATTTTCCAAGATGGAGCAATTGCTGGAGGGAGAGTTTACAGGAGGTGGGAGATTCAGGAATTTGGTTTTGGACATGCTAAGTTTGAGATGCCTTTTGGACACCCAAGTGAAGATGTTGAGTAGGCAGTTGGATATAAGAACCTGAAGATCAAGAGACAGGTCTCATCTGGAGATATGTTTTAGGATAATACTTAAAGCCATGAGACTTGATGAGTGGGCAAAGAAGAAAATCACCAAAGGCATGAATGTAACCAGGGAAGAGGAGAAGGGAGGAGAGAAAAAGGGGTAGGAAGGGGAGTGGAGAGGAGAGGAGAAGAGAGGAGAGGAGACTGGAGATGAGACAAGAAGAGAAGAGATGAGATCTGAGAACCGAGCCTGAAGATGCACCAACATTTAAAGGTTGGAAAAATATAAAGGACCTCCAACAAAGAAGGGGTACCATTGAGGTAGGATGAAATTCAAGGTAGTATGCTGTCTTAGTCACCTAGTACTGCAGTAGCAGAAATACCACAAGTGAATGGCTTTAACAACAGAAGTTTATTCTCTCACGGTCTAGTAGCCTAGAAGTCCAAATTCAGGGTGCCAGCTCCAGGGGAAGGCTTTCTCTGTCAACCCTGGAGGAAAGTCCTTGTCATCAATCTTCCCCTGGACTAGGAGTTTCTCCAAGCAGGGCACACTCTGCTCCTGGCACTGCTTTTATGGTGGTATGAAGTCCCTCTGTCTCTCTACTAGCTTCTCTCGTTTATATCTTAAAAGAGATTGGCTCAAGACACAATCCAATCTTGTAGATGGAGTCCTGCCTCATCAACACAACTGCTGCCTATCCCACCTCATTAACATCATAGAGTTAGGATTTACAACACATACGAAAATCACATCAGATGACAGGATGGTAGACAATCACACACTACTGGGAATCATGGCCTAGCCCAAATGATACACATACTTTTGGGGGGCACAATTCAATCCATGACATATACTATAAAAAAAAAAAAAAATTTTTTTTTTTTTTTTTTTAGAAGCCAAGGGGAAAAAAAAAAGTGCCTCAGGAGGGAGGGAGATTTTGGACTTAGAGTTGATAATGAATGGAATGGATTAAGACCAGGCACAGATGACCCAAAAAGCAAGGTAAGCACAGGCTTACTTATGCTCACTTACTAATCTGTGGTGAAACCCATGTGGAATTGTTCACTATAGATTAGTAAGTGAGCACAAGTAAGACCATACTTACTTTGCTTTCTGGGTCATCCATCCCTGTCAGAGACTGTAAAATTGAAAAGAGGCTTTGATTCTGTAGGAAGGTGCTGTGGGGTTAGGAGAGAGACAGATGGCAGTCGTACCTAGAAGCAGAATCTTTGATGTGATGAAAAAATGTGAAATTGTTCACTACAGATGATCTGGTAAGCAAGGTAAGCACTGTGCTTACCTTCTCCAGTGGATAATCCACCCCTGGTTAAAACTTCTGGGGATACCGAGATGGGGTAAATGTGTTTTGCATGTGAGAAGGACGTGAATTTTGGGGGTCAGAGGGTGGATTGTTATGGGTTGAATTATGTCCCTCCAAAAGATATTTTGAAGTCCTAACCCCTGGTACCTGTGAATGGGACCTTATTTGAAAATAGGGTCTTTGAAGACGTTATCAGTCAAAATGAGGTCATACTGGAGTAGACCGAGCCTAGTCCAATCTGACTGGTATCCTTACAAAGAAGGAAAACAGACACAGATGGACACAGAGAAAAGAAGGCCATGTGGTGATGGAGGCAGAGATGGAGTTATGCAGCAGCTGTAAGCCAGGGAGAGACAAGAAGGGATCTTCTCCTGGAGCCTTCAGACAGAACATGGCTTGATGACACCCTACTGATAATTTGGACTACTAGCCTCCAGAACTTGTGAGACAATAAATTTCTGTTTTAATAAGCCACCCAGTGTGCGTATTTTGTTACAGCATGACTAGGAAACTAATAAAGTGTCAAATACTGCTGAGAAATTGATTAACATTAAGCCTGATACTTGACCACAGGATTTAGCAATGTGGTTATCATCACTGGAGAACTTGATAAGAACCTTCTTTGTGGAGAGGAGACTGATTGCAGTGGGTTCAAGAGAGAATGGGAAAAGTAGAAGTGAGGATAGTGAGAAGAAACAATTATTTTGAGGAGTTATACCGTGACGTTCTATCAGCTCAAATCTTTGTGTGGCACAAAGTCACCCAATGCCTGCATAGACTTTCACGCAAGTACACGAGCCAGTTGCTCATCACATTTCTACATGCCTACATATGAGAATTTGCCAAGTGTTACTAGTATTAAAAAAAAATAGGAAGGGTGTTTCTATAAACATCAACATCTCTAATGCCCTCTTTTCTTTTTGGTAGAAAAATTTCTATTACACAAATGAACTAACCATTTAGTTGTTCATTGAATGGTCTTTGCCCAACATATTTCTCATTATTTGGATTTAGAGGATTCTGTAATTACTGCTTAAACTTTAGAGATTATTGAATGATCTGACTTTTTTCCAAATCAATATGGAAGGAAAAATATCTAGCTTTCAACCATTTATCTAAAAGAAAAGACTCACAGTCCAAGTGTAATAGTATAACCGTGATTTACTTAACGGTTTAAAGCCTATGAAGTGTTGTATTTTGACATGCATTATCTTGTTGATCTTCATGGTCTTATATGATGGGCAGGAATGATTATCTCCATATCTCTGAGTTTCAGAGAGAGAATAATAACTCATCCAAAGTGATTCAGCCAGTACCTGGTAACCTTTGAGCTAGTACTACTTCTTCTGGTTCCAGATTCCAAGGGGATTCCACTATTTCACGATCCATATCTATTATGGAGTGATGTACCCAGTGCCAAGTGTAAAACAAGGAGCCAAAGAATTGATGGCTGGACGTTCATCCTCACCCTGGAAATTTTCCCACGTAGTACTGCCTTTGCCCAAATCTGTACTAGGAGTTCCTGGTAGCAGAAACTGTTAAGCACTGGACTACTAACAAAAAGTTTGGAGGTTTGAACCCACCTGGAGGTACTTTGTAAAAAAACCTACATCTGCTTCTGAATGGTCACAACCTTGAAAATCCTATGGAGCAGTTCTATTTTGCACACATGAGGCCATGTGGGGTCACCATGGGTCAGAATTGACTCAACAGCAATGAGTTTGTTTTGTTTTGTACTATGGGCCAGACACTGGGTTAGCATGGAGAATACATGGAGGACCATCCCAAATGCCTCTGAAGGGCTCTAAGAAACAAGGGAAGACTTCCCATAATCTTAGTATTTCACCTGACCAACTTGTTTGACATTGACTTTTATAAATGTTCAATGAGACGGTTGCCAAGACTTCCTACCAACCATTTGGAGAATAAATCAAATGACAAATTGGCAAACACGGTGTTTCCCATCAGAGCCTTCATATACCACTGCAATATTCTGATGAAAGGCTGCCCAGGGACACAAAGTCCTAATGATAACAGGTCCATGTTGTCTTCAACCTCACATCCAAAGGTCACGGTTTTGAGTATTATTAATGTTCAGGCATTGGATATTGATTTATTTCAACCAACCAACAACAGCAGTTGTAGTATTGAAAGACAAGTAGGCAGACAGCCACAGATTAAAGGAAAGTTCAGAAACAAACTCAAATTTACATATTCATTTGTTTGATAAATGAAGTATTTCCAATAAGTAAGGAAGTTAATAATGACTTGATGAAATTGTGCTGAGGAAATTGATTAACTTTTAGAAAATACAAGGTTAGAGACTCACCTTACACTCTAGGTCCAAATAAATTCCAGCTGAATTAAAGACTTAAATGTAAAATAAAAAATATAAGAGAAATAGATCAGACTATAAGGAGCTTTTTATCTGACCTTGAACTGGGAAAGATCTTTGTAAACATCCACAGCAGGGGAATTGTATATGAAAATATTAAGGCCTTGACTACTTAAAATAGTTTTGCTTTTTTATTAAAATGGAGCCCTTGGTCTTTTCCCATCTTTATTGCTAAAACTCCTTTCCACTCCTCTCCGTAGTTCCTAAGGCCCTCAGGGATCCAAGGAGGATTATTGGAAACTACTTGCTCGTCTTGAGAAAGGGAGACTAGAGACCCAGAGAAGGGAAGCTGTTTATCTAAGAATAACCTGTTGGTGACCCAATTATTTTCTTCTTTAAATTTTTTGTTGATACCATGTGTTTGCACTACTGGAAGGCATGCTCATTAAAGGACCAACTTAGAATTTTTGTTATGAGTTATGTATTTCGATACCCATTATCTGGGATCCCATATGTCCCAGGAGATCCTGGATATAGTGAGTCCTACCTAAGAGTCAATGATAAAATCATTTGTTTGTTTTAATTTTTTTAATTTTATTTCTTAAAAATTTGCAAAACGTGAGATAAAACATGAAGGCACCTGGCAATGACTGCACATACATTTTATTCTGGTCTCCTTCTTAGCCTTTTTATTATCTTTCAGGAAACTTTTCAAAACTTGATACAGTGCATTCTCACTTAGTGCAAAAGCAGTACTTATAACCCAAGTAAATAAAGCCAAGGGATTTTTTATCTCAGGAAAATTACTACTACAATGCATTTCTCATTACTGCAAAAACAGTACTGACAGGCTGAATAAATAAAATTAAAGGAATTTGAATCTCAGAGAAATTACCACCACTCTGTGTTCTTCATTATAACCAAAGCAGTACTAACAGCTAAGACGCAGAAATAACTGCCCAGGGACCGACTGCGGATCACACTATCAATTACACATATCAAGTTCAAGTTGAAGCTGAAGAAAATTAGAACAAGTCCACGAGAGCTAAAGTATGACCTTGAGTATATTCCACCTGAATTTAGAGACCATCTCAAGAATAGACTTGACACATCGAACACTAACGACCAAAAACCAGAGGAACTGTGGAATGACATCAAGGACATCATACATGAAGAAAGCAAGAGGTCATTAAAAAGTCAGGAGAGAAATAAAAGACCTAACTGGGTGTCAAAATAGACTCTGAAACTTGCTCTTGATTGTCGAGTAGCTAAAGCAAATGGAAAAAACAATGAAGAAAAACAGCTGAACAGAAGATTTCAAAGGGCGGCTTGAGAAGACAAGTTTGGAAGACAGCTATCTGGCCAACTGACTGGAAGAGATCCGTATTTATACATGTTCCCAAGAAAGGTGATCCAACTGAAGGCAGAAATTATTGAACAGTATCATTAACATCACACGCAAGTAAAATTTTGCTGAAGATCATTCAAAAGTGGTCGCAGCAGTATATTAACAGGGAGCTGCCAGAAATTCAAGACAAATTTAGAAGAGGACGTGGAACCAGGGACATCATCCTGATGTCAGATGGATTCTGGCTGAAAGCAGAGAATACCAGAAAGATGTTTACCTGTGTTTTATTGACTATGCTAAGGCATTCAACTGTGTGAATTGTAACAAATTATGGATACACATTGTGGAGAATGAGAGCCTGTACATAGATCAAGCCACAGTCATTCGAACAGAACGAGGGGCTAGCGCATGAATGAGGGGCTAGCGCATGGTTTAAAGTCAGGAAAGATATGCGTCAGGGTTGTATCTTTCACCATGCCTATTCAATCTGTATGCTGAGCAAATAACCCGTGAAACTGGACTATTAAAGAAGAACGGAGCACAGGATTGGAGGAAGACTCTTAAACAACCTGCGATATGCAGATGACACAAATTTTCTTGCTGAAAGTGAAGAGGACTTGAAGCACTTACTGATGAAGATCAAAGACCACAGTGTTCAGTATGGATTACACCTCAACATAAAGCAAACAAAAATCCTCACAGCTGGACCAATAAGCAATATCATGATAAACAGAGAAAAGATTGAGGTTGTCAAGGATTTCATTTTACTTTGATCTACAATCAACACGCATGCAAGCAGCAGTCAAGAAATCAAAAATGCATTGCAATGGACAAATTGGCTGCAAAAGACCTCTTTAAAGTGCTGAAAAGCAAAGATGTCACTTTGAAGACTAAGGTGCGCCTCACCCAAGCCATGGAGTTTTCAATCGCATCATGTGCATGCAAAAGCTGGAAAATGAATAAGGAAGACCGAAGAAGAACTGACGCCTTTGAATTGTGGTGTTGGAGAACAATATTGAATATACCATGGGCTGCCAAAAGAACAAACAAATCCACCTTGGAAGAACTATAACCAGAATGCTCCTTAGAAGCAAGGATGACAAGACTGCGTCTCACATACTTTGGACATGCTATCAGGAGGGACCAGTCCCTGGAGAAGAACATCATGCTTGGTAAAGTGGAGGGTCAGCAAAAAAGAGGAAGACCCTCAATGAGATGGATTGACACAGTGCCTGCAACAATGGGCTCAAGCATAGCAACGATTGTGAGAATGGTGCAGGACTGGGCGTGTTTCTTTCTGTTGTACATAGGGTCGCTATGAGTCGGAACCGACTCAATGGCACCTAACAACAACAGACCTGCATCAAACTCCTAACAAATTCTAATTTTAGATGAAAGCTGTCTAGTGCTTGGTGCATTTTTTTTTTTAGCTCTATTACTTTATTTTAGCCTCACCACAACTTTGGGAGACAAATAGGCTGTGTATGATTGTGCCCATTTCAATGATGAGAAAACTGAGAGGTGAAAGGGCTCACCTATTGCCACAGAAAGTTTGGACTAGACTTAAAAGTCCTGGCTTCGCCACTGTACTTTATGTGGAAACCTACACTATACTGAACCTTAACAACCACCACCCCTAAACAAACAATAGCTGTGATGTGTGCTTTTTATCATCAATAACCACCATTTATAGAAATTGTTATGTATCCAGTCCAGTACTAAGTGATGCATATCTCATTTAATCCCTTCAACCAATTCTGTGGAATGGACACGACTGCCCCATCTTATACATAAAGAAACCAAGGCCTGCAAGGGTTCGGCAATTGGCCCGAGGTCACACAGTGACGGAGCGAAATGACAACGCCTGGGCTCTTTTCCACTACTCTAAACTGGGCGAAGAGCTAGAAAGCATAAGGCCTGGTCCTTGCCTTAAAGTACTTAATAATCTAGCTTGGGAAGGCGGCACAGCTGGTACAGGCGGCACTGGGATTCAGATCCAGGCTGACTTGGGAGTGTGTAATTTTAATTCCCACGCTACCCTGCCAATTAGTCCAAAAATAATAATTCTAAAATAATAAATAATACCAAGCTACTAAAATAACAACACTGAAATAATAAATTGAGGAACTCAAAAGCAATGGGGCAAGCTATACGGGAACCACAGGGATGACTCCACAGATTATTAACGCGCCATTGGGCTCAACCCGTAGGTGTTGAGCCCTTGCCCATGTGCCAAGCACTGTTCTAGACACTCTGGTGAGATAAGCCCACGTCCTACCAAAGGGTCTGCAAACTGGCTGGGAAGAGGAGGCATAGTTAGACACAGTTAAATAGTAACGAAAGATTAAATAAAAGAGAGCTCAAGAAGAGATCTGATTGGCTTCATGGATTCAAGAGACAGATCTGTGGTATTTGCCCTCAAAACACTCAAGATAAATAACCAACAAAGTCCAAAAACAAGAAGAAGCAGTGCTGACGGTTGGAGTAAGGCAAGAAATGAATTGCCAAATGAGGATTTTGATCCGAATGTGATTCTAAAATTTGGGAAACTGAGGTCCGATACAGGATTCAGGTAAGCTGTAGCTTCGATCAATATTTAGCCCTTATTTTCCTGAGTTTAAAAAAAAAGCTAAAAGAGGAAAAATGGTGTGTCCCTTTGCCCTTCTGGCTTTTCGCACCCACTCCCACCTGCACGTGTGATTTAACGTGATCACTTATCTCTTTCCTGAACACCTGCTCTAGAGATCCCCACATCTGATGGAAGTTGAAGCAGGGAGAAATTGTGAGGACACGCTCCCTTCACCCTGCTTGCCCCCTCCCCAAATCGCTCTGACCCAGCTGTAAGGAGACAATATTGAAAAGAGTCAAAAATAACCCCACTAAAAACATGAATCAGAAAGTCGCGGCTCACAGACATGTTTTTAAAATTGCTTGGTTGCATGCAGGTCCCTTTAGTGCTCGAAGGACTTTAATAAAATTGATTTTCTGAGTCTAGCCTTTTAGCAGCTACTGTATAAGCTTGAAATATGAACCTTTCATTGTTGAAAGTGTTTCATTTTTGCCCTGTTACTAATGATGAAGAGAAAGTGTGGGTTTGAAATTCTCCATGGCTGACATTCTCATAATTAAATAGTGTTAATAATAAAGCTTTGCAGATTTTAAACAAACTGGCACAGAGGTGGAACGGGTTTGCGGTATTTCATTTAGAGACCACAGCAATTAGCCCTTAATGAATAGTACACAGCGACGTATCAGGGAGCTATTTCCACACATCATTTATTTGCCAAGTCACAAAAGGCAACATTTTCATTCTGCTGATTGAAAATGATGTCCCGAATTTCTTCTGAAGGCCTCTTAAGTAATTACATTGTGCAACTTAAAATAATAATAAAAAATAAAGGAGAGGAACACCAATTGCTTTTAATACCTACAGTCTAATTTTGGCAAAGCTCAGCACACTTAAGAGCTCTCGATCTCAAGCCCTACAACAATGGATCAAAAATAGAAGGCTCATCATGGTTGATATATTTAGATGCTGATGTTTTTCTTTTATAATTTTAGGAGAGGTTTGTTCCCAGACACATTGTTACTCTTCTCTGTGAACCAGCATGGGGTGTGTTTTGATAAAGGACTCTCGGGTGGGGTGGCTGTGAAGTTGTTGCCAAAGGAAAATGGCAATGCTTATCCTGAAGGTGAAACAAGAGAAAGAACCGTCCAGCTGTCAAGGTTGTGAATGGCAGAGGAATGATTATCCATTTATGGTCTTCCCCAAAACTTTTAAAGAGAAAGGTCATCTTTTTTTTTTTTTTTTTAAGGGTAGCTTTGCTCTAGAACTATTTCTACGCACCTGCAAATATTGAATGTTTGGGATTCAGTTTTCTCATGTGAAAGCTACTTACTAGGAGGGAGGAGAAAACAAAAAAAATTGAACTTGTTGCCACTGAGTTGATTCCAGCTCATGGCGATGCCATGAGTTGCAGAGTAAAACTGCTCCATAGGGTTTTCCTGGCTGTAATCTTCATGGAAGTGGATCACTAGGCCTTTCTTCTGCGGCATCACTGGGTGGGTTTGAACTGCCAACCTTTAGGTTTTTAGTAGTCAAGTACAAAATCATTTACTCCACCCACGGGCCTAGAGGAAAGAGAGGGAGGAAATACTGACTTAGCTAGACAAATTCTAAAGCCACCTGAGCGTGTAAGACATACAGATTTCCAGTTTCCACCTCAGATTTACTAAATTGGAATTTCCAAGGAAAGGATTTAGGAATTCTGCCCTTTGCAAGCGTGATGAGTCCAAGTATCTAGCAAGTCAGGTAAACACTCACAGCATCTCTGTGCCCTTCAACTCCATGACTGTACACAGCCCTCAGGGCCCACTGGACTTAGGAGAGCGCTGTGGAGGGAGCCAGGTGCTGCCTCTGTGGGACCATTTAAGGAAGTCACAAGGCACCAGCCTAAGAAATCTCTCCCTACCAGTCTACCACAGTGCTAGATGTCATCACCAAGGTCACAGTTTAGCCCTCAATGCGACTCAGAATGAGCCGAGTTGTAAGGAACAGGGCTCAGGAAAGGTAAGTTTTGACAAGGGCTGTGTAGAAGGTCAGCTGAGGACAGAGAAGGCAGAGACCCCCACAAAGGGGTAGATGGTTAGTAGGGTATGGCCCAAAGACAGATGGATAGGCAATTGGAAGATCATAATTGCAGTTCTTACATACTGTAAATCTTAAGTGATGCTGAGGCCCTTTCCCTTTCTGGGTCTCAGCTTACCCAACTAGAGGATGAAATGGTTAAACTAGATGCCAAGGGCCCTTTCAAGACCTGCCCATTATAGCGCATACACTTGGTAGCTTTGCTAAGGGCTGATTCTAAGTTCTACTTTGGGTAAACCAGTAAAGCTTGTTGCCATCAAGTTGATTCCAACTTGGATTAAAAAAAAAAAAATAGCCTAGCCTAATTCTGCCTTACTGTAAGGGCCTGAATAAGTGCCTTTCTTAGACTTTCTGATGAATTTCAGGGTAGGCATGATCACAGCAGTCCTCCTCTAGAGTGGCCAGTGCTAAGCTCACTTCCAGGCATTTTAGGAATTAGAAGTAGTCTTAAAAACTGAGAAATAAGTGAGAGGGTTTGTTTTTCCAATACCCTGGCCTTTCTAAATGAAGAAAAATTAGGAACAGCTTAATATGAATACTACCATCAGAAATCTACCTACTTTAAAATGTTTTAATCTTTTATTGCCATGTAATACTTTTCCCAACCCTTTTGCAAATGCATAAATAGTACGTGCTTTTATATATTGGGTGGGTATATAACCCAGAGCACCTAGAAAAGAACCCTGTTTGGCACACAGCAGGTGCTCAGCTGTGGATTTTAGTGTGAACTAAAATCCAGAAAACCAAACCCATTGCCATCGAGTCAATTCCAACCCACAGCAATTCTATAGGATAGAGGAGAGCTGCCCCATGGGGTTTCCAAGGAGTACCTGGTGGATTCAAACTGCCAACCTTTTGGTTAGCAGCCTAGCTTAGTTCACCAGGGTTTCGTTGATGAACTAAGTGGCATATTAATAATTTATACAGTGTTTCACTGTGCTGGAGCCCTGGTGGCACAGTGGTTAAGAGCTCAGGCTGTTAACCGGCAGTTCGAATCCACCAGCCATTCCTTGGAAACCCTATGGGGCAGTTCTACTCTGTCCTATAGGGTTGCTATGAGTCAGAATTGACTCAATGGCAAGGGACTTGGGTTCCCCCCACCCCCGGTTTTCCCTGTGCTAAGTATTTCCATGCATTATTGTCATTTAATCCTCATCACTATTGCATGAAGTAAGCATGCTTTTATTGTCCCACTCTTCAGTTGAGCAAACTGTGGATAAGAGAAGTTAACTTTCAGAGGTTATTCTCACAGTAAGTGGCAGAGCTGGGAATCAAATTTAAACATGTTGAATCCTGAGCACCTGCTCTTAACCACTGGGTTATCCTATCTCTTGCTTTGCCATTAGTCCTAAAGTTGATTCTCCTGTAATCAGTTCATAAAAACATGAAATTAGAGGGGTAAAAGGGACTTTGGAGATCATCTGGTCTAACCTGTTCATTGTACAGATTGGGCAGCTGAAACCCAAAGAGGGGAGATGATTTGTTCCAGGGCATGACTCCTGGGAGTCACTGGAAAAGCCAGGACCAGGTCCCCCACGGGCCAGTCCACAGCTTTCTGAGGATCCTGAGTGGGGCAATGATTTCTCTGCCTGTTCCTTGTATTTTTCTTCTCTTCAGAAGGAAACAAGGGGAAGTCTCAGCATGGGGTGGGTTAGAAGGGTTCATGGTAGCTACTTGGGGTTTTTAGAGAATGTGTCCTGAGAGAAACATACTCAGAGGCCTAGGTGGAAGGAACCATATTCAATCTAAGCTTGCCAGTATGTAAATAGCTGGACAACCCAGAGAGAACACAGATCCAGTGCAATGCCCTAGGATTTCATCATGAGTATCTGGAGTGAGACTTCCTAAGCCCTTTGGAAAGCCCTGTTGGCTATTGCAGCTGCTCTGAGTTAATTCCAGCCCTATCGCTAAGAGTGGGAGCCAATCAGAACATTACATTCTCTGGCTACCTGCGATTGGGTCAGAGATGGGCAGGCGACCAAGTCAGAGCCAAGGAGATTTCTCCTTGGACTCTTGAGAGAAAGGCAATCTCAACAGTCTGCTCTGTTCTGCTAGACTCCACCCAGGGAGAGCGTATGCCTACAGCCATCTTGCCTCCTTGTGGATAGGGCCGGCATGGAGGACAAGTGGGCTGAGAGACTGAAGTTACTTCAACCAACAATTTACCTTTTTTGCTTAAGCCAGTTTATGTTGGGTTTCCTAGAGTCACTTGCAACAAAAAAAAAGTCATGATTAATCGTCTCACTGTGTAAACTTGGGCCAGTCACCTGACTTCCTGGCCTCAGTTTCCCCGTCTGTAACACAAAAGTGTTGGTGTATTTGATCAGGAAGACTGTGTTGGAGCTGGCATTCTCTGACACTCTGATTCGGTAGCTTTTACATTGGCTTTTACCTCTTTGGGTTGATCTCCCGCCTCTGGTCTTACAATTGGTACCACAATTGTTGCTCCTCACCCAAAGATACTTCTGGAGAAGAATCATATAAATGGTGAAAGCCTTTTTACTTTGGAGCAGAGAGTTGGGTTTAGACCTTCCCTTCTGGACACAGGAAACTTGAGAAGATGAGCAGCTAGAAGACAAACTTCAGTAACCCCAATAGTCAAACCTTCCCCAGCCACCATCTGGCCAGAGTGAAAAGAGTTCTTTGTAGATGGAAGATGTGGGCAACACATAGAATTCTAGAATCAGGAAGTTATAGCAAGAAGAAGCCAGTGGCTAATCATTGAAATCAACTGAGATCGTCTTAAAAGAGATCCCCAGGCTCCAACCCAGACCTCCTCCTAAAGTAGAATCACTAAAGGTGGGCCCAAGAATCAGCTAAACAAAACAAACTCTTTCCTGAGTGATTTTGACATGGCCTGTCAAAGATAGAAATTAATGCAGGCATCTTGCTTTGATTTTGGGGTTTTCTTACCCACGAAAATAATATTCATTTTAAAGAAATTCCTGACCTAAATTAACCCACCAGCTGCTTTTCTTTTCACCCAAAATTGCAAATCCTTTCTTTCCTGTTGGAAGCCAGGGTTACTAAATTTGAATTTCAAACGATACAGCTGAATGGAGGGGCAGAGACCGTCTTGTGACCCAATATCAGTTGATCTCAGAAAAAAAAAAAAAAAAAAAGGCGGGAGAGCAGGGTTCAATCAATCATATTAAGATTAGCCGGTGGTTGATCTTCTACTTCTCCCTCCTCTTCTCTTTATAAGCCTCATCGTACCTAGCTTCTTTGAGCCATTTGCTTTTTTCTGGAATCAGAATGGTCTCCCTGTATGCCTATAAAATAACTGCTCAGAATAAAATTTATGCTCAAATTTCGTTGAGTTTTGATTATTTTTAACAAGCCCAATTTAGGAACTGTGAATCTGGTCCATAGTTTAAACCATTTTTTTTTTTTTTTTTAAAGAATGTAGCCCCTCCACACCTTCCCTGTCCCCTCAAACAAAACCTCGCTCAGAAAAATCACTCTGTAAAAGAGAGACGAACTGCTTGGATAAAAAGTTCTGGGCCACCCTCTCACTCACCACTTGGTCACTCAGTCTACCAGTATCTCCCAGCAAGAGCTCCCAAGGAAGCTCCTTAGGTTTAAAATGCATTTAGCGATCCAGCTCCCTCACTTTGGAATGAGGGCACTGAGTCCTAGGGGTGGGAGAGAAGTTTCTGGTGGCGGACAGCCCATCTGCTGCCTTCCCCTCAGGCCTCTGTCTGGAGGCAGCTGAGGGGTCCATCAGCCATGGGTGATGAGGTGAGAGCCTCTTGATTCACAAGAGGTCTGGCTGGATGAAAGATCAGAGGAGAAGATACTTCTGTGCGACCACGGAGAGCTTTGGAAGAAAAGACTACGCTAGAGTAAAATATTATCATCACCACCGTCATGTTAACATTTCCTTCACAGCATGGTCTGTAGATAACAAGGTGAGAAAAGATAAGTTTTCTATTCTTTAAAAGAAAAAAAAAAACCTCACGTTTTAACTAGGTAATTAATTCACAAATGGGTTCAAAGTGGGAGCCGATGACTTAAACAATGACTAAGGATAAAACAGAAGCCCTAAGGTGAGTGATGACCCAGTAGCTGAAACTCCCTTGGTTTGGAGTCCTGTTACAGTTCTATTTCCCTATAAATATGCGACACCAGAAGCCAAAGATTAACCCCAAAGCCGCTGGCTGTTCATTAGCTAAGGAATAATTTTACATTTCATTATTATTCATGTTGGCTGTATTTCCTTTAAAACCAACTTAGTAAACTGGCTTTCTGATTGGTTTGAAGTTAAAAGCAGGAAGAGAAGGCAGGGAGGGGACAAAACAGAGGCCACCTTTTAAGCATCATCGGATGGGGAAACTCACTGGGGGCATATTGCCGCTTTAATTAAAGGTTATGTCTCAATTCACTTTCAAAACAGGCCTCTGGAAAATGCCTAGAAATGTTTCCCCAGTCAGGGTGTCTGGCTGGTTCACCAAATGGGGGATTACTGTCACCAGGGGTTTCTGACTGAGTGGAGGAATGGCCGGCTTGCTCCCGGCTCAGCCTTCTCACACCCCCAGCTCTCTGCCAAGCAGTCTCCAGAGGGAAAGAAATGGCCTTAAAACAAAAAATCTGTTGCCCTCAAGCCGAATCCAAGTCACAGCAACCCTATAGGACAGAGTAGAACTGCCCCGTAGGGTTTCCAAGGAGTGGCTGGTGGATTCGAACTGCCAAGTAGCCAGGCTCTTAACCACTGCACCACCAAGGCTCCAAAAATGGCCTTGGAGCTCCTAAAATAGTTGTCTCAGTGCCTGGGCATGGAAGTCACTGCTTCATTCTTTGGGCCTTTAACCTGTTGCCGTCAAGTCAGTCCCGACTCATGGTGACCACGTGTGTTGCAGAGTAGAACGGTTCCATGGGGTTTTGTTGGCTGTAATCTTTACAGAAACAGATTGCCAGGCCTTTCTTCCATGGTGCTGCTGGTAGTTTCAAACTGCCAACTTTTAGGTTAGTGATCAAGTGCATACGGTTTTCACCACCCAAACTACTAACTGACTTTGATTTAACATGTAAATATGAACATCATACCAATGACTAGCTCATGTTACAGAACACTCATTTGGCCAAGCCCTGTTCCAAGTAATTTTATAAATAAATTGGTTTAATTCTCCTATCCTCCTAAGGAAACCCTGGTGGTGTAGTGGTTAAGTGCTACAGCTGCAGACCAAGAGGTCAGCAGTTCGAACCCTCCAGGCGCCCCTTGGAAACTCTGTGGGGCAGTTCTGCTCTGTCCTATAGGGTTGCTATGAGTCTTAATTGGCCCGATGGCAGTGGGTTTTGAATCCTCCTAATGAGTTAGGTTCTATTATTATCTCCACTTTACAGATGAGAAAGCAGAAATGCAGGGATGACGAGTAACTGATATGTCTCAGAGTTCCTGGGTGGCACAAACAGTTAAGCATTCCACTGCTAGGAGGTTGGAGTCCACCCAGAGGCACCTTGGAAGAAAGGCCTGGCAATCTACTTCTGAAAGATCACAGTTTGGAGCACAGTTCTGCTCTGATACACATGGAAGCACCATGAGTCGGAGTCGACTCAATGTCAACTGGTTAAAATGGCATACAGCTGGGTTTCCAACCCCTGTTATCTAACCCTGGACCTGTGTACTTAATCACTAAGCTATAATGCCTCTTGATTAAATAACAAAATGACTCTTCTTTAGGCATAGAAATCAACAGAGCATGGGTGTATATAGTGAGTTGTCAGCGGAAGACAAATGCTGCAATGCTGAGTCAGGGCAATTTGTGGGGTTTTCAAATGCCAGGCTGAGGGGTTTGAACTTGACTCTGTGGCAATTCCCAGAGTGCAGTATCCAGGCCACTGGGGGTACACAGGCACAGAACTTAAAACAATAGTTAGTACTTATGTGTTCATTTTAATGCTTATTAGAAATAAATTTAGCTTGGGCATACAATCGGTAAAAAAGATAATCCTTATTTAATAAAAAGGACGTTTTATTTAACAAATATTTACATACAACTCTACCATGTACGTGCTCTGCCATAGTAAAAATAAATTGTCATGGAAATGATTCCAACTCATGGCAACCACCATGTGTGTCAGAGTAGAGCTGTGCTCCATACTGTTTTCAGTGGCTGATTTTTTAGAAGTAGATCACCAGGCCCTTCTTCTGAGGTACCTGCTGGTGGACTCAAACGTCCAACCTTTCAGTTAGCAGCCGAGCATGTTAACTGTCTACACCACCTAGGGAATCCTCTGCAATAATAATAAAAAAAAACTCTTAATTCTTATAACAACTCTGTACCCTATGGGGCAGTGCTACTCTGTGACCCTATAGGGTCACTATGAATCAGAAGTGACTTCACGGCACATAACAAAAAATAAAAAAGGCAAGTACTATTGCTTACGAATGAGGAAACTGAAGCAGATAGAGGTTAACCTGCACCAGATCTCACAGCTAGCAGGTACCAGAGTAGAGATTTGAACCCAGGTGTTTATTCCCAGACTCTGCTCTTCAACAATTACAGTAAGCGGTCAAGAGTATAAAGCAATGGAGATATGGCAACAATCGTGAAGGTGACTGTCTAAAGCCAGGCACTGGCTGCAGGTGATATAGTCTGTAATGAATGTGCTCTCCATGGGGACTGCCAGGGAGGTGTCACTAAGAGGTCAGCTCACAGCCGTGTGAGGAGCACTGACAGCACTGGCAGCAAGCTGGCACCTTATAACCAGAAGGGCAGTGTTCCCAGAACATTTCAAGAGTCAGGTGTCCACAGCAGAAGCTAACCCAAAATCAACTTGGGAGGACTGGGGCTTTTTCTTTCATGTGCCTGGACTGGTAATTCACTGACTCTGGAAGCCAGAGGCCATGGACCACCCATCCAGCTGCTCTGGAATGTGGCAGAAGGATGAGGAAGAGGGTGTGGCTTTCGATGACTCCCAATGCGGAGGGCACTATAGTGCATGTCCAGGAGAGGTGAACATGCCTCCTCCCCTGACCTGTTGTTAGGTGCCAGCGAGTTGATTCCAACTCTTAGCAACCCTATATAACAGAGTAGAACTGTCCTGTAGGGTTTCCAAAGCCATACTCTTTACAGGAGTAGACTGCCATATTTCTCTCCCGAGAGTGGCTGGTGGATTCAAACCACCAACTTTTTGGTTAGTAGCAGAGCACTTAACCATTTTGCCACCAGGGCTCCTTTCCCCTGGTCTACGGGAGCTCTTGACAGCTCTCTCATCAGCCACCCCTGAAGCTGGACTAAATCTGCCCTCCACAGTGTATAGTGGATATTCCATCTCCTTTGAGACCCTCAGGCTGGTGAGTCTCCTACTTGGGCTACCCTCACCAAGGACACCCCCTCCCCTCACATAAACCCCAATAAGGGTAGAGATTGTGACTCTTCTCTGGTACTGGATGGGCTACCACAACCCTCTGACGCCTGTTCCAGAAGAGCAAAGTTGTTACCAACCCAGCCTTTGCCACCAAAGGACTTGGGTTCAAATCTCCGCTCTTCCAGCTTCTAAGTCAATGGCCTTGGGTAAGCCTGACGCCACTTCACACCCATTCTCTTCATCTGAAAAGGGGACTGATAGGAGATCCACCACATAAGGATAATATGCGAGTTAATGAGATAATATATGTAAAGTGCTTAACCCAGTGCCAGGCACATTAATTAAAGACTCAGTAAATAATAGCTGTGACAATGAAAAAGGAAGACTGAAGAAGAATTGATGCATTTGTTATGGTGTTCGTGAAGAATACTGCATATACCATGGACTGCCAGAAGGAAGAACAGATCTGTCTTAGAAGAAAAGTACAGCTGGAATGCTCCTTTGAAGCAAGCCTGGTGAGGCTTTGTCTCGCTTACTTTGGAATTTTTTTTTTTTACTTTGGAAAGGTAATCAGGAGGGATCAGTCCCTGGAGAAGGACATCATGCTTGGTAAAGTAGAGGGTCAGCAAAAAAGAGAAAGGCCCTCAACAAGATGGATTGACACAGTGGCTGCAACAATGGGCTCAAATATAGCCGTGATTGTGAGAATAGCGGCAGGATTGGGAAACGTTCTGTTCTGTTATGTACAAGGTCGCTACGAGTCAGAGCCGACTCAATGGCACTTAACATCAACACTAATAATACTAATTGTTGTGGTTGTTGTCGGGTGCCGTTGAGTCGATTTTGACTCAACATTACCCCACGTGACAGAGTAGAAATACCCCATAGGGTTTTCTTGGCTTTAAAGAGAAGGACCCCTGGTTGTACAGTGGTTAAGCACTTGGCTGCTAACCGAAAGGTTGGCTGGTGGAGCTCACCAGCCGCTGTGTGACAGAAAGTTGTGGCAGTCTGCTCCCATGAAGATTACAGCCTCGGAAGCCCTATGGGGCAGTTCTACTCTGTCTCATAGGGCCACTACGAGTCAGAAATGACTTGATGGCAACAGTTTTAATAAGATCACCAGGTCTTTGTCCCGTAGAGCTGCTGGGTGGGTTAAAGCCACCAACCTTTCAGTTAGCAGCCTACAGCTTAATCCTTGTGCCACCAGGGCTCCTTAAAAATATTAATATAAGTTTCTAATTTGATGGCCAAGGTGTTTGGAAGCTTGCAAGCCTAATTTAAAAAGCCACTATCCGTGCCTGTGTTGGGCTTGGCAGCAACCAGCCACTCTAACCTCCTGGCCCTCATGCCGTCCTTTCATTAATGGAATGGCTTCCCCTTTCTGGCCTCTACAAGCTCTCACTTCTTTGCCTAATCGGAGGCCATGAGGAGTGATTCTTTGCCAGGAAAGGGGAGAAGGCATCCTTAGAGAAGGCGTTTAAAACGCTGCCATTTACGGTGCACAGAGAAGGCTATCGTCACTCTCTCAGTGACACATACACAAAAGCTCTTGTTAGGGACGCAAATAAGAAAAGTTGAGCCTCTAGCCCTGCGTAATTCACTTCATTTATTGACCTGGCTCCTCGCCCCCCACCCCCAATTCCTTTGCATTTGTCAGTGGTTCAGAGACCCCTGGCATTCAGCATGATTTGTAATGTAAATTATATAATTGTACTCTCACATATTTTAACATCAAATGAAATGATTGACTACAGAATCGGAGCTGCCTACAGGTGGGGGTCAATTACCATCTGAATAATCACTGTGCCACACAAGAATAGCATAGCCGCTGAGTGTGACATATTTTTATCTCTATGCATTTCAATGAAGTCAGGCTGGTACATAAAAGGTTATCACCTAGGAAACATATTTTCCTAAGCACAAGTTAAACATGCAAGTGAGATCAGCAAAGATATTCAATTTAGCCAGTCAACCCTAACCTATTAATATTTTAACAAAATCCAGGGAGGATAATTTTTTTTCTTTGATCCCATTTCGTGTGAGCAGCCGGGAAAGGGAAGAAAAATTAAAAACAAAATAGTCAGGCATACAGAATGAGGTTATGTATTAAGTGGGCTATTTAATGTTTCTGGCATTTCATAGCCCAGGGGAAAGCGTGGATGGATTTAACAATCAAAAGCTGTGTTCCCTTGGCCACAAAGTTCGAGAAACATAAAATAATCTATACTTCCGAGCTGACAAATCATACCTGACACCCAGCTTCATCTCACCAGGACTCCGGAGATCAGCATTAATCATATGTTACAGGGAGTAAAAAGAAAAGTAAATCACACCACGCTGAAAAGTGAGATGGAAGGTCTTCAGGCAAAGATTTTAATCGATAATATGTGGGATGATAACCAGAAGCTATTGTTTTAATCTTCCAATATGAAAAGAATGCAAAACACAGAGCTACCAGGAACCCAATCAGCTTTTGCAATGCTTTGTGTGAGCCAAAAACAGTTTGGCAAATCAACCTCCCTTTTTGATTCATTGCAACACACAAACAATTTCTTTTTAATGGGGTAAAGTCAAGGCCGTTCTTTCAGTTTCCTATTTCCGGAGCCTCAGCTGTTTCCCAGGTCTTGTTGTTGTTAGCTGCTGGAGAGTGGGGCCCCTGACTCAGGGAGACCCCGTGCAAAATGGGACAAAACACTGTCAAGTCCTGCACCATCCCCATGATTTTTTGCAGATCAGGCCATTGTGATTCATAGGGTTTGAAGCAGATTGCCAGGCCTCCCCCCCCCCCCCGTTTGTCTTAGGCTGGAAGCTTTGTTGAAACTTGTTCAGCATCATAGCAACACACAGGCCTCCAATGAGTGACAGGCCATGGCTATGTGTGAGTGCATGGACAGAGAATTGAACCCAGGTCTTTCGCATGGAGGCTAGAATTTTACCACTGAACCACCACTGCCCCTCCCAGGTCTTATGCCACAGATTTTGGCTTTCTTGGTTTTCCTTGTACTGAAGCTGTCCTGTATCCATTCAAGCTTTTGCCCAGTGTGGATGAGGGCTGGACCAACTGGAAAAGGGAATTTCTGTTTATAATCAGGAAAGAAAACAAGAGCCCATTATGGGATAATTTCCATCCACTGTGCTGAGAGAAAAGCCCTGAGGTTGGGCTCAGCAAGTGAAGCCTCAATCCATCTTGAAAAGATCCCATGTTGCTCTCCACAATTTTAGTATTTGCTTGTTGCCTTGGCCTAATTAATTTCTTCCTTGATGCTAAATTATGTTTCAAGTCAACAATCCTTTTTTTTTTTATAGGTTCTCCTTTTTAGAACAGTTTCCAGTTTACAGAAAAATTGTGCAGAAAGTACAGGGAGTTCCCATTTGCCCCCTACCCTATGCACACTGTTTTTCGTATTATTAGTATCTTGGCTTCTGTGGTACATTTGTTAAATAATTGATGAGCTGATATTGATACAATATTATTAATGAAAGTCCATAACTTATACTAGGATTCACTCTTTGTATTGTAGAGTTCCATGGGTTTTGAAAAATGCATGTTATGTTTCCACAATTACAGTATCATACAGAATAGTTTCACCACCCTAAAAATGCTCTGTGCTCCATGTATTCATCCCTCCTTCCCACCCCCTCTTACCCCTTGACAACCACAGATCATTTTACTGTCTCTATAGTTTTTTTTTTATAGTTTTGCATTTTCCAGAAAGTCACATAGTTGAAATCATACACTATGTAATTTTTTCAGACTGGTTTATTTCACTTAGCAATATGCATTTAAAGTTTGTCCATGTCTTTGCATATCTTGATAGTTCATTTCTTTTTCTCAGTGAATAATACCCCATTGTATGAATATACCACAGTTTGTTTATCAATTCACCTTTTGAAATACACCTTGGTCGCTTCCAATTGTTGGCAATCATGAATAAAGCTGCTATAAACATTCAAGTGCAGGTTTTTATGTGGACGTACATTTTTGTCTCATTTGGATGAACAACTAGAAGCACGACTGCTGAATTGAATGTTAAGCCTGTGAAGGAGCTTTTAAAAAATCTAGGTGCTGGGCATAAAGAGAGGCTTCTGCCAACACTGCAGGTGGACTCCATTTTTGCTGTTTACCGCTTATTCTGGGCTGACTTTCAAAAGTCAGATAGCCAGAACACTTCAGGAAGCCTGCGAGCTCCCTTCTTCTTTCCCTCACAGCGTGCTCCCAGGAAGAATATTCACTCAGGCTGGACCTCAAAATATCCATAGATTAAGCCGTTAAATGACTCAAACTTCACAATTAACGAAACAATGTTTAAGGGATCTTGCAATTGTCTTATGTCTGTTAAACCATGATTTTGTAAATGTCAGCCAATCTGGATCTTTTTCTTGTAAATTCCTGGATTTTCTGTATTTCAGCTCTGTGAAAAATTCCTTTTGCTGGTGAGTCCTCATGAAGTGCTGCCTGATCCAGATCTCTTTGTTCCTTCAATAAACTGTTTGCTTTAATTTTAACAGAAGCTCCAGTTTGCTCGTTGACATTTTTGGTGTCAGAAGTGAGATTTCAAAGGCATCTTATCTTCAGCAGCTCCAAGAGAACTAGGACCCAGAGTTCTGGCACCAACAAAAGCCCATTGAGGCTCATCCATCTCCAATCTCTTTGAAAGTCCCTGGGGTAAGCCCTCTAGAATCTTGAGCTCCATCTTCTTGTAATGAGCTCTTTGAGGTTATTGAGGTATTCTAGTTTCATTTTGTCCTTGTCTGTTTTCATTCTGGTCTTGTAAGAATTTCTGCCAAATATTGCCTCCACTAGTGGCAGTAGTGTAGGGTTCTGGGCAACTAATTGTTCTAAAAGTTTTAAAGTTTGTGGCATCTCAGGCTGCATAAGCCACAAAGAAAACCGGGTCATAGGTTGGCTGGTAAAAGTCAATAGGACAGCTGCCTGCCACTAATGTAGTTAAAGTTTCCTGTGACAAGATTAGCTGTGTTGTGGGACAGGCCAGTGCATTAAGCTGTCTGCTAGCTGCAAGCAAAAACTCATGCAATGAAAGGAACATATTGGTTCAAGCAATACACTGTCCAAACTCTGTGGCACCCCCCCATCGGGATTTTTGTTGAATCTGAGAGTTCTAAACTTTGAACAAACTTAAACCTTCTCCAAAAATGGGAAATGTTATATCTGGAGGCAATACAAAGTTCCCTTCTGGGTCTCCTGCTTGATACATGGACAAGCATTATGGCTCTGCCTCTTGCTTCTACCTATCTGCTTGGCATTATTTCACTAAGGACAGTTTGGATAATATGTGGCCACTTTTTGGTTCTTTTGAATTATCTAAATTAAATTTTATGCACAGTTAATTAGAAAAGAAAGGCTCCTGAATCAAACAGAAACAATGGGACACTTTTTTAAATTAGTTTTTTGAAGCTTCTAGAAGACATCATGACAGTAAAATCATTTCTCTCAGAATAATGTTACAAAATTAACTAAACAAAATAAAGTATTGCAATTCCAGATTTCTGTTCCAACTACCCAAGCTGTCCCAGGACTACTCCTTTGCCAGCCACCTCTCTTTTGTATCCTGTTCTGCCTTTTTTCCTTTTCTGATGCTACTAAAGATTCCTCTACTAGTGCTTTTTCTAAACTTCCCTTTTCCCCTAAAGAAACAACTGAGAACATAAAGCCTATTCCTGAACTGCTTTTCAAAATCTGTCCCAGTGCAGATATTGAGGCACCTCCCTACATTACTTTTATTCCTCGGACATGCTCAGAATTACAAAAAATTGTTAAGTTTTTCCAAAACTGCCAGAGGATCCATACAAGTCTTCTGAAGAATTTAGAATCCTTATTGAGGCTTACCAGTCTGGATTCCCTGATTTGTATCAACTAATCCACATGATAACTGGCCCTAGAGGGGCCCATTTGTGGTTAGAACAGGCTGAATGAAGAAATCCCAAAGATAATTTAGTTCTATGACAACAACAAAAAGAACAAACAAAAAAATTGCTGTAGGGTTGATTCCAACTCAAAGTGACCCCATAGGACAGAGTAGAACTGTTTCCAAGGACAGCCACCAGACTGGTAAAAGATTGTCAGGCTGTCAGTAAAAGATTGGTAGGGACTATTCCAAAGGCTTTCCCCCAATAAAAGATTGGACAAAAATTCACTCTTGCACATAAAGGCAAGAGTGTGTATGATTACCAGAACAGATTATTTCAAAAGTTTGCTGAACATTCCAGGATTAATCCATCATCCCCTGGGGATAGAGGTACTTGTAATGTAGTATTCATATCTGGTCTTTTCTTGGTCATCTAGTGCTGCTATAACAGAAATACCACAAGTGGATGGCTTTAACAAAGAGAAATTTATTTTCTCACCGTCTAGAAGGCTAGAAGTCCAAATCCAGGACATCAGCTCCAGAGGAAGGCTTTCTCTGTGTCAGCTCTGAAGGTAGGCCTTTTTCATCAATCTTCCCCCAGACTAGAAACTTCTCCATGCAGAAACCCCAGGTCCAAAGGATGCGCTCTGCTATTGGTGCTTCTTTCTTGGTGGTATGAGGTCCCCCCTCTCTGGTCAATTCCCTTGCCTTTTATCTCTTGTGAGATAAACAGTGGTGCAGGCCACACCCCAGGGAAACTCCCTTTACATTTGATCAGGGATGTGACCTTAGTAAGGGTGTTACCAACCCACCCTAATCCTCTTTAACATAAAATTACAGTCTCAAAATGGAGGACAGCCACACAATACTGGGAATCATGGCCTAACAAAGTCGAGACATATCTTCTGGGAACACAATTCAATCCATGACAAGCCTAAAACCTGAACTTTCAACCCTAGTAAAAAGGCATCAACTAGGTTGGAAAGTAGTTCCCATTGCCATGCTGGCCAATTTAGCTCATATACTTTCTCAGACCTTGGAGACTAAACAAACCTCCAAGGCAAATAAGTTAATGGCCTTACAATTACAGCAATTGCAATCTCCTAACCAGCAAAATAAATCCAAGCCCTCTGGAGGCAATTACTGCAAGAAACCCAGGCATTGGAAAAGGATGGCTGTAAGTTAAAGAAACGGCTTAAGCCAGAGATCCTTCAATCAGATATGGAATGAAAGGGTTCTGGGGACACAACAAGGGCTTTTGCTATAGTGGAAAACTACCATGTATATTAAAGGAGAGCCTTGCAAATTTCTAACTGATACGGGTGTTACACTCTCTGTGATTAACTCCATGTGTTTACAAAAGACCCTGCCCCGGAGTACTAAAACTTCAAAAATTGTAGGGGTTGCAAATCAACAACACACTTTAATTCATTCAAAACCTCTTCCTATTTTCCTTGGCTGTATTGAAGATTTACATACCTTTCTGTTTAGCCCTGACACTCTTGTTAAATTTGTTGGGCTGAGACCTTTTGTCTAAATGAGACCTTCATTTACAAGTTTCAGAAAAAGGAGAAATATTACTAAGCCTGTCACACACTCTGAAGACCTCTAATGAGTGATTTGAATCAGAACTGATTCTAAGGGAGGAAGCTGCTTCCTGTTTTTAAGCATTAGTCGTGTAAAAGGACAACTTAACCCCCTCTGACCCATTTCCCCCTGATCTTTTTGCATTATTTCCTGAAACTTTATGGGCCACCACATCTACTGATGTGGGATGAGTTTTATCAGCAGAACTCATTAAAGTTCAGGTAGACACCCCTAAGCCTTTACCAAGACTTCCTCAATAGCCCCCTTAGAGAGGGACTAGCCCCTATTATTCAAGACTTCCTTTCTAAAGGATTAATTGTTCCCTGGACCAACCTTTTTAACACCCCTGTACTCCCTGTCAAGAAATCTAACAACAGGGGCTGGAAATGTGAACAGGATTTAAGAGCTATTAACTGCACTGTTATACCTAGGTTTCCAGTAGTCCCAAATCCTCACTTATTACTTTCTAATGTTCTCCCAGATGTTATACATTTTACTGTAGATGATTTTTGTAGTACCTTTTTCAGTATTCTTGTCCATCCTGAGAGCCAGTATTTGTTTGCCTTCACCTGGGAAAGTCTATGATTTACCTGGACTGAAATGCCTCAAGGTTTTGCCAAATCTCCCAGCTCTTTCTCTCAAATTCTTCGTTCTGAGCTACAGCCCTTGCAATTTAAAAATAAATCTAAATTACTGCAATATGTTGATTATTTACTCATATGCTCAAACTCTCAGCAAGCCTTAGCTGATGACAGCATAATCTTACCAAAATATTTCATTACCAGAGGGCATAAAGTTTCTAGAGAAAAACTATAATTGGCCCAGCATTCTGTCAAGTATTTGGGTCATTTGATTTCTGCAGAAGGCATTTCTATTGATCCTAAGAGAAAATAAGCTATTTTTTGATTTTCCTATCCCCAAAACCAAGCAAAAATTACATGGGTTTCTGGGGCTTTGTGACTACTGTAGAACTTGGATTCAGAATTTTTCCTTGTTAGCCCAACCTCTACATAAATATTTGAAAGCCTCCAAATCAAATTCTTTCCAAATTGCACCAGAGAATCAGGAAGCATGATTAAACTAAAAGAAGCTTTAGCAAACACACTTGCACTAGGCTTTCCTAACAATCACATAGATTTTTCCCTGTTTTTACAAGAAGCCTCTGGAAACCCTTTAGGCTTTTTAACTCAGAAGCATGGAGAACATCAGAGGCTAGTAGGTTACTACAGCCTGCAGCCTGACCCTGTAGCTAAGGGGTTCCCTTCCTGCCTCAGGGCTGTTGCTGACACATCAAAACTAGTTGAAAGCACTGCAGATATAGTGCTAGAAAATTTCCTAAATGTCTTTGTTCTCCATGAAGTATCTGTAATCCTTAACTCTGCTGTGCCCCTACATCTTTCCACCAGTCATTTCACTTCCTATGAAGTGCTCCTCCTGGCTGCACCTAATTTTAGACTATATTCTGTGGCTTGTTTAAACCTCACCACTTTCCTTCCAGAAATTGACAATAAGAATTACCCAACACATGATTGCTTAAATTTAACTGAACAGTTTTTAATTCCCTGAAAAGATTTTGGAGAAACTTCTTTGGCTAATCCTGATTTAGTTCTGTTTATTGATGGGTCCTATTTGAAACCTGATCCAACTAGCTCTCGCTATCAGGCTGAGTATGTCATCATGATGTCTACTTAGATTTTTGAAAGTCAAGCCTTTCACAAAGCTACTTTGGTCTAACAAGCTGAATTAATTGCTGTCATTAAAGACTGCAAACTTTCTGTTATGGATTGAATTATATTCCCCCATCCCAAATTCAGTGACCGTTTACATGGATTCTAAATATGTTTTCAGGGTGACTCATGATTTTGGCATGTTATGGAAGCAGAGAGGATTTCTAAATTCTTCTGGAACTGCCATAATGAAATGGAACGTTAGTAGCAGAATTTTAGATGTTTTATTACTTTCCTCTGAGATTGCTATAATAAAGACAAAGGCTTATCAACCCGAATTAGTCCTTCAGACTGCAGAGATCAGAAGGAATAACCTTGCTGATAAAGCAGCCAAACTGCCTCTCAAATCATTTTAGCCATAATGGAGACAGAAAAAGGAGATTACCCTGATTTGCTCGTAAATAATTATAATCTTAGAGAATTAAATTCTTAAAAATTAGGAAAAAACCAACAATTAGCTAAAATTGAGGAAACTGAAAAATGGAAGAAAGCAGATTATTCTCAGGATTCCATAACCAAATTATGGTTAGGTCCTAATCAAAAACTTGACTTACCTAAATCATTTCATGTCCCTGTGTTAAAAGCTCTCCGTGAACAATCTCATTTAGGACAAGATAAAATGATTGAAATTTTAAAGAAACGCAGGTGGGAACAATTTTTTGAGGCTGCCAAATATGTTGCCTCTCATTGCTCTATTTGTTCTCACTATAATCCAGGCAAACCTTTTAAAGTTTCACCTGGAAAATACCCATTATCTTCAGGACCTGTGCTTGAATGGCAATTAGATTTTATCCAGCTCCCACCTTCAAACGCTTACAAATATGTATTGGTGATGGTTTGCAGATTTTAACATTAGGCAGAAGCTTTTCCTAGATGCCATGCCACTGTATCCTATGTAGATAAGAAACTTCTTGAAAACATAATCCCCTCTTGGGGAACATCAACAATTCTTCGCAGTGACAGGGTAACCCATTTTATTGGACAAGTAATTAAAGAAGTAGGTGATATTTTTCCTATTTATCAGAGACTTCATTCCCTTACCATCCACAATCTTCTGGGCTAGTAGAAAAAACTAATAGTATAATAAAAACTCAATTAGCCAATCTTTCTGACTCCTTATGCTTATCCTGGACTAAAGTCCTTCCCTTAAAAAACCAAACCAAACCAAACTCATTGCTGTCGAATCAGGTCCAACTCATACCAACTCTATAGGACAGAGTAGAACTGCCCCATAGGGTTTCCAAGGAATGGCTGGTGGATTCGAACTGCTGACCTTTTGGTTAGCAGCCATAGCTCTTAACCAGTGCACCACTGGCCTTCCCTGGTGGGTCTCTCCACTGCAGGGATGTGATTGAGTTGCTCTTAATTTATGGACATAAGAACAATGGAGAAATAGCTTATTATTACAGGAGATCACTACTACTAGATTTTCCATTGATAAATGGCCTCTTTTCAGATCTGAATGAAACCCAGGCCATAACTTAACCTTTAGTCTCAACACAACCCTTATTTTACCGAATAAATTCAATTAATGAAAGCTAACTAAAGAATCTTCCAAACCCACAAACAGTACTCTTTGTATTGTAGGTCCATATCAACTGTGGGATGGGTTCATCTGGTTAACTCCCCCAAGCAGGGAGACTAAATCAGGTTACTTCCCTTTGCTGAGACAATCTAACCACACACATATGAATAACCTAGTCCTTAGGATGGCTTCCAATGTCTGAATGTGCATCAGTTATAACCTTAAAAGCTACTTATTGGTTTGCCACCAACTGGCTATCTCTTGGGTATATTTGGGTATCCCCTAATGGCAGAGCTAACCTTTGGCTATGCAGAACCAACCTTTGGCCCTGGCTCCCACCAGGCTGGATTGGAAGATGCACTCCGAGCCTGAACTGGACTCAAGGATGCATTTTAGCTGAACTCCCTTTACCTGCTAATGCCCCCGTATTAACAGCTCAGTGGTCTTGATCAGTGTTTCATTGGTATGATAATTTAGCAGCATTATTCACACCTCAGGTAGGACTTGAAGATGTTATGGCACATGTGGAAATATTAACCAAATATGTGCAAACTGTACTATATGACAACACCCATGGACTTCAAGAGATCAATACTGAAATATCAATGATGATAAAGTAGTACTCCAAAATAGAATATCACTTGACATCCTCACAGTAGCCCAGGGAGGTACCTGTGCCACAGTCAAATCTGATTGCTCTGTCCATATCCCTGACAATAGTGCTAATATTACACCCTATGTTAATCATATGCAACATATAGGATCTTGTCTTAATAATCTTGTTTCCTCCTTAAATGAAATCATGAGCAAGGGGTTTTCCTCTTGGGATGAATGATAGAAGAAATTGCTACCCTATATTGGAATCTTTATATTCCTCATCATTTCTATTGAAATTGTAAAATGCTGTTTTACTTTGGTTCAATGCATTTCATACATGAAGTGCTGGGTTTCAGAACCATTTGTCCCTTTACATAAAATTATGGTAGTTTATTCTTGGGAAGAATGTGTGCATAACTAACCAAACCAACTGGGGCCTCTCATTTAGGCTCTGAATCATTCCTTCCTGGCCAAATGGCCAACTCTTACAATTCGAGGAACCCTAAGCTGGAGCTCTGGTGGTGCAGTGGATAAGAGCTATGACTGCTAACCAAAAGGTGAGCAGTTCGAATCCACCAGCTGCTCCTTGGAAACCCTATGGAGCAATTCTACTCTGTCTTATAGGGTTGTTATGAGTCAGAACTGACTCGATAGCAATGAGTTTTAAGCTGAAGTTTGTCTGATCTACAATCATTAACTCCCATACCCAACTCCCCTTTTCTTGATATTTTCAGCTGGCCATCTACTGAAATTGGTTCTTGACTACATTCAGTTTTACAAACTGAATTAATTATCTTAATCATTATAAGAATTATAATCAAGTGTTTCATGAATTGTTTTTCAAATACTTGTATTCACAATGCAACAGTACTTGCTATGCAAAAGGTCATGTATTTTGAAGAAACGGCAATTCCTTACAGAACAGCTTAGCTATTCACTTTGGTCAATGTTTCTGTCAAGTATTCCTATTAATTTGTCCGTGCTTTTACACACCCCTTCTGAAAAGATCACAGAAGCAGAGGTCCAAGCTATGGCATGGCGAAGATGGTGGTGGTGTTGCCCAGCTATGTGCATGATAGCAATCAGGCTCAAGTTAAGCAGCCACCAATAAACAGATGGTATCTAGCTTCCTTTCATGTGAAGTGTCTAGGGTCTAAAATCCTATTTAGAATAGGCAGGCATCTAATAAATATGCCATTTATAACTAACAAAATGGCCCCTGCGGAAGATGAGTTACTCCTTTGTGGGTGACAGGAGACCTGCTCACCCTGAAGATGAGGCTCCACACATAGCTAGGTGAAGATTTGGTAAATCCATGCAGAAGACGGCACTCTTATAGTAGTGATCGATGAATATCTACAGAAATTCTTGATCAAAAGGGAGGGCTGTGAAGGAGCTGTTAAAAAATCTAGGTTCTTGGCATAAGGAGAGGCTTCTGCCAAATCTGCAGGCTGGACTCCACTTTTGCTGTTTACTGCTTATTCTGAGCTGACTTTCAAAAGTCAGCTAGCCAGGACACTTTGGGAAGCCTGCAAGCTCCCCTCTCTCCCTTCTCTCACAGCATGCTTCCAGGAAGGACATTCACTCAGGCTGACCCTTGAAATGCCCATAGATTAAGCTGTTAAATGACTCAAACTGTACAATTAGTAGAAAAATGCTTAAGGGATCTCCGGATTGTCTTGTGTCTGTTAAAGCATGACTCCGTAAATCATTTTGTCTTAGTCATCTAGTGCTGCTATAACAGAAATATGACAAGTGGATGGCTTTAACAAAGAGATGTTTATTCTCTCACAGTCCAGTAGGCTAGAAGTCTGAATTCAGGGCACTGGCTCCAGGGAAGGGTCCTTGTCATCAGTCTTCCCTTAGTCTGGGAGCATCTCAGCACAGGAACCTCAGGTCCAAAGGACACACTCTGTTCCCAGCACTGCTTTCTTGGTAGTATGAGGTCCCCATGTCTCTCTGCTCACTATTCTCTTTTATATCTCAAAAGATATTGGCTTAAGGCACCACCTAATCTTGTAGATCTCATCAATATGACTGCTGCTAATCCATCTTATTACATCATAGTGATAGGATTTACAACACATAAGGAAATCACATCAGATGATAAAATGGTATACATTCATACAATCATGCAAGGGAACTATGACCTAGCCAAGTTGACAGATATTTTGGGGGGACAGAATTCAATGCATGACATCAACCAATCAGATTTTTTTCTTGTAAGTTCCTGGATTTTCTGTATTTAAGCTCTGTGGAAAAATTTCTTTCACCAGAGTGCTTTGGTGAATCCTCATGAAGTGCTGCCTGACCCAGATCTCTTTGTTCCATCAGCAAACTCTTTACTTTTAACAGAAGCTCCGATTTTCTCTTTGACATGCCTGTGTTTAGCTTTGTAAGGAACTTTCAGACTGTCTTCCAAAATAGCTGTACCATGTTTCATTCAACAATGAATGAAAATTCCGGTTGCTCCATATCCTTGCCAGCATTTGGTGTTATCAATGTTTTGGATTTTAACAAACATTTTTTTTAATGTAATCTTTTAAAACCAATACCCAACATGAACAAGAAAACATTCCATTAAGAACACTGAAAGTTGAAATTATTTTGAGAGCTTTACCTATTACAGTCCACCACCTGTCTGTCAATTTGCCATACAGTGATGGCTTATGTGATGCTATGATGTTGGAAGCTATGCAACCCGTATTTCAAATACTGGCAGGTTCTCTCATGGTGGGCAGTTTTCAGTAGAGATTCCAGACTAAGACAGGCTAGGAAGAAAGGCCCGGAGATCTACTTCTGAAAAATAGCCAATGAAAACCTTATGGATCACAACAGAACATTGTTCAATTTTCTTGCTTTGGACACATCATCAGGAGGGATCAATCACTCGAGAAAGACAGCATGTTTGGTGAGGTAGAGGGCCAACAAGGGTATAGGAGACCCTTGGTGAGATGGATGGGCACAATAGCCATAATAGACTTGAACCTGCTGGTGATTATGAGTATGACTTAGGGCCAGGCAACTTTTGTTCTGTTGTACATAAGGTCACCATGAGTTGGAGACCACTCAACAGCAGCTAACACCACCACCTACTACGGTAAGGAAGCCTACTTCTCAGACCAGGAGGAGTTCTTGGAGACTGAGGAATTTACAATGTTTGCTTTCAGAAAGGATCTACTTTCATGAAAATGGATCTTTTGATCTTAAATTCTGAGAGTCATTCATGGACAGTCATAAATTTCCAAAGCACATTCACACATTCTGTTGTACAGAAGGCTGTCATGTGCAGATTACTTGGCTCTCCCCACAACTCTGTGATGGAAGTTGGGCTGGAATTATTATTTTCTGTTTCCTGTTGGGAAAACTGAGGTTCAGAGAAGTTAAGCTTCTTGCCCAAAAACACAGAGCTTGCAGTTAAAGCAGGATCAGGATTGGAGCCCTGGTTTTTCTGATTCAATGCACCAAGTTATTTCCGGTACAACAAACAAAACAAAACCTCAAATCGGTTGCTCTCTAGTGCATTCCTACTCATGGCGACCCATGAGTTCCAGAGTAGAACTGCATTCCACAGGGTTTTCAATGGCTGTGATCTTTCAGAAACAGATTGCCAGGCCTTTCTTCCAAGCTGCCTCTGGGTGGTTTCCAACCACTAACCTTTCAGTTAGTTGCCCAGAGCTTAATCATTTGCATCATCCAGGGGCTCCAGTCCAGTCAGACAGGCAGCCTCTAAATACCATTAGAAGCAACGGATACTTTAAGGGCATGAATTTTCTGATTTTTAGATACCCGTTTGCCAATTCAGAGCCCTAGTGGTGCAGTGGTTAAGAGCCTGGCTGCTAACCAAAAGGTTAGCAGTTTGAATCCACCAGCTGCTCTGTGGGAGAACCATGTGGCAGTCTGCTTCCATAAAGATTTACGGCCTTGGAAACTCGATGGAGCAGTTCTATTCTGTCCGATGGGGTCGGTATGAGTCAGAATCGACTCGACAGGCAATGGGTTTGGTTTTTTTGGTTCGTCAATTCCTTAGGACAATAGTTCCCTAAAAGTGGTCCGTGGACCAACAGCATCCGCATCCCCTGGGAACTTGTTAGAAATGCAAATTCTTGTGCTCTTCTAGACCTAATGAATCAAAAAATTAGGGGAGCGGCCAGCAAGCCGTGTTTCAACAAGACCTCCATGTGATTCTGATTGCAGGCTCAACTTTGAGAGCTGCTGCTCTAGAAGAAGCTGTTATTTTGCGAGTTTGCTTGAAAGATCGCTCAAAAATATGAGCGATGAAAATTCAAACTCATCACCTCTGAATTCCATTTAGTGAAGGCCAGCGTCCAAAGCCCTGCAAACCTTGCTGTGATTCAAAGCTGCCTTGGTTGGCTCTGAGAACACATGAATAAAGACTCACTCACACTCGTTGTTCACATACAGGCTGGGCCCCCCAATTCTCCGCAGGTCACTCATCATTAATGCAGAACTGAGCCCAGTTCAGCCATGTGGCTGATTCTATTCTGGGACAAGGAGACCAGTTTTTCTAATCCTGTAATTCTTAGAAAACAAAGAGCCAAAGTCTCCTGGACGTTGGGGTAAGCAGAGGAGGCCCGCAGGGGTCTG
The DNA here is from genome assembly GCF_024166365.1 of Elephas maximus indicus. NCBI lineage: Eukaryota > Metazoa > Chordata > Mammalia > Proboscidea > Elephantidae > Elephas > Elephas maximus. Next base: position 21,951,300 of record NC_064839.1, read on the forward strand.
GTTTCATCTGTATCATGCCAGACAAACTATGAACTGTGTGTCTGTTCCCTCCACTCCCCTCACTTGCTCCCTCTCGGATTTAAGTTGTCTGCTGAAGGACATATTAATATGCAGAAAAAACAAACATCACCAGGAAGATGGAAAGTACAAAGAGTCAGTGATTATTAAAGTTGGGGAAACAGGGACAGTTATTTTCCCTCCTGCCTTTGGATCAACTCCGAAGCCCACCAGGAAGCAGGCAACGGCCACCGTAGAGAAGATTCCACTACCCAAGCTTACAGGCTTTCTAGTGATCACTAGTTCCCCACTGAAAATCTATTTACAAGGACCGCTGTTGAACAGGCTGCTGGGAAGAGAGACAGACAAAAGGAAGAAAACTGGAGGGTCTTCAAAAGGCGGGGCAGTTTAGGACAAAGTTGAAAATTACATGCAATGAAATGAGCTATCGAGCCACAAAAAGACACTCAGGAACCTTAACTGAACAGTCCTAAGTGAAAGAAGCCAGTCTGAAAAGGCTACATACTGTATGATTCCAACCATCTATGACATTCTCAAAAAGGCAAAACTACAGAGGCAGCAAAAAGATCAGTGTTTGCCAGGGATTCAGGAGAAGGGGAGGAGGGATGAATAGGTGGAGACCAGGGCATTTTAAGGAGAGTGAAACTATTCTGCATGATACTGTAATGGTGGACACATGATATTATGAATTTGTCAAAATTCATAAGACTGTACAACACAAAGAGTGAACTCCAGCTATGGACTCTAATCATCATAAAAAATAAAAAAAACGGAGGCGGGGCCAAGATGGCGCACTAGGTGGACGCTGCCGCAGATCCCTCTTGCAACAAAGACTCGGAAAAACAAGGGAATTGATCACATACATAACAATCTACGAACTCTGAACAACAAGCACAGACTTAGAGACGGAAAACGAACAAATACGGGCAGACAGCGACCATTTTCAGAACTAGGAGGCAGCATACCAGGCAGGTGACCTTCAGAGCCCGATCTGGGGCAGAGCCCAGGGGAGCAGACAGCACAGACGGGGGGCCCAGCCCTTCCCCCCCGAACCCATCCCGGGAGGAACTCTAGCTGGTTGGCGCGGGCGGCGTAGTGGCGCAGCCGGAGGGAGAAGCAACCGGGAGGTAGTGACTGATATTGGAGCAGGGAGAACAGCGTCCCAGCTGGGGACCCGTCCCGCTGGGAGTTTGGCAGGAAGCGGGCAGGGTGCGAGCGGGGGGGCAGGGGGAGGTCAGCTATATTTCCCTAAAGTGACCCCGGGACGGGGCCCACACGTTCGTGCAGGAGGACGCCCACCCAGTCCGCGAGTGCGGCCCGGCGAACCGGAGGGAGAAATCCCCGGAAGTGACTGGTCTCAGAGCGGGGAAAACAGCGTCCCAGACGGGGAGCCATTCTGCTGGGATTTCGGCGCGCGCATGGGCAGGGCATGAGCGCGGGGTCCAATTATATTCCCCTGAATTGACCCAGGGGGCGGGCCCACCTGGTCATGCGGGTGATGCCCACCCAGATCGCGCGTGTGGCGCGGCACACCGGAGGGAGAAACCCCCGGAAGTGACTGGTCTCGGACTAGGGAAAGCAGCGTCCCAGCCGGCGAGCCATCCGGCGGGGTTTAGGGCGCGCGGGTGGGGCGCAAGCGTGGGGTCCAATTATATTCTCCTGGATAGACCCTGGGGGCGGGCCCACCCATCCGTGCGGGAGACGCCCACCCAGTGCGCGCGAGCGGTGCAGCGCACCGGAGGGAGAAGACCCTGGGAGGAAGTGACTGGTCTCGGAGCAGGGAAAGCAGTGTCCTAGCCGGGAAGCCCCGCCCAGACTTTGGCGGACCGGGGCGGAGTGTGAACGCGGTGTTCAGCTCTATATTCTGTGGTGCTACACTCCCAGCTCTCTGATCCCTCCCCCACCCTCCCCAGGCGGCTCCATTAACATCCGAATACCCGGAGCCAGAGGGAGAATTCAGATAGGGATTTGACGGCATTTTTTTTTTAGCTGATTACCTGGAAAATCTAGTTTCCCAGTGATGGCTCGGAGACAGCAGGCCATATCAAACCACATAAAGAAACAGACCATGACAGCTTCTCCAACCCCCCAAACAAAAGAATCAAAATCCTTCCCAAATGAAGATACAATCCTGGAATTATCAGGTACAGAATATAAAAAACTAATTTACAGAATGCTTAAAGATATCACAAATGAAATTAGGATAAATGCAGAAAAAGCCAAGGAACACACTGATAAAACTGTTGAAGAACTCAAAAAGATTATTCAAGAACATAGTGGAAAAATTAATAAGTTGCAAGAATCCATAGAGAGACAGCATGTAGAAATCCAAAAGATTAACAATAAAATTACAGAATTTGGCAACGCAATAGAAAGTCAGAGGAGCAGACTCGAGCAATTAGAATGTAGACTGGGACTACTGGAGGACCAGGGAATCAACACCAACATAGCTGAAAAAAAAATCAGATAAAAGAATTAAAAAAAATGAAGAAACCCTAAGAATCATGTGGGACTCTATCAAGAAGGATAACTTGCGAGTGATTGGAGTCCCAGAACAGGGAGGGGGGACAGAAAACACAGAGAAAATAGTTGAAGAACTCCTGACACAAAACTTCCCTGACATCATGAAAGACGAAAGGATATCTATCCAAGATGCTCATCGAACCCCATTTAAGATTGATCCAAAAAGAAAAACACCAAGACATATTATCATCAAACTTGCCAAAACCAAAGACAAACAGAAAATTTTAAAAGCAGCCAGGGAGAAAAGAAAGGTTTCCTTCAAGGGAGAATCAATAAGAATAAGTTCAGACTACTCAGCAGAAACCATGCAGGCAAGAAGGGAATGGGACGACGTATACAGAGCACCGAACGAGAAAAACTGCCAACCAAGGATCATATATCCAGCAAAACTCTCTATGAAATATGAAGGAGAAATTAAGATATTTACAGATAAACACAAGTTTAGAGAATTTGCAAAAACTAAACCAAGACTGCAAGAAGTGCTAAAGGAGATTGTTTGGCCTGATGACCAATAATATCAGGTACCAGCACAATACAAGGTCACAAAACAGAACGTCCTGATATCAACGCAACTCAAATAGGGAAAGCACAAAAACAAACAAATTAAGACTAATTCTAAAAAATAAATAAATAAACAAAATAATACACATAACAGGAAATCATGGAAATCAATAGATAAACGATCACAATAATCAGAAAGAGGGACTAAATATAGGAGGCATTGAACTGCCAGATGGAGAGGGATACAAGGCGATATAGAAGGATACAAGTTAGGTTTTTAATTAGAAAAATAGGGGTAAATAATAAGGTAACCACAAAAAGGAATATCAATTCCATAACTCAAGAAAAACGTAACGACTCAACAAACACAAAGTTAAACATTATGAAAATGAGGATGTCACAAGCTACTAAGAAAAACGTCTCTGCACAAAAAAGCATGTGGAAAAATGAAATGGTCAACAACACACATGAAAAGGCATCAAAATGACAGCACTAAAAACTTATTTATCTATAATTACGCTGAATGTAAATGGACTAAATGCACCAATAAAGAGACAGAGAGTCACGGACTGGATAAAGAAACACGATCCATCTATATGCTGCCTACAAGAGACACACCTTAGACTTAGAGACACAAACAAACTAAAACTCAAAGGATGGAAAAAAATATATCAAGCAAACAATAAGCAAAAAAGAAGAGGAGTAGCAATATTAATTTCTGACAAAATAGACTTTAAACTTAAATCCGCCACAAAAGATAAAGAAGGACACTATATAATGATAAAAGGGACAATTGATCAGGAAGACATAACCATATTAAATATTTACGCACCCAATGACAGGGCTGCAAGATACATAAATCAAATTTTAACAGAATTGAAAAGCAAGATAGACACCTCCACAGTTATAGTAGGAGATTTCAACACACCACTTTCGGAGAAGGACAGGACATCCAGTAAGAAGCTCAATAGAGACACAGAAGACCTACTTACAACAATCAACCAACTTGACCTCATTGACTTATACAGAACTCTCCACCCAACTGCTGCAAAATATACTTTTTCTTCTAGTGCACATGGAACATTCTCTAGAATAGACCACATATTAGGTCATAAAACAAATCTTTGCAGAATCCAAAACATCGAAATATTACAAAGCATCTTCTCAGACCACAAGGCAATGAAGCTAGAAATCAATAACAGAAAAACTAGGGAAAAGAAATCAAATACTTGGAAACTGAACAATACCCTCCTGAAAAAAGACTGGGTTATAAAAGACATCAAGGAGGGAATAAGGAAATTCTTAGAAAGCAACGAGAATGAAAATACTTCCTATCAAAACCTCTGGGACACAGCAAAAGCAGTGCTCAGAGGCCAATTTATATCGATAAATGCACACATACAAAAAGAAGAAAGAACCAAAATCAGAGAACTGTCCCAACAACTTGGACAAATAGAAAGTGAGCAACAAAAGAACCCACCAGCCACCAGAAGAAAACAAATAATAAAAATTAGAGCTGAACTAAATGAATTAAAAAAAAAAACTAAAAAATAAGAACAGAAAAACAATTGAAAGAATTAACAAAGCCAAAAGCTGGTTCTTTGAAAAAATTAACAAAATTGATAAACCATTGGCTAGACTGACTAAAGAAAAACAGGAAAGGAAACAAATAACCCGAATAAGAAACGAGAAGGACCACATCACAACAGAACCAAATGAAATTAAAAGAATCATTTCAGATTACTATGTAAAATTGTACTCTAACAAATTTGAAAACCTAGAAGAAATGGATAAATTCTTGGAACAATACTACCTACCTAAACTAACACATTCAGAAGTAGAACAACTAAATAGACCCATAACAAAAAAAGAGATTGAAACGGTAATCAAAAAACTTCCAACAAAAAAAAGTCCTCGCCCAGACGGCTACACTGCAGTTCTACCAAACCTTCAGAGAAGACTTAACACCATTACTATTGAAGGTATTTCAAAGCATAGAAAAAGATGGAATACTACCCAACTCATTCTATGAAGCCACCATCTCCCTGATACCAAAACCAGGTAAAGACATTACAAAAAAAGAAAATTTTAGACCTATATTCCTCATGAACATAGATGCAAAAATCCTCAACAAAATTCTAGCCAATAGAATCCAACAATACATCAAAAAAATAATTCACCCTGATCAAGTGGGATTTATACCAGGTATGCAAGGCTGGTTTAATATCAGAAAAACCATTAATGTAATCCATCACATAAATAAAACAAAAGATAAAAACCACATGATCTTATCAATAGATGCAGAAAAGGCATTTGACAAAGTTCAACACCCATTTATGATAAAAACTCTTACCAAAATAGGAATTGAAGGAAAATTCCTCAACATAATAAAGGGCATCTATGCAAAGCCAACAGCCAGTATCACCCTAAATGGAGAGAACCTGAAAGCATTTCCCTTGAGAACGGGAACCAGAAAAGGATGCCCTTTATCACCGCTCTTATTCAACATCGTACTTGAAGTCCTAGCCAGGGCAATTAGGCTAGACAAAGAAATAAAGCGTATCCAGATTGGTAAGGAGGAAGTAAAGCTATCACTATTTGCAGATGACATGATCGTATACACGGAAAACCCTAAGGAATCCTCCAGAAAACTACTGAAACTAATAGAAGAGTTTGGAAGTGTCTCAGGATATAAAATAAACATACAAAAATCACTTGGATTCCTCTACACCAACAAAAAGAATACCGAAGAGGAAATAACCAAATCAATACCATTCACAGTAGCCCCCAAGAAGATAAAATACTTAGGAATAAATCTTACCAAGGATGTAAAAGACCTATACAAAGAAAACTATAAAACTCTGCTACAAGAAATTCAAAAGGACATACTTAAGTGGAAGAACATACCCTGCTCATGGATAGGAAGACTTAACATAGTAAAAATGTCTATTCTACCAAAAGCCATCTATACATATAACGCACTTCCAATCCAAATACCAATGTCATACTTTAAGGGGATAGAGAAACAAATCACTAATTTCATATGGAAGGGAAAGAACCCCCAGATAAGCAAAACATTACTGAAAAAGAAGAAGAAAGTGGGAGGCCTCACTCTACCTGATTTCAGAACCTATTATACAGCTACAGTAGTCAAAACAGCCTGGTACTGGTACAACAACAGGCACATAGACCAATGGAACAGAATTGAGAACCCAGATATAAATCCATCCACGTATGAGCAGCTGATATTTGACAAAGGACCAGTGTCAGTCAATTGGGGAAATGATAGCCTTTTTAACAAATGGTGCTGGCATAACTGGATATCCATTTGCAAAAGAATGAAACAGGACCCATACCTCACACCATGCACAAAAACTAACTCCAAGTGGATCAAAGACCTAAACATAAAGGCTAAAACGATAAAGATCATGGAAGAAAAAAATAGGATCAACCCTAGGAGCCCTAATAGAGGGCATAAACAGAATACAAAACATTACCAAAAATGATGAAGAGAAACCAGATAACTGGGAGCTCCTAAAAATCAAACGCCTATGCTCATCTAAAGACTTCACCAAAAGAGTAAAAAGACCACCTACAGACTGGGAAAGAATATTCAGCTATGACATCTCAGACCAGCACCTGATCTCTAAAATCTACATGATTCTGTCAAAACTCAACCACAAAAAGACAAACAACCCAATCAAGAAGTGGGCAAAGGAGATGAACACACATTTCACTAAAGAAGATATTCAGGCAGCCAACAGATACATGAGAAAATGCTCCCGATCATTAGCCATTAGAGAAATGCAAATTAAAACTACGATGAGATTCCATCTCACACCAACTAGACTGGCATTAATCCAAAAAACACAAAATAATAAATGTTGGAGAGGCTGCGGAGAGATTGGAACTCTCATACACTGCTGGTGGGATTGTAAAATGGTACAACCACTTTGGAAATCCATCTGGCGTTATCTTAAACAGTTAGAAATAGAACTACCATACAACCCAGAAATCCCACTCCTCGGAATGTACCCTAGAGATACAAGATCCTTCACACAAACAGATATATGCACACCCATGTTTATTGCAGCTCTGTTTACAATAGCAAAAAGCTGGAAGCAACCAAGATGTCCGTCAACGGATGAATGGGTAAATAAATTGTGGTATATTCACACAATGGAATACTATGCATCGATAAAGAACAGTGACGAATCTCTGAAACATTTCATAACATGGAGGAATCTGGAAGGCATTATGCTGAGCGAAATGAGTCAGTTGCAAAAGGACAAATATTGTATAAGACCACTATTATAAGATCTTGAGAAATAGAAAAAACGGAGAATACATACTTTTGTGGTTACAAAGGCGGGAGGGAGGGAGGGAGGGAGAGGGCTTTTTATTGATCAATCTGTAGATAAGAACTGCTTTGGGTGAAGGGAAAGACAACACTCAATACAAGGAAGGTCAGCCTAATTGGACTGGACTAAAAGCAAAGAGGTTTCCGGGATAAAATGAAAGCTTCAAAGGTCAGCGGAGCAGGGGCTGGGGTCTGGGGAACTTGGTTTGAGGGGACTTCTAAGTCAATGGGCAAAATAATTCTATTATGAAACATTCTGCATCCCACTTTGAATTGTGGCTCCTGGGGTCCTAAATGCCGATAAGCAGCCATCTAAGATACATCAATTGGTCTCAACCCACCTGGAGCAAAGGCAAAGGAAGAACACCAAGGTCACACGACAACTAAGAACCCAGGAGACAGAAAGGGCCACATGAACCAGAGACCTACATTATCCTGAGACCAGAAGAACTAGTTGGTGCCCGGCCACAATCGATGTCTGCCCTCTCAGGGAACACAACAGACAACTCCTGAGGGAGCAGGAGACCAATGGGATACAGACCCCAAATTCTCATGAAAAGAACATACCTAATGGTATGATTGAGACTAGAGGAATCCCAGAGACAATGCTCCCCAGAACGTCTGATGACACAGGACAGGAACCGTCCCCGAAGACAAATCATCAGGCATGAAAAGGACTGGTTGGTGGGGGGGAGAGAGATGCCGATGAAGCGAGAGCTAATTAAATCAGGTAGACACTGGAGAGTGTGTTGGCAACTCTTGACTGGAGGGGGGATGGGAAGATAGAGAGAGAGGGAAGATGGCAAAATCGGCATGAAACGAGAGACTGTAAGGGCTGACTCAATAGGGGGAGAGCAAGTGGGAGAAGGGAATAAGATGTATGTAAACCTACATGTGACAGACTGATTGGAATGGTAAATGTTCACTTGAAGCTTAATAAAAATTAATTAAAAAAAAATAATAAAATAAATAAAAAACCACTGCCATTGAGTTGATTCCAACTCATAGTAACCCCATAGGGTTTCCAAGGCTGTAGATCTCTACGGAAGCAGACTGTCACATCTTTCTCCCATGGATCCGCTGGTAGTTTTGAACGGCCAACATTTTGGTTAGCAGTCAAGCGCCTTAACCACTTAGCTACCAGGACTCCTCTTAATCATCATAAGAAATCAATATTGATTCATCAGTTGAAACAAACATATGTCACTAATGCAAGATGTTAAAACAGAGTAAGGGAAGAGAAGGGACATATGGGAACTCCTTGTGCTTTCTGAGCAATTTTTCTCTCAACCTAAAACTGCTGTACAAAATAAAGCCTATTAACAAAATATTAACAAACCAATGATCTTACCAAACTGATGGTTCTTAGGCTGATCTTGGTCCTACAGAAGAGTTTTTGTTTAATCCACGCTTGGCCAAATTAAACATTTTCAGTTAAAGTTGAATTTGTTGCCACTAGTAACAAAAATCAAGAAGTTTCATACAAAAATTCTGGATCACCCATTTGCTCCAATAAAAAGAAAGAAAATCTGGTCACACTAGGTCCACGTCCCCATGTGGCTGCAATCTACTGGTCCCCATCCCAGCCAATTGTCCTCACTTATGTTACCCACCTGGCCTCAGCAGGCATTTGAGTTTGCAACCCCTAATTTAAGTAAATGCTGAGTTTGTAGTATTTAGTACCTAAAATTCTAATGGGTTTTAGTTCCAGGCTAAAGTAGAATTGTCTTCTCTTGGACAGTCGCTTGCCAATACTAGCAGACACAAGGGAAAAAGGAGTTGGGACCCAGGATGACAGGCTAAGCTCTTAGACCTTTTTTTTTTCCCATAAGCAATTGGAAGCCCCAGAGTTTTCCTTAGTGCAAAGAACGTGGGCATTGGAGTTAGAGAGCCCTGGGTTCAAATCCCTATGCTACCTCTTTCTGTTTCTGAACCTCTGTTTCTTCATAGGTTTGGCTGATTTGAGGTTGCAAAGAGATAATGTCTGCAGTGCAGTGAATTTCTTAATATGGCCCTTCTAGCCAGACATGGTCTTGTGACTCCTACAAAATGATTGGATGGGGCTATGCAAATAAGGTGCTTGTGGCCCACCAAGGGAACTGGACAGCCTGCTAATAATGCAAATAAGAGGCACGGAGCTTTTGCAGGGGTGGGACCATGGAAATAAGGTGTATGGAACCCCAAGAAGGGGATTGGTCATTTTTGTTATCCTCCTAGGCTTAAAATGAACTCATCCCAGAGACAAGCAGGGGGACCTCACTAGCACCAAGAAAGAAGAGCCAGGAGTTGAGCACATCCTTTGAATCTGAGGTTTCTGCACTGAGAACCTCCTAGATCCAGGAGACAGAGAGAGCTGTAATACCAGAGAAGGAGCAAGACATCAAGAAGCGTGAGACAGCGAGACGGCAGGAAGTGGCAAGAAGTGCAGCAGGGGAACTGCATCAGCAGAACCAGCACCCCAGTGCAAGACAGCTGGGTGGGCTTCCTGGTCCACAGAGCAAGGCAGCTACAGTGGGCCTGCCAACCTACGGGGCGAGACAGCTGAGAGCCTTTAGGGAGGAGTCTTCCTGATGAAGTGGGGTGCCTCTGGGCACTTGGCAGAGCTAGGCTTGCTGACCCACGGCGTGAGAGAGCTGAGCACCTTCGGGCCGAGGCTTACTGGCAGAGTGGGGGGCACTTATTGGCGGAGCTAAAGACCTTTGTAACACTTTCCAGAGCAGGGCAGAGGCCAGGCCTGAGCAGAGCCAAGGGCCAAGGGCTGAGAGAAGAGCCTCAGGGGGCTGAGAGGAGCCTTGCACGGCCAAGAGGAGCTAAGAGAGCTGTCCTGTGCTGAAGAAGGGAGACTTAGTCTACATGCTTCCTGATCCTGATCCTGAGTTGTAACCTGTTACTTCTATGAGATCTGCGTGGCCATTTCAGTGAATTATCAAGCCCAGCAGAGGCTGGTGCCAGAATTGGTAAAAAGGTTGGAGAGAGGAGGTATGTCTGACCCACACCTCATAGAATCAGCATTGGGCTGATAACTGATCTTGATTCTATGTCCTCTTGTTTGAGAAGTTACTCAAGGAGCTCTGATGTGAAGCCACTGTGCCGTTTCTTTCAATGTCTGAAAGCTGCCAGCACAGAGCTTGACACACAGAGCCTGCACATAGAGCCTGCAGAATCTGCATACAAAGCCTGCGCACAGAGCCTGCTCACGGAGCCTGCACACAGAGCTTGCATACAGAGACTGCACACAGCCTGGCACAGAGTCTGCACACAGAGCCTGGTACACAGAGTCTGCACACAGAGCCTGCACACAGAACCTGGCTCACAGAGTCTGCGCACAGTCTGCACACAGAGCCTGGTACAGAGTCTGCACACAGTCTGCACACAGAGCCTGCACACAGAACCTGCACACAGAGCCATACAGAGTCTGCACATAGCCTGCACACAGAGCCTGGTACACAGAGCCTGGTGACGTACCTGTACACAGAGCCTGCACACAGAGTGTGCACCGGAGCTTGCGCACAACACGTATCAGATGCTGTTCCCATCCTCCCAAGATGGGGTGGGCAGAGGGAGAGCAGAAGCAGGCAGAGGACACAGAGGCTCTGAGCTGACCTACTGTGAATTCATCAGCGGTATGAAATGTAGCGCCACTTCCCGTCAAGGTGCTGCTGAAGTACAGAAGCGTCTCAATCAGGCAGGCGCTCAGGCTGGGGTGTTGATTTGTGCTCCAGTGTTCTATACAAAGAGCTCCCTCCTCAGACCTGTGCCAGCCCCGTAACTGGGGAAACATTGCCATGTCCTCCCCTCAAGCAGCTCGTGTGCTCCCCGCTTCACGTCACCTTTCAAGTGTATCTTTGAGGCTTCTCTTCCCGGATGGCTTGGGGGAGGCCTGTGTGACTAGATGATCCTCTTTCCCGCACCCAGCTGACTGCGTTGCACCACCCGGCTACCCACAGCTCCTGCCAGCCTTGCAAAGCTTCCTCCGTAAACACTCTTCTTATGTGGAAAGAACAGCTTTGTTGTTATGATGATTATTTTTTAGATCTATAGTCTAAAAACAGAAGCATTCAAGGAGAAACAGGCAGCTACTAGTCATTAGAGGAAATAAATCATTGCTTTTTAATACATTATTTATCTCCTGTCCAATTCTAATGTCTTAGTCATGGAGCTCAGAACTTCGGTAACACTAGAGGACGATCTTATTTACTCACTGTGGTATAAATGTAGACAACGGGAGTGCACTGATACTTACGTCAAAGACAGGGATTACTCAAGAAATTTTTGTTCTGCCGCACGCTCTTTCGAACTTTTTTTTTTTTTTTTTTTTTTGGTCTGTGGCAAGTCGTTTCAGTAGCAGAATAACTTCTTTCTGGGCTAAAACGTAAGTCTTCATAAACAACGTTTCCATTCTAGGGTGTTTGGAGGGACATCCCTGGGTGACCTGAGCGGTTAACACACGGCTGCTAACCAAAATGTTGGCAGTTTGAGCCCACCCAGAGGCACCTCAGAAAGCCCTGGGGCTCTACTTCTGAAAAATCAGCCACTGAAAACCCTATGGAATACAGTTTTACTCTGACGCACATGAAGTCACCATGAGTCAGGGTTGACAAGACAGCAGCTGGTATATTTGCAGGACCTGTTTTTGAGGAGGGGTGTGCACCTCTGTGTTTAGCTTACCCACTGAGGGGCAGGTGAATTAGATGGGGTCATATGGGAGCCTGGAACTCTCCAAGGTCCGGTGAAGATGAGGAAGGAAGGAAAGTGCCAAGGAGGGGTGGTACTTGAGGCATCTGGCTGAGGCAAGGGATGGCTGCCTAACAGCAATGCTGTAAGCACCCCCTGCTGTTTTCAAAGCTCTTCATTTGATCCTCACAAACATAGGCAGGGCAAGATGGTGATTGTGCCCATTTCATAGATGAGGAAACTGAGGCTAGTCTCAGGCCAAGCATCCCACATCTACCAAAGACCGGGGCTTTTTCCGTTTGCCCTGGCAGTTAGCGTGAAGCAATCACAGTGCCCACTGGCCAGGTTACCATTTTCAGGGTCACCCGGACCAACCTGTACCATCCAGAAAAAGATCCACCGGGCGTGTGCAAATCTATCTGCAATGGCCAAAATGTGTCCCAGCTGAGGATCCTTAAAGCTAAAAGGAAACTTAAAAATAATACAGTAGTCACAAACTGGACGCCAGGAGCAAACACCGGCCCAGACTTTTCTGTTTGACTCGTGGAATGTTTATTTGTTTTGTGTCGTCATAACAGTTTTAATTAATTACCAACACTTAAACATCGGAAGATTTCACATAAAAACAGGAACTTCTCTTTCTCTCAAGCAGCCACGTCTGGCCACACTGGTCCCTGGCTCCATGGAACAGCTGAGTAGAGCTGAGTGACAGCTGCCCTTTTGAATGGACTTGAAGTCTCAGTTTACCCAAGTCCCTACTGCCCCCCGCACTTTTACACCCAATCCCTTTCAGTCACTTATGTTACGTTTCTGGCCCTGGTAGGCATTTAACCAACCAGTTGCAGTGGAGTTGATTTTGACTCACGGTGACCCCATGTGGGTCAGAGTAGAACTGTGTTCCACAGGGTTTTCAATGGCTGATTTTTCAGAAGTAGATTGCCAGGCCTTTCTTCCAAGGCACCTCCAACCTTTCAATTAACAGCCAAGACTGTTAACTATCTGCACCATGCAAAGGCTCCTTTGTGAAAGATAGTTCATATACATTAAGGGCGTGGAAGGACCTTGTGGAGATTCTAAAACATTTAAACAATTTATTTGATTTTTGATTCTGTAACTGGTGCATGTGGAAAAAAACTTCAAATAGTACTAAGGGAATATAATGAATATAGTGAGAAGGCAGCGTCCCTCCTGCCTGTCCTGCAGCCTCCCAGGACAACTACTCTCGCAGTTTCTTGTGTCTCTAGAGATACAATATGCATATGCAAGCATATTACATCATCATCTTTTTTTTTTTTTTTTAACACAAATGCACACGATACCTTGCTGTTTTACATAGCAGTATATTTTAGGCATTGTACCTTTTCCATAAGGAGCCCTGGTGGTATAATGGTTAAAGGCTCAACTGCTAAACAAAAGGTGAGATGTTCAAACTCGCCAGTGGCTCTGTGGGAGAAAAGACCTAGTTATCTGCTCCTGTAAGGAGCACAGCCTTGGAAATCCTGCAGGGCAGTTCTACTCTGTCCTATAGGGTCGCTATGAGTCGGAATCAACCCAATGACACACAACCTCACCACCTTATCCATACACATAGATCTGTCTCATCCTTTTCAAAGGCTGTGTAACATTCCCTTGTATGGATGCCCCCTAATCTGTATAAGCAATTCTCTATTGATGAACGGTAAGCTTGTTTCCAATCCTTTGCCATCACCAGTGCTTCTAATGTGACTATCCTTGTGTATGCTTATCTCTACAAACATGTGAGCGCATCAGCCAGGAAAATTCTTAGAGATGGAACTGTGAGATCAAAGAGAATATGCCTTTAAATTGTTGATAGTTTTTGTTTAATGACCCTAAGAGAAAAATCCCAGGTCTTTACAGTGACCTACAAGATTCTGCACAGTCTGTCTCTCACTCCCATTACAAATTTACAGTCCTGGAGACATTGTTACACAGTGTTGGAAAAAAAGATTTTTCTGTTTTTCCAACACTGTGTAAGAATGTCTCCTAGATTTAGGGACCCTGATAAAATCTAACCCATTTTACAGGTGGAGAAACTGAGGCCTGAGAGGGGAGGTGATGTGGCTTGTGAGTAGCACAGCCTAGACTTGAATTGATCCAGGACCCCTGATGCTGTTGGCACCTCCTTTTACTGTGGCCCAGCTGTTCCATTGCCCGGTCCCCCTTTGTGGGAAACGAATCTAGGGGGCCCTGGGATTAGCTCTGGGGTTCAGCAGAAGGATGGAGGCCAGCTCTGAGGGAGCAGATGTTTGCCTAACAAACACTTCCATCATGCCTGGCACACGCTGTCACCTTGGTGGGCTGGCTCAGCAGCGAAGGCCAGAGATTAAATGGACCATGGAAGCTGAATTACTAGCCCACCCCTTGGTGGTTTTTAAATTACAGATTTTTAAACAAAGCTAAATATCGTGCAATTAAGAAATGGTTTCACGTTCTACCCCAAAGAACAAAACAGCTGAACTGAAGCTAGCGCAACACATGCATATGCATGTGAAACAGGGGAGAAGCAGAGGCCACTGGTTAGAGAAAAATCCAAACACCTTTCTTCAGTTCTTCCAGCAAAGCCTGCACATTCCTGCCTCAGGGCCTTTGCACATGCTGTTCCTGCCATCCTATCTGCGTCCCCCATTCCATTCTTCTCTTAGCTAACCCTCTCTCTTCCTTTAGACCAGAGATCTTTTCAGATCCCCTCTCTTCCTCAATTCCTACCTCAGTGTCATTTTATCCCATTTCATTGCTTTTATGACAACTAGCCTTTTTTTTTTCATTTATTTGCTTTATTTTTGTCTGATTCCCCCACTAGAGCCCTGAGCCTGTTTCCTCATCTGCACCATTATAACAATAGTTTTTACTCTCCCTGTTGCTGTGAAGACAATTGAGATGCTGAAGGAGTGTCCTTTGAACTCATAAACATTTCTGGTCTGTAGCATGAAATTTAAATCTTCATACAGTAAAACACACAGACAACAGGAAATATGTAAGATGGTGTTAGGTGGGACAGAGCAGCCTTCCCTGACCACCTTACATAAAACTGCTGCCCACCACCCATCACTCCCTGTCCTTTTTCTGCACTTCATTTTTCTCCAAATCACTTTTCACCTTTCTATTTTCCATGTCTCTTTCTTATTTATCTTCTGTATTGTCTGTCTCCTCTACTCAAATGTAAGCTCCATGAAGGCAGGAGTTTTTCTGCTTTGTTTACAGCTGTGTATATTCCCAGTGCCCAGAACAGTAGGAACTCAGTAATGATTGCCAAAATGGTGGTGGTGGGGGGGGGCAGGGAGAAAGAAAAGAACCTGGATTACAGAGAGTAAGCAACAGAAATTGGCTCTGGATAGTGTAAACAGAAGCCGTTAGTTATCGGGAAGGTTGTTGGAGCTCAGAGCCTCAACAAGAGCTGGAAAGATCGGAGTTGGAACCAACAAGAACTTAGCTATCTCAGGAAGACTGGCCTGCAAAACCATAGCAAAGCTTCCTGGCAGAGCCAAGAGAATAGCTGGCCACAATTGCTGCTTGTGACAAATGACCTCCCTGCATCCTGGAGTCACCTGCTCAAGATTCAAGGTCTGGGAAGCTGCTGTCTGGCTAGGTCTAATTGTGTATTACCACCAGCATGGCCAGGGTAGACAGAAGTTTAATTTGGCCCTTTCAGCTTCCATCCAATGGGGTATTCCCCAAAAAGGAGATCGGGATGCTTTTAGGAAAGGGGAGGTTAGTTGCCAGACAGAAAAAATAAATAATAAATATCTACCTTCTTTATGTTATTATCAATTTATAGCAAAGACAGTGGTCAAGAGTGTGGGTTCTGCTCTAAAAATTGAGGGGAAAAAAAAGACCAAAACCCCCAAAATGGGTAAAACATTCACGACAACAACAACAAAACGTACAAATGGAGACAACTACAGTAAATACTTTGGTGATATCCTTCCAGAATTTCCCCTATACATACACATCATTTTTAAATAAAACAACAAGGATGCAAAAGAAATGTACAAATGGTCCTTACACACATGAAAAGATGCTCAGCTGAACAATAAAAATGCAAATTAAAACTAGACCAAGACAACATTTCTCACCTATCACTGGCAAAAATTCAAAAGCTTATCAACACACTTTGTCAGTGATGTTGTAGGGAAACAACTCAGAGATTGCTGGAGGGAATACAAAATGGTAAGACTCCTGGGGAGGGGATTTGGCAATATACAACAAAGCAACCTATGCCTCTACCATTTGACCTAGCCATCCCACTTATAGGAATTTGCCCTGAAAATACCACTTTACAAATACAAATAGCATACGCACAAAGTTATTCACTGTGACGTTTGTTACAGCAAAATCTTGAAAACACCTAAATGCCCATCCACAGAGGACTGGTTGAATAAATCTGTACAGCAGAGTACTACACAGCCACAAAAAAGAATGAGGGAGATTTCTACTAACTAATAGAGGGAGATTTCACAATGACAACATAACCACATACCCACACAAAAGAAACTCTAACAACTTTTGAACACACTATTCTCACTGTCCACTGTTAATAAGATATAATCTAAGAACAAGAAAAAAGTATAAAGAGATCTTGAACTGTATTTAGAATGTCTTTTGTTGGTAGGGGAATCGATGTAGTAACTCGGAAGCTATTTTGTGTGTATTGTAGGATAGGGCAAATGAGTGAATATATCTTTAGTGTCGGGACCCAGGGTTTTCACCACGAGAGAGGAAAGATACAAATATGGGATGAGGAAGAGTGAGGAAGAACCCTGTGATTGTTAGAACTGAATCGAAGGTATATTATAAATTCAGGAATTGTAACCCTGAGCAGAAATGATATGAGGTCAAATTTGGTTGGAACTATTCTCCCTAAATTGTTGTTAGTTGCCATCGAGTTGGCTTCAACTCATGCTGACCCCATATACAATGGAAGGAAACATTGCCTAGTCCTATGCCATCTTCCCAATTGTCGGTATGCTCAAGTTCATTGTTGGGACCATCTGGTATTTGAAATACCAGTGACATAGCTTCCAGCGTCATAACAACATGCAAACATGAAGAATGACAAGATGGCAGATGGGTGGTGTATCCTCCCTAATTATGGCTCCCAGAAGAAGCATTCCAGCATTCCTTCTACTTGGATTTACAGAGCAGACCTTGGTCCCATCATTTCAACTTTTCCTTTATTCTTGGAGTCGCTCCACATCCTTCTGTCATGGTCAGATTTATGTGTTAACTTGGCTAGGCTATGTTGTTGTTTTGTACCATCAAGTCAATTCCCATTCATAGTGACCCTATAGGACAGAATAGCATTGCCCCATAGGGTTTCCTAGGCTGTAATCTTTACAGAAGCAGATTGCCAGGTCTTTTCTCCCACAGAGAAGCTAATGGGTTCTAACAGCTGACCTTTCAGTAAGCAGCCGAGTGCTTCAACACTATACCAACATAGTGAGACTACGGTCCCCAGTTACTCATCAAACACTAAACTAGGTGTTGCTGTGAAGATATTTTGTTGATGTGGTTAATATTCATAATCAGTTAATTCTAAGTAAAGGAGATTATCCTGTATAATCTGGGTGGGCCTGATTCAATCATTTGAAAATCCTTGAGGGCAGAACTGAGGCATCCCAAAAGAAGAAGCCTCACCTGTGGACTACAGCTTCAGCTCCTGTCTAAGAGTTCCAGCCAACCCTTCCTAATGGCCTACCCTATAGATTACAGATTTGCCCAGCCCACCCTCACAACTGTGTAACCGATTTGTTGCAGTAAATCTCTTAATATATGTCTTTCGCTGGTTCTGTTTCTCTACTTGAACCCTGCCTGACACATCCCCTAATAAAGTTATTTTGTTTCCCTCTTTTTTTTTTCCTTAACTTAATTAATGCCTGTAACTCATCACCAAAGAACTTAACTCTGCCAAAGCTACAGTGTTGAGAATGTCTCCGCCATTCTTCTTGTAGAACCTTAGCATGGAGAAAGCCCTGGGTGGCACATGTGGCTAAGCTCTCAACTACTAGCTGAAAGCTTGGTGGTTTGAACCCACCCAGAGATGCCTCAGAAGACAGGCCTGGGGATCTGCTTCCAGAAGATCATGACCTTGAAAACCCTATGGAGCTGTTGTACTCTGCACACGTCAGGTCGCCATAAGTCTGAATTGACTCAACAGCAACTAACAATAACAACAGCCTCTACTTTTCATCAAACGTGGGCTCCATGCTCAACAAGGTCTCCTTCTTCCAGATTTGAGGGCCCTATTAAAATTTGCTGCTTCAATTAGCAATTGGCTGTGGTGTCAGCCAGTTCTGGGGCTCCTGTCTCTGTACCCTGCTAGTTAGGCTCACGATCTGTCCAAAAACAAACCAAACCCATTGCCATTGAGTCAATTCCAACTCAAAACATCCCTAAAGACAGAGTAGAACTGCCTCATAGGGTTCCAGGGAGGGCCTGGTGGATTCGAACTGCCGACTTTTTGGTTAGCAGCCATAGCTCTTAACCACTACGCCACCAGGGTTTCCCAGGATCTGCCAGTGGCCCCGAAATATTCATGAACAACTGCTTCCGTGATTGCAACAGCTGCACAAATAGAGAGAGGGCCCACAGGGAAGGCAGGGGAGCTGGAGTTTTCAGTCATTTTCTCACTTGTTCTCAATCCCATTAGACAAAGAAGGATTTTGATAAATCCCAAGGAGCTCTGATAGCCAGACAGTGCCAGGTTTCAGGCAGGAAGCTGCAAAGCCCAACGGCCAGGACATCAGCATTTCCTAGAGAACTGGTTAAAACACAGATTCCAGGCCCCATCCCAGAGACAGATTCAGTAGGTTTTGCATTTTTAACATGTTCCCAGGTAATGCTGATGCAGCTTGTCCTGGTACCATACTTCCCTGCAGTATTAAGACAATCACTTGAAAAGAGAACAGTGTGAACAGTTAATGCTTTGTGGAGCCTGTGCTCATCTGAGTCTCTTCTCCGAACTGAGGGGTTTGCACTGAGCTGTCAGGTACTTGGGGATATGGTCAGAGGCCCTAAGTCATCAGTTTGAGAACAGTTTTGAGCAAGATCTATCTCACCGTTTCCAGATGTCGGTCACTCTTGAAAGACCTGGATCCACCACTTTCTAGTTGTATATGTTGGAAAATGATTTAACTTCTCTGCACCTCAGGTTTCCTGTATATAAAATGGGATAACAATGGTAGCCACCTCCTGGACTGTTATCAGGACTAAATGAGATGATTTGTGTCTCATTTCCAGCTCATAGCTAACAGGAAACAAAATTCAGCTCAGAGGGTGCAAACATAAAGGATTCAGTGAAGGAACTACCAGTAAAACCCAAACCCATTGCCATCGAATTGCTTCTGACATAACGACCCTATAAGTCAGAGTAGAACTGCCCTATAGAGTTTCCAAGGAGTGGCTGGTGGATTCAAACTACCAGCCCTTTGGTTAATAGCTGAGCTCTTAACCGCTGCCCACTGGGGTTCTGAAGGAACTACACTCCATCCTTAATTATGAATTTGCCTATTCACTGAAAATATGATGTTTTTGTGGGTCATTTGCAGACCTGTGCATGCACAGAGTGGGAAAAATTGCCAGTGGAGGTGGAATGAGGCTGGCTGACTTGGCATTGGAGAGGAATTTCTAGAACATAGGTTCCTTGCTGGTGCAAATGGTTTGTACTCAACTACTAACCTAAAGGTTGACAGTTTGAACACACCCAGCATAAAGACTACAGCTGGGAAAACCCTATAGGGAAGTTCTACTCTGTAACACATGAGGTCGCCATGAGTTGGAATTGACTCAACAGCAGTAGGTTTGTTCTTTTGTTTGTTTTGTTTTGGAAACCCTGGTGGTGTAGTGGTTAAGAGCTACGGCAGCTAACCAAAGGGTCAGCAGTTCCAATCCAACAGGCGCTCCTTGGAAACCAAACCGTATGGGGCAGTTAGTTCAACTCTGTCCTATAGGGTTGCTATGAGTTGGAATCAACTCGACCGCAACGGGTTTGGTTTGGGGTTTTGTTTGTTTTCAGAACATAATTACAATGACTAACAAGAATTGACTGTATCTACAGTGGTGTGGGCAAGATTACAGGAACCAATGAGGGTGGTGAGGCACCCAAAAACCAACAGTGAAAAGCCATTCAATCCCCTAGGGCTGAAGAGGCAAGGAGAGGAAACCATGCCACTGGAGGCCAGAGAGGACTAGAGCTTGGAGGAGGGACACTCTGGCAGGAGCAGCTGTCATGGAAAGGTGAAGCCACTGCCAGAGATGCTTTGCCAGTACAGAGAGGTAGCAGGAAAGAAATACTCCAACTTCTCTCTCCTCCCACCCTCTGATCTCCTACTAGGACTCCCATTGGCTGAAGCCTGAGGGCGGGAAACTCAGGAGATGCACTCTGTAGGGACAGCCTCCCTGGGGCACAAAGCAGGGAAAGAAGGGCAGAAAGTGGATCAAGTGAGGCAATGGCAAATGGAGAATAAAGAACACAGTGCTTGATAAATGTATACTGTTATTGGTAGGGTGAACGTATACCCAGGTTTCCTGGGATAATTCTAACTAAAGCCTATTGCACATTTTCACTTTCAAAGGCATCCCAGTTTGGAAGATAAATTATTTGGTCATTCTAGTTAGTAAAAAAAAGTAGCCGTTATCAAATATGTGAGAATCTGATCTGCAATGGGAAGAGTCCCAAAGAAAAAATTTTGGTCCTTTGGATGCAAAACATCCAAACTAATGTTCTGGTTTTTGGTGCAGATTGGGGTTGTTGTTGTTGTTAGGTGCCATCGAGTTCGTTCCAAATCATAGCGACCCTGTGTACAACAGAAGAAAACACTGGCCAGACCTGCACCATTCTCACAATCCTTCCTATCCTTGAGCCCATCATTGTAGCCACTGTGTCAGTCCATCTCATTGAAGGTCTTCCTCTCTTTTTTTTTCACCTTCTACTTTACCAAGCTTGATGTCCTTCTCCAGGTACTAGTCCCTCCCAATAACATGTCCAAAGTGTATGAGACATAATTTGCTCTTAAGGAGCATTCTGGCTGTACTTCTTCCAAAACAGGTTTGTTTGTTTTTCTGGCAGTCCATGGTGTATTCAATATTCTTCACCCACACCATAACTCAAAGACATCAGTTGGGGTTACACAGGTGTATTCAATTGGTAAACGTATACACGTACAACATAGTAAAATGCACATTTAGGATCTGTGTTCTTTTCTGTATTTATGCTATCAGTTCCAATTGGGTTGGTACCATGGGGCGACCCCATGTGTGTCAGAGTAGAACTGTGCTCCATAGGGTTTTCAGTGGCTGATTTTTTGGAAGTAGACTACCAGGCCTTTCTTCTCAGGTGCCTCTGGGTAGACTCGAACCACCAACCTTTTGGTCAGCAGCTGAGCATGTTAACTGTAACTCCCAGGGACTCCATATTTATATTATACTTCTGTAAATAAGTTTAGTGTTCTTAAGTATTCAAGCTACATCACTTTTGGAAATGATCAGCTTCACTAGGGCAAAATTTCCTGGAGTGCCCTAGAAAAGCCCAGAATTTCTGTGCAAGGCTCAATAAAACCTCTAACGCAGGCAATCGGGCAGCAGGCGTACCCGTTCCACGTACGAGAAATCCCCAGGAGGCGGTGAGAAGTCAAACAATGGAGATTTGAAACCCTGTCTCCAAAGATCCTACTACACTTCCCCTACCTACAACCTACTTCCTTTATCTGTTTCCCTAACTCACCCCTCATCTGGCCTCCTCTTTGCGCCTGGCATCTAGGAAGGATCTTTGAAATTTATTTTCTCCTTTTAGCCTGCTGTATTTTTAATGTCTGAGTGAAAGAACAAAGGAAGGCGAACACCAGACAAGATCGTTTCATTGCTCCACGAGCCGCTGAGCAGCCCAGTTCAAACTCAGCCAACATAAATGTTTTAAAATTCCTCCTTTGCACGGAGCAAGTGCTGGGGTAGTCATCAACTCCAACGCCAGGCCCCTGTTCCTGCTTTTCATTTGGTGACATGAAAGGCCCCCGCATCAATCATTAACAACCTATTAACACAAGCTGCACAGAGAAGTTTTCCTGGTCTGGTCAGCCACAATGGAAGAAATTCTTGTTGCCCAGCTGGCTGGCTATCCACGAGATCAGCCCACGCAGTCTGCTTTCAGCTCTGAAAAGGGCCTGCTGACTCTTCTTTCATCTCACTCCAAGTAACAGATACCTGGTAGGCCTGCTTTCCTCCTCCCCCACCACAAAACTACCCACCTGCCTCGTGGACTTCCAGCATGAAGAGGTGCTCAAACAAACACTGACAATATTGATCGTGCCCAAGTGGCATGCCGGGCTGTAAGATGTCAGCACGGCTTGTGGGCCAGAACGAGGGTCTGTTTCATCCACACACATCAGAGCAAGGGGCCTGGGGTCTGGAGAGAAAAGTTGTCAACCTAGTGTTTCTGTTGTGTGTATTTAATTGATTTTGATTGGAAGCAAAACCAATCAAGGTGAAGTTTTTTTTGCTAGTGAGCTCCAACCTGATTTTTCAAAAGCCCACTTTCTGGAGCCATTGAGGCTGGATGAACCCCCAAAACTATTTCCCCAAGATATTCTTTAAGCCTTAAACCAAAAATATCCCCTGGAGTCTTCTTTATACCAAACAAGAGTTTAGCTTAATTAGTAAAGATTGTCTGCCTGGAGCATTGTGCTTTTAAAGAACTGTCTACATGGGATCAAATTGACAACAGCAACTCAAAAGGTTAGATAGGAAGCATAGTGGGCCGAGACTTTATGTTAACGGGGGAGGAACAATTCAGGAAAGGAGGGTAAGAATGGTTATACAACTTGGAGAACGTGATCAGTGCCGTGGAATTGTACGTGTAATAATTGTTGAATTGCTGTATGTTCTGCTATGTATATTTTCAACAATAATAATAATAAAGAAAAATAACCCCACATGGCTTGAGTAAGGCACATTCTAGAAGTTTGCTGACCTAGAGAATTGGATGCTAGTCTTGATTTTGACAGTAATTCAATAAATGACATTGAGGACGTGATCAGTCTACTCCAGACTGGCTTCCTTGCCTTGAAAATGAGAGGACAGGTCTAAAAACATCTAACAAAATACTGCCCATCCCAGCATTGACACTGGCTTTGAGGGTCTTACTCCCTCAATGCTTTTATTTCTCATCTTGCAAAGCAGGACAATGGTACTTGCCTGCCCTTCCTCAAGGATGGTGCAAATGGTAATTTTTATTATGGCTTGAATGTGTCCTTCTGGACTATGTGTTGAATCCTAACCCCTATAGCAGTGGGTGTAATCCCACTTGGCAATAGAATTTTCTTTGTTATGTTAAAGAGGTCATATTCATGTCAGGGTTTGTTTTAAACCTAATTACTTTTGAGATGTAAAAAGAGTAGATTAGACACAGCTGAGAGAGGACACAATGGGAAAGGCAGAAGCACCTTTGGGGATCACCCAGGAACCCAGGAAAGCTGGGGTTATAGAAGCTGAGACAAGGATCTTTCTCCAGAACCAAGAGGGAGAGAGCCTTCCCTAGAACCAGTGCCCTGAATTTGGACTTCTAGCCTCCTAAACTGTGAGAAAATAGATTTCTGTTCTTTAAAGCCACCCACTTGCTGTATTTCTGCTATAGCGTCTCTAAGAAAATAAGACAGCTACTAACCAAAATGTTGGAAGTTCAAATCCACCCAAAGGCACCTTGGAAGAAAGGCCTGATGGCCTACTTCTGAAGAATCACCCACTAGAAACCCTATGGAGCACGGTTCTACTCTGTCACCTATGTGGTTGCAGTAAGTCAGAGTTGCCATGAGTCAGAATGGACTCAATATGCACCTGACTTTTTGTATGTTTGTTTTTTTATCCTTCTCTCAAAGAGCTGCTGTGCTAGTCAAAATGAGTGAAGAATGGGAAAGGACTTTAAAGGATGAAGAATAAAAGGACAAAGGACTGTAGAATGAAATGCATGGTTACTTTATGCAGATACCCAGTGGACTCCTTCCAAGCATCTTGGGGGCAGAAGGCACTGCACAGATCATTGGGTCGTTCTTCCCCATGCAGTTGAAAGTTTCCCCAGAGAACACGCCACAGGTGACCCCCAGTAACTCCTCCACAAATATTTGTGCAACTAAATGACTGGAAGAATGTATGAATAGATAAGAGCAATGAGCAGCAGGTCAATTAGCAGATAAAATTAAGCCACGGGAAAGGAGGAATAGGAAAAAATACTATATCTACACCACCGAGGGGTTCCTTTGCCTTATTTTATCTCAGCAGTCAAATATTAATTATTTTTTTCTGCTTAGATTTTTGGGCTTTTTGTTTTGTTAATTTGCTACCAAGGCATTGCTAACATCAATATCTTAAGAGCAATATCTTAAACACTGATCCAACAATGAGACAGGGTTTGAAATAGTCTCTAGCATTCTAGTTTGGATGCTACACTCTTGATTTCTATACCCAGCCTTCCCTTAACATTATCTTTATCCCCACCTTCAATCCCTTCCTATTCTGTTTAACTGTTCCTTTTGAAGGCAAGGATTCTGTCTTCATTCATTAATTCAACAAGTAATTATTGAGGGCCCATTATGTATCAAGCACTATCCTGGACTGAGAGTCCCCAGGTGGCACAAGCAGTTAAGTACTTGACTACTAACCCAAAGGTTGGCTGTTCTAGTCCACCCAGAGGCACCTTGGAATAAAGGCCTGGCAATCAGCTTCTGGAAAACCAGCCATTAAAAAACCAATAGAACACAATTCTACTCTGAAAGACATGGGGTTGCCATGAATTGGAGTCGACTTGACAGCAACTAGTTTGGATGATTGTTTTATGCTGTATTTGGGAGATAAAAAAAAAGTGAGACACATATATCAGTCAGGAGAGGCTGGATCATGCCATGAACTCTGAAATGTTTACGTCTCACTCCAGCTACAGGCTACCAATCAGCAGGGGGCCTACTCATCAGCGTGCTGGGATACCCAGGCTGACAAAGTTTCCATCTCAATAGGTGCTTCCACACCCCTGCAGCAGTGGGGAAGGGATATCATGAATCACCGGCCGCTCTCTAAGCTGCCTGTTGGAAGTGACAAGTGTCCCTTATGGGGCCTGGGAAATGCAATCTTTCCATGTGCTGGAAGGAGGCAAGAATTGGAATATTTAAGAGCAGCACTAATGACTACCCAACACAGCCCCTGCCCTCTAGTGAGAGATTCAGGCATGTGGACCTCCAACAAAATGAAATATGGTAAGTGTGGCTCTGACAGAGGGACACACAGGGGCTGTGGGGGAACAGAGGAAGAAAAGCCTGTCTCTATACCTGCAAAGAGAAAATAATCCCTGTCCTTCCCTGGTTATTTTCAATTGCCTCATGTGCCTGTGAAAGCTGGACAATGAAAAAGGAAAACTGAAGAAGAATCAATGCCTTTGAATTATGGTGTTGGCAAAGAATATTGAATATACCATGGACTGCCAGAGAGGGAACAAATTTGTCTTCGAGGAAGTACAACCAGAATGCTCCTTAGAAGCAAGGATGGTGAGACTTAGTCTCACTTTCAACTTGTTATCCGGAGGGACCAATCTCTAGAGAAGGACATCATGCTTGGTAAATTAGAGGATCATTGAAAAAGAGGAAGACCCTCAACAAGGTAGACTGCCACAGTTACTGCAACAATGGGCTCAAGCATATCTACTGTTGTGAGGATGGTGCAGGGCTGGGCAATGTTTCGTTCTGTTATACAGGAGGTCACTATGACTTGGAACCAATTCGATGGCACCTAACAAAAGCATCTTTCCCTGTTTAACAGAAGTCTCTAAAGTCAAAAGAGTAAAATCTTATAATAGCCAGTGAGAGTAAAAGGAAATATTCTTCTGGTAATGCAAGCAAAAAAATTAAATACTTTCTGACTTTTTATTTTATTTTCCAAAGTTATTTTCTTTTTTCCTCCAGAGTAAGTAAAAGTAGGTTTTCTCTTTAAAGTTCAAAACAATCAGAATTTTTGAAGGCCTACCTGAGTTATTCATTTAACAAAGATTTCATGGCACTTACTTTGTGCTAGAAACTCTGCTACAACAATGCAGGGAGCTAAACAGACTCCTAGAAGGTGAGAAGAGACAGACCTTAATCAAATAAATATACAAATAACAACTAACTATATGCATTGTGGAAACCCTGGTGGCATAGTGGTTAAGCGCTACAGCTGCTAACCAAAGGGTTGGCAGTTCAAATCCTCCAGGCGCTCCTTGGAAACTCTATGGGGCAGTTCTACTCTGTCCTGTAGGTCACTATGAGTTGGAATCGACTCGAGGGCACTGGGTACTGGGATATGCATTGTGGTAAGTGCTATGTAGGAAAAGAACATATTCCTGTGAGATGCGTCAAGGAAATACCTGCCAATTTATAAGCTCCTGGAAAGTTGATTTTGTCTATCATTCATTCTTTCAACCAACATACACTTAATATGAACCTCCTATGTTCCTGGGGTTGGGCAAGGGAGGGTGGGGAGAAAGTCTGTGGGAGGGGGAAAATCAAAAAACCAAACTCACTGCTGTTTAGTCGATTCTGACTCATAGCAACCCTATAGGACAGAGTAGAACTGCCCCATAGGGTTTCCAAGGAGCGCCTGGTGGGTTTGAACTGCTAGACCTCTTGGTTAGCAGCCATAGCACTTAACCACTACTCCACCAGAGTTTCCAGGAGGGGAAAAAAAAAGAGGGGAAAAGATACCAAAAATCAGTAAAACATATTTCCTGCCCTCTACAAACTCACAGTAGCACTGGGGAGGCGGAGAAGTGAATAGATGACTGGCAATACAGTGTGGAGGGTGCTGTAGTGGAACTTCAGTCAAATATTTGAAATACCTAAAACAGAAGGAATTTAATACAGGGAATTGGTTACTAATGATGGGAGAAATCAGAAGCCAAACAAGAGCTTGTGAGGCAGAGGAGATATTAACAATAGCAGGAGAAAGGCTGGAGAGACATACCTAGGCTGGAGAGACAAAGTGAGGAGGCAGGATACGGGAGCTAGGCACCAGGGGTCACCCAGAGAAGATGGAACTACTGCAGGCCTGTCCAGTGGGAACTGGAGCTACAGGGAAAGCGCAGCTGCTGCTGGAGATGCCACTAGAGACAGAGAGGAAAGGGAGAAATTCCCTGGATGCTCCTGCCCTCCAGTCTCCCGGTAGTACCTCTGAATCCAGCTGGAAGCCAACTGACACAAGACCCAGAGATGTAGCCTGCCAGGCTCAGACCTCCTCTTTCCCCCATGCAGTGCAGAGCAGGGAAATTGTGGGGAATGAAACCTCGGCACAGTAACTATGGAAAACTCCAGAAAGCCTTGAAGGGTGATGTCTTAGTTATCCAGTGCTGCTATAACAGAAATCCTGCAAGTGGATGGCTTTAACAGGCAGAAATTTATTTTCTCACAGTTTAGGAGGTTAGACGTCTGAATTCAGAGCTCCGGCTCTAGGGGAGGGCTTTCTCTCTCTGTCAGCTCTGAAGGAAGGTCCTTGTCTCTTCAGCTTCTATTTCCTGGTTCTTTGGAGATCTCCATGTGTCTTGGTATCTATCTTACCCTGTCTTACCCCACCTCTACTTTCTTGCTTGTCCTAATCTGCTTTTTTTATATTTTGTAAGAGAATGACCCAAGACATACCCTACACTAATCCTACCTCATTAACATGACAAAGACAACCCATTCCCAAATGGGATTATATCACTCATATTTTGGGGGGACACAATTCAATCCGTAACAGATGAGGACGGTAGCCAGAGCAGCAGAGGAAGAAGAACATTCTAGGCAATGAAACAGCATGAGCAAAGGTTTGTCGTTACTGTTAGGTACCGGGAGCAGATCACCAAGTCTTTCTCCAGAGAAGCTACTGGGTGGGTTCAAACTGCCTGCTAGGTTCAAAAGACCAACCTTTCGGTCAGCAGCAGAAGTCTTAACTGTTGCATCACCAGGGCTCCTTGAGCAAAGGTTTAGGTGTGGGAGAACATTCTTTGTCCAGTCACATGGCAAAGGCATCCAGTTTAGCCAAGCGGAGACTATTCTCAATACACACCTCCCCTTTCCCAGCTACACGGGTGCATACATGCACATAGACACACGTATACACCACAGCACTGGGTCCCAGTCTTGCTAGAACCTGCTTCTCCATTCTGTCTTCCCTCCATTTCTGCCTTCCTTCCCTGTGTCTTGAGGCACCGTGCTGTGCCTGGCATTAACACTTTAGTTGCTGGATCTAGGGGGGTTCAGGGAGTCTCAATGGAGAGAACAAGAAGGCCAAGGTAGCAAAGGCACTCTGGGAAGCTTTTCGCTATCTTATGTCTTCAATATCTTTACAACTTGAACAGCTGAGTCATAGCTTTGTTGTTGTTAGTTGTCGTCGAGCTCACTCCAACTCATGACGACCTTATGTTTAACAGAATGAAACATTGTCAGGTCGAGTGCCATCATGATGATTATCGGTATGTTTGAGTACATTGTTTCAGCTATTGAATCTCAGTATGTTCTTGTTGTTAGGTGCCATTGAGTCAATTTTCAACACATAGTGACCCCGTGTGACAGAGTAGAACTGCTCCATAGGATTTTCTTGGCTACAATCTTTATGGAAGCAGATTGCCAAAGCTTTCTCCAGTGGAGCTGCTGGGTGAGTTCAAACCACCAACTTTTTGGTTAGCAGCTAAGTGCTTAACCATTGTGCCACCAGGACTCTTTGAATATGCCAGCTGAATATCAGCCCAGGACTTCCCTGACACTGTCTGCTCAAGGAAAAGGAACCAAGAACACAGTGGGAGATGTCCCTTCTCTGTCCCCTGCTCCTGTCCCAGCTCCCTTTATTCCTGTCCACCCCTCTGGTCTGGCTGTCTGCTTCCCTAGCCACCCCAGGCCACCCTGCATTGTTTGGCTGCTGGATCCTTTCCAAGCCCGTATTTAGTTGTTGAAAGTTCCTTGCCTGGGCACCTCTGAAGTTAATGATGGAATCTTTGAAAATGACATTAGAAGTAAAACATAAGCAGCAGAAGACATGAAACTACCTTGAGTCCATCTGTTCAAGCGCAATCCACCTCAGAGCTCCCATTTCCCATGTAAAACAGAGTATATGATTTATAATTTATATCTCACCGGTACAACCCTGATTGAAGCAAACCACTTTGATGAAATGTTGGTTTCATGCTAGTGGAACACCATTCCAAATCAGAGAATATTTAGAACTCTAACTCTTCTGCTGCCACTTTGAAGTAGAGAGATGTGTATTTTATGTTCTTTTTTGAAAAAAAAAAGTGAAAAAAGAAAAATGTGTACACTCCAACATGCATGTGGTGGAAATATGAAAACACGTGTGAATCAGCACCAAAGTGTAATTACTGCTTTAAGCACTGAAAATATTTATAGGCTCGTACCTTGTGTCAAAGACCTAGTTCTAATAATTCTCAGAAAATTGCAGAATTCATACTTTGTTTTCTTGGGACTAACCTACTTTATTTGAAATCTACAACACATGAAGAACAAAAACAAAGAGCATCAACTTTCCATCACCTCGGCTAATGATCTAATAAAGTCGTTGTGAATAGATGTATGAGTACATACATATATGACTTTGGTTTGGAAAGAGAGATAGAGACTGAGAGAGAATAGATCGGAATTTGGGCAACAATTCTACCTATTCTTAGGGGAACAACTCAAAAACCGACACTAGAAACTATTATAATACAACTAAAATATCAGACAATCAAGATAAACCTCTTGATCATTTCCTTGATTATTCCCAGTTCATTGACATCATAATCAATAATTATTCATTCACAGTGTTCATTGAGTCTCCCCTGTGCCAGGCACCATTCCAGAGGCTGAAGATACTGTGCTAAATAAGACAGACAGCTCCTGCCCTCATGGAACCTTCCCATGAAGAGTCAGACAATAAATAAATATGACATGCCTTTAGAAAATCCATGATAAACTATTTTTAAAAGCAGAGTGACAAAATAGAGAGAAAAAAAGGGTGTGCCACTTTAGGTAAGAAAGACTTCTCTGGAGAGGTGACATTTTAGCACTTACCTGAGTTAAGTGAGGCAGTCAGCCATGCAATGGCTTGGGTTCCAGGCAGAGGAAACAGCACATGCAAAGGGCCTGAGGTTGGATTAGAACAAGCTTGGAATACAGGCTGATGAATGAGGCGGAGGAGAGGAGGAGATGAGGACAAGGCTAGGAAGATGGGTAAAGCCATACCCCACAGGGTGCCATGTTGGCCTCAATCCATACAAGAACCCTCTGCATCAAGCTCAGCAAGGGTAGGTTCAGATGCTGTACATCAATTTAACAATTATTTGCTAAGAGTCTCTAAAAGGCAAGGCTCTGAGGTACTAGGTACTTTGGGTGAGCATAAGGTGGGATTAGGAAAGACAAGTTCACAATGACTGTAGGGTAAGAAAGCATGTGATAGCATGGGCGAGCAGAGGCATGAGAATTCTCTGGTGGCTGCTGAGGATGCTGGAGGTCTGCATGGAGGAGGCAGCATTTGACCTGAACCCTGAAATTAGCTGAATATTTGGCAGAGAGAAATGGAGGAAGGATTTAAGAGAGATTCATTCATTCATTCCATATTTACTGAGTGCCAAGCGCTGTGCTATCAGCCTGTGGGAATATACAGCTGAACAAACACAAAACAAGGCTTCTGCCCTCATGGAGCTCACAGTTCATAAATGATGCTAACGAATACACTTCTTGCTGCAGTGAGTATTATACAACAGAGTCTCACAGTCGGTTTGCCAAGTGTTATCAGAGAGACTTCTCTAAAGAAGGCATGACTGCCTAGAAGCTGAAGATGATTAGATGTTACCTGGAGGAAGGTGATAAGGATGGGGAGCTTTCCAGGTAGAGATAAGGGCAAGTGCAAAGGTCCTGTGGTTCAAGACTTAGAAGGAGAGTTATAGAAAGCATGTGCTGAGAAGAAGCTGGCAGAAGTGCCAGGATCCCACCACGTTGACTCTGCAGGTCAAGCTAAGGACTTGGGTCCTTGCTTTAAGAGCAACGGAAAGCCAATGACGGGTTTTATGTTGAGGTGAGGGCAACAAAATAAGATTCATATACAGAAAAATTCACTTTGATTGGAATATGGAGAGCAGATGGGAGGAAAGAAACAAGAGTGAACTTAAGGAAACCAGACAAGGGCTTCTGCAGAAGTCCAGGAAAGAAGAGTAGCTGCTGGAAGTGCTGATGGTAAGAATTGAGAGGAAGAAAAGTGATCAGATACAAGAGAGAGATTTAAGAGATTGTGATAGGTCCCAGGCTTGAGATAGGTGTGGTCATGTGACTCACTTTGGCCAATGAAGTCTGAGCAATGAAGTGACATGTGATTACAAGTGGAAGCTTCACGAGTCAGTGAGCAAGCCACTCTCCACGCCTTTTTTCCCTTTGCTAGGGAATCTGTCAGCATTTCAAATGTTGGCTACTTACTCTGCCTGGGTCCCGCTGATGGAGGAGACATGGAGTAGAGCTTCAACTGACCCACCCAACATGTAGCATGAGCGAGAAATGAACCTCAGATATCATAAACCTCAGAGATTCGGGGATTGTTTTTACTGCAATGTAAGCTAACCTATTCTGCCCAAAAAGAAATAAAACTGACACAATTGGGAAGAGTCCGACTGGAGATAACCATTATCCCAAGCTCCCCCTCACTCTCAGTGCTTATTTCCAGTCTGTTTTCAAGCCCAACTCAGCACTCGAAGGGAGCTCCTTGCTCCTTGAATCCCCTCCAAATTCAATCTGATTTGATTCAGTATGACACAGAGGAAAGTGAACCCATCTTCAGCAGATGTGGCCTTTAAGGAAACCAAAGCACTTTGAGAATGAAAACTCTCTGTTAAGTGCTAAGCATTACTATTCTGTAACAGGTGTCAGTATGCACTTTTAAAAATATATTCAATTAAGTTGCCTTGCCATCATCGTATGATGCAACCACCTAACATTTTCAAAAGGGTCAAGTTATAACAGGAATATTTAACTCCTGGTAGGAGCAGAGAATAGATGGAGTAAACTGGAGGATGAGCCAGGAACTGAAATGCTGGCTGTTAATTTAGGAGAGGGATTATTCATGGGTAAGAGTGGCCATACAAGAGAATAGTGGAGTGAGTGTAACCATGTTAAGAGTATAGGAGCTTTGGGGGCTGGTTGAAAGGAACAGAGATCCATCATAGGTGTATGCACAGGTGAGGGTGAGGCGAAACCACTGTGGAAGTAAGGAAGCATATACGGATGCAGGCAGTGTCCTTCTGTCCACTTGACCTTTGGTTGCTGGTATTTGCTGTGCATCGAAATCTGACATAAAAGGGTCCTGGGCTGTCAAGCTAACCTGGAAGTCTTGGAAATCGCCCAACTGGGCCCCTTCATTCCATTTAACATTTGCTCTCGGACTATTGTAGTCTTTAAACGCCGGTTATCTTCGTTACAAAAGAGGTGGAAGAGGATAAGGAGGAAGAGGACAAGAAGAAGAAGGGGGAGAAAGCAGGCTTGGTATTGTTGGGTGGCTGGGATGGGCCCAACAGGCAAACTTCGTGATGTGTAATGTAAGCACCAGTGAACCAGTTGCTGTCAAGTCAATTCTAACTCATGGTGACCCCATGTGTGTCAGAGTAGAACTGTGCTGTGGAAGGTTTTCAATGGCTAATTTTTGGAGAAGTAAATCACCTGGCCTTTCTTCCGGGTAGACTCGAACCTCCCACTTTTCAGCTACCAACCAAGCACATTAACTGTTTTCACCACCTAGCAACTCGCTAATGTAAGTAGCCCAGGCATGAGTTTCCACCATTATAGGATATGGGAGGAGGAGGTTACAATTTCACAAAGAAAATGTAGCTGCTTTATCTTCTATAATTAATCTTATTGTCTACACAAAAACCAAAAAAAAAAAAAAAAACCCAGTGCTGTCGAGTCGATTCCAACTTGTAGTGACCCTATACCAAAAAACAGCTTCCTGCAAATGGGATGTATGTTGGATGGTGGAATTCAGGAATGGATATTTTAAGTTTGCCAATTAAAGATATCTCCGTCTGTTCAGTTTGAAGAATGTGGACTTCAATCTGCACATAAACCTTCTATATCAATCCCAGAAAGGGCGAAGCATCTCCTCTAATTAAAAAACAAAAAAAAAACAAAAAAAAACAACTCATTGCCTTTGAGTTGATTCTGACCCATAGGGACCCTATGGGACAGAGTACAACTGTCCTATAGGGTTTTCCAAGGATCAACTGGTAGTTTTGAACTGCCAGCCTTTTGGTTAGCAGCCATAGCTCTTAACCACTATGCCACCAGAGCTCCCTAATTGAAACAGTCCCTTTAAATCCTCATGCTTGTGACAGTGGGGGAAGGGAGACTCTTATTCACATTGTGACTTCTGAATACTCCCTGGTGCCTGCTGCAAAGTGGCTGATCTGCCCTGCTTCCGTGACCAGAGCCTCCAAATGGTTTACTCCAACTGGACATTTGAGGTGATGCTTCTGCTCACGTGGATAGAGTTCAAGGTCCCAGGATTTACCCCTGAGAGGAGCAGTCAGAACTCTAACCGCTCAGCACCTGCACCCTCTGCATGCTATTTGGCCTCCCCCTGCCCCACCCTTGGCTCCCACCTGCCACTAATCTGGGAGAGGGCTTTCCATTTCCTCTCCTGTTGTGGCCTGAGCTGAGTCCACCTCATATCATATCCCTTCCCAAGGTGGCATTCACTATTCATTGGAACAATGGTGGTAGAATGGCTGAAAGGAACATGATTTATAGAGGAATCAGTTGAAAACCACAGGCATTTAATGTTTGTAAAGTATTTTTTCCATTACAAGAGGTGCATTCCTTTAGCCTAAGGTTTATTTTGTCTCATAAAATGCAGATATGCTTAAGAGATGTAAAGCAAAACTCTTTTCTCTCTACAACACTACTGGATGATTGAGTTTGTTAGTGGCTCATCCAACCCTAAGACTATATGATCTTAATCCATCCTCCCATCCATCCATCTATCCACCCACCTACCCATCCATCCATCCATCCATCCACCCGCCTACCCATCCACCCATCTATCTATTCATCCATCCATCCATTCATCCATTCATTATGTTCTTTGAGTACAGTACTAAGCGCTGGGGATCTTAAACTCTTGAGAATAAGAGAAAATTATAATAAATAATTAATTACAACTACAAAAACTGTCACAGAAGAAAAACACGGGGTACTCTGGGAATGCATAACTTAGACAAGGGAACCAGGGAAGGCTACCTGAGCAGGTAACAAGTGGCATATAAGGATAAAGTATGAACCAAGAGAAGAGCTGTGGGAGTGGGTGGGTTGCAGAGGGGAAGAGCATGTGCAGAGCTCTTGAATTAGGAGGAGCTCAGAGGGACCTTTCAAACGTGACCTCTGGAAATAGGCTTTAAAAGGGGATGGAGGGAGGATCATGGAGAGGAGAGGCTGGCAGAAAGAGGGTGAAAGGAGGAGGGGAGTTTGAGAAGATGATGGGTAAAATCACGGGCCACTTTTTCACAGTTCACTGTAGAAACCCTACCAATTTTTAAGCTCCATTCTTGTCCGTTCCAAATGGAATTTCGATTTCATTCCACTTTGGCCAGTTCTGTTTGCTTTCCTGGCTTTCTCCTGATTTTCTGGAGGAAGACTGACTTGAAACTCCACACTGACTGTTGTGTGCCAGGCTCAGGACTAGGTGCTGGGGAGGGAACTGGCCATGGTCCTTGCCTTTGAGGCGCCCCCTTCAGGCAGATGACAGCAATGGGAACTACCAAGGCTTCAGCACTCCTGCTGGCCCCTTCACCCAAACCTCATAGGCATGTTGATGGCTCCTCCTCTCTTACCCCTTGTGGCTCATCCACCCCCAAGTCCTCCTGATCCTACCTCCAAATTATTTCTACAGTCCATCCCCCCTTCTCCAGCCTCCTTCCCTCCACCCGTACCAAAGCCACTATAATTCTCCAGCTTGGTAGCTATAATAACCTCCAAAATGGTGGCCCCAAATCTATTCTGATGCCTCCTCCAATCCCTTCTCCATGGGGCAGCCAGAGTGATCTTTTTCAACTACATAGCTGATAGTGTCATTCCTTGCTTTACTCATTTCAGAGGCCTCCTTGCTCCCAGGAAAAGTCTCTCGCCAGCCCCCAAGGCCTTGGGTGATACAGCTGGTGCCCACTTCTCCAGCCTCATGCTGCCACCATACTTTCCCTCACCGCCCACCTTCTAGCCACGCTGGCCTCTCCACTCCCACCTGACAAATGCCCAGGGTTCCCTCTCCTGTCTGCCCAATGAGGTCAGTTTCCCCTATTAGGCTCTTTTACTCCTATCATCCTTCAGGAGAGTGATTTTACTTGAATATGCTTATTGAATTAATGACTGTCTACCCACTTGATTTTGAGCTCCTTGACCACAAAGATGATGGTGCATGTTTACAGCACAGTGATGAGAATAGTGCCTGGCACAGAGTGGGCACTGCAGGGGTTTGAGTTGATAAAAGAACAAAGGTCTGCAATGGGAATGAGTGAAAAATCTGGCCCCCTTCCCAGCATGCTTGCACACAAAAGACCTTACAATGGCCTACGAAAACCAACATGGTCTGCACCCTTCCCCAACCTCCCCCCTTCTTTGACCTGTGCCCCACCATCCACCTCTAACACCCTTAGCTCTGGCCTTGCAGACTTCCCTTCGTGTTCCTGCAACAAGGCAAACATGTTCCAGCCTCAGGGCCTTTGCACTAGCTACTCCCTCTGCCTGGAATTAGGTTCCCCAAATAACCACATGGCTGACTCCCTCCCTTCCTTCAGGCCTCTGCTCACGTAGCGCTTTCCTCATGAGGCCCTCCCTGAACTCCCGCATAAAATAATCACTACCCTGCATCCCTTGCTAACCCCTCACTCTCTTTTACATTCTTCGGATAATCTCCATCACCTTCTGACAGATCAGGCATGTACTTACTAACATGTGTATCCTCCCTCTCCCCCCACTGGAACTCTTTGTGAGCAGAGATTTGGTCTATTTTGACCTTGACTCTATCCCCAGTTCTTATCACCGTGCCTGGTATGCAGAGGTACATCAATAAATGTTCGTGAACAAGTGAATTAATTAATGACAGTACCTCTCAAATTCTTTAATGGGGTTTACCCGGGAGGCCCTGGGAGGTGCAAAGGGTTAAGCACTTGACTACTAGTCTGGCCAAAATGTTGGCGGTTCAAACCATCCAGAGACACCTCGGAAGACAAGACTGGTGGTCTGTTTCCAAAAGGGCACAGCCTTGAAAACCCTGTGGAGCAGTTCTGCTCTGACACACGGGGTTGCCAAGAGTCAGAATCTCCTCAAGGACAACTAACAACAGCCCTGCTGGCCCTTCCCTCCCCTTCATTTCCAAACCCCTCAGAGTTTTTACCAGGCCCTATGTCTAGCCTGCTTTCCGTCTCCCTTCTGACCTTCCTCCTCACCCACTGTTGCTGTGCCTGTGAGGACAACTCCAACTACAAATTAAGTGAAGGGGAAAACTGAATTGATGTGATCTGAGAGAGGCAAGCACAAAGGCCCGGATTTCCTCTTCACATTATACCGGAATATCTGGGCCGCGTGGGGAGCCAGCTGGGGCCTTTTGATGTTCGCCTTCCTGCGAGTTAACAAGCAGGAGAACGGGAGAAGCTTCACCTCCTCCATGCAAACTCACA
This sequence comes from Elephas maximus indicus, assembly GCF_024166365.1. Classification (NCBI taxonomy): domain Eukaryota; kingdom Metazoa; phylum Chordata; class Mammalia; order Proboscidea; family Elephantidae; genus Elephas; species Elephas maximus. The sequence continues at coordinate 21,988,082 of NC_064839.1, forward strand.
ACAGCAGGTTTCCAATCACGCTTGAAACAGACCCAGACATGAAAACCGAAAAAAGGAGCTGACAATTGTTGTTTAGAGAGCTTAAAGGACAACGAGACTCTTTAAAACTAACTACGGGACATGTTAAAGAGCTTACAAACACCCCCAGCACAGCCCTGGGCTGAGCTCCTGAAGAGTCTATCAACAGGGGTGGCTGAGTGTAGGCAAGGGCCCTCCACGACAAGGGAGGTCCTGGATGGGGTGGAAACGTGAAATCCCCTTCTGAACACTGAGCTGGCATTTCAGAGAGCAGAGACTAGGATGGGCTCAGGGGGCGCTCCCACGGGCCAGAACTCGGAATCCTCCTCACATAGCTGCTTCCACTAAAAAAAAATTTTCCACTCGACCTGGAAAAGTCCCCTGAGACCCCCATGCCCAATGCTGTGGTTCAATTTGCAACGTCTGTCAGCAATACTGCCAGGCGCTCCTTGGAAACTCTATGGGGCAGTTCTACTCTGTTCTATAGGGTCGCTATAAGTCGGAATAGACTCCATGGCACTGGGTTTGGTTTTTGTTTGGGTCAGCAAAACGTAACAGCCCAGCAATGAGCCCCATGAAGTTAGGGCAGCACTTAGACCCTACGGGGAAGAGCCAGTCAGTCAATCTCTCTCTCTTTTCACTTTTATTTTTAAGATTGTATTGTGGTAAAATGTATACAACAAAAGATGATCCATTATAACCATTTTTAAGTGTATAATTCAGTGGCATGAGTTACATTTACCATGTCGTACCACTAACACCATGATCTATTTCCAAGTTTTTCATCGTCCCATTAAGCAATAACACTCCATACCCACCTCTCCCCAGCCCCTGGTAATCTCTAATCTACTTTTGTCATATGTATTTGTCTATTCTAGGTATTTCATATAAGTGGGATCATACAATATTTGTCCATTTATGTTGGACTTATTTCAGTTAGCATGATGTTCTCAAGGTTCATCCATGTTGTAGCATGTATCAGAACTTCATTTTTCTTTATGGCTGAATAATATTCCAAAGTATGAATATACCAGATTTTATTTAACAATTCTTCTGTTGATGGACACCTGGGTTTGTTTCCACCTTTTGGCTGTTGTGAATACTGCTGCAATAAACATTGGTGTACAAATATCTGTTTGCTTTGCTGTTTTCAATTCTTTTGGATATATTTCTAGAAGCAAAATTGCTGGGTCATATGATAATTCTATGTTTAACTTTTTGAGGAGCTGCCAAACTGCTTTCCACAGCAGCTGTACCAATTTATATTCCCGCCAGCAAAGGGCGAGTGTTCCAATTTCCCCACATCCTTACCAACCCTTGCTATTTTCTGTTTTGTTTTAATAATAGCTATCTTAGTGGGTATGCAGTAGTATCTCATTGTGGTTTTTTTTTTTTTTAATTGTGCTTTAAGAGAAAGTTTACAAATCAAGTCAGTCTGTTATACAAAAGCTTATACACAACTTGTGCACTCCTAGCTGCTCTCCCCCTAATGAGACAGCACACTCCTCCTCTCTACCCTGTATACCCTGTGTCCATTCAGCCAACTCCTATCCCCCTCTGCCTTCTCATCTTGCCTCCAGACAGGAGCTGCCCACATAGTCTCATGTATCTACTTGAGCCAAGAAGCTCACTCCTCACCAGTATCATTTTCTGTCATATTGTCTAGTCCAATCCCTGTCTGAAGAGTTGACTTTGGGAATGGTTCCAGTCTTGGGCTAACAGAGGATCCAGGGACCATGACCTCCGGGGCCCCTCTAGCCTCAGTCAGACCATTAAATCTGGTCTTTTTACAAGAATTTGAGGTCTGTATCCCACTGTTCTCCTGCTCCATCAGGAATTCTCTGTTGTGTTCCCTGTCAGGGCAGTCAACAGTTGTAGCTGGGCAACATCTAGTTCTTCCAGTCTCAGGCTGATATAGCCTCTGCTTTATGTGGCCCTTTCTGTCTCTTGGGCTCATCTTTACCTTATGTCTTTGGTATTCTTCACTCTCCTTTGCTCCAGGGGGGTTGACACCAGTTGACGCATCTTAGATGGCCGCTTGCTAGCGTTTAAGACCCCAGACGCCACTCACCAAAGTGGGATGCAGAACATTTTCTTAATACGTTTTGTTATGCCAATTGACCTAGATGTCCCCTGAAACCATAGTCCCCAAACACCCGTCCCTGCTACTCTGGCCTTCAAAGTGTTTGGTCATATTCAGGAAACTTCTTTGCTTTCAGTTTAGTTCAGTTGTGCTGACCTCCCCTGTATTGTGTGTTGTCTTTCCCTTCACCTAAAATGGTTCTTGTCTACTATCTAATTAGTGAATACTCCTCTCCACCCTTGTAACTATCAAAGAATATTTTCTTCTGTGTTTAAACTTTCTCTTGAGTTCTTATAATAGTGGTCTCATACAATATTTGTCCTTTTGCAAATGACTAATTTCACTCAGCATGCCTTCCAGATTCCTCCATGTTATGAGATATTTCACAGATTCATCATTGTTCTTAATCATTGTGTAGTATTCCATTATGTGAATATACCATAATTTATCCATTCATTCATTGATGGGCACCTTGGTTGCTTCCATCTTTTTGCTATTGTAAACAGTGCTGCAGTGAACATGGGTGTTCATGTGAAGGTTCTTATTTCTCTAAGATACATGTCAAGGACTGGAATTGCTGGATCATATGGTAGTTCTGGAAACTCTAGTGGCATAGTGGTTAAGTGCTACAGCTGCTAACCAAAGGGTCGGCAGTTTGAATCCACGATGTGCTCCTTGGAAACTCTGTGGGGCAGTTCTACTCTGTTCTATAGGGTCGCTCTGAGTTGGAATCGACTCGACGGCACTGGGTTTGGTTTTTTGTTTTTTTTTTTGGTATGGTAGTTCTATTTCTAGCTTTTTAAGGAAACACCATATCGATTTCCAAAGTGGTTGTACCATTTTACATTCCCACCAGCAGTGTATAAGTGTTCCAGTCTCTCCACAACCTCTCCAACATTTATTATTTTGTGTTTTTTGGATTAATACCAGCCTTGTTGGGGTGAGATGGTATCTCATTGTAGTTTTGATTACATTTCTGTAATGGCTAATGATCGTGAGCATTTCCTCACGTATCAGTTAGCTGCCTGAATGTCTTCTTTAGTGAAGGGTCTGTTCATATCATTTTTTAATTGGGTTATTTGTCTTTTTATAGCTGAGTTTTTGCAATATCATGTAGATTTTAGAGATCAGATGCTGATCGAATTTGTCGTGGCCAAAAACTTTTTCCCAGTCTGTAGGTAATCTTTTTACTCTTTTGGTGAAGTCTTTAGATGAACATAACAAAAAAAAAAAAAACAGTGCCATCGAGTCGGATGAACACAGGTGTTCGATTTTTAGGAGCTCCGAGTTATCTAGTTTCTCTTCTGGTGTTTGTGCATTGTTACTAATGTTTTGTATACTGTTTATGCCGTGTATTAGGGCTCCTAGCATAGTCCCTATTTTTTCTTCCATGATCTTTATTGTTTTAGATTTTATATTTAGGTCTTTGATGCATTTTGAGTTCGTTTTGTGCATGGTGTGAGGTATGGGTCTTTTTTCTTTTTTTTTTTTTTTTTTTTGCAGATGGATATCCAGTTATGCCAGCACCATTTGTTTAAAAGACTGTCTTTTCCCCATTTAACTGACTTTGGGCCTTTGTCAAATATCAACTGGTCATACGTGGATGGATTTATGTCTGGATTCTCAATTCTGTTCCATTGGTCTATTCTTATTATGGTTTTGATTTGTATTTCCCTGATGACTAATGATGTGCATCTTCTCATGTGCTTATTGGACATTTGTATATCTTCTCTGGAGAAATGTATATTCAAGTCCTTTGTGTAGCCTTTAGTTGGGTTCTTTGTCTTTTTGCTGCTGAGTTCAGTGTTCTTTATTACTCTGGATATTAAACCTTATTAGATATACGGTTTCCAAATATTTTCTCCCATTCTATACTCTCTCTGTCTTTCTGACTCACTCATTCAAATTTTTCTTGCAGTGAGGTGGTGGGTTAGTGAGTTCCAGTGAGCTTACCCAGGGTTTATTCTATAGTGGTTCTGGGACTTTCAAAGGTGTCAACTGAAGATCAACATTCTCGTGTCCTTGCAATACCTTCCTGCCTTCACTTACCACATTGGTCTACAAAATTATTTAGAAACCATGGAAGATATACATATAGATAAGAAATAGCAGTAGCTTTTTCCTTCTGGAGTGAGGGGAATTAAGACGTATTAAATCCTCCTCTTACTTGAACCCTTTACAGCATGATTTAAAAAAATAAAATCTTAATATTCAACAATTCTGTAGTCATTGTTTTAAAGATGGAGAAACCAAAGCTCAGAGAAGTTAATTGACTTGTCCAAGGATGTCATTACTAATAAGTGATGGAGGCAAACTTCCAGCACAGGGATGTCTGATTTTAAAGCCAAGCTCCTTCAGATAATACCCATTTGTACCTCATCTTAAAATGGTTGTGTGGCCCCCTCACCAACAGCCTATGTATTTGTGAAAGCAGTGTCCTGTTGAACCTGGGTGTTCTTTGAAAACTATATCAGAGTAATTTGAGCTTGGCACCTGCCTGGACTTGTACTTCTCATTATTGTCCACTCTGCTGACAACAAAGGCAAAGTCAGAAGGCGAAGATCCCTCACTGTTAGCATACATAAATACGAGCATGCTCTGTGTTCAGATTTATATCCCCAGTCCTGATCTCTATCCTCAACTCTCTAGACTTGTATTTCTAACTAACTACTTAACAATAAACCAAAAACCAAACTCATTGCTGTTGAGTCAATTTCAACTAATAGCGACCCTATAGGGCAGAGTAGAACTGCCCCCACAGGGTTTCCAAGGCTATAAATCTTTACGGAAGCAGGCTGCCCCATCTTTCTTTCATAGAGCAGCTGGGGGAGTTCAAACTGCCAATCTTTCAGTTGGCAGCCAAGAGCTTTTAACCACTACCCCACCAGGGCTCCCAATAAACATCTCGAATTCAACATGCTCAAAACTACAATCTTGACGTTTCCCCTGCAAACCTTCTTCCTCTCCTCCCCCGGGCGTTTGTTATTCCAGTAAATGGTATCCCCCACTTGTGTCGTTGATCAAGCCAAAAGCTTTGGTGGTATCTATCTGAGTTTGGGAGCCCTGGTGGCGCAGTGGTTAAGAGGTCAACTGCTAACCAAAAGGTCTTTAGTTTGAATCCACCAACCACTCCTTGGAAACCCTATGGGGCAGTTCTACTCTGTCCTATAGGGTCACCATGAGTCAGAGTCAACTCGACGGCAGCAGGTTTGGTTTGGTTTTGGTATCTGAGTGTGAGTTCCCTTAGAAGCAGACCCTGGGACAAGGCTTTGAGTGCAAGTTCTCTATCTGGGAGCACATCTCAGGAAGCACTGATAGGGGGTGGGGAAGTGAGACGAGAAGGAGATGGAGCCAATAAAGTGTGTGTTGTCAAGTGAGTTACCACTGTGGGCACTGGAGTTTGATCCTGCTGGGGAACTATGAGAGACAGTATAGATGACAAGCCTCAGAGTTGCCCCAAGGGAGAGAGAGAAGGAGAGAGCAGACACCCAAGATGGAAGCCACATTCTTGTATAACCCATTCTCAGAAGAGACATGCCATCTCTTTGCAGTTTTCGTTCAGTCACACAGACCAATGTCTAGAACAATACGGGAGAAGACACACAGGGAGTCAATAGTAGGAGGAGAGATCACTGCAGGCCATCTTGGGGGCTGGCTACTACCCATGGGTAGGTGTTATGGATTGAATTGTGTCCACTGGCTTTTGGACACAATATGTTGAAGTCCTAACCCCTGGCACATGGAATGCAACCTTGTCTGGAAACAGGGCCTTTGAAGATGTTATCCATTAACATGAGATCATACGGAAGTAGGGTGGGTCCTCCTCCAATCTGAGCGATGTCCTTATGAAAGAGGAGAAGAGACAAAGAGAGACAGACAGAGGGAGGACCGCCATGTGAAGATGCATCTACAAGCCAAGGGAGACCTGGGGCTACCTGAAGCTGGGAGAGACAAGAAAGGATCTACCCCTAGAGACACTAAAAGGAGCATGACCTTGCCAACACATTGATTTGGACTTCTAGTATCCAGAAATATGAGACAATAAATTTCTGTTGTTTAAGCCACAGGTTATAATACTTTGTTACCTCTGTCCTAAGAAATTTATAAACTCCAAAACCAAACCCATTACCTTCGAGTTGATTCCGACTCATAGCAACCCTATAGGACAGAGTAGAACTGCCCTGTAGGGTTTCCAAGGCTGTAATTTTTATGGAAGTGAGCTTCCACACCTCTCTTCCATGGAGCACCTGATGGATTCTAACCATTGACTTTTTGGTTAGCAGTCGAGCACTTAACCACCGCATCACCTGGACTCCTAGGAAACTAATACAGTAGTAATGAGAGTTGGGATCAGGATATAGATCATCTGCAGAGAGAGCTCCTCAAAGCCAGGAAGACTGCATAGGCTCCAGAAGGTTGGCTGGTCCTGGGCAGCACTGAGTCAAAGGTTAAGGAGTACAACAGAATGTTCCTCAAAGTTGTGCCCCCATCTCATACCCATCTAGCCACCCCACAGTTCAAGTGCTTCTAGCAATTCAGGGACAGAGAATTTTACTAGCATGCAATAATCGGCACCATTACCCACAGTATACGTGGCTCACACCTTTCCCAGGTGTGAGCTCAAGGCCACTGCATGGATACATACCCTGGCCAAGCACACCCATGGGGCACAAGCAGAGAAGTGAACACCCAGAGACTTCGCCAGCTCCTCGCAGACCATTGCTGGCCTTTTGAAGTGATTGACACACACAAGCTGGTCATTCCAGAGACTGACACACTCCACTGGCCTGTGACCTGAAACTGGGGACCCAATCCCATTCTGATGGTCTGAGTCATTCTAAAGGCAATTAAATGCTTAACTCCATAGCAAGATGCCAACATATTGGCCTTTGTGCTTGGATAACTTAGCATTTTCAGCAGGGGAAAAAAATCTTTAGTTCTTATTTTCTCCCAAGCCTAAGGGTTACTCAAGGGGCCAGCTTCAGGGACTAGTACACAGAGACTAATTTGTACAGCAGTTGCCTGCAATGCGGGGGTGGGGGTGGACAATGGCACACAAAGCACATCACTGAGGACAGCCTGCCATTGAATTTGATCTTAATATTCTAGCTTATAAGCCAACAGTTGCAGTACACCCTTGGGTTTTTTTTTTTTTTTTTAAGGCAGGAAAAACCCACACACATTCTTTCAATTTCTAAAGGGAAATTTGACTCGAGCTGTAGAACAAAGGATGAAGAAATAGAAGTAAAGGAAAATCAAAGAAAAAGTGATTTGGATTCAAGGGGATCAGATTTTCATTTATTGCAGGTTGGAGACCTTCAATCAGTCAAATGAAAGGAACATTTGTATTAAAATACCTACGAGGCAGAGGGAAAGCCTTGATCGGGTGCGGGAGAGTTAAGTTACAGCAATCTTGCTGAGAGATATGAACCCACCTTTGAGGCTATCTGTTCCCAATATTGAAGGTTTTCTGTGTTACAAACCTGAGATGAAAGGTAGTTGTTTTGACGTCTGGGTCTGGAAGGCAGACGCTGAACTGAGCAGCTTTCTCAAAGTGTGTGCCGCAGGGATGAGGACTGCAGGGTGGGATGAAAATGCAGCTGCTTTATTAAAATGAAAAAATGTCAGTGTAGCAATGGGAGCCCTAATCACCCACGCAAGGCAGGGCAGTGGACAGGAATTACGAAAGCACCTTTGCCAGACTGGAAGGGACAGGGAAGAAGCACTGGACTAGGAGTCAGAGGACATAGGGTACAATCTCTTCTCTGCCCCTGGGATGGTAGCTCCATGATAGCACAGGGATTTGGCCCATCTGGTTCACAGTACCAGGCACCTAGTAGGTGTTCAATGAATATATATGTCAGATGAATGAACGAATGAATGTGACCTTGAGTGAACCCCCTCCTCTTTGTGCCTAAATCTTGTAAAATGAGGGGGTTGGACTAGCTGAGGGTTTCTGGAGTAGGATGGGTGCCACTGATGGCATGTGAATGGGTCTGGGTGACATACACGGATATGGTATAAATACTACCAACTCCCAAAGGGGAAAGGCATGGCTATTTTAATGCCCTTTATTGTTTAGGGCAGATTTAGGTATAGAGAAAAATGGCACAGAAAGTACAAAGAGTTCTCATATAACCCCTCTCCTCCCCTGCACAAGATTTCTCCTAGCTTGCATTAGTGAGGTGTGTTTCTTCATTTAATGGACCAATATTGAAATATTCTTGATAACTAAAGTCTGTCGTTCACGTTAAGTTTCACTCTTTGTGTCATACAGGTCTTTGGGTTCTGACAAAAGGATAATGTCATGTACGGTATCATTATAGTATCATGGAGAAAAGTTTTACTACCCTTAAAATGTCCTATGCTTCATCTATTCATCCCACTCCCCCACCGCCCCCCCAAGCACCTGGCAACTGCTGATCTTTTCATTGTCTCTATGGTTTCGCCTTTTCCAGAATATCGTATAGTTGGACTTACACAAGATAAAACTTTTTCATACTGGCTTCTTTCACTTAGCAATGTACATTTAAGTTTCCTCCACATCTTTTCATAACTTGATAGCTCACATCTTTTTATTACTGAACAATACTCCATTGTATGGACATACGTAGTTTGTCCATTCACCTATAAAAGGACATCTTGGCTATTTCCAACTTTTGGCAATTATGAATAAAGCTGCTATAAACGTTTGTGTGCAAGTTTTTGTGTGGACATAGCTTTCAGTTCACTTGGGTAGATACCTAGGAGTGTGACTGCTTGACGGTATGGTAAGCCTATGTTTAGCTTTGTAAGAAACTCCCAGGTTGTCTTCCAACGGGGCTGTGCCATTTTGTGTTCGCAAAGCTATCACTTTTGAACTCTTTTTCCAAGCCTACTGATTCCCTCAAAGAGCAAGTCTCAGTTTGCTGGTAAGATGTCTTAAACACCTCGCCAGTGTTCCCAAGCCTCTCTTCATAATAAAAGAGAAGGACTCAGGATCACCTCCCTCTACAGGCAACAGTGTCCAACTAAATTTAATAACATGATTTCTTTCCTTTGTACTCATTTTTACAGTTACCTTTTTGTTTATGGCAAGTGATAGTAGTGTGTCATTTACAGAGAGTGTTTTTAAAGATTTCCTCATCAGACAAATATATGTATAATAAACACGAAGTCCCTGGGTGGTGCAAACATTTAACACTGTCAGCTGCTAACCAAAAATTTGGTGGTTCATGTCCACCCAAAGGCTCCTCAGAAGAAAGACCTACTTAAAAAAAAAAAATCAACCATTAAAAATCCTATGGATCACAGTTCTACTCTGATACATATGGGGTCACAATGAGTTAGAATCAATTGGACAGCAATTGGTTTAAAGTCAACACAAAGTGACATAAAGAAACTATAAAATAAATAAAAGTTCAAGTGGGACACAGGTATGGCAAAAATCATAACGTTGGGGCATGAATGCTTTCAGTTTGGGAAACACCGTCCCAGCTGACCTCCCGGGTCCCTTCTGGAAACATAGACCATCTAGGATTGCACCCCCTGGTTCATGTAGAGTAGACCCAACTGTCTTGAGTGTAGAGGCAGCAATATCCTGAAACTTAGGAGAATGGGACCATCCATTCATCTTTTCTCCCAACAAATATTTATTGAGGGCCTACTACTTGCTCGCTGTTCTTCCAGGTGCTGAAGATACGGCAGGGAAAAAATAGGCAAAATCCCTACCCACATGGAATTTCTGTTCTAGTAGTTTGAGGCAGGACCAGGAGAAGGTAAGGTGAGGGAGACATTTGGGTACAAAATTTAAGGAGGCACAGACTCTCAGGGTCATGAACGACCTGTCCCTGGTTTGAGAAGAGTGTCCCATGATGATCTCAACTTGCCATAGTTGTCATTATTATGGGGTCACAGACCCTGATTAGTTGGTCTTGAGTGGGTCCCCAGAATCAACATTCTGCAAAAGCTCTCCAGATGATTCCCATGCACACCCAGGGCTGAGAACCACTGAGTTACAGACATGGACAGAGAAAACTTTAAGGACTATGGTTTGGCATTTTTCAACGGCTTCTACATTCTTAGTCAATAAGTCAATAAATGTTTGCCATATAAATTAACTAGTGAGTGAACAAGTCAATATTTTGCCATTCACCATAATGGCAATAGCTCCTATCCTCTATGCACTTACTAGGTGTCAGGGGTTTTTCTGAACTCTATACTTCTTGCCTCATTCAATCTTCACAACCATCTACAGGATAGGTATGATTATCATCACCTTGCCTGTTTTGCAGATGAGGAAACTGAGGCCGAGAAAAGCTAAGGAACTTGTCCAAGGCCATCCTGAAAGGCCATGCCCTAACCATTGTGCCCTATTGCTTCTCTATGGGATGGGTCTTGATGCTTGGGCACAGGAGTCAGAGGGCAGGGAGCAGTTTGTGAAAACGGGTGAAATAGGGGGTCATTTGCACCTTAAAGACAGCATATATGAATAGCCATTACTTCCACCAAGAAATGTCTTCTCTCATTCCAAACATGAGGCTCACTCCAGCTTCATTTTGCTTCCAGCTTTGTTAAAGCCATGACGATATAATAATTTCCTCTATGCAGGAAAAGGAGACTCTGGTGGCGTAGTGTTTAAGAGCTATGGCTGCTAACCAAGAGGCTGGCAGTTCGAATCCACCAGGCACTCCTTGGAAACTCTATGGGGCAGTTCTACTCTGTCCTGTAGGGTCACTGTGAGTCAGAATTGACTCAACAGCAGTGGGTTTGGTTTTTGGTTTTATGTAGGGAAATAAGGGACGCCCTCAATGAAATGAATTGACACAATAGCTGCAAACAATGGGCTCGAGCATGCCAACAATCACGAAGATGGTGCAGGACCGGGCAACATGTTGTTGTACATAAGGCTGACGTGAATGAGAGCCTACTCAAAGGCACCTAACAGTGACAACACGCAGGAAAAACAGCAACAGTGCAACCACGATACTACATAATAACTGTCCCCCAGCCCCAGTGTTGGGAGAACCTCAGGGAATGGTGGAGAGTGGGGCAAATTGGTGAGAAGCGTCTGCCCAGTGTTTCCAGGCCTTCAGACTTATCTAAAGAAACACAAAATTCAGATCTGCATGTGAAATCTCTCAATTTCCCTATGGGTATTAATCTGTAAATAACTGCATGGGGGGCCAATGTATGTTTTATAAAGCATGAGTGTGGTTTGTGACCCTTATTTTGGAGGTAAAGCAGAGAGTTGAGGAAAAGGCAAAGCTGGAGAAAAATTCCTCTGGATCTGGTCTAAGATTATTGTGTCACCTGGGATAAGTGCTTGACTTTCCCTGTGCCTTGAATCTAAAGCTGTAAGATAGTTATAACCGTATTATTTATTTATTCTCCAACTTTTGGTGACAATTTTTATATCTTAAACACTGTACCAGATGGGGGGTTTAAAGATGAAATCAATATGCTTATCATCTAGTGAGAGAGAGTGTCAGGAACAGTGAAGTCCAGGTCCACAAGATGAAGGCTGCTATGAAATGAGAATGTCAGGGCAGAAGGGCAAAGCCACAAGTCTGCCTGAAAGAGATGACATTTCAGCAGAACTTGAGGGCTGAATGTGATTCTCCCAGGCAGCAAGAGCAGGAATAAAATTGTTTTTCCTTGATATAAAAGTACTCTGTACAGTAGTACAACATAAATTTTTTATGAGTTTGAGAAACATGCATATACAGCCATAAATTGTAAAGCGTGCAAACTGATACTACAAATCTAAAAATCATCTCTCTTTCATATATTAATTACCTACCACCTGTCTGTCAGTTTGTCGTACTGTGGCAGCTTGCATGTTGCTACGATGCTGGAAGCTATACCATCAGTATTTCAAATACCAGCAGGGTCACCCATGGTGGAGAGGTTTCAGCAGAGCTTCCAGACTAAGACTGGCCAGGAAAAAAGCTTGGCAATCTACTTCCGAAAATTAGCCAATGAAAAGCCCATGGATCACAATAGAATATTGTACAATAGAGTGCTGGAAGATGAGCTCCCTAAGTTGGAAGGGACTCAAAATACACAGTGGCCACAACAACGGACTCAAGTATACTAACCATCATGAAAATGGTGCAGGACTGGGCAACGTTTCATTCTGTTGTACATGGGGTCGCTATGAGTTGGAGCTGATTTGATGGCAACTAACAAGTTTAAAACCAGAGTCTTGGTCCTTTCCCCTGAGCTGTTCCCCCTCTTCTGTCCTACTGGGGTCACGAACGTCCAGGTGCCCATGTGGTACCATTTCTAACTCTTCACTCTTCCTCACTCTTCACCTGCCATTGGGAGAAATGTCTTTTCAATTGACTCTCCTTGCCCACCACCCCCAATCATGCTGTTACTACTCAGATCATCCTTTAGTCTCCTGTATGGACTCTTGCTGCTGTCTTCTAACTGCTTCTCCTGGCTCTTGTCTCACTTCTAGTCAATCTATTGCTGTTTCCAAAACCCAGATCTGACCACATTGTTCTCTGGCCTTAAACTTCCAGTGGCTTCCACTGACATCAGGACAAAGCTCAAGCTGTAGCATAGTGTCTGGATTAAAAAAAAGAAAAACATGTTTTGGAATCCGAACCCCTACCTCTATGGATATGATCCTATTTGGAAATAGGGTTTTCATTGTTACGTTAATTAGATCACAACCAAGTAAGGTGGGTTCTAAATCTAAACACTTCTGGGTATAAAAAGAGCAGATTAAACAGACAGAAACTCACACACAGGGGAAGACAGATGCTATGTGAGGATCCTCTAAAAGCCAGGAAACTAAGGAACACCTGGAGCTACTGACAAGGAAGGAATCAATGAGGCTGAGACCCTGGTTTGGACTTCCAGCCTCCAGAAGTGTGGTATTTGTGTTACAACAGCACTGGGTAACTGAGACACTCAGCACTCACAGTCCTCTACACTCTGGCCCAGCTTACCCTTCCTTCTGCTTTGTCCTTTGGTCAACATGTCCCTAAAATATCTCACAGATACCCTACGTTCCTGCCCACCAAACCCTCCCCAGAACATGCCTGGCACTCTCCCATCTCCGTGGCCTGCCACAGGCTCCTGTCTCATCCTTGCCTGACATCTTGCCATTTTTAGCTGGAGAACCCTGCCCATGCTCAAGTACCCCCTCCTCCAGAAGCCTTCTCTGGCTATCGCCCCTGCCTTCCCCCTGTGTGCCCACCGGGGCCCAGCAAGCTGGGGAGTCAAGACAGGCAAGGTAGGTGGGGTCTTGAAAGTCAGAGAGGGAAAAGTTTTTCTGAAAGTCATTTCTGCAAAAGCCTCAAACCCAGAGAACCCTTTCATTAAGCATGGAGACCCACCCGCAGAAAGAAAGAGAAAGCAATTTCACAGGTTGAGAAAAGACCAGGGGCAGAGAGAATGAAAAGCCACCAGTTGGCAGGAGGTGCTAGGGAGATTCAGCTGGAAACCGAGATCAAATGGGAGGTTGGGATGTTTCTGGGAAGCAGATGGGCCCCAGCCCTGGGTCCGCTGATGCTCCCTTCTGCAAGCCAGAGCAGCCTGTTCTCCAAACGGGCCAGACAACCATGAACCAGCCCTGTCCAGTGCCAACAAAGGGGTGCAGGGGGCCAAGGTGGGCTCCAGGCTATGGCAGTAGGCTAGCCAGCCTAAGGCAGAGCAGGCTCATGGGTGTTTCTGTATAAGAAACTGGGGAGGACAATAAAATTTCAACAGACCACCTCCCTGTCTGCCTTAAACATCCAGACATTTTCTGTTTAAACCAAGTCTCGAACTCAAACGCCTGGGCCATGCAGGTGACAAGGGACAATAATCTTGCCTGGTGGGGACAAGGGTGTCATGAGAAGCAGGTGCCCTCTACTCAGCCCCAGCTGATGGCTGCCAGATCTGTTGATTTTATTGAAATTTTTATGGGGAGTCCATTATTCAAATCTTGGCTCCATTTTTAAAACAGCGTACCAGGTGAAAGGAACAAGGCCACTAGTGTCCGGACTGTGATGTATGAGCTCTGATTGAGCTCATTAATTTGGAGCAAATAAATATGTCCCTTGAGCACATAATTGATAATCTGTCACTTAGTTGAATTTGTCTTAATGTCTAGGTATTTGTTCCTGCAGAGACTGGGCTTCAGGACGCATAACATCCACGAGTATTTCTCTGTGGTTTCCCTTGAGAATCTGTAGTTTTACGTGAGGGCAGTGTCTGCGTTAGGATTATCAATTTATTTTCAGAGCAAAAAAAAAGAGTTCTTAGACATCAGTTAGCCTAGTTTCCCCTCTGTAACTTTACAGATGGAGAAATTGAGGCCCAAAGAAGGGACAGAACAAGCTAGAACTTCCCTCCCCCAGGCTCTTGCCGTCTTTGTGCAGCTCTGGTGTAGTCCCCGATCATGCGCACGCGTGTCTGCGTCCGTGCTTTGCCTGGCGCTTAAGGAGAAGTCCACCGGGTTGCCAGATGTGCCGAGCTCCAGCGACTCCGAGGAAGTGGTTTGCCAGCGCTGAGAAGCAGGCACCGTCTGGGGCGTAATCTGGTCTTCCCATCCGCCACGCCTTTCCGCCCCCAGGAGATAAGAGGCCAGCGTGGAGGAAATGGACGCACAGTCACGCGCCACAGGAGTGGCTTCCTTTGCATTCTTTCATCTGCGGGCTTTGGCATGCCTCCCCTCCCCCTCCAAGTCACATGCGAACCCTGAGCACATCTGTGAGGGAGAGACAGCCACCACTGGTGAGTCCTGGCCTTTCCATCCTCCTCCCGTCTCTTGCTCCTCCCCCCTTTTTCCTGCAGCCTCTGCTGAAAGGAAGCACCAGAACGTGCATTTCTGTTCTCTGTGTTGTTAGGGGCTGTCCGATCTGATTTCCACTCACTGCAACCCCCTGTGACAGAGTAGGACTGCCCCTTAGGGTTTTCTAGGCTGTACTCCTTCCTGGAGCAGATCTCCAGGTCTTTCTCCTGAGGAGTCTCTGGATGAGTTGGAACAGCCAGCCTTTCTGTGAACAGCTGAGCGCTTAGCCATTTTGCCACCAGGGCTCCTTCTCTCTATATGTTAGCTCTTGCATTTTTCTAGAGAACCTGCAAAAGTGTTGGCAATCAGACAGAGTTGGAGAAAAATGTAGAACAAAATTCAAACTCACAAAAAAAGACCAGACTTACTGGTCTGACAGAGACTGGAGAAACCCTAAGAGTATGGCCCCAGAACACCCTTTTAACTCAGTACTGAAGTCATTCCTGAGTTTCGTCCTTCAGTCAAAGATTAAATGGGCCCATGAAGCAAATAATAATACACGTAGCTCAACCATGTATACGAGACTAAGTGGGCACACCAGCCATGGGCCAGAATGAGAAGGCAGGAAGGGACAGGGCAACTGGATAAATGGAAATGGGAAACACAAGGTGGAGAAGGGGAGAACATTGACACATCCTGGGGTTGGCAACCAATGTCACAAAACAATATGTGTATGCATTGTCTGATGAGAAACTGATCTGCCCTGTAAATCTTCATCTAAATCACAATAATAAAAAAGTTAAATAAAAAAGAGGGCAATGTTTAGCTCAAAGGCAAAGGTTCTAATGGTGAAATTGGAGGCCGTTTGCAAAAGGTAAATATCAGACAATGCCTCTTACGGACTCTACTCCAGCTTCTGGGAGGGTTGGCCTGAAACTTAAGGGGACTTTTCAGTCCTCTCCCACATCCCTTTCATTTTCCCATCCACACAGACCTTGCCTGGTGGTTATTGTTAGTCGCCATAGAGTTGGCTCCAACTCATGGCTACCTTATGTATAACAGAATGAAACGCTGCCCAGTCCCGTGACACCTTCAAGATCGTTGCTACAAACTCCCTATATTTACTTTAAAAAAATGTGTGCGTGTGTGTGTGTGTGTGGACAGAGAGAGAGAAACATCTACAGTGCTCAACTCCTCCCAACAATCAACTGCCTTGTAGGTGGCTTTTATTGTCCCCACTTTCCAGATGAGGACCCTGCGGCTCCTCTCCTCCTCTTGGTCCCTTGCCTTCATCTTCTCCCTGTCTTATCCCATCCTCCTTTCCTGTATCAATGTCATCTTCATTTTCGAAGTCAGAGCTGGTCCAGTGTTGTTGGGCTGCACACTGCTGTTCCATGCATGTGGGGCTGCAGGCCTGGAGTCTGCCTCATCATGTGGTGCCCATGCAGTGGGGTTTGTGCCTGGGTGGACATGTGGCCTTGGAAGCTACAAACTGATCTGCTCCTGGGTAGATGTGGTATGCTGCCACAGAGCAGAACCCCGCTGTGGCCAGGCAGCCTGGAGGTGAAGAGCCCGGCTCTGGAGGGAAAAAGGGCAAAGGGGTCCTTGCTGGCTCTGCCACCTCAGACCAGTGAATCCGGCTCTCTGCACCCATCAGATAGGGCAGTAACAGTACTAACCACAGCAGGTTGTTGTGAAAATGAGCTGAGACAATGGAGTGTTTCCAGAGGGACAGGCGCCATAGATGGTAGTTAAAATGATTTTAAAATGATACGTAGATAAGACATTAAATAGCATTGATTCACACAATGAGAACATTATGTCCTTTTTTATTCTCTTTGGATCCTTCTAATTACATCAAGAAAGACTCAGTTTGGTGCTAGTGTATCGCTAACACCTAACACTTGCTAATTATTTTTGTTCTTTTCTCTGTGTTTTGACAATGAAAGAACAGACCTCAAACTCGGAGTCTACTGCAGGCCACAGTATCTAAAAAAATCTAGCTAGAATTAAATAAATGTTTTCTTTTCGCTGAGGTTGCTTTTCTGGTTACTGGTTTTCTATTTACAGTGGTGATATAAAATTTATTTTTCAAGAAATGGATTTAAGTTTTAAAAGCAGGCCTGACTTTGCATTCGCTTGCTGTATGTTCTTGGACAAGTTCACTTGACCTTTCTGAGTCTTAGTTTCCTCAAATGCTACATGATGCTCCTGATAATACTAATCTCCTCAGGTTCTGTAAGGATTCAGTAAGATTATGTACTGTCCCCAACGCAATGTAGGAAATTTACCCTCAGGTATAGGTAGATGGTACTTGGGCGAGGCTTTTTAAGTAATATTGACTCATGCATCAGTTCCCCATTGCACCAAAGACAAAGCCTCAGTTTGGTACTGAGATGGCTTTAAAGCTTCTCTCATACCAATAACCTTCAACTGAGTGGAGAACAAGCCAAGGTTCTTAGGCAGGCAGCAGGGTCCAACTGAAATACTAGAGGGTTGCTTAGAGGGATGCGAAGACTATAGATGGGTAAGGCTTGGGGACAGGACAGGGCCATGGGGACAGTGATGTTTGAGGTTTGAAGTGGGAGAAGATTCCTCCAGGCAAAAACATGTCCTAGACCCCGGGAAGGGCAGTTTCCTAGAATTAGGGGTCTTAGCCTGGTTTGTGCCATGGCCCCCTTTGGTGAAGCCTATCAATCTTTTATCTGAATAATATTCTTGTTGCTGTTATTGTTGTTAGGTGCCATCAAGTTGGTTCTGACTCACAGCAACCCCCATGCACAACAGAAAGAAACACTGCTCGGTGCTGCACCATCCTCACAGTCGTTGCTATGTTTGAGCCCACCGTTGCAGCCACTGTGTCAGTCCATCTCATTGAGGGTCTTCCCCTTTTTTGATGATCCTCTAGCAAGTCTGATGCCCTTCTCCAGGGACTGGTCCCTCCTGATAATATGTCCAAAGTGCATGAGACAACATCTCACCATCCTCCCTTCTAAGAAACATTCCGGCTGTATTTCTCCCCAGACAGATTTGTTCATTCTTCTGGCAGTCCATGGTATATTCATTATTCTTTGCCCACACCGTAATTCAAAGGCATCAATTCTTCTTCGATCTTCCTTATTCATTGTCCAACTTCGATTGAAAATATCATGGCTTGGGTCAGGCACACCTTAGTTCTCACGGTGACGTCTTTGCTTTTTAATACTTTAAAGAGGTCTTTTGCAGCAGATTTACTGAATGCAATACTTCGTTTAATTTCTCGACTGCTGCTTCCACAGGCATTGATTATGGATAATGTTTTTACATGCATAAAATTAAAAAAATAAATTACAAAGAATATAAATTATATTAAATAAAAATTATCCAAGTAATAGAAAAGCTATGGTAATATATGTACTTCTGTTAATCATCAAATAACAAGAATAATGAGGTGAGTCTAACAATTATTGCAAAATCTCAGAATAGAAATGAGCCTCTTTCAAGATAGTCTGTAACTATAATGTGATATGAAAATATCAGTGATTTCTATTCAGGACAAAGTCACAAAACTCACAGATAGTACTGAAAAAATCGTGATTTGTGGCCTACATGCAGAATAGAAGGAAATGCTAACTTTTAGTTAGAAGGTAATAAGAATTAAAAATATGAATTTTTTTTAATTCAAGTTCACAGATTCCCTGAATTTTCTCCATTGACCCCTTATGGGGCTTCTGCTCCATGAAACCAGGTTAAGGAGTCCCATCTCAGAGATCCACCAGCCACCAGTTGCCATTGAGGGGATTCCAACTCACAGTGACCCCATGTGTGTGGGAGTAGGACTGCTCCATAGGGTTTCAATGGCTGATTTTTTGGAAGTAGATTTTCAGGTCTTTCCTCTGAGGCACCTCTGGGTGAATCTGATCCTCCAAACTTTTGGTTAGCAGCCAAGTATGTTAACCATTTGCACCACCCAAGGACTCCATCCCAAATAAAGAGTGCTTTCATTCTCCATGAGCTTATTTCATTCTTAGTTCGTGGGTGGGACAAAGGCCAGATTCTCTCAGCTTCCACCTGAACCCAGACACTGACCTGTAGGCCCAGACAGAGGACAGGTTTCTGGATACCAATTCGACCTTCATTAACCTCCCACCCCAGACATTATGTTAGTGCAGTCACTTGTGAAAGGGAATGATTAAAACAGAAGACAAGCCCATTGTGCTCCAAAAGCTATTCCTTTAGCCTCCTTGCTCCTTTCTCTTTGTTGCACAACAACATGCAGAGCTGGGGGGAGGGCTCGAAACGTAGAAGACCCTCAACCTGTATAGACAGTGGTGTTCTAATCCACAGAGGAGAGCCACTGCCCAGTTCATAGCAGTTTTTTATTAGGTGCCAAAGTAGTTGCTTAATTTTTCTCATCTGCAAACAGGCTTTGGATGGCCAACCTCTTATTAAGAGGCAGCTGTCTTTTCAAAAGCAGTGTGTTCTAATCAATACCATGTGAGCTGGGGTGGGGGGGGTGCCACAGAAATTATAACTGCAGCTGAAAAACCATGACACTTGCAGCAGGCAAACCATGAAGGCCTTCAGGACGGGAATAGTTTCCATGTGATTTGGAGATGAGGACACGCCCTGTGGGCCATGTTCCCCAGCTTCAAAGCCAAGCCACGGGATCTTGGGTTCCAACTTCTGGTGTAGCCGGAAGACAGGAAGAGGCAGAAGAGAGAGAGGCAGGGGATGGCTTAGATGAGCTCTGCCCTGGCATTTTATGACCTTAAAATAAAAAAGATAGAAGGTTAGAAGGATTCTTGCTGTTGCCCACCAACTTTGGAGAAGGGGTCCTTAGAAAAGGAAGTTGTCATTGCTGTTAGGTGCTGTCAAATGGATTCTGACTCATACTGACCCTGTATGACAGGGTAGAACTGCCTCCATATGTAATCTTTAGGGGAAGGACCCCTGGTGGTACAGTAGTTAAGCACTAGGCTGCTACGGAATGGTCTGCCCCTGTAAAGATTGTGGCCAAAAAGCCCTGTGGGGCAGCTCTGCTCTGTCATATAGGGGTCACCATGAGTCAGGATCAACTCGACAGCGCACAATAAGAACAACAACAATCTTTACAGGAACAGACCACCAGGTCTTTTCTTCGGTGAAGCCATTGGTGGGTTCAAACCACCAAACTTTCCGTTAGCTGAGCTCTTAATTGTTGTGCCACGAGAGCTCCTTCGAAAAGAAAGTGTTTCTGCAAATTGAAATTTCTCATATTCTGGTGACCCCCACTTAGGCTTGCCAGGTAAAATACAAGATGCTCAGTTAAACTTGAATTTCAGATAAACAAGGAACAATTTTTTGGTATAAGTATGTCTGGTGTAGTATGCTAAAGATATACTAAAAAGCATTTATTGTTTATCTGAATTCAGGTTTAGTGGAGTGTCCTGTATTTTTATTCGCTAAATCTGGCAACCCAGTGGATCCTTTGGATCTTTGTGCAGAAACACTGGACCAGCCTGTGATATATATAGGTTAGCTTAGAGACGGCTCTACAGCCAGCACAGTGGTTACCAATGTGGACTCTGGAGTCTGAAAGACTTAAAGTGCCTTCCAACTCAGCTTTGTCACTTCTTGGTAGGTTGATCCGGAGAGACTTACTTGGATTCCCAAGGCCTCAGCTTTGTCCTTTGCAGAATGTAGGGACTGAAAATCACGGCTGATATTCAGCCATATCCAGTGGTACGACCTGTACCAGTTGTTTAAAAGTGGGAGCGCTTCCCAGGCCAGTTGGTAACTAGTCCCCAAGTGCTACCCTCTGTTGTACCAGCTACCCTGGCTTGTCCCGTGTCCCCCATCCATACCTCTCCTCATGTAGCAACAAAAATTTGGCACAGCCAAGGGTGTCTGGGGCCCTGCTCCCATGCTCTGGCCAGGTTCCTTTCTGGTTGGCAAGTATAGGTGGCTTATTGATAGTTACACACATTGACTATCACTCCAGTTAGGAGTCATCTTAGTCAGTGTTCTCTAGAGACACAAAATCAGTGGTATATAAAATGTGCAACGGTTAAAGGTTCGGCTGCTAACTGAAAACTTGGTGGAAGATTACAATCTAGAATACCCGAGGGGCAGTTCTACTCTGTCCCATGGGATCACCATGAGTCAAAACTGACGCACATACACATATATACACATACTTATATATACATACACGTACATATATGTACATACACACACACATATACACACACATAGGTATACACACACACATATATCACATACATATATATAGAGAGAGAGACTGTTTACTTTAAGGAATTGGCTCATGTGATTGTGGGGGTGCTTGCAAGTCCCAAATCCATAGGTGAGGCAACTAGAAGAGTGAAGAGAATCAGAATGTTCTGTCAAAATGTCATTTATAGTCTGGAGGTAGAACACACCCCAGGGGAACTCCCTTTTGGCTCTTAAGGCCTTCAACTGATTGAGTCCTGCCCATGCTATGGAAGGTAATCTGCTTTACCACACCAAACCCACTGCTTTTGAGTCTGTTCCTACTCAGGGCAATGCTATGGGACAGACTAGAACTACTGCATGGGGTTTCCAAGGCTGTAATCTTCACGGAAGCAGACTGCCACAACTCTCTCCCCTGGAGTAGCTGGTAGTAGGTTTGAATTGCTGACCTTTTTGTTAACAGCCAACCGCTTAACCAATGTACTGCCAGTGCTCCATATATATATATATATATATATACACACACACACACATATGGAAACCTTGGTGGCGTAGTGGCTAAGTGCTACGGCTGCTAACCAAAAGGTTGACAGTTGGAATCTACCAGGTGCTCCATGGAAACTTTATGGGGCAGTTCTACTCTGTCCTGTAGGGTAGCTATGAGTCGGAATCAACGGCAATGGGTTTGTTTATTTATGTATATATACTACACACACACACACACGTGTACATACACATGTCACATATATATAGAGAGGGAGAGATTGATTTACTACAAGGAACTGGCTCATGTGATTGTAGGGGGGCTGACAAGTCCCAAATTCATAGGTCAGGCAATTAGAACAATGAAGAGAATCAATGTTCTGTCAAAATGTCCGTTTATAGTCTGGAGGCAGAACACACACTAGGGAAACTCCCTTTTTGCTCTTAAGGCTTTCAGTTGATTGAATGAGTCCTTCCCATATTATGGAAGGTAATCGGCTTCACTTGAGGCCAATTGATTTCATCACCATTAACCACTTCATAACAGGAACTAGACTAGTGTTTTACCAAACAACTGGGCATCACAGCCTAGCCAAGCGGACACATGAAATGAACCATTGCTGGAGCACCCGCCTCAAGTGGTTGTTGTGAAGGTTAAATTAAATAATGTGGAAAAACAGTTTGATACAGGGCCTGGCCAGTGGATGAAAGGAAAGAAAGAGAAAAAAAGAGAGATGAGGGAGAGAGGGAGGGAGGGAGGGAGGGAGGGACAGGGGAGAAAGGAAGGAAGGAAGGAAGAAAGGGAGGGAGGGAGGGAGGAAGGAAGGAAGGATGGAAAGAAGGAATTATGTACTAGTTATATAGGGAGTCTGGTTTTCCTTGTACCTGGCAAAACCTCTCCCCGCCCACCACCCTCCCGTCTCTCATAAGTTAAAATCACTGATTTTACTGGCTTTAAGGTTCCTTAGATATCATTCTAGTTTAATTCTTTCCACATAATTTACTGACTTACCTAAACAAGGCCATCCTTGTGTATTGGAGAATTGGTCTGAGGGATCATTGGAAAGATCTTTTGCTCAAAAACATTCCTTTCATCCAACTGCTACAATGCCTGAAATTCCACCATTAGCATTTCAGCCATCTTTTAAAATTGAACTAAGGCTTATCAAGATGTTTCTCAAAACCCCCCCTCTTTAAGCTGGGAAGGACTCAGAGTCAGCCTGTGAGCCTTAAGCAAGGTGGTTTAAAAAGAGACAGATTTTAAAAGAAGCTGAAAGGAGACTGAGGACTTGCCAAAGATGCACGTGGTCAACTTTAAAACTTTGTGACAGGCTGGCTATGCATTAAATTGTCCCACTGGGGCAGTTGTACATTTGTGCTGTTGCATAATAGAGAAGACTAAAAGCATAAATACTAACTGATCCTTTCATTCAAAAGGACTTCTGACAAGCAAGCCAGACCCCTGGCTGCTGTCTTATGCTAAGCAATGCTACAAGTCTTTCTTATATTCTCAGTGGAGGGTTTTTCAACTGGGTGGATGGAAATCTTTTTCACACATCTACAAAGCCTGGGTGGTAATAACAAAGCTTCCAAATATCCTGGGGCAAAAATATGGCTGGAATCATATCTATTCGTATAAGCAAATTGGTTCCACCATTTGGGTTAAGGCTAACTGTTGGAGTCAACAGCCCTTGTGTTTGGATGGCTCTTGATCTGCAGCCATTTTGCAATATTTTGAGGACAGTTGGAGAGTGCTGGCCAATTGCTGTCGTAGACTAAATTGTTTTCCTCATAGAACATAATAGCTACAACCTCCAGTAACGTGACTGGGTAAATTTGAAAGATCAGGAACTAAAGAAAGAAGAAGGAAGCTCTTAAGAAAACGGGTTAAAATTCTAGCATTTGTCTTCAAAGATCAATAATTGTGACTTACTAACGACCAATTGCTGATCACTAAACAAAGAAAGGTTTCCCCACCAGAGTCTAATTAGTTCCATTGTCTTTTTCTCTGAATTCCATTGTATTCCACTCTACCCATCGGCTGCCTGTTTTAATTAATTTTTTACTACATTCAAAGGTTTTGCTTGTGTGTCTCTCTGTTTGATTTACATTCCTTTTTGCAAATAAATAAATAAATATCAAAGCTAATGAGGCTCTGAAGATTTGAGATGTAAATACCATATGCAGATTCTTTTTTGGATCCCAGATCAGCGGAAGACCAAAAATAACACTTGGAAGTTTGATTAAGAAATCTCAGGCTCCCCCTTCCATGCCTTCCTCCAGATAGTCTTTCTGCTGGCAATTTCAGTTATTTGACAAAAAAAAAAAAAAAAATCATGCCCCATACACCCAAAACCCCAGGCATAAGTTCCTTTCAAGAATGGCTCAATGGGTACAGAAGGTGCTGAGTTGCTATTTAAGACCCGTCTCCAACTGATGAGGTCACACCTATCATGAGGGGTTTCCTTTATGGGTGCCTAGGTACACACACCTTCTACATTACACACACACTTTCACAGATACACACGTACACACTAACACACCCTCATATAGAGACACACATTCTACATAACACGTACACACATATTCACATGCACCAAATGAACGCACACACATATACAAACTCACAACACACACATTTCGCATTCAGACACACACGCATACTCTCATACACATTCAAAATCATACTCACACACACAGGCACACACAGTTATACTCACCCAGTCTCACCCACACATTCTCACACACTCACACAATGCTCTTACACACTCACAAATGCAAACTTGCAACACACATTTTCACACTCACATGCACCCACAAACTCACACACTCCTACCCACACATGCTCTTACACTCATGCACACACACAAACTCATGAACTCATGCACCCTCACACATAAACTCACACATGCACGCACACACACAAACTCATACACACATGCACACACAAACTCATACACCCACACACACAAACTCATGCACACATGCACACTCACACACAAACTCACACTCATGCACACACACAAACTCACGCACACTCACACACAAACTCATGCACACTCACATGCACTCACACTCATGCACACACACAAACTCACACTCATGCACACACATGCACACAAATTCATGCACACATGCACACTCACACACAAACTCACACTCATGCACACACACAAACTCATGCACACATGCACAGACAAACTCACACTCATGCACACTCACGCACAAACTCATGGACACATGCACACACACTCATACACACACAAACTCCTGCACTCATGCACACTCACACACAAACTCATGCACACTCACACACAAACTCACACTCATGCACACACACAAACTCATACACTCATGCACACCTACATACTCATACACACATGCACACACACACTCATGAACTCATGCACACATACACAAACTCGTGCACACATGCACACACAGACTCATGCACACATGCACACTCACACACAAACTTATACACTCATGCACACACACACAAACGTATACACTCATGCACACACACACTCATACACACATGGACATACACACAAACTCATACACTCATGCACACTCACACACACTCACACTCATGCACACACACAAACTTAAATACTCATGCACACACACTCATACACACATGCACACACCCACACACTCATACACTCATGCACACACACTCATACACACGTGCACACACAAACACACACACGTTTTCCCACACACCCAACACATGCCTGATGTTCTGACCAACCAGTTTCCAGTTTGAAACCTAGGCCACGTACAGCACACTGTCCAGTACTCCGGTACTCACACCCCCAAAGAGATATCTACGAGACATTCCAGGACCCGCTCCCGGCGGGCGTCTCGTGGGCCCATTGGGGGTGCTGTTATTAAACTGCATCAAAAGAGCCTTCATTGTGCAATCTGCTTTTGCTGGGGCTCTTTGTATCCTTTACTGAGAAAGTCTGATTCATTTCCCAGAAATGTTCATCTGCTATTAATCTTTAAGGATCTAGTTAGTGTTGTGATATTTTCAGATATTGTTTTCGAGCGGTGGGAGGCAGGGAAGGGCAGATTTCAAGTGGCTGTCCCCTGGCAGTTTCTGCGATTACTCAGTGCTTATAAGCAGCTCAGAGCCGTGTGACAGCATTTCCATGCGAGGGACTTACAATCATGTTTCATTAATTCGACGCGAATGAAGCCTCATTTCTGGCCTTGAGGAGCTTAAGATTTATGTGAAATTAATAACAGAACAGATGTCTTCACAATTTGGTTCCTCTGGAAAAAGAAGAAGAAGGGGGGCGGAAAAAAAAAGAACCTGATTACTTTGAAAACTTCAATGCTTTAAAATGCAGACCCAGGGAGTTTTTACTCCAGGGTAAAGGATGGTGCCTTGATATCGTCCACATCGCAGAGCTAAGTGGAATTTAAATGTCAGATTAATATTAAATAGTCATATTCCCCATTATGACATATAATAAACAACAGCTTATTACTTTCATTAATAAGATGTGTTGGACATTTAAACTAAAGCTTCCCAGATAAAGCCAGCACCTCGTGAGCAGAGGTGCGGGAGAGACCCAGGGGACGGATGGGGGAATATGCAGGCAGCCTGGTTTTTAGCTTGGTTTCTGATAATTTAATCATCCTTTCCTCCCAGGAAAACAAAATGCATCTGTGCTCACACAAACTCACTGGTTTATAAAGGAGCTGCGCCATCTCCTGCGGACTTGTGTGCCGGAGGTCAAATGTTCTCTATCCCACAGGACACCCTCAGTCTTGGCTTATTTTATTTTTGCCTCTTGCTTGAAATCCAGTTTCTTTACCCAGGCTTCTGCCAGACTCGATGCCTCTCGAGCTGAATTTTAACACTCCCCTGGGCTCCAGGATGACCATGGGGCATTGGGGGCAGGGATTTCACTTCTCTGAGTCCTAAGAGGGAAGAAGTGCAATGGACGGATTACCCACATGCATGTTGTTCTGCCACGAGTTGGGGGGAGAGAGAATAAAGACCCCCAGGCACAGGGCCACAAGGTTCCCTCTGCTCAGGCTGAGCAAGTTAATGATGGTTGCATTGGGTATGGGTAGCGTAGAATTGAATGGCAAAGCCCAGCGTTACATATTAGGTTCTAGAATCCAGTACCTACGCCACTGTAATGACCCTTTTCTCTATTTCAAATGTGCTGTATGTTGTT
The DNA here is from genome assembly GCF_024166365.1 of Elephas maximus indicus. Lineage (NCBI taxonomy): Eukaryota > Metazoa > Chordata > Mammalia > Proboscidea > Elephantidae > Elephas > Elephas maximus. Next base: position 22,014,765 of record NC_064839.1, read on the forward strand.
GAAGCTGTCACCTTCCCCACTTGCCCGTCTTCTACAAGATAGTTGGACCAAACCATCTAAAAGCTTCTCACGTTAACATTCGCTGTTTACTCTGAATTTTGGCTTTTCCAACTCGTTATTGTTAGGTGCCTAACAACATTATAGACTCTGGCCCAAGAACAATTATACTTCAATTGACAAGGGCTAAGTTTAACTCGAGCCTTCTCCATTTTTCTCTGCCTTCCAAACCCCTCACAACCTCAGATTTGACCTACACACAGTAGGTCCTCAGTAAAGACTGCTGAGTAAATGGATATCCATGACTCAACCTGAAGGTGAATCTGGTGGAGCCACTTGCTTCCACCCACTTCTTCCAATGGTAGGTCCTGAACAGTCTTCCCACCTTCAGAAAGAGGGAAACTGGGTAGAATCAAATGACGCTTGGGTAAGTTATTTAAACTTTTTAAGTCTCTGTTTCCTGGTCAGTAAAATAGGGATAATAATAACTAAAACCAAAGCCAGTGCCGTTGAGTTGATTCTGACTCATAGCGACCCTATGGGACAGAGTAGAACTACCCCATAGAGTTTCCAAGGAGCCCCTGGTGGATTTGAACTGCCAACCTTTTGGTTAGCAGCTGTAGCACTTAACTTCCCCTTGGAGATCAGTAAATGCTGTTTGAATTGAACCGAGTTTTTATTAGCAAAGGAAAAAGAACTCTCTTGGTCACAACTGAGACAAATAAAGATGGGAGGCAGGAAAAGGCGCCAATGTGGTGGCCCTGGGCTGGGTGATGGGGGAAGAACAGGAAGTGGAAATATTGGGGGTAGGCAGGGGATGGAGCTTGTTTTATTTATGACTTACAGATTTGTGGCCTGGAAGCTTTTTATACTTTTATGCCACTCTGAATTGGGGTATAGGTAATACTGAAGACCCCTGGTGATGCAGTGGTTCAGTGTTTGGCTGCTAACCAAAAGGTCAGTAGTTCAAACCCACCAGTTGCTCTGTGGGAGAAAGATGTAGAGATCTGCTTCTGTAAAGATTACAACCTTGGAAACCCAATGGGGCAGTTCTACTCTGTCCTTTAGGGCCACTATGGGTTGAAATTGACTTGAGGGCACACAAAAACAACTCAACAACACGTGTATTTGTGATTTTGTGAGCTTTTAGACCCATCAGTCTATTTGTATCTCTGTATTTCTAATAGTGTGAATGTGTGTGTATTGTATGCATAAACCAATTGCCAACCAGTTGACTCCTAGTCATGGTGACCCCATGTGTGTCAGAATAGAGCTGTGCTCGATAGGGTTTTCGATGGCTGATTTTTGGAAGTAGATCACCAGACCTTCCTTTCAAGGTGCCTCTGGATGGAGACAAACCTCCAACCTTTTGGTTAGCAGCCAAGGCATGTAAAAATGGTGTGGTGGAGGCATCTGACCTCCTTTAACTTTACAAGGGGGAAGGAGAATCAAGATCAGCAGCCCAAGGTTGGTTCCTATGAGGAGGAAGTCAGACATGACTCCTCTCTCTGCCATCTTCGCCAATCCTGACACCGTTCGTCCCTCCCATGGCACTTTCTACTTCTCTGCTGGGCACGATACTTCATTGCAATGGCCACACAGAACTCACAGACCATACTTACAATTATGGAGTTTATTAGCGAAGTAGCAGGTTACAGTTCAGGTTCAGGAACGCTCAGGATACAGCTCTTCCGTCAGGACAGCCTCTTCCCAGCCGTGCCCGCAAGCGTGCCTCTCCCAAACCTGGTAAACACCAAAACCCATTGCTGTCAAGTCTGTTTCGACTCATAGTGATCTCCTAGGACAGAGCAGAATTGCCCCATAGTTTCCAAGGAGCGCCTGGTGGATTTGAACTGCCGAACTTTTGGTTAGCAGCCATAGATAGCACTTAACCACTACGCCACCAGCATTTCCCTTAGTAGCTGCTGCTATTTCAGCAGCCTCCATTTATTTCATTGTTTGAGGGCTATAAAAAGATTTCAAACTAACATTGCTCCCAGTGCTTGTGGGAGCCAGTCTGCACAAAATTTAGATGATATAGATAAAACTATTTCGGTACACAACAAGGGCTATAAGCACACACCAATCAGAGAGCTGCCTCAATCTCGTGACGTGGATGAAAAGCCTGAGGGAATACTCAAGTCATGTGCCTCTGTTCATGTTTCCACCACCAAGAGAGAAAATAATTTGAATACCAAAACTGGATATAAAAATGCATAGCTCTGAAAGCAGGAACATGTAACATGAGAGTTGAGAAAGTTCTCATGTGAGATGCAATTTCTAGTACATGTGGACCCATGCCCAGCTAGGACAGCCTCTGGAACTTACTGCTAAAGCTAAGGTTGTAACTTTACAGTGATGACCACACAGCTGCCCGCTCAACCTAAACCCCCTACCCCCACCCCTTTACAGCAGCAGTTTTGACTACTGGTTCTTGCCTTGTGTTTGAGGTGATCCTGGGACCTTCCTTCTTGTATGGGAAAGCCTGAGTACCCTTTAATCTTCTTAGAACAAAATCCACTGAGCAAAATTATCATTTGATATGGCTGCACTTAGCCAATAGAAACTCATAAACCGTCTTAACATCATAATGCATTGTAAAAAAGACTCGCGAAGTATCATGAAACACATGAGAACCCCAGGCTTCCATTCATCTCTTGCTTTATGCCAGGGCAGCATATTAAAGTGATTTCAACTTCAGAGCAGAGCTCCCCAAAGAGTGCTCCAGTCTTAATTAAAATGTCAATGAAATATAAAAGTGCATAAGGGATATTTTCAAAATCATTCCCTTTTAACTTCTGTTGGCTAGCAGTTCCTTCCCTCAAGCTTGCCTGCTTGCCGGCTCAGTTCAGGTACCTGAGCCACCCTTCTTTTCTGCCATGAGAGACCCATTGTCTAGACGCTTACCATTCCCATGGGGGACTGGAGGGAGGTGGGCTGCAGATGCCTGCTTAAAGCGACTCTGTATCTTGAGCTGCCTGAGTTAGAACGCGTGGGTTAACATCCCCTGGGTGCACAGCCCAGAACTGCAGAGCAAAGAATGGATGGAAAGGGAGGCGGAAGTAAGAGGAGAAAACACCAGCCTCAGACTGACTAGGGGCAGCATCACTGAACCCGGGGAACAAGAGTGACACAGGATTTAATTAACTCAGGAGTCACCAATGCAGATATCTGTAGAACTAGACAAGTGATGTAAGTGGAGAAGTGGAAGAGGTGCAGGGTAATAGGAAATGGTGGGGACTGTGGTGAATTAGAAATTATTCTCCTCTTGAGAGGGGCAGTTGATACTCAACTTCAAGGTTGTTTCCTTGTGGGAATGCAAGCCTGGTGTCACCAAGAAAACTTCTGATGTTTTCAAGAAAAGCCAGAAATTAGCATTTAAAAAAAAAAAAGTAAAATCTCCTGGTTTTAAAGTGTTGGCTACTTATTAAAATGTTTAAAACCAATTTGTAAGTCAACAGTATTGTCAAAATAAAACAAGTCCATGGATCAACTTTAGCCTTCAGAGTGTCAAATCACACTCCTGGGAGGGGGATATTAGGTTTCAGCCTTGTCCATTACCTTGATTTCAATATCCACCCATCCATGCATCTATTTATGCATCCATCCATGCACCCATCCATCCATGCACCCATCCATCCATTCATGCATCCATCCATGCATCCATCCATGCATCCATCCATCCATGCATCCATCCATCCATGCATCCACGCATCCATGCATCCATCTGTGCATCTGTGCATCCGTGCACCCGTGCACTCGTGCACCCATCCACCCATCCACCCATCCATCCATGCACCCATCCATCCATTCATGCATCCATCCATGCATCCATCCATGCATCCATCCATGCATCCATCCATCCATGCATCCATCCATCCATGCATCCACGCATCCATGCATCCATCTGTGCATCTGTGCATCCGTGCACCCGTGCACTCGTGCACCCATCCACCCATCCACCCATCCACCCATCCACCGATCCATCCATCCATCCATCCATCCATCCACCCACCCACCCATCCATCCATCCATCTATTCATCCATCCATCCGTGCACTCATCCATCTATTCATTCATCCATCTGTGCACTCATCCATTCATTGAATATTCATTCATTTCTTCAGGTGCAAGGTAACGTGATAGAAACAAGAACAAGTCTAACCCCAAGTCCAACCTTCTGCCAGCAGTCCATTCTGAGCCCATTCTTGACTTTAGAGAGGGAGGCAGCCAAACATAGTTTATCAATAACGTGCATTTTTTAAGCAACAGACTAGGGATAAAAAGTCAAGGTCTCTAGACCTATCTTGGTCTCTAAATTGCATGTAAACTTGGGCTAATCCCGTCCCTTCTTTAAGCTCCTCTTTCCCCCTAGCACAAACTGGAGAGCCTTTTATGAGCCTTTCAATTCTCAGATCCCACAATGACCATTTCTGGTCTGATTCTTGACCCCATCTCAAGCCCAAGGCCAATGCTAAGCTCTGCCCTACCATCATCTATGTTCGATGAGCTAGTCTTAATAGCCTCACCTGCCATACTCTGCCCTTGACTTTCTCCCTGCCCTCTACCTGGACCATGATCATAAGAAATGCCTCTACAGTTGCTGGAATTGCTGCATTTTATGCCTTTAGCCAAAAGGAAAACATAGGAAGGTAGCAGCTATCATCTCCTCAAGACAGAAGTGGCTCCCTGGGCTGCAGAGAGAGAGAGAGAGCTATTACTAAGGGGTGGGGGGGTTTCTCCTGTGTCCCATGGCAATTCCATCTTGCCCTTATGATGGCAGGTGGTGGAGGTTCGGGGAGTGTTTTAGTCATAAGTGGAAGGTGGGCCCGGCTTTGTAGCTAGTGGCCTTTTGTGCTGTTGGTGTGAGGACCCAGGGAGGATGCCAGTCTTAAATATCCCCCACCTGATGCCACTGACAGTTCCTGAAGACAGGAGTCTCAACTGCTCACTTCTATGTCCTAATTCCCTGGTGCAGAGACTGCACATAGGAGAAGCTCAATAATGCTGACTCACTGGGGAAAAAAATCACTTTGTGGATGGGGACTTAAGGACCAGAGAAGAAAATAGACTTGCCTGAAGCCTGTTCCTCTATTCTCTCTCCCACTATCTACATGCACACTCACGCACACATGGAAAGACACACAGGCACACGCACGGACACATGCATTCAGACACCAGATATGCATACACGCGTGCATGTACAAACACACATACAGACACACGGGCACTCACACACAGATACACATGCACAGACACAAACACACCCACAGATACATACACAGACACATGCTCACACACACCAGTGCACAGACACACACAGACACACACACTTGCCATCAGAATCTTTTCCCAATCTTTGGCTCCCGGGAGCCACTAATGTAGCAACAATTCACTCAACAATTGACTCCAGCTCATCACCCCAGGTCCTGGAGATGCCCTTTCTCCTACACCTCTGTCCAAAGTTACCTGTCCTCAGGTTTGTGCTAAATATTTGACTCTCTGATCATCTCATTCAAGTTACCCGGCCCCCGCCCCCACCCCAAGGAAAATTCTTGCTTTACTAAGAACTCCTGGGCCTCAGGCAAAGGGATAGGTTTGGGAGGACATGTCAACTGGTGGTGAGAAGTATTCTTGTCATTCCTGAAGTCACATCCTTGAATATGCATTTCACTTCCATCGAGGCACAAGCAGGGAACACCCAGGTCATGGGTGCACCTAGCCTTGACCTAAGACTGAGTAATAAAGGATTAGCTCGTTTATGTCTATAGTTGTAAAACTGCAACTTTGCTTCTAGGCTGTGCGTTACTAAATGCTCAAGATGGTTAGACCAGGAATGTGTGCTCTCTCTGCCTGTTTCTCTGAATTTAAGCTTTCCGTTTTCTTTATCTACATATCTTTTCTTTGTGTCTTAGGTTATGGGTCTGTACACGTCTCCTGCACACGGTCACTGATTTGAGGACTTCCATGGTCTGTTTTCTGATCCTTCAGCCTGGGGCTTTATTCAACTGCTTTTCAAAACACCTCGCTCTGCTTGTCTCCACCGGATAACTTGACCATAATATTAACACGTGCGTCTTTTCAACTAGTTCAAACATTCCTCTTTCAAGGTGCTAGCTGCCTTTTTGGGGGGACGCAGGGGTGGGAGAGACATGCACAGGTTTGCTCTGTCTTTGTTATTTGCTGAGAAATAATGCATATTTTGTTCATCTTATCTGCCTTTCCAGCTTTCAATCAATAGCAGAGTGTTTTTATCCAAGAACTAACCAAATGGATGCAACAGATTCTCCGTGAATTTTACCATTATGACATCGTCTGAACAGATAATCCACAAAAATACTTCAGATTTCTTAAAAGTGAATTTAATTATAGGTAGTAATGTGTGCCGGAGAGTTATTATTATGAAAAGTCATGTTCTGTAAGCCTGAAATGACAGATTATATTTCAAAGGCTTATTGTAGAGGAATTAAAGGGCCCAATTTATTAGTTGTAAATGTCTGGTTATTGCAGCTTTGCTTTAAAAAAAAACACATACACGATCACAGCATATTCTAGCTGGATTTAGTGTATCTAATCCTTTCTACGAGAAGCGTATTTTGCACCAGAAGCTGCCACTGTGTTAATTTGTTTGTGAGACAGAGACAGGCAACTAATCTTTATCTTCTGATCCCTGAATAGCAATAATTTAAAGTACTTTGTGGGCATCTTCTGTGCCCTTCACTCCCATCCCTGCAAAATGATTAAGAAGTTGACATGTATTGATGAGCAGAAATACTATTGTCGGGAAAGAAATGAAGAGGACTTCATGGTTTCCTTTTCCTGGATTTGATGGGAAGGGTGAGGTGGGAGGTGCAGACATTGCTAAGGATCTGAGACTGGGCCAAACTGATTCATGCAACAAATATTTATTGAGCACCTACTATGTCCTAGGTACCATGCTAAGTACATCATATGTATGATCTCAAGCCTCTCAGACCAAGCCCTGGATATAGATATAATGTAAACTTTTTTTACAGATGGGGAAACTGAGGCTCAGAGAGATCATTGCACAGCTTGCCCAGAATAACTGAGCTCATGAGTGGCAGAGCCAGAACTTGAACCCAGGTCTGTCTGGCCCCAACACCTGTGTTCTTATCACAGCCTCCCCTTTCCCCGCCCATGTGGGAGTCACAGGCTAGCTGGAGAGAAGAGTGGTCCGCAGTTGACATTAACCACTGTGAGAGAGCTATGTTTATACTGCTCTGGAGGGCAGAGGGGAGGATGAAGGGATTATTGTGCTGTTGGGTCAGAGTGGGAAGGGGGGCATCAGGGGAGGCCAAAAAGGATTGGATGAGACTTTGTAGACATGACATTGAGCCAGGTCCTGAAGGATAAGTGGGTTCCTCCAGACAGAGGAATCCTGAAGAGCATCCCCCATAGGAGGAGGTCCGAAAAGTGGACAGGTTCTGAGATGCACCAAGACATATCCTATGTTTGCAAATGGGTGACAAGGGCTCAGGCTGTAAGAGGGCAGGGAGAGGGTGTGAGGCAGAGGTAGGAGGTTAAGACTGGGCGAGGTGATGATGAAGAGACTTTAGTGCTAGACTAGGAGCTTAGAGTTTCTCCTAGACAATAGGGGAGATATAGATGGTTAATGAGCATGAGTTGGTGGTATTGGGAAGAGGTCACCCACTCACATGGCTACAGGGGCCGGGCAGGCAACAAACGTGAGTGAAGTGGACTTGGTGAGAGACAGAGAGAGCACACCCTGTCTAAAGGAGTAGCTGTCACTTGGCTTCAGTCAACTGTGGACAATGAAACCCATATCTCCCAACTTATTAAGAGATGTGAGAAATATTTACAACTTGGTCTACTGATAATCGGGGTTGTTGCCCCAATTCTCCATCTCTTTCTTTACACACACCTTTTGCAATGTGACTTTGCACCCCTCCCATTGAGTAGCAGAGTCTGTTTCCTCACCCCTTGAATCTGCTTGGACCCAATAAAGGTGGCAGAAGTGACAGAGTGTGTGTTCTCAGCCTAGGCTTCAAATAGCCTTGCATGCTTTCTCTCCCTCGGAAGACTGCCTCCACCATGAGGACAAACTGGGCTAGCTTGCTGGAGGATCAGAGACCACATGGAGCAGGGCTACCTTATCCCAGCCAGGCTGGCCTAGAGTAGCCCACCCCCAGCTGACCCACCAGCTCTGGAGACGAAACAGTTCAGCTGAGACCAGTCAAGCCCAACCCAAATCAGCAAAACCACCCAGGAAGCCTATAGACTAATAAAAAAATATATATTTTTTTAAGCCACTAACTTTTGGGGTAGTTTGTTAGGTAGCAATAGTTAACTGATATAACAACTAATTCATGTTTTAAAAAACAAACCCTCCGAGGGTGCCAAGACCATTTGATGGGGGACAGAATAGTCATTTCAACAAACAGTGTTGGGACATTGCATAGTTGCATGCAAAAGAATGAAGTTGGACCCCTCCCTCACGCCATATACAAAAATTACTTCAAAATGGATCAATGACCTAAATATAAGAGCTAAAACCATAAAACTCTTAGAAAATGTAGGGGTAAGCTTTTATGTCCTTGGATTTGGACATAGAGTCTCAGATAGGACACTCAAAGCACTGGCAACAAAAGAAAAAAAATAGGTAAATGAGACTCCTCAGGGTTTCATCTGGCCCCTGCCTGGACCTCACAGGAGATACCTACAGCTAATGGTGTGCTCTCCCCCACCCCTAGGCATGCTGAGCCCACATGTCTGTGCCTGTGTGTGCTGCTCATGTCCCAGCCCTGACTGGCAGTGGATCTTCTGACCAGCTGCTTCTAGCCTGGGGCAGGTGGTCAGCGCCACCACCCCAATGCAGATACTTGTCTGATCAGACCTGCCCTGCGGGGTTTGGGTTCAGGGTGGAACAGTGGTGTGCGCACAGCCTCCACACCCCAGGCAGGTAACGTAAAGGTGTGAAGTAGCTGGATGTAACTTGGTGGTTGATGGAGAGAGGTCAGTGGTGAGCTGGGAGGGAAAAAGGGCAGCTACTAGTTGTTGTCGTTAGGTGCCATCGAGTGGACTTTTGACTTATAAACATTCCATGTGACAGAGTAGAACTGCCCTGTAGGGTTTCCTAAGCTATAATCTTCATGGGAGCAGATCGCCAGGTCTTTATCCCGTGGAACTGCTGGTTGGATTCAAACCGCCATCCTTTCGATTAGCAGCCCAGCACTTAACTGGACCTCCATAGAGATGCTGGTCCACAAATGCCAGATATTCTGATTTTCTTAAGGAAGAAGCTAGAAATTCCAACTTTATTTTAAATCTCTCCCTTTTTAATTACAACATGGTTTGAACACCCTGTGGACCAAACAGAACCCGCCTGCAGGCTGCACTGGGTCCTCCCACCTGCAGGGTGCGCTGTCCGGCCAACAGGACAGAGTTCTCACTCCAGGGCTTGAGGACATGACACTCAGGCCTCATGGCGAACTGTCGATCTGGGTCCTGGACCTGATCGCGACTATGTCACCAAGGTTGAGCTGCCGGCTCGACAGGCTGAGTGTTAATTAGAAATGGTCCCTCTCTGGGCAGGTGCGGCATCATGTGTGTGGGGGCGTGTCTTCGCTGGAGGTAAGCTCCATGTGACCCACCCACCCCCCCCCCCACCAGGGCCTTTTGTTCAAGGCTAAACTGGACACACATCACTGTGTGAACCAGCCCAGGCTTTCCTGACCCCACGCCAGCCCGAAATATTCTTCCCCTTCCTCAGCCTTCAAGGCTCAGCTCCAAGGAAGCTGCTTCTTCTGTGAAGTCCTCTTTGATTCCCCTCCCTGACTGAGATCACTCCTCCTGAGCCCCTTGAAAACTGGGAGTACCCCCTCTTCCTTTTCTGCCTTGTCCTGGGGGTTTCTCAACAACTGTCAGGCATCCCCAGCAGACTGTGGACTCCTCCATGGGTGGGGAGGGTACTCACCTGTGACCCCCCAGCTTGGCCCAGGGTCTGGCACCTAGTGGGTGCTCATGGCTGTGCTGCAGGAGCCAAGGGTGAGAGATGCCACCTTAGAGCAGGTGTTGGAACAGCAAAGCCCTGAGAGGATCTCATGGGGAAGGGGGGACCTAGAGACTTAGAAAAGATGCAGGCCTCCCTGACCCCCGGTTCACACAGCTCAAGGTGATTTGCCTGATAAATATTTCCTAAGGAAGCTGAGGAATTGCCCCCAAAGTGCACTTGGAGGCAACTGGAGCCCAAGGTCCCTTTTCCATGCCTCCCCCAAATCCCTCTGACCTGCCCACCTGAAATTCCCCCAAGGTCCCTCAGCGGAGACTGCAGCAAAGGCACATAGGCCAGTGAGCCTGGCAATGGAGATGGCTGTGGCCATCTGTCAGCCCCTTAGCACTGGTCACCATAGGGCAAGGACTAGATGAGCCTAGTGAGAGTGGGAACAGAACACAGCAAAGTCCAGATTCAGAGACGGACCTGGGCATTGCCGGTGGGGGTGTTGGGACACTCCAGGCTGCAAGGGGAATTTGTAGGTCCATGGGCGGTGGGCTGTTCATCGCTGTGATCCTCTTAAAACTAACCACTTCAGAGGTATAAAAAGAGCAGATTAGGCACAGAGCAAGCAGGCAAGCACAAACAGGGGAAACATATATGCCACGTGGACATCTCCAAGGGACGCCAAGAAGAAGGCTAGAGAAGCTGAGACAGAATTTTCCCCCAGGGTTGACAGAGAGAGATTTACCTCTATTTGTTCTCTGAGAAAATAATTTTTTTTTATTGTGCTTTAAGTGATATTTGTTTTTTAAAGCAGAAAAAAAAAAAAAGGCTAGGTTGTTCCTGTTTGAAGGGGATGACGAGGATGGGGAAGCTGAGGCACTGGGTAGCAACACCCAGGAGGCAGGCTGTGTCCCCAACAGCCAGGAGGCAGGTTGTGCCCATAGCCTGGCCCAGGAGAAAGGATTGGGCTGGTATTTCTGAAAGGAGATTGCCTGAATTCTTAGAAAAACAATATCTGGGCTTGTTGCTGGGGCAGAGGGATTTGGGTCACCAGCTGGGCTGGTTGGTGCTGTAATTGGCATGTGATGTCTCAGAATTCAAGGGCACCTAGCTAAAGCTTGGTCTTCCTAACTCCCTCCCCAAAGCCCCCCTCCCCCCAGACCCTACATTAAACAAGATGTTCTGATTGTTTATTTCTCCTTCTTTAGCTGGGCTGCTAATCAAAAGATTGGCAGTTCAAATCCACTAGCGACTCCTTGGAAACCCTATGGGGCAGTTCGACTCTGTCCTATAGGGTCCCTGTGAGTCAGAATTGACACGACAGCCATGGATTTGGTTTTGGTTTCTCATTTTATTCTTCTTCTATGGAATGCGTGGTGGGGATAAAGTCTTAGAGGCATTCATCTGAGCAAAGCAGAGACTTCATGGGGCAGGTACACAGAAAACAGACAAATAGTCCCAAGCTCAAAGCCGTTGGCTTCTCGTTCCTCACCTCATTGCCTGCCGAGTGAGGGTGATGCTTGCTGGTGGCAGAGTGGGGTAGGGACCAGGGCTCAATGAGGAGGGAAGGCCAGTGGAGCAAGGTTGTCCCCACAAGTAGGAAGCCACCTGCACACAACCATTGCATTTCAGAAGGGCAGAGCCAGAGACCCCATGGGGATCAATTTGACCTTAGAACACAATCCAAACTCCTTATCTTGGCCATCCAGGCCCAGTGCAGTCTGGCCCCACTGACACCCTGACCTCATCTCCCTTCACTGCATCATTAGGGTAACTTGAGTGCAAGCAACAGGAATAAAATCTGGATAACTTAAGCAAAATGGAGTTGATTGGAAGGATAGACAACTGGGGCCAGCACCAAGATAAGAACACCAGGCCCTCAGGGTTCCACAGCCTGTATGCTTGGGCTCCAGTGTTCTGTCTTCATTTATGTCTCTCTAGATTCTGAGTGTCTGTTGGTGGCCAACCCTAGGTCATAAGCCTACCCATGAAGAGTAGGGACAGGAGGAACCTGGCCCAAGAAGGCTTTAAGGACCCACTTAGTTTCTGAAGAGAGAAAGCAGTACCCTAACAATACCATCCTCAATGGGGAGAAGGTAACTCCCCCAAAGGAATGAGAGACAGAGGCTTGGTGGCCAAAACCACAGCTGACTGTTGTGTGCCCCTTTATTTATTCTTCTCCAGCCACAGTGCCTTCATCCTTTTCCTCAAATACAATAAGCTTGTTCCTACCTCAGGGCTTTTGCACTTGCCATTCCCTCTATCTGGAGCACTCTTCCCCTAGTTCTGAACATGACCGATTTCTTTCCCTCCTTCCCAACTCAGATCTAACATCACCTCCTCAGGGAAGCCCTCCTTGACTGCCCACTGGCAAGTTTCTCCCATCAGGTAATCTTGATCCCATCCTTGGCATGTCTCCAACCATCTAAACGAATGTTGACTATTTTTTTGTTTTCTTTGTGTGCCTGTCTCCCCCCAGTGGAATATAAACGTGAGAACAATGACAGTTATTAATCACTGTTGTGTATATCCCTGCCCAGCACAGGGTTTAATAAGCATTTACCAGGGTCATAAATACATAGGAACAAAGAGACCCAGAGAGGGAGGGTGGCTTCGTCAAGGATGTCCAGAGGGAAGACTGTGATGTTGACAAGGGTGCCTAAATTAAAAAAAAAAAAAAAAAAAAATCAGTGTCATCGAGTTGATTCCAACCTATGGTGACCCCATGTGTTTCACAGTAACACTGTGCTCTATAGGGGCCTCATAGCTATGGTGCTTGGGAAACACATAGCCAGGCCTTTCTTCCTAGGCACCTCTGGGTGCATTTAAATTGCCAAACTCTTGGGTTAGTAACCAAGTACTTAACTGTGTCCCCCAGGGACTCTAAACCTTACCTAGCACATGGCTAAGAGCACAGGCTCCGGAGCAGACCACCTGGGCCTCAGTTTGTCCTCAGCACTCACTAACTGTGTAAACTTGGGATAGTGAGTTTCTTAACCTCTTTGTGCCTCAGTTTCACCACGTGTAAAAGGATAATAATAATACATCCTTGGAGGCTTGTCATGAGGATTAGATGAATGAGTGCAGGCAAAGTGCTTAGAACAAAGCCTGGTAATGCCAAAGCAGGTCAATCAATGTAAGCTGTTACTATTGGAGTCCTAGCTTTGACTGACAGGCCGCGTCCAACCCGCCCTCGCCCCAACCAGGATGACGGGCAAGCAAGCAAGCAAGATAGTTATGGTATAAACACGCAGGCAAACAAACCAGAGCCTGCAGCAACCCAGGGACCAGGAGAAGGATGACTCCTGCAGAGCCCCATGGGGGGCCCTTGATTTGCAAAGTGCAGGAAGGAGAACCCAGGCCCCCTGGCTGCCAACATGCCCCTTTCTGCTCTGCCACATACCCCAGAGCTAGGAAGGAAGGTACTGGAGCCTGTCTGTGTGGTCGTGGGGGAGGAGCAGCTGCTCTCTGGACCTCAGTTTCTTCAGCTTTAAATTGAAAACCAAGAACCTCTGCCTGCCCTGACCGGTCTTGAGAGGATGAACAGGCAAACCAATAGTAGATGAGCTGTGTAAGATGTGAGGTGGGTGATTATGTACAAATACATCGACAGAAGTCCCTTTAAGGCTGTGCTTCTCAAACTTTCCTAAAGTATCATCTTGGAATCTTGTTTAAAATTCAGGTTCAAAGGGTCCGCTTCCAAAAATTTCTATTCAGAACGTTCTCAGGCAATTCTTAGGCTGAGGTTGGTGGGCTGTGATTGCCCATTATGGCCACTAGATGGAGCCACGAGCCCAAAGAATGGTCTCACCCAGGCGGCTCCGCGCCCTGAGGCGGTTCCACCAAGAGTGGCCACCAGGTGGCGCAGCCCATCTGCAGAAGGAGCTGCTGGTCTGAAGTGGAGATGGGCGGTGGCATCGGGAATGGAGTGGCCCCACCTTGGAGAATCAGAAGTCTAAGGGGTGCACACATTTTTCCCTTCCGAAGCAATTCCTAAAAGGCTGACAGCTGAGGACCGTCTGCTGGCGGCACTCCCAGCGCTGGGGGAGCAGGTCCTCTTGGCTTCAGGGGGATCTGGGTGGCACGTCACAGCGCCCACTGCAGCGGCCATTTCACAGACTCTCAGCAAGTAGCAATCTTCTCTGCAGCCTCCTCGATGGGTGGGGCCCCAGCCTCGGTTTGAACACACCAGTGTACAAGGAGCTCACTACTCGGCGTTCATCTCTCCCCCCATAAACTGGGCTTCCTGCGGCCTCTTAAATGGAAGCGGGAATGCGGTCCTTTCCTCACTGATGTCTTGGTGTCCCCTGGAGCCTGGATTTCTACTCTGACGTCTCTTCCACCTCCGGTGCCAAACAGGAAGGAAGCCCCCGCCCTCAGGTGCAGAGGAAAGCTCAAATTCCCTGCCTCCCTGGACGGAGACACAGGCAGACTGACACCATCACAGATGGGGACTCACATTGCCTTGTGCACTGCAGACTCTGGCCCCTTGGGCTGCATCCTCTGGCAGCTCCAGGGAGAGGGACACTCAGGGGTGACCTTTTCCCCGATGTCGCATGCGTTACCCAGGATGGCTTGAGGTACAAACAATAGAAATGCTACTCAAATTGGACTAAGTAATAGAAGTGCTTATGGAACTGAAAGATCCAAGGCTAGGCTAGTTTCAGGTAAAGCTAGTTGCCGGGTCTCAAACAACATCACAAAGTCTGTCTCTTCTGCTTTGCCCGCCACTCTGAGGTAGGCGTCCCCTTTCCATCCCCCAGACAGGAAAGGCTAATTGACTCGGGTACCCATTCCTGAACTTAGCACGTGGCCCCAGGGCTCAGGGCTCTGATTGGCCAGACCTGGTCACATGCTGTGAGGGAGGCGGGGCTTCCAAGGGAAAGAGAGCAGCGACCAGATGAATGGAGAATGGGGCTGAGCAGACGCAAACAACAGCTGTCTCAGCGCCACCTTCTGTCCTGACTGTTCCAGCTAGAGACAAAACAAACATCTGGACAAAAACAAAGGCAGAGGCTGTGCTATGAGCAGAGTTGGGAGAGAGGGGATGTGGGCGGAGGCAAAGCCTCGGGTGAGGCAGTGATCCAGGGATTCAGAGACCTGGAGTTGGGGGTGGTGGGGAGAGAACAAGGGACCAGTGGACAAGGTGGGAGTGGCAAGGAAGGAACCAGCTGCCCTACTTTCCTTCCCAGCCCAGCCAGGACTATCAAGTTGTCTCTTGGTCCTTGTGTCCACTTAACTAGTCCAGCCCAGGCCAAACGGCGTCTTGTCTGTTCTCTGTCTCCTTGAGGTCCCTTAGGGAAGCAGATGTCTCAGCTTAGTCTATGGGCCCTTTAAGGTCTCACTCCTTCTCTTCAATGCTGGGAAGTTCCACCTGGAGTCCTCCCTAAATTTCTCCTGCTGTTGGTTTTAAGTTAACTGCTCTGCCCTCAGACTCCCCAAAGTCTAACACGGTCTGTCCTCACCTGACCTCCACATGACAGGAAAGGCAAAGCTAGGGCCGACAGAGTCTGTCCCTTTCTAAGACAAGAGAAGCCCCAGAGTTTTGAGTCAGCCAAAATGACTCTTGGACAACCCAAGTCAGAGCCCCCTAGCACTCATTTTGGTCCTTCCTTCTATCCTGGGGACCGCTCCACCATCCCCACCTCTGAGTCCTGGGTCTGCTCTTCCATCTCCCCACATCTCAGAAGAATCATTAATTTAGGCAACCATTTGTTCAACAAATATTTATTGAGCACCACCTGTGTGCAAAACCCTGTTCTACATCATGGGTACACAGTTGACATGCTAGTGCAAAAAAAAAAAAAAAACGGTTGCCATCAAGTCAGTTCTGACTCATAACAACCCTGTAGGACATAGTAGAACTAACTGCATCCTAGGGTTTCCAAGTAGCAGCTGGTGGATTCAAACTGCTGACCTTTTGGTTAGCAGCCAAGCTCTTAACCACTGTGCAACCAGGGCTGGAGTCAATAACTAAGCAAGAAATTAAAGTCACAAGATTGTTTCAAGGCAGTTGTAGCTGCCAGGAAGGAAATAACACAGGGGTTTATTGGAACGGTAAGTAAGGAAAGGCTTCATGGAGGAGGTGGCATTTGAGCTGAGCCCTAAAAAATGAGAAGCTTTGTAGGCCAAGGGGATTCAAGTGCAAAGTCCCTGAGATAGAAACAGTTGTCACAGTTGGGTCCTCTGAGAAGCAGATTTGGGTGGAGCCGGGAGGAGCTGGGAGTTTGAAAGAAGAAAGGGGAGGAAGCAGGGCTGGATAGAGGGCATCTCAGACCTCCAAACAACTCTGAGATTCTCCACCAACCCCAGGGGGAGCTCCACAGCAAAGGGTGCCCAATGGAGGGGTCCTGCATTTGGGCAGATATAGGTGGTCATCCCCTAGCTCCCTGCTGGGAGTCTCTGGATGTCGCAGATGGTTAACACACTCAGCTGCTAACCGAAAGGTTGGAGGTTTGAGTTCACCCAAAGGGGCCTTGAAAGAAATGCCTGGTGATCTACTGCTGGAAAATCAGCTGTTGAAAACCCTATGGAGCACAATTCTACTCTGACACACGTGGGAGCACGTGAGTGTGAATCAGCTCCATGGCAACTAGAAAGTATCCTGCTGCTCAGTCCTGGGCTGGGGCCCTTGAGGTAGGACGTGGCCTTGAACCCTGAGGTTGGCCCTGGAGACCCTGCAGCTGGAGGCTGTCAGCTCTGCTCTCTTTATAGCAAGATATTTCTTGAAGGAAGATCCCAGCAGCCACCTCCATCATAACCACAATGAGAGGTGTCGTCTTTCAGGAACCGGGACAAGGCCAGTGTGGCTGGAACATAAAGAGCAGATTGGGTAGCGCTGGGAAAGGAGGCCCAAGGCATGTGGGCACCTTCTCTTTGCCCCTCCAGAAGCCCTCCACCTCCACTCCAACACCCGAGGCTGACTCCCTCAGACTGCCTCACCCACTCCCTTGCCCTCTGGACCTGGCCTGGGTTCAGCCAATGGGAGCCAGCACAGGATCAGAGTGAGGGAGGACACCTAGGCCAGGGCATCTAGTCTACGCTCCCTCCTGAGAGGTCGCCCTGGCTGGATTCATTGTCCAATGACCCTGCTCTGCGCAACTCTCTGTTCTTTTGAGTTCCAGGAACTGCCCCTCCTCTCATCCCCCTAGGCCTGGGGTGGTCACGAGCCTGTTGCTGCTGGCCCAGGCTCCTTCACCACACCCCAGGTTTCCCTACACTCCACCCACCCGTTTTGGAGTTAATCCCCTTGTTTAAGCTCTCCTGGAATTATCCTTATCCGGGCTAGCCATCTGCTCCCCCTTGGGCTCCTGAGGGCCACAAAGAGGCCACGTTAGCCCACATAGGGTTCTCCAGGCCGTGATGAGAGACTGGGGTTTTAGTCTAAGAGTTGAAGTCAGTAGAGGGTTCTAAGCAGGTCCTCTGAGCCTCCGAAGCCTGGAGCCCACAGGCCTGGGCATCTGGGATTCCCTGGCCACAGAGAAGCTCCTGCCTCCACCCCTCTGGGGCTGCTCAGATGTACCTGGGACCAAAGGTCATGACCTCAGGCAGAGGAGCTAAGTGGCCCTGCTTTCTCAGCTAAGTCTTTCACTGGGTCAGTCGGTACTCTCCGGTTGCAAGTGACAGAAACTGAACACAAGTAGGCTTAAACAAAACAAAATAAAACCCAAAGTTGGGAGGAGTGGATTTATTGGCTCACAAACTAAAAAGTCCAGAATCCTTTTGGCGTTAGATGGGCCTAGGTCCGGGCATTCAGTGGGGCTTCCAGACTGAGATGGACTAGGAAGAAAGGCCTGGTGATCTACAGTGAAAGCCCTGTGGACCACACTGGTCTGATTCACAGCCTATCACGGGGATGACCCAAGACCAGGCAGCATTCTGATCCACTGTGCATGGGGGTCACCGTAAATCAGGAGTGGACTTGATGGCAGCTAACTGCAACAACCATAGATCCAGGGCCTCAGACAATGGCATCAGTCTCTCCCTCTCTCTCTCCATTTCTTGTCTTTGCTATCTGCAGTGTAGCTTCAATCTCAGGAAGCCTCTGTTTTCAAGGGGCACCTTCACCCTTGTATCACATCAACTTTATATATAGACAGCTGGAAGTGTAGATTGTATCTCATGTACCTTCAGCAAAATTCCAAGAATTGAGTTTCCTTGGTTCTAACTGACTCAAGCCCGTCTTTCTACCATCACTTAGCCCAGGGGATTGGATCTGCCTCTTAGCTAGGCTTCGGTCACACAGCCACCGAGAAACTAAGGGTGGGGTCACACATCCATTGAACCACATGGACCAAGAGTGAGGAGGGGTGGTTCCCCGAAGGAAAATTCAGGGGCAGCTAGCAAAAGCAGGAGGACAGGGTCTTGGGGAGGCAAAAATGACAGATGGCCAGTCCTTCTCCCAAGTCCCCATCTTCTCATGTTTGGTGTCTCACATTGATGTTCTCCTTCTTCATTAATACAAACTATCTGCCTTTCTGCTGCTGTACCCCGCACCTGGAAAAGCACTCATTAAAGATTGGCTGAATGAATGAAAGAAAGAAATTCATGCTCTATCCTGGGGTCTCCTAATTATAGCCACTTTACATTTATATTAACAAAAAAAAACCAGTTGCTCTTGAGTCAATTCCAACTCATAGTGACCCCAAAGTAGAACTGTGCTCCATAGGATTTCCATGGCTGGCTTATCGGAAGTAGGTTGCCAGGCCTTTCTTCTGTGGCACCCCTGGGTGGACTTGAACCACGAACCTTTCAGTTAGCAGCTGAGCACTTAACCCTTTGCACCACCAGGGCTTCTTACATCTGTATTAGAATCGGCTAAAAGATGCTGCAGAAACAAACATATCCCCAAATCTCAGTGCTTTATTATGTACAAGATTGGTTTTCACATCCAAAGCCTGCAGTGGGTCTGGTTGATTTTATTTTGTGCCTCTGCAGCAACATGGGGCTACCCAGGTCACCATGGCAGGGAAAGAGAGCGTAGAGGGGCACTTGGGCCCTGGGTATGTTCCATGTGCTCACCAAGTCCATTACCACTAGAACCTGGGCCTGGGCACCGCTGGGCACCACCCTGCTCCTAGACACCGAGCCTTGTCTTTCTCACTGGGCACTGCTTCTGCAAGTGCTGCCATCTCTAAATGGGCACCACAGTCTGCCAAGCACCGACAATGCCCTTGGAATGCCAAAGCTACACAGGTTATGAAGAGGTGCAGTCAAAGCTGCACTCTGCCTGGGGAGCCCCAAAGCTGTGCTGCTTAGACCCCAATATTTTACAAAGCCTTTTGGGAAAAACAGGCAAGTGAAATAAGTGAGCAAAACTAAGTGAAGCAAGTCACATGTAAACAATAGAGAGTGGTGGGGACTGTGGCAAACCCAAGAGCACGCCCCATCTAAAAAGGCAGTCACCACTTAGCTTCAGCTAACCGCTGCCGTATGGAAACTGGCGCCCAGTATTGCCAGATTTTAGGGAATTTTTTTTAAAGAAAGTCAGAATTTTACATGAAGTTTCCCAAGTTTCAAAATGCTGTTCAGGCTAGATTCAGCCCACAGGCCACGAGTTTGCAATTCCTGCTTCAGTGAGACAACTTTTTCCATTTTCACTCCCAGCTCTCAGCACTCCAACTTGGCTTTACGGCTATCCACAGGACATGGAGGGGAGCCAAATGAGGCTGGGCCAGAAGGCAACCCCCCCATCCCACTGACCTCAGACTTACCCTCCCCTCAACAGCCAAGGCTTCTCACTAGGTCAGGCAGATGGATTCGGGTCCCTCCTGTGGGGTGAGGT
Organism: Elephas maximus indicus; assembly: GCF_024166365.1. Taxonomy (NCBI): domain Eukaryota; kingdom Metazoa; phylum Chordata; class Mammalia; order Proboscidea; family Elephantidae; genus Elephas; species Elephas maximus. The sequence continues at coordinate 22,034,524 of NC_064839.1, forward strand.
CCCTCTCTGGGGGCTCCTTCCAGACTGACTTCTGGCAGGCCAGCAGCACCCGCCTGCCAGACAAGCCTGTACTTGTCCAAAGCCCACTAAGACTCAAGTTGCAGAGGCTTTTCTGGCCCTTAAGATAAAAGCCAGGCTCATCACCGTCACCTCCAAGACCCTCCACAGGCGATTGCTGCAGACGTTTCAGCCCCAGGTCCTTGTTCCTCATGCTGGTCCCTGCTGATCCCCTTATCCCATCCCCTCCCTTCTCAGACTGCTCTCTGCTAACCCCTCCAGCCCCTCTTCTCCCTCCCTGGACTAGCCCCTGCTGCTTACCCTTCCAGCCCCATCTCTCCACCCCTTCAGAGAGAAGGAAATTCCTTCTCCAATGAGTCTTGCCGTCTCTTGACTCTAGGCCTTTATATATGTGTTTCCTAGACTGTCCCTGAAGAAGCCCTGGGGGCACAGTGGTTTAAACAGTCAGCCGCCAATCAAGAGATTGGTGGTTTGAGCCCACCGGCTGCTCCAGAAAGATGTGGCAATCTGCTTATAAAGATTATGCTGTTGTTAGGTGCCTTTAAGTCAGTTCCAACTCATAGCAATCCTATGTAAAACAGAATGAAATACTGCCCAGTCCTGTGCCATCCTCACAATCATTGCTATGCTTGAACCCATCATTGTAGCCACACTGTCAATCCATCTTGTCAAAGGTCTTCCTCTTTTTTGCTGACCCTCTACCTTACCAAGCATGATATCCTTCTCTAGGGATTGGTCCCTCCTGATAACGTCCAAAGTATGCGATAAACCTCATGGGACAGTTCTACTCAGTTCTATAGGGTCACTATGAGTTGAAATCAACTCAGTGGCACACACCAACAACATCCAGGCTGTCCCTCAGTGGGCAGGGGTGGTTCAGTGGTAGAATTCTCATCTTCTATGCAGGAGACCCAGGTTCAATTCCTGGCCAATGCACACCATGCACAGCTACCACCCATCTGTCAGCGGAGGTTTTGTGTTGCTATGATGCTGAACAGGCTTCAGCAGAGCTTCCCGACTAAGACAGACTAGAAAGAAAGGCCTGGCAATCTACTTCCGAAAATCAGTCAATGAAAACTCTAAGGATAGCAACAGTACCTGATCCTGTTGTGAATAGGGTGGCCATGAGCCTGGGCTACTAACAGCAACAGACTGTGCCCGAAACATGCCCAAACCCACTGCCTTCCAGCCGATTCCAACTGATAGCAACCCTATGGGACAGAGTAGAATGGCCCCATGGGGTTTCCAAGGCTGTAATCTTTTCAGAAGCAGACTGCCACATCTTTCTGCCACGGAGTGGCTGGTGAGTTCAAACCATCAGTGTTGCAGCTAGCAGCCGAGTGCTTAACCACTGAGACACCAGGGCTCCTCACGCCTAAACCACCCACTCCCCCAAACACTCCCACCGCTTTTCAGGGCCAAGCTCAGAAATCAGTTCTTCCAGGGAGCCCTCCCTGACTGTCTATGTTAGTTTAGAAGCTGAGGCCAGGTACTCCCATACCCTGCTGGGATTTCCCATCACAGCTTGTTATCACTTATATAACTGTCGGTTTTTCCAGAGAAAAGAGGGGAAGGGGCCCTCTTCTGGGCCAAGGACCAAGGCTACTGTACTCCACTCTGATATCTAGCATCTAGCACTATGCCTGAGGCAAGTAAGTGCTCAAATATTTTCAGAAGGAATGAGGAAAGGAAGGGAGGGAGGAAGGGAAAGAAGAATAGAAGGAAGGAGAGGGAAGGAAGGAAGAGTCAATATTTAGGAAATAATATTGGGATCATTATTCCCTGTCCTTGAGCATAGAGAACGTGACCCAGCTGGACTTCAGCCCACAAGAGCTCACAAGGGCTCACAAGGACACATCACTTGGGCCCTGAGATAAAGGCAATAGATAGAATAATCTTGGAAAATATCTTCCAGGGAACATTTCACATAAGCTAGAACACAAAAGACTTCCACTCTACCTTTTTCTATTAACATAGAGCAAATAGAAATTTGTTGGACCGATGGAGACCCCCCTGACTCTCTTTACTGAAACCAATGATCCTTAAGAAAGACAATTCAAAATGTAGGATGACAGTTTCTAGCCAATGCGTGAAAAGGTGAAGCTTTCAATGGTTTTGTCCATTTGCAATGTTAATACATATTGATGACTCTGTAACCTTCCTTGGACCTGGATGGACAGGGCTGCGGCAGCATGTTTGTTTGTTTTCCCTTTCTTGTTTATTCTGTAACGTTCCTTGGACTCAGGCAGACATGGCTGTGAAATGTGCTTGTCGCTTTTCCAATTCATGCTTACTCTCTCATATTTCCTTGGACTTGAGCAGACATTAGCTCTGGCAGCATGCTTGTCCACTTCTCTACTTTTGTCTTTTTGAATATATGCAAATAAACCTTTCTTTTTGCTTTTTTTTTGCTTTACTAAACTTTGTGAACCCCATTGCCATCGAGTCAACTCCAAATCAGAGCGACGTTACAGGACGGAGTAGAACTGCCCCATAGATTTATTATGTTTTTTCCCCTACAACAGTTAATGGGATAGTCTTCAAGGATTTCTGAACCTACGAATCCAGTCGAGCTCGAGGAGATCTAGACTGCAGAACAGAAGCCCACAGAAAGACAGGTCCTATCTTCTGGACCCACACACGTGTTCCCACTCCACTTCCTTTCGACACAGACAGGATGAGTGTTCCCAGAAATCCAGCCTTTGCTTATTCCTGTTTGTTCTCTTTCTCATGTTTTCTTAAGCTGTGTTTGGCATATTTGATGGAAAACTGGTTGCTTGATTAAGGAGAATCTTTCTTAGATTTTTGCTTGAAGATTTGGCTAAGAGTGACATTTGGTAACTCTTTAGGTAAACTGCAGTTTAGGTCCCGATTCGGGCATTGAGGTAATTCTATTTTCAAAGAGCTCTAGATCACAATAAGCCACAAAGTTCAGGCCTTTCTGTGACTCAGAGGAAATCTGGAAAATAGTGCTTTGTATTGCCAAATTTGAGGGGGAGGTGGCAGCTCCTGACCTGTGTTATGAAATTTGGATGGCGATTATGAGATCGTTTCTCAATGAAAAACCACACTGTTACAATTAAATTCATCAGGATCTTTAAAGTACTTTCCCATTGGAAAAACTAGTATATTTAAGGTCTAAAATAAGAGAAAAGGTGTCTAGCCAGCAGAAGGAACTAAGATCAAAAAAAGGAAACCAAAAGCTTGAAACTTAGAGCTTAATATCTTTGATAAATGAGCTTGGATTTTCCCCCCAGGTACTGAGACTCTGGTTTGGGGTTCATATTTAAAAATGCTATAAACTGAGTAAACCAGAAGTAATTTGAAATTTCAGTGACCATTCTGAGAAAACGAACTTTCATTTGTGTTGTCTTTTCCTCTTTGGGAAATTTGCTTGATGCACAGGATTTGTCAAAAATCTAATATTCCTCCATCTGAAACTCTGGCAAGTTAATAAATTTAATCTAGAACCTGTTTTTTCCGTTCAATGAGTCGATCTTACCAAAAAATGCTACATACAGTTTTAGAAACTAAGAGCCCCACATCCTTGTTTTCTGTAGTATTGTTTAGTGAGTTTATGTGATCTTTCTGTCTGCTTTTGTTCTAAGAGCTTGCCCCTGGTCTAGAGTGTTGTGTCTAAGTTTCTGTCTTGTATCAGATTAGAGGCTATGGCTAAGAACTGTTGGTTCTTTTTTTCTTTTTTTTTTTTAAGGCTGTGTTAGAACCTCAGTTCTTGTTCAGAAAACCTGGGTCTTGTGTCCACGTTACAATTTAGGCTTTTAGTAGCTACTTAGAGAAATTTTGATATAAGTTAGTCTATTTAAAAAGTACACCAAGATCTTTATGTTCTGTATGTCAGTCTTAGAAGTGAAACCTTTCTAAGTAACTTGAGCTAGATATTATATGAAATGTGTTTTATTTAAAGAAAAAGGATAGTTTTGTCTTAAAGCAAAAGTAACAGTTCCAGCACAGCAAAAGAGAAAGAAATTAGTTCCTTTTGCCTTTCAAAATGTCTAGGTGGACCTAAACATATGTAAATGAATTCAGATGACTCCCTCCTCACCCCCAGCCCTCAGTCTCCAAGATCAAATAAAAATCACAATGAGACACACCTGAAATGGCCTGGGTAAATGTTTCCAACAGTAGCCAGAGACTTAAGGTTATATCCCTATCAATGAATTATTCAGTTGAGCAGAGACTTTGGGATTTCCAAAGCCAAGTGATAAAATTAGACTGGGAAATTATGAAAAACAGTAAAAGTCAAATGTAAACTTGAAATATTTAAAAGAAACTGATTTTATTTCAATTAGTTATATCTTATGGTATACAGGTTTACAATAATTTCTAAGACCTTTTAGGTAACTTATTGATGTTGAATTGAGTTAATAGATATTTGTCACAATTTAAGCTTATATACTTTCGCTTTTTATACCACAAGAGAAATGTGTGTGTGTGTGTGTGTGTGTGTGTGTGTGTGTGTATTTGAGTCAGCTAATGAGTGAGTTCATTTTTGCCATTTTAAAGGGATGGACTATAAGGTATGCAACAAAGACAATGTTTAAGAGGTTTATTAAAAATAAATTTATTTGATATGGTCAAAAGTTTTATCTGTCTGACTGAAGTGCAATGGTTTAATTTATGAGATTTTCAGAAGGTTTTATGGCATATAGAACAAAGAATGAGGTTTCTTGGTGTTAAAATAACTAATTTTTCTTTGATTTCTGGGTTAAAGAGTTAATTTATTATTAGTGTAATCTGCCTCTAAAACAAAGTTTCAGTCTCTCATTAGAATAAGATTTCTGAGTCAGAAACCAAGCCACAGGGCTATAGGAAAAAAAAAAAACCTAGGGTTTTTATTTTGAGATTTATGGTTAAATAATTTTGGTACTGTTTCACAGTTAACTTACGATAAACTCCTGACAAATTTGAAACTTCATGGAAAGCCACAAAATTCTTATATGGGAAAAGTGCTAAAAAGGTTTATTTAACATGTTATAAATTACATAGAAGGTGTTGTTAAAATCAAGAGAAGTGCTGATTCTTTGTCTTTGTGTTAACATTTACATGTTAGTATTTCTTCTTGTGTTTTTGCCTAATATTAGAGAGCAAATCCATAATATTATGTCATAAATTTATTATTTTTAATTGCTAACTTGGTTCAAAACTTTATTTTTTTGAATATAGCGTCATCAAAGCCAATAGTTTGACTGGAGAATTCAAATTATTTACCTATGAAGTTATTTTTTATTACTATTCAGGTATTTAGAGACTTTATAATCTTGGTATATCCTTAATATATCCTGACTATATGGTATTATGTCTCAAGATTATTATCAAATTCTTTAAAAATATGGTTAACAGATACATTTAGAAATATTTTTGTCTAAAGTTTTTTTTTAAACTAATTTTAAATGGCCTTTTTGTTATGCTTATGATTCTTTTCTATCAGGTCTTTCACTGTTAAGAGTTATGATTATAAATTAATCACGGCCAAATTAAGTTTTGTCACCTGCAGATAAGTTTTGACTTTGCTGATTTTCTGGAAACATTTGACCAGAATATCTCAACAAAAAAGATGGACAACATTGAACTTGCAAAAAAGACTGTGATTAGACGCAGTCAAGGTTTCCAGAACTCTATGCAGAAGCTGAGGGTTTTGCAGACTGCGGTCGATCCAGAACCGCTTGCAACAGAATTTAACTGCATAAGACTGAGTAATTGAAAGGATGCGACGGGTTTTACACAAGAGTATTTCTGATGTTTTAAGGTCTTTCTTTCTGGAAATAATGCTTTAAGCTCCTACTTTCTGGACATAAGAAACCATTTTCCTGTTTTCTCCTAAATTATCTAACTAATGGGCTTAGTTATTTTAACTCTTGAATTAGAAGTTCCTGTTGGCACAACTTAGTAAAGTTGTAAATATCATAACTAGAAAAGTGCCTGAAATTTTATTGCAAGTTAAGGCTTCCCAGCTTGGGACTAAGTTGTGTTTAGGTTTTTGCCTTCTACTGAAGAAGAATGATCAGAGGTTCCACAGCAACAAAGGCTTATTAGTGACAGAAAGACAGCAGAGGCTTGCGAGGGAGGGATAGAGAGAGGCTTCTGCCTACGCCAGCCTCCAGTCCCTCCCCAAATGGGGGTTTTCCTGGAGTTTATAAGGGCTTGTAGGTGGGAAGGATCTCATGATTAATTCATTACTTTTTCGGGAAAAAGGCACGGATTTCTGAAAAATAGAGGGGTAAAAAAATTAGGTGTGCACATCTGGAATCCAAAGTGGAGTCAGTTTGGACAATGTCATGTCACCATTGCACAGTGGCCAATTGACAAGACTAAGGTCACACCCATTCTCACTGCGCATGCCCCCGGGGATCAGCTGATTCTGTTCATCTTTGGAAAATAGCTCATAGGGAAGCTATGTAGAACTTCACGTGTCAGAATCCAAGATGTGGGTTATCTTGTAACACCACCCCCTATGGTACAGTCCTGAAAAACAACTTACAAAAGAGATTATGTAGGATGCCACCCCTATGGTGGGGGTTCTGGAAAACAAATAAGTCAGATATGTAAGATGCCATCCCTATAGTGGGGTACTGAAAAACAGCTTGAGAGAGATATGTAAGACTTTGTGTGTCATGTGCCGCACGTGAGGTTTGTCTTGTATCATCTCCCACGAGATAGAGTCCCAGATTAACAGACCTGTTATTCCAGTCTTGAGGCTCTCCAGCTTTCTGTCCCTATCTCAATTTGAGCTATCATTTAAAAAATTCGAATAGCATTAGATTTTCTATTAGTTCTCTCAAGGAATAGTTTGTGCCTTAATAGATAAATGTTGCTGTATTTATATTAATACACAATCGTAGGTTTTACAGAATATGTTTGCTACAGGGGCACATGAAAAACAGTTACTGATGCTGCTTATGCATAAAGAACACCTCTTGAGGTTTGTTTCCTTGGTTCAAAGACCTTAGGGTCATGGCGTCATTGATTAGTGCAGACAATTGGCCTAGTGTTAGTGTTTCTGTTCTACCTCCTGATTTGCTGTCTGGTGCCTGGGATCTAAAACAGGATAGTGCCCCATTACCATTTATTGATTATTTTTGATCTAAAGATTCTATAACAAGATTATGATCCAAAGGAGGGAACCATGAGAGAGTGTATATAATTCTCTTGGAATCCAGATTTCTGGTTTTCATAAAGTTTGGGTCAGCCTACATAGGCCATCACCTTTGGGTGTCCTTTTGAACCTCGAACCTTGAGAAAATAACTGATTCTAGAAGCCACTTTGAACCAAACAGTTGTCCAGATACCGTAGCAAGGCCATTTTGCTTTGGATGTTGTGCCTTTTTATTGGAGAATTTAGTCTGTTTTGAGTAACTGACTCCAAAGATCAGACTGAGAGTTACGTTTAGGGTAAATCAGTAATCAGTTTCATCAGTTTTCAACACAATGTTGCATGAGATACCTGTCTAATGCTTGTTTTCAAACTCTTACTCCCTTGCTATACAGAAAATTATGTAACTTAAAGAAATCAGGTTCTCAGAGGAGATGGACCTCATGGCTCAGACTCCATTTTTCTTAGATTCCACTTCTGCTTCTGAGTGACCTGTGACTGCTAATAGGTAAACCAAGGAGAGGCAGCTTGCCCTCAGGGAAACCACTTAGTATGTTTAGACAGATTAACTGGAGACCTCCAACAGAAGCCCACTCTGTATTATCTTGCTAATCATGTATTCTTCAATAGAAACTGGTTTGTCACATGTAAATTTTTCTATACCTCCTGTTTTCTCTAGACAAACTTTGAGTACCCTTTATAGATATGTTTCTGTGTGATGGATCCAACTATACTAATTTACATGATTCCTTTCTAACTAATAGTGAAGTTACATGGGCACTCTCTTGTTTAGATTCCTGGCAAATGTGTGGGCAGTGCACTTTGGGAACCTTAGGATTATCTTTAGATATTCATGGTAAATACTAGAAAGATAATGTTAATTTCTTATCCTTTGTAAAAGGAGAGTCATAAGAAAGCTCATTGGTCTAACACTCAGGGTATGGTTGGTAAATTTAATTTGTACTTACAGTATATTTGAATTGGAGAAATCTTTAAGAAATTTATCAATCACAAAGTTACTAGTGGGATGGAAACACAACAGTGATCTTTGACCTCATGAAGCCAAGGTGACATTAGACAACAATATAGCCTTTGATTTTTATTTATTCATCCAAGAAAGTGTAACATATGCTGTAGCAAATACCTCTTTTTACATTTAGACAAATAATACACGAGAAGAACAGGATAGACACATAGAATTGGATAGCAAGCTCATTGGTTACATACTGTAACACCCTTACGAACACCAGATTTATTTGCCCTCCTACAAGTAATATTCTTAGTCCACATCCAGACACTATCAGGCATAGTAAAACTTATCTTCTCTTGTCTTACACACCTAAAAGGCAAAAGAAGGCCTCTGGCTAAAATGTTGAGGTGCATTGAGTTTGCTCACGTTGGCAATGCGATTGATGGGAACATTGCTCTTAAAATCCTGGTGAAGATCCAGATGGTATCCAGTGGGAATCCAGCACCGTGAGTTTAAAGAACCTGCCATGGTCGCCATCTAGGAGCCCGACTAAGTCCAGGTATTGATCACCGATGTGTTATCACCAATCTTCGATCAAAAGGATGAAATATGATTCAAGAAATAATATTGGAATCATTATTCCCTGTCCTTAGCATAGAGAACGTGACCCAGCTGGACTTGGGCTCACAAGAGCTCACAAGGACTCACAGGGACACATCACTTGGGCCCTGAGATAAAGACGATAGATAAAATAAACTTGGAAACTATCTTTCAGGGAAACCTTTCACATAAGCTAGAATTCAAAAGACTTTCCACTCTACCTTTTTCTATTAACATAGAGCAAATAGAAATTTGTTGGACCAATGAAGACCCTCCTGACTGTCCTTACTGAAACCAATGATCCTGAAGAAAGACAATTAAAAATGTAGGACGGCAGTTTCTAGCCTATCTGTGCAAAGGTGAAGCTTTCAATGGTTTTGCCCATTTGCAATGTTAATACATACTGATGACTCTGTAACATTTCTTGGACTGGGACAGACATGGCTGTGGCAGCACGTTTGTTCGTTTTCCCTTTCTTGTTTATTCTATAACGTTCCTTGGACTCAGGCAGACATGGCTGTGAAAAGTGCTTGTCCCTTTTCCCATTCGTGCTTACTCTGTCATATTTCCTTGGACTTGGGCAGACATTAGCTCTGGCAGCATGCTTGTCCACTTCTCAACTTTCGTCTTTTTGAATATATGCCAAATAAACATTTCTTTTTGCTTTACTAAACTTTGTGAACCCCATTGCCATCGAGTCAACTCCAAATCAGAGCAACCTTACAGGACAGAGTAGAACTGCCCCATAGATTTGTGATTTTTTTCCCCTGTAACAGTTAATGGGATAGTCATCAAGGATTTCTGAACCTACGAATCCAGTTGAACTCGAGCAGACCTGGACAGGAGAACAGGAGCTGACAGAAAGACAGGTCCTATCTTCTGGGCCCATGTGCTCCCACTCTACTTCCTTTAAACACCAACAGGATGAGTGCTCTTCAGAAATTGAGCCTTTGGTTATTACGGTTTGTTCTCTTTCTCATGTTTTCTTAAGCTGTGTTTGGCATATTTGTTTGGAAAACTGGTTGGTTGATTAAGGAGAATCATTCTTAGATTTTTGCTTGATCATTTGATTAAGTGTGACATTTGGTAACTCTTTAGGTAAACTGCACTTTAGGTCCCGATTTGGGCATTTGAAACATTAAAGAGGTAATTCTATTTTCAAAGAGCTCTAGATCACAATAAGCCACAAAGTTCAGGCCTTTCTGTGACTCAGAGGAAATCTGGAAGATATTGCTCTGTATTGCCAAACTTGAGGGGTAGTTGGCAACTCCTGATCTGTGTTACGAAATTTGAAGGGAGATTATGAGATAGTTTCTCAATGAAAAATCACACTGTTAGAATTAAATTCATCAGGATCTTTAAAGTACTTTCCCATTGGAAGAACTAGTATATTTAAGGTCTAAAATAAGAGAATAGCTGTCTGGCCAGCTGAAGGAACTAAGATCAAAAAAAGGAAACTAAAAGCTTGAAACTTAGAGCTTAATATCTTTGATAAATGAGCTTGGATTTTCCCCCAGGTACTGAGACCCTGGTTTGGGGTTCATATTTAAAAATGCTATAAACTGAGTAAACCAGAAATAATTTGAAATTTCAGTGACCATTTTGAGAAAATGAACTTTCATTTGTGTTGTCTTTTCCTCTTTGGGAAATTTGCCTGATAGTCAGGATTTGTCAAAAAGTCTAATGTCCCTCTATCTGAAGCTGTAGCAAGTTAATAAATTTAATCTAGAACCTGTTTTTTCCGTTCAATGAGTCGATCTTACCAAAAAATGCTACATACAGTTTTAGAAACTAAGAGCCCCACATCCTTGTTTTCTGTGGTATTGTTTAGTGAGTTTATGTGATCTTTCTGTCTGCTTTTGTTCTAAGAGCTTGCCCCTGGTCTAGAGTGTTGTGTCTAAGTTTCTGTCTTGTATCAGATAAAGGCTATGGCAAGAATTGTAGGGGATTTTTTTTTTTTTTTTTTTTTTTAAGGCTCTGTTACACCCTTAGTTCTTTCCTCATTCAGAAAACATGCGTCTTGTGTCCACCTTACAGTTTAGGCCTTTAGTAGCTATTTACAGAAACTTTGATATAAGTTGGTCTATTTAAAAAGTACACCAAGATCTTTATGTTCTGTATGTCAGTCTTAGAAGTGAAACCTTTCTAAGTAACTTAAGCTAGATATTATATGAAATGTGTTTTATTTGAAGAAAAAGGATAGTTTTGTCTTAAAGCAAAAGTAACAGTTCCAGCACAGCAAGAGAAAGAAATTAGTTCCTTTTGCCTTTCAAAATGTCTAGGTGGACCTAAACATATGTAAATGAATTAAGATGACTCCCTCCTCACCCCCAGCCCTCAGTCTCCAAGATCAAATAAAAATCACAATGAGACACACCTGAAATGGCCTGGGAAAGTATTTCCAACAGTAGCCAGAGAGTTAAGGTTATATCCCTATCAATGAATTATTCAGTTGAGCAGAGACTTTGGGATTTCCAAAGCCAAGTGATAAAATTAGACTGGGAAATTATGAAAAACAGTAAAAGTCAAATGTAAACTTGGAATATTTAAAGAAACTTTATTTCAATTAGTTATGTTTTATGGTATACAGGTTTAAAATAATTCCTAAGGCCTTTTAGGTAACTTATTGATGTTGAATAGAGTTAAAAGATATTTGTCACAATTTCAGCTTATATACTTTTGCTTTTTATACCACAGGACAAATATATGTGTGTGTGTGTGTGCGTGTGTGTGTATTTGGATCAGTGAGTTCATTTTTGCCATTTTAAAGGGATGGACTATAAGGTATGCAACAAAGACAATGTTTAAGAGGTTTATTAAAAATAAATTTATTTGCTATGGTCAAAAGTTTTATCTGTCTGACTGAAGTGCAATGGTTTAATTTATGAGATTTTTTAGGAACTTTTATAGCATATAGAACAAAGAATTAGGTTTTTTGCCATTAAAATAACAAATTTTTCTTTGATTTCTGAGTGAAAGAGTTAATTTATTCGTGTAATCTGCCTCTAAAACAAAGGTTCAGACTCTCATTAGAATAAGATTCCTGAGTCAGAAAACAAGCCACATGGCTTTAGGGGGAAAAAAAAAACTAAGGTTTTTATTTTGAGATCTTTGGTTAAATAATTTAATTACTGTTTCACGGTTAACTCATGATGAAGTCCTGACAAGTTTGAAACTTCATGGAAAGTCACAAAATCTTGTATGGGAAAAGTGCTAAAAAGGTTTATTTAACATGTTATAAATTACATAGAAGGTGCTGTTAAAATCAAGAGAAGTGCTGATTCTTTCTCTTTTTTTTAAATTTACATGTTAGTATTTTCTCTTGTGTTTTTGCCTAATATTAGACAGCAAATGCATAATATTATGTCATAATTTTATTATTTTTAATTGCTAACTTGGTTCAAACTTTGTTTTTTTTGAATATAGCATCATCAAAGCCTATACTTTGACTGGAGAATTCAAATTATTTACCTATGAAGTTATTTTTTTTTATTCAGGTATTTAGAGACTTTATAATCTTGGTACATTCTTAATATATCCTGACTATATGGTACTATGTCTCAAGATTATTATCAAATTCTTTAAAAGTATGGTTAACAGATATATTTAGAAATATTTTTATCAAAAATTTTTTAAACTAATTTCAATGGGCCTTTATGTTATGCTTATAATTATTTTCTATCAGGTCTTTCACTATTAAGAGTTATGTTTATAAATTAATCATGACCATATTAAGTTTTGTCACCTGCAGATAAGTTTTGACTTTGCTGATTTTCTGGAAACATTTGACCAGAATATCTCAACAAAAAAAGATGGACAATATTGAACTTGCAAAAAAGACTGTGATTAGACGCAGTCAAGGTTTCCAGAACCCTATGCAGAAGCTGAGGGTTTTGCAGATTGCGGTCGATCCAGAACCACTTGCAACAGAATTTAACTGCATAAGACTGAGTAATCGAAAGGATACTACGGGTTTTACACAAGAGTATTTCTGATGTTTTAAGGTCTTTCTTTCTGGAAAGAATGGTTTAAGCTCCTATTTTCTGGGTATAAGAGACCGTTTTCCTCTTTTCTCCTAAATTAACTAATGGGCTTAGTTACTTGAACTCTTGAATTAGAAGTTTGTGTTGGCACAACTTAGTAAAGTTGTAAATATCATAACTAGAAAAGTGCCTGAAATTTTGTTGCAGGTTAAGGCTTCCCAGCTTGGGACTAAGTTGTGTTTAGGTTTTTGCCTTCTACTGACCAAGAATGACCAGGAGAGGCTCAAAAGTTCCACAGAAACAAAGGCTTATTAGTGACAAAAAGACAGCAAAGGCTCCGGAAAGAGGAATGGAGAGGGGCTTCTCCCTATGCCAGCCTCCAGTCCCTGCCAAACGTGGGTTTTCCTGGAGTTTATAAGGGGTTTTAGTTGGGAAGGATCTCATGATTTATCCACTGATTTGGGGGGAAAAAAGAGGGGCTTTCTGAAAAATAGAGGGGTTTAAAGAAATTAGGTGCACGAATCTGGAATCCAAAGTGGGGTCAGTTTGGACAACGTCACCTCACAATTGCACAGTCTCGGTGGCCACTTGACAAGACTAAGGTTGCACCCATTCTCAGTGCACATGCCCCGGGGATCAGCTGATTCTGTTCATCTTTGGAAAATAGCTCACAGGGAAACTATGTAGAACTTCACGTGTCAGAATCCAAGATGTGGGTTATCTTGTAACACCATCCCACATGGCACAGTCCTGAAAAACAACTTACAAGAGAGATAGCAGAATGCCACCCCTATCATGGGGGTTCTGAAAAAAAACTAGAGAGAGATATGTAGGATGCCATCCCTATAGTGGGGTCTTGAAAAACAACTTGAGAGAGATACGTAAGACTTTGTGTGTCATGTGCTGCACGTGAGGTTTGTCTTGTATCATCTCCCACGAGATAGAGTCCCAGATTAATGGGCTTCTTATTTCAGTCTTGAGGCTGTCCAGCCTTCTGTCCCTGTCTCAATTTAAGCTATGATTTTACGAGTTGGAATAGCATTAGATTTGCTATTAATTCTCTCAAGGAGTAGTTTGTGCCTTAATAGATAAATGTTGCTGCATTTATATTAATACACAATCATAGGATTCACAGAATGTGTTTGCTACAGGGGCACATGAGAAACAGTTACTGATGCTGTTTATGCATGAACAACACCTCTTGAGGTTTGTTTCCTTGGTTCAAAGACCTTAGGGCCATGGCGTCATTGATTGTTGCAGACAATTGGCCTAGTGTTACTGTTTCTATTCCACCTCGTGATTTGCTGTATGGTGCCTGGGATCTTAAAAACCAGATAGTTCCCAATTACCATTTATTGAACATTTTTGATCAAAGATTCTATAATAAGATGGTGATCCAAAGGAGGGAACCATGAGAGAGTGTATATAATTCTCCTGGAATCCAGATTTCTGGCTTTCATAAATTTTGGGTCAGCCTACATAGGCCATCGCCTTTGGGTGTCCTTTTGAACCTCGAACCTTGAGAAAATAACTGATTCTTGTAGCCAATTTGAACCTAGAAATTGTCCAGATAAGTAGCAAGACCATTTTGCTTTGGATGTTGTGCTTTTTTTATTTTGAAGAATTTAGGCTGTTTTTGAGAAACTGACTCCAAAGATTAGACTGAGAGTTGTGTTTACGGAACATTAATAAGCAGTTTCATCAGCTTTCAAGACAATGTTGCATGAAATACCTGTCTAATGCTTGTATTCAAACTCTGACCCCCTAGTTATACAGAAAATTATGTAACTTAAAGAAACGAGGTTCTCAGAGGAGATGGACCTCATGGCTCAGACTCCATTTTGTCTTAGATTCCACTTCTGTTTCTGAGTAAGTGACCTATGACTGCTAATAGGTAAACCAAGGAGCTGCAGTTTACCCTCAGGGAAACCACTCAGTATGTTTAGAGAGATTAACTGGAGACCTCCAACAGAAGCCCACTCTGTATTATCTTGCTCATCATGTATTCTTTAATACAAACTTGTTTGTCACATGTAAATTTTTCTATACCTTTTATTTTCTCTAGACAAACTATGAGTGGCCTTTATAGACATAGGTTTTTCTGTGATGGATCCAAGTGCACCAATTTAGATGATTCCTTTCCAACTAATAGTGAATTTACATGGGCAATCTCTTGCTTAGATTCCTGGCAAATGTGTGGGCAATGCACTTTTGGAACTTTAAGATTATCTTTAGATATTGATAGTAAATATTACAAAGGAAATGTTAATTTGTTATCCTTTGTAAAAGGAGAGTCAGAAGAAAGCCCATTGGTCCAACACTCAGGGTATGGTTGGTAAATTTAATTCGTACTTACAGTATATTTGAATTGGAGAAATCTTTAAGAAATTTATCAATCACTATGTTGCTAGAGGGATGGAAACACAACAGTGATCTCTGACTTCATGAAGCCAAGGTGACATTAGATAACAATACAGCCTTAGATTTTTATTTATTCATCCAATAAAGTGTAATATGTGCTGTAGCAAATACCTCTTGTTACATTTAGATAAATAACACATGAGAAGTACTTGATAATCAAATGGAATTGGATAGCAAGCTAATTGATTACATACTGTAACACCCTTTCAAACACCAGATTTATTTGCACTACTACAAGTAATATTCTTAGTCCACATCTGGATAGTATTAGGCATAATAAAACTTATCTTCTATTGTCCTATGCACCTAAAAAGCAAAAGAAGGCCTCTGGCTAAAATGTTGAGGTGCATTGAGTTTGCTCACGTTGGCAATGCAATTGATCAAAACATTGCTCTTAATATCCTGGTGAAGAACCAGAGAGTATCCAGTGGGAAGCCAGCACTGTGAGTTCCAAGAAACTGCCATGGTTGGCATCTAGGAGCTCGACTAAGTCCAGGTATTGATCACGAATGTGTTATTTCCAATCTTTGATCAAAAGGAGGGAATGATTCAGGAAATAATATTGGAATCATTATTCCAGTTCTTGAGCATAGAGAACGTGACCCAGCTGGACTTGGGCTCACAAGAGGTCACAAGGACTCGCAAGGACACATCACTTGAGCCCAGAGATAAAGATGATAAAATAATCTTGGAAAATATCTTCCAGGGAACATTTCACATAAGCTAGAACACAAAAGACTTCCACTCTACCTTTTTCTATTAACATAGAGCAAATAAAAATTTGTTGGACCAATGAAGACCCTCCTGACTCTCTTTACTGAAACCAATGATCCTTAAGAAAGACAATTCAAACTGTAGAATGACAGTTTCTAGCCAATGTGTGAAAGGTGAAGCTTTCAATGGTTTTGGCCATTTGCAATGTTAATGCATACTGATGACTCTGTAACCTTCCTTGGAATGGGATAGACATGGCTGTGGCAACACCTTTGTTTCTTTTCCCTTTCTTGTTTATTCTATAACATTTCTTGGACTCAGACAGACATAGCTTTGAAACATGCTTGTCCCTTTTCCCATTCATGCTTACTCTGTCATATGTCCTTGTACTTGGGCAGACATTGGCTCTGGCAGCATGCTTGTCCACTTCTCAACTTTTGTCTTTTTGAATATATGCAAATAAACCTTTCTTTTTGCTTTACTAAACTTTGTGAAACCCATTGCCATCCAGTCAATTCTAACTCATAGCGACCCTACAGGACAGAATAGAACTGCCCCAGAGATTTGTGATTTTTTTTCCTTACAACAGTTAATGGCATAGTCATCAAGGATTTCTGAACCTACGAATCCAGTCGAACTCGAGGAGACCTGGACTGCAGAACAGAAGCTGACAGAAAGTCAGGTCCTATCTTCTGGACCCACGTGCTCCCACTCCACTTCCTTTAAACACGGACAGGATAAGTGCTCTCAGAAATCGAGCCTTTGCTTAGTCCTGTTTGTTCTCTTTCTCTTGTTTTCTTAAGCTGTGTTTGGCATATTTGTTTGGAAAACTGGTTGGTTGATTAAGGAGAATCTTTCTTAGGTTTTTGCTTGATCATTTGGCTAAGAGTGACATTTGGTAACTCTTTAGGTAAACTGCACTTTAGGTACCAATTCGGGCATTTGAAACATTAAAGAGGTAATTCTATTTTCAAAGAGCTCTAGATCACAAAAAGCCAGGCCTTTCTGTGACTCAGAGAAAATCTGGAAAATAGTGGTCCGTGTTGCCAAATTTGAGGGGGAGGTGGCAGCTCCTGACCTGTGTTAGGAAGTTTGAAGGGAGATTATGAGATCTTTTCTCAATGAAAAATCAGAGTGTTAGAATTAAATTCATCAGGAGCTTTAAAGTACTTTCCATTGAAAGAACTAGTATATTTAAGGTCTAAAATAAGAGAAAAGGTGTCTAGCCAGCAGAAGGAATTAAGATCAAAAAGAGAAAACTAAAAGCTTGAAACTTGGAGCTTAATATCTTTGATAAATGAGCTTCGGTTTTTTCCCCCCAGGTACTGAGACTCTGGTTTGGGGTTCATATTTAAAAATGCTATAAACTGAGTAAACCAGAAGTAATTTGAAATTTCAGTGACCATTTTGAGAAAACGAACTTTCATTTGTGTTGTCTTTCCTCTTTGGGAAATTTACTTAATGCACAGGATTTGTCAAAAATCCAATATTCCTCCGTCTGAAGCTCTGGCAAGTTAATAAATTTAATCTAGAATCTGTTTTTTCCATTGACTGAGTCGATCTTATCAAAAAATGCTACATACAGTTTTAGAAACTAAGAGCCCCACATCCTTGTTTTCTGTGGTATTGTTTAGTGAGTTTATGTGATCTTTCTGTCTGCTTTTGTTCTAAGAGCTTGCTTCTGGTCTAGAGTGTTGTGTCGAAGTTTCTGGCTTGTATATCATATTAGAGGCTATGGCTAAGAATTGCTGGTTCTTTTTTTTTTTTTTTTCAAGGCTGTGTTAGAACCTCAGTTCTTGTTCAGAAATCCTGGGTCTTGTGTCCAGGTTACAATTTAGGCTTTTAGTAGCTACTTAGGGAAACTTTGTTATAAGTTGGTCAATTTAAAAAGTACACCAAGATCTTTATGTTCTGTATGTCAGTCTTAGAAGTGAAACCTTTCTAAGTAACTTAAGCTAGATATTATATGAAATGTGTTTTATTTGAAGAAAAAGAATAGTTTGGTCTTAAAGCAAAAGTAACAGTTCCAGCACAGCAAAAGAGAAAGAAATTAGTTCCTTTTGCCTTTCAAAATGTCTAGGTGGACCTAAACATATGTAAATGAATTAAGATGACTCCCTCCTCACCCCCAGCCCTCAGTCTCCAAGATCAAATAAAAATCACAATGAGACACACCTGAAATGGCCTGGGAAAATGTTTCTAACAGTAGCCAGAGACTTAAGGTTATATCCCTATCAATGAATTAATCAGTTGAGCAGAGACTTTGGGATTTCCAAAGCCGATTGATAAAATTAGACTGGGAAATTATGAAAAATATTAAAAGTCAAATGTAAGCTTGGAATATTTAAAGAAACTTTATTTCAGTTTTATGTTTTATGGTATACAGGTTTACAATAATTTCTAAGACCTTTTAGGTAACTTATTGATGTTGAATTGAGTTAATAGATATTTGTCACAATTTAAGCTTATATACTTTTGCTTTTTATACACAAGACAAATATATGTTTGTGTGTGTATTTTGGTCATCTAATGAGTGAGTACATTTTTGCCATTTTAAAGGGATGGACTATAAGGTATGCAACAAGGACAATGTTTAAGAGGTTTATTAAAAATAAATTTATTTGATGTGGTCAAAAGTTTTATCTGTCTGACTGAAGTATAATGCTTTAATTTATGAGATTTTTTAGGAGGTTTTATGAGATATAAAACAAATAATTAGGTTTCTCGCTGTTAAAATAACTAATTTTTCTTCGATTTTTGAGTTAAAGAGTTAATTTATTAGTGTAATCTGCCTCTAAAACAAAGGTTTGGCCTCTCGTTAGAATAAGATTCCTCGGTCAGAAACCAAGACACATGGCTTTAGGAAAAAAAAAAGCTAAGGTTTTTATTTTGAGATCTTTGGTTAAATAATTTCAGTACTATTTCATGGTTAACTTATGATGAACCCCTGACAAGTTTGAAACTTCATGGAAAGCCACAAAATTTTATATGGGAAAAGTGCTAAAAAGGTTTATTTAAAATGTTATAAATTACATAGAAGTTATTGTTAAAATCAAGAGTAGTGCTGATTCTTTCTCTTTGTGTTAAAATTTACATGTTAGCATTTCCTCTTGTGTTTTTCCCTAATATTAGACAGCAAAAGCATAATATTATGTCATAATTCTATTGTTTTTAATTGCTAACTTGGTTCAAACTTTATTTTTTTGATTATAGCATCATCAAAGCCAATACTATGACTGGAGAATTCAAATTATTTACCTATGAAGTTATTTTTTATTACTATTCAGGTATTTAGAGACTTTATAATCTTGGTGAACTCTTAATATATCCTGATATGTCTCAAGATAATTATCAAATTCTTCAAAAATATGGTTAATAGTTATAACCCAAAAACAGAAATATTTTTATCTGCAGTTTTTTTAAAACTAATTTCAATTGGCCTTTATGTTATGCTTATAATTATTTTCTATCAGGTCTTTCACTATTAAGAGTTATGATTATAAAGTAATAATGGCCATATTAAGTTTTGTCATCTGCAGATAAGTTTTTACTTTGCTGATTTTCTGAAAACATTTGACCAGAATATCTCAACAAAAAAAATGGACAATATTGAACTTGCGAAAAAGACTGTGATTAGACGCAGTCAAGGTTTCCAGAACTCTATGCAGAAGCTGAGGGTTTTGCAGACTGCGGTCGATCCAGAACCACTTGCAACAGAATTTAACTGCATAAGACTGAGTAATCGAAAGGATGCTACGGGTTTTACACAGGAGTATTTCTGATGTTTTAAGGTCTTCTTTCTGGAAATAATGCTTTAAGCTCCTACTTTCTGGACATTAGAAACCATTTTCCTCTTTGCTCCTAAATTATTATTTTAACTCTTGAATTAGAAGTTCCTGTTGGTAAACTTAATAAAGTTGTAAATATCATAACTAGAAAAGTGTCTGAAATTTTATTGCTGGGCAAGGCTTCCCAGCTTGGGAGCAAGTCCTGTTTAGGTTTTTGCCTTCTACTGAAGAAGAATGACCAGGAGAGGCTCAGGGTTTCCACGGCAAGAAAGGCTTATTAGTGACAGAAAGACAGCAGAACTGCGCGAAGGAGGGATGGAGAGGTGCTTCTGCCTACGCCAACTTCCAGTCCGTCCCCAAATGTGGGTTTTCCTGGACTTTATAAGGGGTTTTAGTCGGGAAGGATCTCATGATTTATCCATTGCTTTTTGGGGAAAAAGGCAGAGCTTTCTGAGAAATAGAGGGATAAAGAAATTAGGTGTGCACATCTGGAATCCAAAGTGCGGTCAGTTTGGACACTTTAATGTCACCATTGCACAGTCTTGGTGGACACTTGAGAAGACTAAGGTCGCACCCATTCTCAGTGCACGTGCCCCAGGGACCAGCTGATTCTGTTCATCTTTGGAAAACAGCTCATACGGAAGCTATGTAGAACTTCACCTGTCAGAATCCAAGATGTGGGTTATCTTATAACACCACCCTGTATGGCACAGTCCAAAAACAACCTACAAGAGAGATATGTAGGATGCCACCCCTATGATGGGGTCTTGAAAAACAACTTGAGAGAGATGTGTAAGACTTTGCGTGTCATGTGCTGCACGTGAGGTTTGTCTTGTATCATCTCCCATGAGATAGAGTCCCAGATTAATGGGCCTGTTATTCCAGTCTTGAGGCTGTCCAGCCCTCTGTCCCTGTCTCAATTTAAGCTATGATTTTATGAATTCGAATAGCATTAGATTTTCTATCAGTTCTCTCAAGGAATAGTTTGTGCCTTAATAGATAAATGTTGCTGTATTTATATTAATACACAATCGTAGGTTTTACAGAATGTGTTTGCTACAGGGGCACATGAGAAACAGTTACTGATGCTGCTTATGCATAAAGAACACCTCTTGAGGTTTGTTTCCTTGGTTCAAAGACCTTAGGGTCATGGCGTCATTGATTATTGCAGACAATTGGCCTAGTGTTAGTGTTTCTAGTCCACCTCGGGATTTGCCGTATGGTGCCTGGGATCTTAAAACAGGATAGTGCCCAATTACCATTTTTTGAGCATTTTTGATCAAAAATTCTATAACAAGATCATGCTCCAAAGGAGGGAACCATGGAGAGTGTATATAATTCTCCTGGAATCCAGATTTCTGGCTTTCATAAAGTTTGGGTCAGCCTACGTAGGCCATCGCCTTTGGGTGTCCTTTTGAACTTTGAGCCTTCAGAAAAAAACTGATTCTTGAAACTACTTTCAACCAAACAATTGTCCAGATAAAGCAGCCAGACCATTTTGCTTTGGATGTTATGCTTTTTTTGAAGAATTTAGTCTGTTTTGAGAAACTGACTCCAAAGATCAGACTGAGAGTTATGTTTAGGGTAAATCAGTAATCAGTTTCATCAGTTTTCAAGACTGATGAAATACCTGTCTAATGCTTGTATTCCAACTCTTACCCCCTTGCTATACAGAAAATTATGTAACTTAAAGAAATCAGGTTCTCAGAGGAGATGGACCTCATGGCTCAGACTCCATTTTGTCTTAGATTCCATTTCTGCTTCTGAGTAAGTGACCTATGACTGCAAATAGGTAAACCAAGGAAAGGCAGCTTACCCTCAGAGAAACCACATAGTATGTTTAGAGAGATTAACTGGAGACCTCCAACAGAAGCCCACTCTGTATTATCTTGCTAATCATGTATTCTTTAATGGAAACTTGTTTATCACGTGTAAATTTTTCTATACCTTCTGTTTTCTGTAGGCAAACTTTGAGTGCCCCTTATAGATATATGTTTCTGTGTGATGGATCCAACTATACTAATTTACTTGATTTCTTTCTAACTAGTAGTGAATTTACATGGGCAATCTCTTGTTTAGATTCCTGGCAAATGTGTGGGCAATGCACTTTGGGAACTTAAGGATTATCTTTAGATATTCATAGTAAATACTAGAAAGATAAATGTTAATTTGTTATCCTTTGTAAAAGGAGAGTCAGAAGAAAGCCCATTGTTCCAACACTCAGGGTATGGTTGGTAAATTTAATTCATACTTAGAGTATACTCGAATTGGAGAAATCCTTAAGAAATTTATCAATCACAAATTTCCTTGTGGGATGGAAATACAACAGTGATCTCTGACCTCATGAAGCCAAGGTGACATTAGATAACAATATAGCCTTAGATTTTTATTTATTCTTCCAAGAAAGTGTAATATCTGCTCTAGCAAATACCTCTTGTTACATTTAGATAAATAACACACGAGAAGAAGAGGATATACACATAGAATTGGATAGCAAGCTCGTTGGTTGCATACCTTAACACCCTTACGAACAGCAGATTTATTTGCACTACTACAAGTAATATTCGTAGTCCACATCCGGATAGTATTAGGCATAATAAAACTTATCTTCTGTTGTCATATGCACCTAAAAGGCAAAAGAAGGCCTTGGGCTAAAATGTTGATATCCATTGAGTTTGCTCACGTTGGCAATGCAATTGATCAGAACATTGCTCTTAAGATCCTGGTGAAGAACCAGATGGTATCCAGTGGGAAGCCAGCACCGTGAGTTTAAAGAAACTGCCATGGTCGCCATCTAGGAGCTCAACTAAGTCCAGGTATTGATCACCGATGTGTTATCACCAATCTTCGATCAAAAGGAGGGACTGATTTAGGAAATAATATTGGAATCATTATTCCCTGTCCTTGGTTTTTTGAGCATAGAGAATGCGACCCAGCTGGACTTGGGCTCACAAGAGCTCACAAGGACTCACAAGGACACATCACTTGAGCCCTGAGATAAAGACGATAAAATAATCTTGGAAAATATTTTCCAGGGAATCTTTCACATAACCTAGAACACAAAAGACTTCCACTCTAAATTTTTCTATTAACATTGAGCCAACAGAAATTTGTTGGACCAATGAAGACCCTCCTGACCATCATTACTGAAGCCAATGATCCTTAAGAAAGACAATTCAAAATGTAGGATGACAGTTTCTAGCCAATGTCTGAAAAGGTGAAGCTTTCAATGGTTTTGGCCATTTGCAATGTTAATAAATGCTGATGACTCTGTAACCTTCCTTGAACTTGGGTGGACATGGCTGTGGCAGCATGTTTGTTTGTTTTCCCTTTCTTGTTTATTCTGTAATGTTCCTTGGACTCAGGCAGACATGGCTGTGAAAGGTGCTTGTTGCTTTTCCAATTCGTGCTTACTCTGTCATATTTCCTTGGATTTGGGCAGACATTAGCTCTGGCAGCATGCTTGTCCACTTCTCAACTTTTGTCTTTTTGAATATATGCCAAATAAAACTTTCTTTTTGCTTTACTAAACTTTGTGAACCCCACTGCCATCGAATCAATTCCAACTGATAGCGATGAACAAGACAGAGTAGAACTGCCACATAGATTTCCGATGTTCTTTCCCCTACAACAGTTAATGGCATAGTCGTCAACGATGTCTGAACCTATGAATCCAGTCAAACTCGAGGAGACCTGGACTGCAGAACAGAAGCTGACAGAAAGACAGGTCTTATCTTCTGGACCCACGTGCTCCCTCTCCACTTCCTTTCGACACCTACAGGATGAGTGCTCTCAGAAATCCAGCCTTTTCTTATTCCTGTTTGTTCTCTTTCTCGTGTTTTCTTAAGCTGTGTTTGGCATATTTGTTTGGAAAACTGGTTGGTTGATTAAGGAGAATCTTTTTTTAGGTTTTTGCTTGATCTTTTGGCTAAGAGCGACATTTGGTAACTCTTTAGGTAAACTGCACTTTAGGTCCCAGTTCGGGCATTTAAAACATTAAGGAGGTAATTCTATTTTCAAAGAGCTCTAGATCACAATAAGCCATAAAGTACAGGCCTTTCTGTGATTCAGAGAATATCTGGAAAATAGTGGTTTGTGTTGCCAAATTTGAGGGGGAGGTGGCAGCTCCTGACCTGTGTTACAAAGTTTGAAGGGAGATTATGAGATCCTTTCTCAATGAAAAATCATAGTGTTAGAACTAAATTCAACGGGAGCTTTAAAGTAGTTTCCCTTTGGAAGAACTAGCATATTTAAGGTCTAAAATAAGAGATAAGGTGTCTAGCCAGCAGAAGGAACTAAGATAAGAAAAGGAAACTGAAAGCTTGAAACTTAGAGCTTAATATCTTTGATAAATGAGCTTGGATTTTCCCCCCAGGTACTGAGACCCTGGTTTGGGGTTCGTATTTAAAAATGCTATAAACTGAGTAAACCAGAAGTAATTTGAAATTTCAGTGACCATTTTGAGGAAACGAACTTTCATTTGTGTTGTCTTTTCTCCTTTGGGAAATTTGCTTGACGCTCAGGATTTGTCAAAAATGTAATATTCCTCCGTCTGACGCTATGGCAAGTTAATAAGTTTAATTTAGAAGCTGTTTTTTCCGTTGAATGAGTGGATCATGCTACATACACTTTTAGAAACTACCATCCCCATATCCTTGTTTTCTGTGGTATTGTTTAGTGAGTTTATGTGATCTTTCTGTCTCCTTTTGTTTAAGAGCTTGGTTCTGGTCTAGAGTGTTGCGTCTAAGTTTCTGTCTTGTATCAGATTAGAGGCTATGGCTAAGAATTGTTGGCTTTTTTTTTTTTTTTTTTAAGGCTGTGTTAGAACCTCAATTCTTTCCTTGTTCAGAAAACCTGGGTCTTGTGTCCACATTACAATTTAGGCTTTTAGTAGCTACTTAGAGAAACTTTGATATAAGTTAGTCTATTTAAAAAGTACACCAAGATCTTTATGTTTTGTATGTCAGTCTTGGAAGCAAAACCTTTCTAAGTAACTTAAGCTAGATATTATATGAAATGTGTTTTATTTAAAGAAAAAGGATAGTTTTGTCTTAAAGCAAAAGTAACAGTTCCAGCACAGCAAAAGAGAAAGAAATTAGTTCCTTCTGCCTTTCAAAATGTCTAGGTGGACTTTAACATATGTAAATGAATTCAGATGACTCCCTCCTCACCCCCAGCCCTCAGTCTCCAAGATCAAATAAAAATCACAATGAGACACACCTGAAATGGCCTGGGAAAATGTTTCCAACAGTAGCCAGAGAGTTAAGGTTATATCCCTATCAATGAATTATTCAGTTGAGCAGAGACTTTGGGATTTCCAAAGCCAAGTGATAAAATTAGACTGGGAAATTATGAAAAATAGTAAAAGTCAAATATAAACTTGGAATATTTAAAGAAACTTTATTTCAAGTAGTTAAGTTTTATGGTATACAGGTTTAAAATAATTTCTAAGACCGTTTAGGTAATTTATTATGTTGAATTGAGTTAAAAGGTATTTGTCACAATTCAAGCTTATATACTTTTGCTTTTTATACCAAAAGAGAAATATATATGTGTGTGTGTGTGTATTTTGGTCATCTAATGAGTGAGTTCATTTTTGCCATTTTAAAGGGATGGACTATAAGGTATGCAACAAAGATAATGTTTAAAAGGTTTATTAAAAATAAATTTATTTGATGTGGTCAAAAGTTTTATCTGTCTGACTGAAGTATAATGGTTTCAGTTATGGCATCGTTTAGGAGATTTTATAGCATATAGAACAAAGAATTAGGTTTCTTGCTGTTAAAATAACTAATTTTTCTTTGATTTCTGGGTTAAAGAGTTAATTTATTAGTGTAATCTGCCTCTAAAACAAAGTTTCGGCGTCTCATTAGAATAAGATTCCTCAGTCAGAAACCAAGCCATATAGCTTTAGGAAAAAAAAAAGCTAAGGTGTTTATTTAGAGATCTTTGGTTAAATAATTTAATTACTGTTTCACACTTAAGTTATGATAAACTCCTGACAACTTTGAAACTTCATGGAAAGCCACAAAATTTTATATGGGAAAAGTGCTAAAAAGGTTTATTTAAGATGTTATAAATTACCTAGAAGCTGTTGTTAAAATCAAGAGAAGTGCTGATTCTTTGTCTTTGTGTTAACATTTACATGTTAGTATTTCTTCTTGTGTTTTTGCCTAATATTAGAGAGCAAATCCATAATATTATGTCATAAATTTATTATTTTTAATTGCTAACTTGGTTCAAAACTTTATTTTTTTGAATATAGCGTCATCAAAGCCAATAGTTTGACTGGAGAATTCAAATTATTTACCTATGAAGTTATTTTTTATTACTATTCAGGTATTTAGAGACTTTATAATCTTGGTATATCCTTAATATATCCTGACTATATGGTATTATGTCTCAAGATTATTATCAAATTCTTTAAAAATATGGTTAACAGATACATTTAGAAATATTTTTGTCTAAAGTTTTTTTTTAAACTAATTTTAAATGGCCTTTTTGTTATGCTTATGATTCTTTTCTATCAGGTCTTTCACTGTTAAGA
This sequence comes from Elephas maximus indicus, assembly GCF_024166365.1. Classification (NCBI taxonomy): domain Eukaryota; kingdom Metazoa; phylum Chordata; class Mammalia; order Proboscidea; family Elephantidae; genus Elephas; species Elephas maximus. The sequence goes on from NC_064839.1 coordinate 22,060,676, forward strand.
GTTATGATTATAAATTAATCACGGCCAAATTAAGTTTTGTCACCTGCAGATAAGTTTTGACTTTGCTGATTTTCTGGAAACATTTGACCAGAATATCTCAACAAAAAAGATGGACAACATTGAACTTGCAAAAAAGACTGTGATTAGACGCAGTCAAGGTTTCCAGAACTCTATGCAGAAGCTGAGGGTTTTGCAGACTGCGGTCGATCCAGAACCGCTTGCAACAGAATTTAACTGCATAAGACTGAGTAATTGAAAGGATGCGACGGGTTTTACACAAGAGTATTTCTGATGTTTTAAGGTCTTTCTTTCTGGAAATAATGCTTTAAGCTCCTACTTTCTGGACATAAGAAACCATTTTCCTGTTTTCTCCTAAATTATCTAACTAATGGGCTTAGTTATTTTAACTCTTGAATTAGAAGTTCCTGTTGGCACAGCTTAGTAAAGTTGTAAATATCATAACTAGAAAAGTGTCTGAAATTTTGTTGCAGGGCAAGGCTCCCCACCTTGGGACTAGGTCGTGTTTAGGTTTTTGCCTTCTGCTGAAGAAAAATGACCTGGAGAGGCTTACAGATTCCACAGCAACAAAGACTTATTAGTGACAGAAAGACAGCAGAGGCTTGCGAGGGAGGGATGGAGAGGGGCTTCTCCCTATGGCAGCCTCCAGTCGCTCCCCAAACGGGGGTTTTCCTAGAGTTTATAAGGGGTTGTAGCTGGGAAGGATCTCATGATTTATCCATTGCTCTAGGGTCGCTATGAGTCGGAATTGACTCGACCACACTGGGTTTGGTTTTTTTGGTTTTTTGGGGAGAAAAGGTGGGGCTTTTGGAGAAGAGAGGGGTAAAGAAATTAGGTGTGTGTATCTGGAATCCAAAGTGGAGTCAGTTTGCACAATGTCACCTCACCATTGCACAGTCTCGGTGGCCACTTGACAAGACTAAGGTCGCACCCATTCTCAGTGCACATGCCCCGGGGATCAGCTGATTCTGTTCATCTTTGGAAAATAGCTCATAGGGAAGCTATGTAGAACTTCACGTGTCAGAATCCAAGATGTGGCTTATATTGTAAACCACCCCCTATGGTACAGTCCTGAAAAACAACGTACAAGAGAGATATGTAGGATGCCACCCCTATAATGGGGTCTTGAAAAACAGCTGGGGAGGGATATGTAAAACTTTGTGTGTCAAGTGCTGCATGTGAGGTTTGTCTTGTATCATCTCCCACAAGATAGAGTCCCAGATTAACGGGTCTGTTATTCCAGTCTTGAAGCTGTCCAGCCTTCTGTCCCTGTCTCATTTTAAGCTATGATTTTTTTACGAATTCGAATAGCATTACATTTTCTATTAGTTCTCTCAAGGAATAGTTTGTGCCTTAATAGATAAATGTTGCTGTATTTAATTAATACACAATCGTAGGTTTTACACAATATATTTGCTACAGGGGCACATGAAAAACAGTTACTGATGCTGCTTATGCGTAAACAAACACCTCTTGAGGTTTGTTTCCTTGGCTCAAAGACCTTAGGGTCATGGTTCCATTGATTATTGCAGACAATTGGCCTAGTGTTAGTGTTTCTAGTCCACCTCATTATTTGCTGTATGGTGCTTGGGATCTTAAAAACCAGATAGTTCCCAATTAGCATTTATTGAGCATTTTTGGTCAAAGATTCTATAACAAGATCATGATCCAAAAGAGGGAACCATGAGAGAGTGTATATAATTCTCTTGGAATCCAGATTTCTGGCTTTCATAATTTTTCAGGCAGCCTACATAGGCCACCACCATTGGGTGCCCTTTTGAACCTCAAGCCTTGAGAAAAAAACTGATTCTTAAAGCCACTTCCAACCAAACAATTGTCCAGATACCGTAGCAAGGCCATTTTGCTTTGGATGTTGTGCCTTTTTATTGGAGAATTTAGTCTGTTTTGAGTAACTGACTCCAAAGATCAGACTGAGAGTTATGTTTAGGGTAAATCAGTAATCAGTTTCATCAGTTTTCAAAACAATGTTGCATGAGATACCTGTCTAATGCTTGTTTTCAAACTCTTACCCCTTGCTATACAGAAAATTATGTAACTTAAAGAAATCAGGTTCTCAGAGGAGATGGACCTCATGGCTCAGACTCTATTTTGTCTTAGATTCCACTTCTGCTTCTGAGTGACCTGTGACTGCTAATAGGTAAACCAAGGAGAGGCAGCTTGCCCTCAGGGAAACCACTTAGTATGTTTAGACAGATTAACTGGAGACCTCCAACAGAAGCCCACTCTGTATTATCTTGCTCATCATGTATTCTTTAATAAAAAAATAGAAACTTGTTTATCACATGTAAATTTTTCTATACCTCCTGTTTTCTCTAGACAAACTTTGAGTACCCTTTATAGATATATGTTTTTGTGTGATGGACCCACCTATACTAATTTACATGATTCCTTTCTAACTAGTAGTGAACTTATATGGGCAATCTCTTGTTTAGATTCCTGGCAAATGTGTGTGCAGTGTACTTTGGGAACTTTAGGATTATCTTTAGATATTCATGGTAAATACTAGAAAGTTAATGCTAATCTGTTATCCTTTGTAAAAGAAGAGTCAGAAGGAAGTCCATTGGTCTAACACTCAGAGTATGGTTGGTAAATTTAATTCGTACTTACAGTATATTTGAATTGGAGAAATCTTTAAGAAATTTATCAATCACAAAGTTGCTGGTGGGATGGAAACACAACAGTGATCTCTGACCTCATGAAGCCAAGGTGACATTAGATAACAATATACCCTTAGATTTTTATTTATTCTTCCAAGAAAGTGTAATATGTGCCCTAGCAAATACCTGTTGTTACATTTAGATAAATAACACATGAGAAGAACAGGATAGACACATAGAATTGGGTAGCAAGCTCATTGGTTACATACTGTAACACCCTTACGAACACCAGATTTATTTGCCCTCCTACAAGTAATATTCTTAGTCCATATCCAGACACTATTAGGCATAGTAAAACTTATCTTCTATTGTCTTACACACCTAAAAGGCAAAAGAAGGCCTTGGGCTAAAATGTTGATGTCCACTGAGTTTGCTCACGTTGGCAATGCAATTGATGAGAACATTGCTCTTAAGATCCTGGTGAAGAACCAGATGGTATCCAGTGGGAAGCCAGCACCATGAGTTTAAAGAACCTGTCATGGTCATCATCTAAGAGCTGAACTAAGTCCAGGTATTGATCGCTGATGTGTTATCTCCAATCTTTGATTAAAAGGAGGGGATGATTTAGGAAATAATATTGGTATCATTATTCTCTGTCCTTGAGCATAGAGAACGTGACCCAGCTGGACTTGGGCTCACAAGAGCTCACAAGGACTCACAAGGACACATCACTTGGGCCCTGAGATAAGGACAATAGATAAAATAACCTTGGAAAATACATTTCAGGGAACCTTTCACATAAGCTAGAACACAAAAGACTTCCACTCTACCTTTTTCTATTAACTTTGAGCAAATAGAAATTTGTTGGACCAATGAAGACCTTCCTGACTGTCCTTACTGAAACCAATGATCCTGAAGAAAGACAATTCAAAATGTAGGATGACAGTTTCTAGCCAATAGTATGAAAAGGTGAAGCTTTCAATGGTTTTGCCCATTCGCAATGTTAATACATACTGATGACTCTGTAACCTTCCTTGTACTGGGATAGGCATGGCTATGGCAAAACATTTGCTCCTTTTCCCTTTCTTGTTTATTCTGTAACGTTACCTGGACTCGGGCAGACATGTCTGTGAAATGTCCTTGTCCATTTTCCCATTTATGCTTACTCTGTCATAGTTCCTTGGACTTGGGGAGACATTAGCTCTGGCAGCATGCTTGTGCACTTATCAACTTTCGTCTTTTTCAATATATGCCAAATAAGATTTTCTTTTTGCTTTACTAAACTTTGTGAAACCCATTGCCATCGACTCAATTCGTACTCATAGCGAGCCTACAGGGCAGAATAGAACTGCCCCATAGATTTGTGATGTTTTTTCCCCTACAACAGTTAATGGCATAGTCGTCAGGGATTTCTGAACGTACAAATCCAGTCGAACTCGAGGAGACCTGGACTGCAGAACAGAAGCTGACAGAAAGACAGGTCCTATCTTCTGGACCCAGGGGCTCCCACTCCACTTCCTTTGGACACCTACAGGATGAGTGCTCTCAGAAATCCAGCCTTTGCTTATTCCTGTTTGTTCTCTTTCTCATGTTTTCTTAAGCTGTGTTTGGCATATTCGGTGGAAAACTGGTTGGTTGATTAAGGAGGGTCTGTCTTAGATTTTTGCTTGATCATTTGGCTAAGAGTGACATTTGGTAACTCTTTAGGTAAACTGCAGTTTAGGTCCCAATTCGGGCATTTGAAACATTAAGAAGGTAATTCTATTTTCAAAGAGCTCTAGATCACAATAAGTCACAAAGTTGAGGCCTTTCTGTGACTCAGAGAAAAGCTGGAAAATAGTGGTCTGTATTGCCAAATTTGAGGTCCAGGTGGCAGCTCCTGACCTATGTTATGAAATTTGAAGGGAGATTATGAGATTGTTTTCCAATGAAAAATCACAGTGTTAGAATTAAATTCATCGGGATCTTTAAAGTACTTTCCCATTGGAAGAACTAGTATATTTAAGGTCTAAAATAAGAGATAAGGTGTTTAGCCAGCAGAAGGAACTAAGATAAGAAAAGGAAACCAAAAGCTTGAAACTTAGAGCTTAATATCTTTGATAAATGAGCTTGGATTTTTCCCCAGGCACTGAGACCCTGGTTTGGGGTTCATATTTAAAAATGCTATAAACTGAGTAAACTTGAAGTAATTTGAGAATTCAGTGACCATTTTGAGAAAACGAACTTTCATTGGTGTTGTCTTTTCCTCTTTGGGAAATTTGCTTGATGCTCAGGATTTGTCAGAAAGTCTAATGCTCCTCTATCTGAAGCTCTAGCAAGTTAATAAGTTTAATCTAGAACCTGTTTTTTCCGTTGACTGAGTCGATCTTACCAAAAAAAGATACGTGCGCTTTTAGAAACTAAGATCCCCACATCCTTGTTTTCTGTAGTATTGTTTAGTGAGTTTATGTGATCTTTCTGTCTGCTTTTGTTCTAAGAGCTTGCTTCTGGTCTAGAGTGTTGTGTGTAAATTTCTGTCCTGTATCAGATTAGAGGCTATGGCTAAGAACTGTAGGGGATTTTTTGTTATTGTTGTTTAAGGCTCTGTTACACCCTTAGTTCTTTCCTCATTCAGAAAACCTGGGTCTTGTGTCCACCTTACAGTTTAGGCTTTTAGTAGCTACTTAGAGAAACTTTGATATAAGTTGGTCTATTTAAAAAGTACACCAAGATCTTTATGTTCTGTATGTCAGTCTTGGAAGCAAAACCTTTCTAAGTAACTTAAGCTAGATATTATATGAAATGTGTTTTATTTGAAGAAAAAGGATAGTTTTGTCTTAAAGCAAAAGTAACAGTTCCAGCACAGCAAAAGAGAAAGAAATTAGTTCCTTTTGCCTTTCAAAATGTCTAGGTGGACTTTAACATATGTAAATGAATTAAGATGACTCCCTCCTCACCCCCAGCCCTCAGTCTCCAAGATCAAATAAAAATCACAATGAGACACACCTGAAACGGCCTGGGAAAATGTTTCCAACAGTAGCCAGAGAGTTAAGGTTATATCCCTATCAATGAATTATTCAGTTGAGCAGAGACTTTGGGATTTCCAAAGCCAAGTGATAAAATTAGACTGGGAAATTATGAAAAACAGTAAAAGTCAAATATAAACTTGGAATATTTAAAGAAACTTTATTTCAATTGTTTCTGTTTTATGGTATATTGGTTTAAAATAATTTCTAAGACCTTTTAGGTAATTTATTGATGTTGAATTGAGTTAAAAGATATTTGTCACAATTTAAACGTATATACTTTTGCTTTTTATACCAAAAGACAAATATATATTTGTGTGTGTATGTATTTGGGTCAACTAATGAGTGAGTTCATTTTTGCCATTTTAAAGGGATGGACTTATAAGGTATGCAACAAGGACAATATTTAAGAGGTTTATTAAAAATAAATTATTTGATGTGGTCAAAAGTTTTATCTCTCTGACTGAAGTATAATGGTTTAATTTATGAGATTTTTTAGCAGCTTTTATGGGATATAGAACAAAGAATTAGGTTTCTTGCTGTTAAAATAACAAATTTTTCTTTGATTTCTGTGTTAAAGGGTGAATTTATTAGTGAAATCTGCCTCTAAAACAGGGTTCGGCCTCTCATTAGAATAAGGTTCCTCAGTCAGAAACCAAGCCACATAGCTTTAGAAAAAAAAAAAAACTAAGGTTTTTGTTTTTATTTTGAGATCTTTGGTTAAATGATTTAATTACTGTTTCACTGTTATGATAAACTGACAAGTTTGAAACTTCATGGAAAGTCACAAAATTTTATATAGGAAAAGTGCTAGGAAGGTTTATTTAACATGTTATAAATTACACAGAAGGTGCTGTTAAAATCAAGAGAAGTGCTGATTCTTTGTCTTTTTTTAAAATTTACATGTTAGTATTTTCTCTTGTGTTTTTGCCTAATATTAGACAGCAAATGCATAATATTATGTCATAATTCTATTGTTTTTAAATGTTAACTTGGTTCAAACTTTATTTTTTTGAATATAGCATCATCAAAGCCAATACTTTGACTGGAGGATTCAAATTATTTACCTATGAAGTTATTTTTTATTACTATTCAGGTATTTAGAGATTTTTATAATCTTGGTAAACTCTTATTTTTATATGGCATTATGTCTCAAGATTATTATCAAATTCTTTAAAAATATGGTTAACAGATATGTTTAGAAGTATTTTCATCTAAAGTTTTTTTAAACTAATTTTAAATGGCCTTTTTGTTATGCTTATGATTCTTTTCTATCAGGTCTTTCACTATTAAGAGTTACGTTTATAAATTAATCACGGCCAAATTAAGTTTTGTCACCTGCAGATAAGTTTTGACTTTGCTGATTTTCTGGAAACATTTGACCAGAATATCTCAACAAAAAAGATGGACAATATTGAACTTGCAAAAAAGACTGTGATTAGATGCAGTCAAGGTTTCCAGAACTCTATGCAGAAGCTGAGGGTTTTGCAGACTGCGGTCGATCCAGAACCACTTGCAACAGAATTTAACTGCATAAGACCGAGTAATCGGGACGATACTATGGGTTTTACACAAGAATATTTCCGATGTTTTAAGGTCTTTCCTTCTGGAAATAATGCTTTAAGCTCCTATTTTCTGGATATAAGAGACCATTTTCCTCTTTTCTCCTAAATTAACTAATGGGTTTAGTTACTTGAACTCCTGAATTAGAAGTTCCTGTTGGCACAACTTAATAAAGTTGTAAATATCATAACTAGAAAAGTGTCTGAAATTTTGTTGCAGGTTAAGGCTTCCCAGCTTGGACTAAGTTGTGTTTAGGTTTTTGCCTTCTACTGAAGAAAAATGACCAGGAGAGGCTCAGAGGTTCCACAGCAACAAAGGCTTATTAGTGACAGAAAGACAGCAGAGGCTTGCAAGGGAGGGATGGAGAGGGGCTTCTCCCTATGGCAGCCTCCAGTCCCTCCCCAAACGGGGGTTTTCCTAGAGTTTATAAGGGGTTTTAGGTGGGAAGGATCTCATGATTTATCCTTTGCTTTTTGGGGAAAAAGGCAGGCCTTTCTGAGAAATAGAGGGATAAAGAAATTAGGTGTGCACATCTGGAATCCAAAGTGCGGTCAGTTTGGACAATGTCACCTCACCATTGTACAGTCTCAGTGGCCACTTGACAAGACTAAGGTTGCACCCATTCTCACTGCGCATACCTTGGGGATCAGCTGATTCTGTTCAACTTTGGAAAATAGCTCATAGGGAAACTATGTAGAACTTCAAGTGTCAGAATCCAAGATGTGGGTTACCTTGTAACACCACCCTGTATGGCACAGTCCAAAAACAACTACAAGAGAGATATGTAGGATGCCACCCCTATGATAGGGGTTCTGAAAAGCAAGTAGAGAGAGATAGGTAGGATGCCACCCCTATGGTGGGGTCTTGAAAAACAACTTGAGAGAGATATGTAAAACTTTGTGTGTCATGTGCTGCATGTGAGGTTTGTCTTGTATCATCTCCCACAAGATAGAGTCCCAGATTAATGGGCCTGTTATTCCAGTCTTGAGGCTGTCCAGCCTTCTGTCCCTGTCTCAATTTAAGCTATGATTTTTTACGAATTCGAATAGCATTACATTTTCTATTAGTTCTCTCAAGGAATAGTTTGTGCCTTAATAGATAAATGTTGCTGTATTTATATTAATACACAATCGTAGGTTTTACAGAATATGTTTGCTACAGGGGCACATGAAAAACAGTTACTGATGCTGCTTATGCATAAAGAACACCTCTTGAGGTTTGTTTCCTTGGTTCAAAGACCTTAGGGTCATGGCGTCATTGATTATTGCAGACAATTGGCCTAGTGTTAGTGTTTCCATTTTACCTCTTGATTTGCTGTATAGTGCCTGGGATCCTAAAACCGGATAGTGCCCCATTACCATTTATTGACCATTTTTGATCAAAAATTCTATAACAAGATTATGATCCAAAAGAGGGAACCGTGAGAGAGTGTATATAATTCTCCTGGAATCCGGATTTCTGATTTTCATAAAGTTTGGAGAAGCCTACATAGGCCATCACCTTTTGGGAGTCCTTTTGAACCTCGAGCCTTGAGAAAAAAAACTGATTCTTGAAGTCACTTCCAACCAAACAATTGTCCAGATAATGTAGCAAGACTATTTTGCTTTGGATCTTGTGCTTTTTTTTTTGAAGAATTTAGTCTGTTTTGAAAACCTTACTCCAAAGATCAGACTGAGAGTTATGTTTAGGGTAAATCAGTAATCAGTTTCATCAGTTTTCAACACAATGTTGCATGAAATAACTGTCTAATGCTTGTATTCAAACTCTGACCCCCTTGCTGTACAGAAAATTATGTAACTTAAAGAAATCAGGTTCTCAGAGGAGATGGACCTCATGGCTCAGACTCCATTTTGTCTTAGATTCCACTTCTGCTTCTGAGTGACCTGTGACTGCTAATAGGTAAACCAAGGAGAGGCAGCTTGCCCTCAGGGAAACCACTTAGTATGTTTAGACAGATTATCTGGAGACCTCCAACAGAAGCCCACTCTGTATTATCTTGCTCATCATGTATTCTTTAATAGAAACTTGTTTATCACATGTAAATTTTTCTATACCTCCTGTTTTCTCTAGACAAACTTTGAGTACCCTTTATAGATATGTTTCTGTGTGATGGATCCAACTATACTAATTTATATGATTCCTTTCTAACTAATAGTGAAGTTACATGGGCAATCTCTTGTTTAGATTCCTGGCAAATGTGTGCACAGTGCACTTTGGGAACTTTAAGATTATCTTTAAATATTCATAGCAAATACTAGAATACTAGAAAGGTAATGTTAATTTGTTAGCCTTTGTAAAAGGAGATTCAGAAGAAAGTCCTTTGGAACAACACGCAGGGTATCATTGGTAAATTTAATTCGTACTTACAGTATATTTGAATTGGAGAAATCTTTAAGAAATTTATCAATCACAAAGTTACTAGTGGGATGGAAACACAACAGTGATCTTTGACCTCATGAAGCCAAGGTGACATTAGACAACAATATAGCCTTAGATTTTTATTTATTCATCCAAGAAAGTGTAATATATGCTGTAACAAATACCTCTTTTTACATTTAGATAAATAACACAGAAGAACAGGATAGACACATAGAATTGGATAGCAAGCTCATTGGTTACATACTGTAACACCCTTACAAAGACCAGATTTATTTGCACTACTACAAGTGACATTCTTAGTCCACATTCAGACACTATTAGGCATAGTAAAACTTATCTTCTATTGTCTTACACACCTAAAAGGCAAAAGAAGGCTTTGGGCTAAAATGTTGAGGTGCATTGAGTTTGCTCACGTTGGCAATGTGATTGATGAGAACATTGCTCTTCAGATCCTGGTGAAGATCCAGATGGTATCCAGTGGGAATCCAGCACCATGAGTTTAAAGAACCTGCCATGGTTGCCATCTAGGAGCCCGATTAAGTGCAGGTATTGATCACTGATGTGTTATCTCCAATCTTTGATCAAAAGAAGGGGATGATTTAGGAAATAATATTGGAATCATTATTCCCTGTCCTTGAGCATAGAGAAAGTGATCCAGCTGGACTTGGGCTCAGAAGAGCTCACAAGGACTCACAGGGACACATCACTTGGGCCCTGAGATAAAGAAAATAGATAAAATAACCTTGGAAAATATCTCTCAAGGAACCTTTCACATAAGCTAGAACACAAAAGACTTTGCACTCTACCTTTTTCTATTAACTTTGAGCAAATAGAAGTTTGTTGGACCGATGGAGACCCTCCTGACCATCATTACTGAAACCAATGATCCTTAAGAAAGACAATTCAAACTGTAGGAAGACAGTTTCTAGCCAATGTGTGAAAAGGTGAAGCTTTCAGTGGTTTTGGCCATTTGCAATGTTAATACATGCTGATGACTCTGTAACCTTCCTCGGACTCTAGATGCACATGGCTGTGGCAGCGTGCTTGTTCATTTTCCAATCCTTTTTTTTGTGTAATATTTTCTGGACTTGAAGAGACTTGTCTGTGGCAGCATGCTTGTCCCTTTTCCCATTCTTGGTTATTCTGTAATATTCTCTGGACTTGGACAGACATGTCTGTGGTGGCATGCTTGTTGGTTTTCTCAATCTTGTTTATTCTGTAATGTTCCTTGGACTCAGGCAGACATGGCTGTGAAAAGTGCTTTTCTATTTTCCCATTCTTTTTTTTTTTCTTAATTTTTATTGTGCTTTAAGTGAAGGTTTACAAATCAAGTCAGACTTTCATACAAAAACTTATAAACACATTGCTATATACTCCTAATTGCTCTTGCCTTAATGAGACAGCTCATTCCTTCCCTCCACACTCTTTTCTAGTCCATTTGGCCAGCTTCTGACCCTCTCTACCCTCTCATCTCCCCTTCAGACAGGAGATGCCAACATAGTCTCATGTGTCTACTTGATCCAAGAAGCTCATTCTTCACCAGTATCATTTTCTATCTCATTGTCCAGTCCACTCCCTGTCAAAGTGTTAGCTTTAGAAATGGTTCCTATCTTGGGCTAACAGAAGGTTTGGGGACCAGGACCTCTGGGGTCATTCTAGTCTCAGTCAGACCATTAAGCCTGGTCTTTTTTCGAGAATTTGGGGTCTGCATTCCACTGCTGTCCTGCTCCCTCAGGGGTTCTCTGTTGTGTTCCCTGTCAGGGCAGGTATCAATTATAGCTGGGCAACATCTAGTACTTCTGGTCTCAGGCTGATGTAGTCTCTGGTTTCTGTAGCCCTTTCTGTCTCTTGGGCTCATAATTACTCTGTGTCCTTGGTGTTCTTCATTTTCCTTTGATCCAGGTGGGTTGAGACCAAGTGATGCATCTTAGATGGCTGCTTTTTAGCGTTTAAGACCTCAGATGCCCCTCTCCAAAGTGGGATGCAGAATGTTCTCTTAATAGGTTTTATTATGCCAATTGACCTAGATGTCCCCTGAAGCCATGGTCCCCAAATCCCCACCGTGTTACGCTGGCCTTCGAAGTGTTCAGTTTAATCAGGAAACTTCTTTGCTTTTGGTTCAGTCCAGCTGCGCTGACCTGGCTTGTATTGTGTGTTGTCTTTCCCGCCACCTAAAGTAGTTCTGATGTACTATATAATTAGTGAATACCCTCTCCCATCCTCCCTCCCTCCTCCCTTTCGCAACCATAAAAGAATATTCTCTTCTCTCTTTAAACTATTTCTTGAGTTCTTATAATAGTGATCTTATACAATATTTGCCCTCTTGTTGCTGACTAATTTCACTCAGCATAATGCCTTCCAGATTTCTCCATTTATGAAATGTTTCACAGATTCATCATTGTTCCTCATTGATGTGTTTTATTCCATTGTGTGAATATACCATAATTTATTAGTCCATTCATCCACTGATGGGCACCTTGGTTGCTTCCATATTTTTACTATTGTAAACAGTGCTGCAACGAATGTGGGTGTGCAAGTAGCTGTTCATGTAAAGGTTCTTATTTCTCTAGGATATATTCCAATGAGTGGGATTGCTGGATTATGTGGTAGTTCTATTTCTAGCTTTTTAATGAAGTGCCAAATCGATTTCCAGGTTGGTTGTACCATTTTACATTCCCACCAGCAGTGTATAAGTGTTCCAGTCTCTCCACAACCTCTCCAATATTTATTATTTTGTATTTTTTGGATTAATGCCAGCCTTGTTGGAGTGAGACAGAATATCATTGTAGCTTTGATCTGCATTTCTCTAATGGCTAATGACCATGAGCATTTCCTCGTGTATCTGTTAGCTACCTGAATGTCTTCTTTAGTGAAGTGTCTGTTCATATCCTTTGCCCATTTTTTAATTGGGTTATTTGTCTTTTTGTAGTTGAGTTTTTGCAGTATTATATAGATTTTAGAGATCAGGCCCTGATTGGAAATGTCATAGCTAAAAACTGTTTCCCAGTCTGTAGGTAGTCTTTTTACTCTTTTGGGGAAGTCTTTGGATGAGCATAGGTGTTTGACTTTTAGGAGCTCCCAGTTATCTAGTTTTTCTTCTGCATTGTTAGTAATGCTTTGTATACTGTTTATGCCATGTATTAGGGCTCCTAACCTTGTCCTTGTTTTTCCTCCCATGATCTTTATTGTTTTAGATTTTACATTTAGGTCTTTGATCCATTTTAAGTTAGTTTTTGTGCATGGAGTGAGGTATGGGTCTTGTTTCATTTTTTTGCAGATGGATATCCAGTTATGCCAGCACCATTTGTTAAAGAGACTGTCTTTTCCCCATTTAACTGACTTTGGGGCTTTGTCAAATATCAACTGCTCATATGTGGATGGATTTATGTCTGGAATCTCAATTCTGTTCCATTGGTTTATGTATCTGTTGTTGTACCAGTTTTGATTACCGTGGTGGTATAATAGGTTCTAAAATCAAGTAGAGTGAGGCCTCCCACTTTGTTCTTTTTTTTAGTAATGCTTTACTTATCTAGGGCCTCTTTCACTTCCATATGAAGTTGGTGATTTGTTTCCCATCTCACTAAAAAATGTCATTGAAATTTAGATTGGAATTGCATTGTATCTATAGATCGCTTTTGGTAGAATAGACATTTTTACAATGTTAAGTCTTCCTATCCGTGAGCAAGGTATGTTTTTCCATTTATGTAGGTCTCTTTTGGTTTCTTGCACTAGTGTCTTGTAGTTTTCTGTGTATAGGTCCTTTACATCTCTGGTAAGATTTATTCCAAAGTATTTTATCTTCTTGGGGGCTACTGTAAATGGTATTGATTTGGTGATTTCCTCTTCAATGTTCTTTTTGTTGGTGTAGAGGAATCCAAGTGATTTTTGTATGTTTATCTTGTATCCTGATACTCAGCTGAACTCTTCTATTAATTTCAGTAGTTTTCCCATTCTTGCTTACTTTGTAGTATTTCTTTGGACTTGGGCAGACATTAGCTCTGCAGTATGCTTGTCCACTTCTCAACTTTTGTCTTTTGGAATATATGGCGAATAAAACTTTCTTTTTGCTTTACTAAGCTTTGTGATTTTTTCCCCTGCAACACACTGAAAGAGGGATGAATGGAAGGAAGCAAGAAGGGACCCTCCATTTTATCTGTTTCCATCTTTGTCTCTTTCCATCTCTGTCCTCCGTCTCTCTGTCTCCATCTCTGAATAGCTCTGTCTCTGACCATCTCTCGGTTCACTGGGTGCCTCTGATCATCTATTTTTGATCATCTCTCCCCATTCCTGACCCATGTCCCTGAGGAGAGCCTAGGATGTCCAGGTCAATGGGCATCCCTCCAAGAACCGCTGCTTTCCAACCTCAGGGCGTCAAGGGTCTAGAGCGGTCACGCCAGAAGATTCTCTGCAAGGAGTTCCTGAAATTTTTGGGTGGACTGGGAGCGAGGGGAAGGAACGCGCGCCCTGATGATGGACTCAGGCCCGGGTAGCCAGCAGCGGGGGAAAAGAGGTGGAGAAACTGGAGGAGGAGGGCGAATAGGGTGGGGGGAGGCGGGCGGGGGCGGGTCCCAGCGCACCCCCCCCCCGCCCTCGCCCCGCGCTGCCAGCGCCCTCCCCGCCCAGCCGGCCACATCTGGCGGCTGCCCTCCCTTGTTTCCGCTGCATCCAGACTTCCTCCGGAGGTGGCTGGAGGCTGCGCATCTGGGGCTTTAAACATATAAAGGGATTGGCAGGACCAGAGAGAGCAGGCGGCTGCAGCGGCTGCGGCTGGGCTGAGGTACGGGGCCGGACCATACGTCTCTGAGCCGGGTCCAGCAAAGCTGACTGAGCGGAGTGCGTCCTTGGAGCGCAGCGCTGTACCGCGGAGCAGGCGCCAGCCAGGCGGCGACGCGGCCACACGCACAGAGCCAGCGACCCCCCGGCGAGGAGTGGGGTCGGGGAGAATAATGATGGAGAACCTAGGGGCCCGAGGCGCGCTTGCCGGTGCCCTGCGGACGCTCTGTGTCCTAGGCTGCCTGTTGGGCCACGCCGCCGCCGCGCCGTCGCCCATCATCAAGTTCCCCGGTGACGTCGCCCCCAAAACGGACAAAGAGTTGGCTGTGGTGAGTTGCAACGCTGACCTCAACGAGCCAAGTGTAGACAGACTTTGGAGAAGGCGAGGGTGGGGGATGGGGCAGAGTGGGCACAGGGTGAGGGGAGGGGCTTCGGAAAACAGCTTGGTGGGGAGGGTCTTTGGCGAACTGACCGAGGAATCTCTATTGCAGCCAGGTGAGGGGGCTTTGGTAAATGGAGGAGGCCTTTGGTAAACAATGGCAATCTTAAAGACACCACCGAGGGTAAGCGGGGAGGCGGGAAACAAACGGGGAGCGGTGCTTTGGCAAACTGCTGGAAGGGGCCACCTTTGCAGATAACGGGGACATTGTCAAGCTTCCCAGGCACTTGGCAAGGGGAGCGGGTTTGGTAAACAACATTTGGACACATCTGGGGGTTGGCTAAATATCTTGGTAGGCTTTTGGCAAATAGCTAACGGGGTCTCTTTTACAAACGGGGGAGATTTTTAAACCCCTGCGACACTTTGGGAAGGGGGAACTTTGGCACACAATTGGAGAAAACTGGCAAACCTGAAGATGGGTGCTCGGGGCAAAGCGGGGCTTGGCGGACGTCTGGGAGCCCTTAGTGCACATCTGCAGAGGGGCCTTGAAGAACAGGTCGAGGGGACCGTTCAGCAAATCATTGGAGACTGAGAGAAGCGGGAAGCTCATGTTTTTCGCCTGGCCGGAGAGACAAGTTGGCCAGGAGGGTCAAGGGTTGGGCCTCCGAACCTCGGAAAGTTTCCTCGAACTTCTCTTCGGGAACTTCTCCGAAGGGCCGGAGGACAGAAGGAGAGAACTGGCAGAGTGAGGGGAAGGCGCTGGAGGGCCCTGGCGCGTGGGGCGGGGGTGGACTGCGCCCTGCTGGTGTCGGAGAGCCGCCAGCGAGCCCTCCCTCTTGGCGGGCCTCCGAGCTGCGGCTCAGATGTTGTTTTGGGAGAGCGCGCCCCTGGCTAGCCATGAGCCCTGGGCACAGTTGCTAAAGCCTGGCTGGGGGCGGGGGTAATTGAAGGGCATTGCCCCCTCATCCTGTAAACTCCTCCCACTGGAGGGCCCCTCAAGGTGTTTCTTCCAGCCCACAGGGTATCTGCCTCTTACTGCCTCAGCCATCCTAGAAATCCTCTCCCCTCCATCCCCAAACTGCCAAGGACAGAACACCCATGCCCTCTGGTCCACCTGGACACTCCCTTTTCAGGATGTGACACCCCTATCCTTTGCCAGCATCAAGCCTCTGTCACCTGTGAATGGATGAGTTGGGAGGCATCCCTACATTCTTCTTCTGCTTTTTATTTTTTTTATTGTGCTTTAGGTGAAAGTTTATGGAACAAATTATTTTCCCTTTCCATAGTTTGTATGTAAAGTGTTCCATGACGTTGGTTGCATTCCCCACAATGTGTTAGAACTCTCTCCATTTCCAACCTGGGTTCCCCGTTTCCTTTTGCGGAATTTTCTGCCCCTTCCTGGCTTCTCATCTTTGCTTTTGGGCAAATGTTGCCCTTTTGATCTCGTATAATTGATTGTTCTAAGGAGCATGTTGCTCTCGGGTGCTATTGTTTATATTATGGACCTGTCTATTGTTTGGCTAAAAGGTGATCTCCAGGAATTGTTTGGCTGAAATGTGGTCTCCGGGAACTGCTTCAGTTCCAGGTCAGAAGCGTGTCTTAGGGTCGTAGTCTCGGGGGTTCCTCCAGTCTCTGTCGAATCAGTAAGTTTGGTCTTTTTTATGAATTTGATTTTTTTGTTCTAAGTTTTTCTTCTGCTCTGTCCGGGACCCTCTGTTGTGATCCCAGTCAGAGCGCTCAGTACTCCCTACATTCTTAAACCAAAAAACCCAAACATACTGCAGTGGAGTCCATTCTGACTTATGGTGACTCCGTGTGTTACAGAACAGAATTGCTCCATCGGGTTTTCTTGGCTGTAATCTTTATGGAAGCTGATCACCAGGCCTTTCTTCCACTGCACTAGTGAGTGGGTCTGAACAGCCAGCCTTTAGGTTAGTAGCCTGGTGCTGCTGGGTAGGTTCAAACAGTCAATCTTTATGTCAGTAGTTGAGCACAAGCCATTTGAGCCTCCAGAGGACCTTTTCAAGGGTCTGGGGATGATGTGCTTGTTGGTTGGGGAGGAGAGCAGAGCTGTGGAGCAATGGCAGACTTCTCTGGGTCCCCGCACCCTCAAGAGTATGTGGGAGTGCCTGTTGCCTAGAGGAGTTGCATAAGAACATGGGCTCTGACTTAAACTGCCTGGCTTTAAATCTAGGTGTGCACCCACCAACCAACTGACCTAGTCATCTTGGGCAAGTGACTTAACTTTTCTGAGTCTCAGTTTCTTCATCTGCAAAATGGGGAGAACAATGGTACCTATGTCAATGTTAAAGGAAAGGTAATATCTGAGGCACTTAGAAGGGCACCTAGGACATGGTGAGCACTCAATAAGCCTTAGCCATTGTTGCTGTTATTATTATCTCCCTCCCCCTCATCTTGTTAGCATAAATGCCATCCTTCAGGTAATTTCCCTTCAAGTCTTCAAGGGAGCCTTCCCTAACCACCCCTTGGAACAAGTATAGTGCCCTGGCCATAAGGTCCTCTGGCCCTTTCCCCATTCCAGTGCAGCAGTTATCACATATTTAATTGTGCATTTATTTGTGATTCACGTCAGCCTTCCTGCATAGAATTTAGACCTGAAAGACCAGAAACGTTGCCTGTCTTGTTCACCAATTTATTCCCACCATTAGCACAGGGCTTGGCACGGGGCACATAGCAAAAAGTATTTATGGAATAAATAAATGAGTTGGTCGGTCTCTGAACCTCTGCCAGAGCTTGTTTGGTTTTGGCCTAAGGTTAGACAGAACAAGCAGCACAGCACAACGGCAGGACCATTTTCTTTTTGGAAATGGCAGATCCAGGATTTGAACCCAAATCTGTCTGCTGCCAGAGCCTATGCACATAGCCTTTGAGTCTCCATGTAAGAAAGGGGAGGAGAATAATCCAGATTAAATGAGATGACGGAGGTAAAATAGGTGGTAGAGAATCACTGCTCTGAGCATGGACTCTGGAAGCACATTGCTTGGACCCAATTCCAGTTCCGCTATTTGTGAGCTTTCTTATCTTAGGCACGTTTCTTAACCTCTCTGTGCTTTAGTATCTTCCTCTGTAAGATGGGATGGTAATAAAAATTATGTTATAGAACGTTGTGAGCATTAAATGAGTTGATACATGCTGATCTCAGTGCCTGGGCATCTATAGTAAGCACCCAACATGGTAGCCATTGGGTCTACAGGTGTTATGTCACTCAGCTAGTGACAGAGCTGGTTTTGGAGCCCAGGCTTTCTGACCCTTAGGCCCCTGACATGCCCTGTCTGGGCTATGGGGTTTGGCTGCGGCCTGTCATGTCGATACTGTGCCATCCTAACGTGCCTTGGGGGTGCTCATGTTTTCCAGCAATACCTGAACACCTTCTATGGCTGTCCCAAAGAGAGCTGCAACCTGTTTGTGCTGAAGGACACGCTGAAGAAGATGCAGAAGTTCTTTGGACTGCCCCAGACAGGCGAACTTGACCAGAGCACCATTGAGACCATGAGGAAACCACGCTGTGGCAACCCCGATGTAGCCAACTACAACTTCTTCCCCCGCAAGCCCAAGTGGGACAAAAACCAGATCACATACAGGTGCCAAGGCAGGGCCGAGGGAGGCAGGGCCATCATGCCTGGGGTCAGTGGGCTGAGGGCCATGGAGTATCCATGGGCCTCACCTTCTCTCCACTCTGGGGACCCATAGGTATCTTTTGTGAGAGTTTGACATCTTACCCAGTTTGAGTCCCACACTTACCAGCTGTGGGGTATTGGGTGACTTACTTTTCAATTCTCTGAGCCTTGGCAAAATGGCGACTCAAGCATGGCAGCCCCATGCAGAATGGAATGAAAACGCTGCCCAGTCCTGTCCTGTCCCCATGATTGGTTGCAGATTGGATTATTGTGATCCATAGGGTTTTCACTGACTGATTTTTGGAAGTAGATTGCCAGAACATTCTTCCTAGTCCATCTTAGTCTGGAAGCTCCAAAGAAACCTGTTCGCCATCATAACAACATACAAGCCTCCACTGGTAGATGGGTGGTAGCTATGTGTGAGGTGCATTGGCCAGGAATTGAACCTGATCCCCCACATGGGAGGCCAGAATTCTACTACTGAAGCTAGGTCACATATACAAGGGGGATTTCAGAGTGTCTGGCATATAGCAAGAGCATAATAAGCGTTAGTTATTATAATTATTAGATGGGGTCACTGTAGGGGAAGCAGAGGAAATGCAATGGTTGGTTGCTTGTTGAGTTGTGGGGACTCTCCCAGCTTGACAGCTCTTCCCTGTATGGCTGGTTCAGGATTCCAAGGTTGAGATCTCTGCCCTGGGTCCCATGATGCACTCTGTGTGGCCCTTCGCCCAGGTGAAAGTGAGGGATGGGACTCCTGAGAGAGGACCTGAGAATGCTGGCTGGTTAGGGACTCCATGGTCCCTCAAGGAGGCATTCTGGGAGGGCTGTTCTCCGAGTGAACTCTTCTTGACTTGTACACACCTCTACTTGCGCACATACACACAAATGCTCATGAACACACACATACACACTCATGCACACTCACATGCACACATTTGCACACAAACATACACAGCCACATTCATATGCACCCATACCCATGTGCTTGTGTGCACACTCATACGCACACATGCCTACTCACACACATTTCTGCCACCCCCAGGATCATTGGCTACACACCTGATCTGGACCCTGAGACAGTGGACGATGCCTTCGCCCGAGCCTTCCAAGTCTGGAGTGACGTGACCCCATTGCGGTTTTCTCGCATTCACGATGGAGAGGCTGACATCATGATCAACTTTGGCCGCTGGGGTAGGTGGAAGAGAGGCCAGCAGGGGGGCCGTTGTAGACACGAGAGGGCAACATGGGCATTAGAGAGGTGGTGAGATGCTGAGAAGGGCTTAGATAGGAGAGTAGAAGGTGCAGATGCTGAAGGCAGTAGAGATGGGGTAAGTGTAGGGCCATGCGGTTGTCAGGGCAGATGATGGAGACATGGAGGTATACCCTGGAGACAGTGCATACCAGAAGTCCAACATGGTAGTCACTCTGCACACAGGGCTAAGTTTAAATTTAAATGAATCAAAATTAAGTAAAATTTAAAATTCAAATCTCTAGTCACATTAGCCACATTTCAAATGTTCAGTAGCCACATGAGGCTAGTAACTATTGAACTGGACAGCATGAAGAGCATTTCTGTCATCCTCGGAAGTGCTATAACACTGGCAGTCACCAAGGACCTGTGCCCGGGAAGGTGGGCAGTATAGTCATGAGAGTGAGTGGCATAGACCCTGGAGTAAAGGCTAACATGTGGGCTGGTGGTAGGAACACTAGTGGTAGTGTAGACATGAAGGTAAGTGGTGTAGACCCTGTGAGGGTGTATGGCACAGGCAGCAGTGTAGACATGTGGGTATGATATGGACCTTGGTGGCAAAGTGGACATGAGGGTTTTGGTGTTGTGGACATTGGGGTAGTGTGACATGAAGGTAGGCGATATGGCCAAGGGGGCAGTGTAGACATGAAGGTAGATGGTGTAAACACCGGGGACAATGTAGACATGAGGGTGAGTGGTGAGGACACTGGTGTGGCAACGTTGGTGGTATGTGGGTAGGTAAGGTGGGTTGGTGGTAGTGTAGACAATGAAGGTAAGTCATATAGATACTGGGGGCCATGTAAACTTAAAGGATTGCTGTAGACCACAGGATGGTAACAGCCAAGTCATCAAATCTCTACTTACTCCCTTCTTTTCCAGTGCTGGGTAAGCCCAAGAGAGCAAGCGGGTGGGGCGGGACAGATGCTAGGTGGGCTAAAGTGCTCCAACCATGGACGGGGTGTGGATGGGTCTTGAAGCCCAGCTGGGGTATCTAGAAGCTGAGATCCTGTGTGTGTTGCAGAGCATGGCGATGGGTACCCATTTGACGGCAAGGACGGACTCCTGGCACACGCCTTCGCCCCAGGCCCTGGAGTTGGGGGAGATTCCCACTTTGACGATGATGAGCTGTGGACCCTGGGAGAAGGGCAGGGTAAGAAAGTGACTGGCTGCATGCCAAGCCTCCTCTCCAGTCCCCTGCATGCCTCCCTGTCACCTAGCAGCAGGGACTACGGCTTCCCTCGCAACCCTGGGCATCCTCATTTGCTCAGATGGAGCCAGAGAGATGGGAGGGGGTCACACACCTGGAAGAGTCAGAACCCTGGTCTCCAAAGAAAGGCCCAGAGAGGTGCACCCTCCAGCCTCTGGGCCACTCACCATCTATCCTCTGTGTTGCCCCTCAGTGGTCCGTGTGAAGTACGGGAACGCCGATGGAGAATACTGCAAGTTCCCATTCCTGTTTGGTGGCAAGGAGTACACCAGCTGCACTGACACGGGCCGCAGTGACGGCTTCCTCTGGTGTTCCACCACCTACAACTTCGACAAGGACGGCAAGTACGGCTTCTGTCCCCACGAAGGTAAGTATTCTGGCCTGGCCCTGGGCTTCCCATGTCTTCAGGCTTGGTACTCCTGGTCTCCACAGTGTTCCCCTGTCTTCCTTCATTCAGTTCCCACCCTCCCTGTTTGAGCTGTCTCTGTATTCCTCTCACCTGTGCCATCAGTTACTTCATATCTTTTAGTCAGTCAGTTCACTTTTTCAAGCTTCGCTGTTAGCAATAATATTTCTGCAATCACGGGTTTTATGTGCTGATTATTTTTTTCCTAACGTGCATTAGAATGAACTTAGAACTACATATTTGGCCCTCTCAAGAACCACTCTATCCACACCAGCCAAGATTCGGGGTTCAAGAGCTTGAGGAAAGGCTTGGGGATGGATCAAAAGCCTGGTGGTGGGATTGGGAGTCAGGACTCAGAGACCAAAGCTGGTGCCCAAACTGACTGGGAAACCCTGACCTGGGGAATTTCAGCCATTTCCCTGGTTCTGATGCTGACTCCACTAATGTGTGTGTGTGTGTGTGAGTGTGTGTGTGTGTGTGTGTGTGTGTGTGTCTGGGCATGGGGGCTATTTCATCTGCCTCTCTTGTTCTCTGTCTGTTTTCCTGTCCCTCCAGTCTGTCTAGCATCTCTGTGTCTTGGTAAAGGCAGTAGGCTTGACTCAGTATTTGTGTGTGTGTGTGTGTGTGTGTGTTTGTCAGTGCTTGAGACAAAGTTTTCAGCTATTTTGAGGCCGTGTGAAAGGAGAGTTTTAAAAAGGGGTGAGGGTGTTGACATACACATTCAATGCTTTTTTAAAATATCCTTGACACACCTCATAATCCTAAATAATAAAAAGGCAGTATATGTAACTGCATAGTGGGAGGGACTTGATGGCAGTGGGTTTGGTTTTGGTGGGTGTGTATAACTTCACACTCATCAAGTCATTATATTTGATGATTCTAGAGATTGAAAGCCCAAAATATCTGGGGAAAATGGGAAAAAATCCAACATTTTTCCTAAGTACTTCTTTCTCCCCTACCCCATAAAGATTCTTTAGCCTATGTATGCTGTATTAGTCACCTAGTGCTGCTGTAACAAAAAATACCACAAGTGGGTAGTTTTAAAGAACAGAAATTTATTTTCTCACACTTGTGGAGGCTAAAACTTCAAATCAGGGTCTCAGCCATGTTGATTCCTCCTGTGGTCCTCTCTCCTGGTTTCTGGTGTCTGTTGGCAATCCTTGCAAGTTGAAGGTAAAGGCTTGTAGAAGGGTCTTCACATAGTGTCTGTCTTCTCCCTGTGTGTGTGCTTATGTCCATTCTGCTCTTTTCATAAGATGCCACACAGAAGGGATTAGGTTTAGGACCTACCCTACTCCTAGTGGGAGCCCTGGTGGTGCAGTGTTTAAGCACTCAGCTGCTCACTGAGTGGTCGGCAGTTCAAACCCACCAGTTGCTCTAAAGGAGAAAGGTGGGGCAGCCTGCCTCCATAAAGATTACAGCCTTGAAAACCCTATAACCCTATGGGGCAATTCTATTCTGTTCTGTAGGGTTGCTATGAGTTGGAATTGGCTCAATGGCAAGGGTTTTTTTTTTAATTCAATCCATAACATGTATCTTCTTGTTGGCTATGTTATTTTACATATGTGTGAATCTCTTTGACCCCATCATGACTGAATACTGAGCACCAACCATCATGACACAATTAACAGAAAGCTAGTTAATTGTGTTCCTCTTTACATTTTTATTACCAAAGCTAAGCTTTGTATTATGGAGTCACTGGGTGGTGCAAATGGTTAAGTGTTAGACTACTAACCAAAAGGTTAATGGTTCAAACCCACTCAGAGAAGCCTTGGAAGAAAACCCTGATCATTTGCTTTTGAAAGGTCACAGCCTTGAAAACTCTTTGGAGCAGTTCTACACTGTACACATGGGGTCACCATGAGTAGAATTGACTTGATGGCAACTAACAACAATAAGCCTTGTATTAAGTAAGAGCTTCAGTCACTGCGGCCTTTAACAAGTCAGGATTTTTAAAATAAAAATAGTTTCTGTATCTTGTACTTCCCAGCAGGGAATCGGGTAGAGTTAACCCTTCCATGAGTCAGCCCCTCTAGCTGAAATAGACTGCCTTGATAACACAGTGGAAACAGAGCTGTAGTTGATAAGTTGGGCAGGGTTTGGCCCTGCACTGAACATTAGCCAGCACTTGCCTGGCCTTTAGCCAGAGGCAAGTACGCACAACATGCATGTGTTTGGGGCTTGGGATCGGGGTTCTCATTACTCAGCCCCTCCTGACTGCTGAGTCAGTGTCTGCTTCTCTCCATTCTCTTTGGGGACAGGATCTAAGAGGAGACGGGCTTCCTACCCAGGGTGGTAGAAATGCAGCTGTTGGGAGACTGGAGGCAGGGGCTTGACTTAGTCAACATTAACACCTTGCCTTCCCCATTCTGAGGCCACTGAGGCATTTGGCCTCAGTTTTGTCTCTTCCCTTAGTGCTATTGTTTCCGGGGTTGCAGGAGAGTGTCTCTTGGTTGGAGGGATGGGAGCAGTGAGGATAGGGACCCTGAGTCCTGAGTTGGGGACTAGGGACTGGGCTCCATTCTGGCTGTGGTGGAGTTAATGGCGGCTGGTGAGGTCACCTCTGGCGCTGCTGTGCACAGATGGTCCTTGTTACGCACTTGTGGTTTTGCTCACTGGCAATTCCAGAAACACACCATTTTGTAGGTTTAGGATGAATAACGGGGTGGGAGGGAACCCAAGACGGACAAGCCCAGAGTCTGAATCCGACCCTTGCCCCCTCACTCTTCAATCAGGACTCCTGCCTTCGGGAAGTCAAAGTGGGAGCCTGGAGTGTGTATAAAAGGTTCCCAAAGACACCTCCTCCTCCCCCTCCTCTCCTTCACTCCCTCCTGCAGGGATCAAAAGCAGGGCCACCCAGGAAAGGGCCTAGGGTTGGAAGGAGATGAAGATTTTCCTGTTTGTGTGTGTGTGTTGGAGACAGCATGAGTGAGCGAGAGATTGGAATTAGTGTGTTTTATAGTTTCAGTTAAGGTTTGTGCTCAACTACCAACCGAAAGGGTGGCAGTTCAAACCCACCTGGTGGCAGTACCGAAGAAAGACCTGTAGATCTGCTTCTGTAAAGATTATAGCCAAGAAAACCCTATGGAGCAATTCTCCTCTGTGATAATGGGGTTGCTGTGAGTTGGAATTGACTCACTGGCAACGGGTTTGGTTTCGTTTTTTGTTTTGATAGTTTCAGTTATAAGCCCTATCTAGTTCTTCTGTTTATGTGGCCATGAGCAGTCTCAGGGCCAACTTTTTCAAAGACTTAGTTTCCCTGTCAATGGAAGACTCTTTCAGTCCTGCCAACCATGGATAATGGAGTTAGCAATCCATACAATGTGGGTGGGGACCAGGCAGAGTAGACAGTAACTTTGGGGCTGGGGCAGGGTCCTGGAGGCCCCCTGCTGTGTGCCAGGTGTTAACCATTTCAGTGTTGGAGGTCCAGAAGGTCTTGGGGGAGGGATTGGGTTGGCGCCAGAGATAGTGCTCCTTGGAGCTCAGAGATGCAGCTATTTACCAACCAGTATTTTTTTATAAACATAACCAAACCTATGGTCCTCGAGGAGTTGATTGTGACTCATGGTGACCCCATGTGTTTCAGAGTAGAACTGTGCTCCATAGGGTTTTCGATGACTGTTCTCTGTGGCACTGCTGGGTGTATTCGATCAACCTTATGGTTAGTTATCTGACTCATAGTGACCCTATAGGACACAGTAGAATTGCCCCGTAGGGTTTCCAAGGAGTGGCTGGAAGATTTGAACTGCTAACCTCTTGGTTAGCAGACATAGCTCTTACCCACTGTACCATTAGGGCTCCGTTGTTTGGTTAGTAGTCAAGTGCAAGTCATTTGCACCACCCAGGGACCTACCAATCAGTATAAAGGATTTTTAATATTTTAACAACACTCCAGTGTCGCTGGTGCAAGTTAGCATGTTGGTGGCCAGCAGCTCTGTGCCTGCGAAGGTGCCCAGATGGCCCCTGGAGGTGGCCTTTCTCTCACACGCATCCTCCCTCTCTCTTCTCCCCAGCCCTGTTCACCATGGGTGGCAATGCTGACGGACAGCCCTGCAAGTTCCCGTTCCGCTTCCAGGGCACGTCCTACAACAGCTGCACCACCGAGGGCCGCACGGATGGCTACCGCTGGTGTGGTACCACCGACGACTACGACCGCGACAAGAAGTATGGCTTCTGCCCAGAGACTGGTGGGTGTGCCCCAGCACTCTGTCTCTGAAAGGAAACCCACAAGAGTCACCATCCTCCTTCCCCAGCACAGGGCGCTAGTCAGAATGCTTAGCAGCTGCTTAGTTGGATCAGCATGGGCACCGGAATCAGGATGTCAGGCATCAGCAGCCAGTGCGGCCGAGTTTGAGGTGCCTGGATGTCGAGTCCCAGGACCCTCCACTGACCATGGCCTTTTTCCCTCAGTCTTCCTGAAGGCCATTTCTCTCTGCCTCTCTTTTCCCTGTCGTACTTTGTCCTAGCCTGTGTCTCTGTCTTTCAGCCTGTGTTTCCATAAGGACTGCCACCTCCCCTTGCCCTCCAGCATGTATTTACTGAGTGCCTGCTTTATGCAGGAGATGTGGAGGCAGCATCCCATGGACCCCTGCTGAGGAAGCTTTCAGTGTGGGGGAGCAGGCTGGCACCATCAGCTTTGTACTATCAGCTCCCTTTACCTTAGACCCCTGGCGCCCATCCCTGGGAGGCTAATTATAGCTCTGGAATCTGACTGCCTGGGTTTGAATCCTGGCCCTGACACTGGGCTAGCATCGGTCCCTACACATTGTGTCCCCCGCCCCACAACAATCCAGTGTGTAGGGACCAATGCTAGCCCATTTCACAGATGGGGAAGCCAGAGCTCAGCCAGCCCTGACATTTCCTAGCAGTCTCTGTTCAAGCAAGTTTGGTTTGCTAATGCCAGTGGCATGTCATTGTTCCCTGGTGGTGACCTCAGAGCCTTTGGTGCCTCCTGACCCATGTCCCTAACCCCATAGCCATGTCAACGGTCGGCGGGAACTCAGAAGGTGCCCCATGTGTCTTCCCCTTCACTTTCCTGGGCAACAAGCACGAGAGCTGCACCAGCACCGGACGCAATGACGGGAAGATGTGGTGCGCAACCACGGGCAACTACGATGATGACCGCAAGTGGGGCTTCTGCCCCGACCAAGGTACAAAGACACCCACCCCCACTGCCTCCTGGCCAGAGAACCCTTCCTGACTGAGACCTCAGGCACCTCAAGCACAGACATCACCCCCAGGCCCACCCGCCCTAATGAGATCCCACCTTGGGTGAGGCCCTACGCATTCTTCACAGGGACACTGCTCCCCCTGCCACCTGGGCAGAGACCTTGCCCCCAATCTCTCCTGAAGAGATTCTGCTCATTCCCAAGGACATTGCTCCCTTCCTTCTCTATCACCCTTCCAGGCAGTGTGGTTTCTACCCCCAAAATTGTCCCATTTCTGCGCATAGGTTACTCTGCTCCAGAGCAATGATTCTCCCAAGAGACATTCCCACTCCGATGAAGAGACACCTTCCAGGAGCTGGATGGGCAGCCCTCTGGCAGGCCAAGCTAGAGCAACGTCCTTCTCGACCCCACCAGCAAATAGCAGGGGCCTCAGGCAGGAGAGAGGGGAGAAGGATGTTCTCATCCTTGCTCTAAGCCCACGCTGGTGGCAGAGAGGTCCCACTGCAGAGCCCCGAGGCCCTCTCCCAGCCGCAGCAGCACTGTTTTCTGCCAAGTTCTGAGCAGTGGCTCCTTTGTTAGTGCTGGGTGCTGAGGACACAGTGTCTAGGACAGCTCTCTGCCCTCCAGAAGAGAGTGACCAGGAGAGAGCCTGTGACTCCACTGTGTGGCCTGTGCCGTAAGTGGGGAACTTGGGGCACCGTGCCCTGCCCAGTCTGCAGGGCTCAGGGCCATTCACTCAGAGCTCCCTAATGGCTCAGCCTGGCCAGGTGAGAGGGTGGGCCAGGTTCTGCCAGAATTAGATTGGCCGCCCCTCTGTGTTGCTTTTATTTTTTTTCTAGCAGTGAGTTAGAACTTGCAGAATGCCAACCAACAGAGGCTGGCCAGAGAGTTTTTCTTATTCCCGATCGAGTGCCATACTAGGGCACATCTTGACTTTACCTGTGCCGCTCCAGCCTTTGACCTAAGGTGGGAGCCTCCATCTGCCTGGACAGCTTGAGGCTCCAGAGCTGGTGATGGGGTGACATAGGTTTGCCAGCTGCCTGGAGCTGAGCCTAGGCACCCACTCCAAGTGAGAAGGGTTTTTACTGTTTTACCTGGAGCACAAATGGTGGCCCCCAGGGGCCAGCTTATTGCTACTCTCTTACTGCTTTGGGACTCTGAGGAGTCGGTTTTGTCCCTAATCTTGATCGAGAAACACCAGACGCCAGGAAGTTCAATTTTTTTTTTTAAATTGTTGTTGTAAAAATATGTATAACCCAGCATTTGCAGATTCAGCATTTTTCAGGGGTACATCTTAGTGATTTCAGTTACATGAATCATGTTGTGCAACCATTCTGCTTCATTGGTGCCAAATTTCCCATCACCATAAACAGAAACTCACTGCAAGAAACTCACTTTTTAACAAATGGGACTTTAAGTAGAGGATTGGCAGGAGCTACTTGTCCTCCTCCTTTGTGGCACGTGGGCAGCGTGCCGGAAAGGGCCAAAGGGACTTTGGCTGGCCCTGCTTGAGAGTGATAGTTGGTCATAGTCTATTAACCCCAGAACTCCTGGGACAAGGAAAGTACATAATGGCCACCTCCAGGGCTCTCAGCCCCACCGTAAGAATGCCCCCAAAGGCCTCGAAAACTGGGGCCAGGTCTGGATTCCCCTTTCATCTTTCCCCATCTTTCTCCCCTCCACCCCCGTGACCCTCAGGGTACAGCCTGTTCCTCGTGGCAGCCCACGAGTTTGGCCATGCGATGGGGCTGGAGCACTCGGAGGACCCTGGAGCCCTGATGGCGCCCATTTACACCTACACCAAGAACTTCCGCCTGTCCCAAGATGACGTCAAGGGCATTCAAGAGCTCTATGGTAAATGTCAGCCTGGGGGCCTCTGGGTGGGGATCTAGGAGGCTGCCTGGGGTAGAGGCCTAGGGCATGGGAACCAGCCAAGCTCCATCGACCTAGGACTGAAGGAGACCAGGGCAGGAGGCAGGAGTGTTGGCCTGGTTGGGGTGGGGGGAGTTAGGAGACTCAAAGCAACACTCCAAGGGAAGTCTTGGGTAGCCTTTCTCCTTTCCAAACACCAATATCCATGTCCTTCTTGTCTCCTAGAGCCACTCTGCGAGGCAGGCAGAGCAGAAACAGGGTCACCATTTTCCAGGGGGGTAAACTGAGGCCTGGAAAGGGGACCTTTCTGACCCCAGGGCACACAGGTTTAAGCGACCAAGTTGGGTTTCAAATCCAGGAGAGTTAGCAAAGTACAGGGCAGAATTTCCCCCCATGTAGAAGGACCACCCTGGGTTAGACAGATGACTAATACGTGGTGAAAGCTTGTAGTATTCACAATTGCGCTTTTATTGTAACAAATGATAGAAATAATACTAGTTCCTTGAACCCCTGATTTATAGATTATTGGTGCTTATAATGAGGCTAGAGTTTAAAAAGTAAGTTCATGTGTATACATGCAGTGATACCTGGGAGAGCTGGAACTTAATAGGACTTCCTTATTTTTCTGGATCTTCCAAGTTTTCTGCCTATGACAGGGTGCAGTCTTAACACTTTTCTATCACTATATGAGTGGAAAATGTTTGCGTTTTCCTTCTCTGATGGGTTTCTGCCTTACACAGTTTCCCGCTTTTGCAGCTGTGTATATATATATTCATATACGTACACACACACATATATATATATACATACACATATACATAAGGAGCTCTGGTAGTGCAGTGGTTAAGCTCTCGGCTGTTAACCAAAAGGTGGACGGTTCAAACCCACCAGCCGCTCCACAGGAGAAAGATGTAGTCTGCTTCCGTAAAGACTACAACCTTGGAAACCTTATGGGGCAGTTCTGCTCTGTCCTGTAGAGTCACTATGAGTCGGAATCAACAGCAATGGGTTTAATAGGTTTATATACATATATATATAATGGTATTGACAGTACCTAGATCAGTTCAAAATAGTGAAAGTGGTGTTTGAATGATGACATTTGGGGAACATGGGACTTAGGAAGGAACCTGCGATCTGGAGCAAGAAGCTCTGAAAGGCTTCGGGTTCAAGTGCTTCTACCACCACTCACCAGCTGCAAGAACTTGAGCAAGTCTTGACCCCTCTGGACTCAGTTTCCCCACTTCCAGAATGTGGCTGGTTATCATGAGGAGTAAAGGCTCATCCTCAAGAAATTGTCACACTTCTGGCACCAGATGCATGAATGGCTCCCCAGTTGCCCTGCCACTCTTGTGGGCTCAAGAGCCTGAACTTTGGACTCAAATTCTTGGGCAAGTCATTCAAGCTTTCTGGACCTCAGTTTCCTCGTGTGTGTAATGGAAGTAATGATGTTACTTCTGAGTGATGCAGAGAGGACTGATTCGGGAGAGGCCTGTGAAGAGTGTCTGTGAAGGGCTCAGGGCCATGGGATTCTGGTTTCTGGTCCAAGCCCAGGCTTCTTCTCCCTGTCTCACCTGTGCATACCTCAGGCCAGAATGTGGTTTCTTCTGACCCTCGGCAGTTTGGGTGGGCAGCCTTGGGGCTCAGCCTGGTGGGCAGGTCCCTGGAGCTGGGGAGAGTCTGAGATCAGGATTCCTTTCCAGGGGGCTCCCCTGACGCTGGCACTGGCACCGGCCCCACCCCCACGCTGGGACCCGTCACTCCTGAGATTTGCAAACAGGACATTACCTTTGATGGCGTCGCTCAGATCCGTGGGGAAATCTTCTTCTTCAAGGACCGGTGAGTGTCTTCCCTGCCTTCTGTCCTCTGTCCCTCATCCATTATTTGTGTTCCCTCACATCTTGCAGAGGACCCCATGGGAGCATCTCGGAATGGCCTTGTATTAGAGTTTTTGCTGCATATCAAATAACCTCCAAATCTCAGTGGCTTAAAACAGCAGCATTTCTTTTGCTCCCTCCTAGTCTGTGGGTCCACTGGGGTGCCTGCTTTGGGCTGCAGTTTGGGTTCAGGTCTGCTCTGCATGTCACTCATTCTTCTGGCATTAGCGGCTACTCCTGGCAGATGGCAGAAAAGTTAAACCACACAAGCACATTGAGAACCTCCACTCACATGTTTGAGAATATTCCACTGGCAGATCCAAATCACGTGGCCAACTCTAACACCTCTGCTAGGAGTGGTACTGCACAATCATGTGGATATATAATTCTAAAATAGGGATAGACTTGGGAACAGTAATTCAGTTTATCACAGGCCTCTGAAATAGCCTCAACCTCAAATGACCAAATTGCTCCAGGTGTGGAATGATAACGGGGTATAGAGAGTCAGTGATATTCATGCTATAGACACAGCCCCCACTCAGTCAACCAAGGGCTGAGGCTCACCCTACTGCCCCATTCCCCTTGGAGAATGGCATGTAGTATCTAGGACTACACGTAGTATCTAGGTCTGTCCACCATTTATCTGTCTTCCATCCATTTATCCTTCATCCATCCATCAATTCATCCATCCATCTATCCATCTGTTGAGTATACTACATTTTTACAAATAACACTCCCACATAGATAACGTACCCACACATATAAAGCTAGTAGGGCATTTAGGAAAACAAAGCACAAGGGGGTCGTGCAGTTGGCTAAACATCCAACATACACATTATTTGAGTAAAAATGCCGTGGTAGTTAAGGGCATGGGCTCTAGAGTCAGATTATCTGGGTTAAAATCTCAGACCTGCTACTTCCTAGCTGAGCCATCATGTTGTTGTTGTTGTTAGGTGCCATCGAGTCAATTTTCGACTCATCGTGACCCCATGTGCCAGACTAGAACTACCCCATAGTATTTCCTAGGCTGTAATCTTTATGGGAGCTGGTTGCCAGGTTTTTCTCTCATGGAGCCACTGGATGGATTTGAACTGCCAACCTTTCATTTAGCAGCTGAGCGCTTAACCATTGCACAACCAGGGCTCCTTGATCTTTGTTCCTCAATTTCCTGGTATATAAAAAAAATGTGGCTAATATTTGATCCTGTATTATGGTGGCTATTGTGAGGATTAGATGAGTTTAGTGCTTAGAACAATACCTGAAATAGGGTAAGTGTTCACTCATATTCGCTGTTATCATCGACGGATAATTATTTGGCATCCACTGTGCCAAAACCGCTATGCTCTAGGAGCTTGAGGTGGGATGGTGACAGGGCTGTGCTTCATGTTCAGATCAGTGTTTCTCAAAGAGAGGTCCATGGGTCAGCTATTCCAGAACCACCTGGAGCATAAATTAAAAGTGTGGGTTTCTGTCCCCCAGGTCCTCTGGGTGTGGGCCCCGGGAATCTGCATTTTAGCAAATTACTCAAATGAGTCTGATGCACATTAAAATTTGAGCATCTCCAGTCTGGTTTGGGAAACAGAGACCTAGAGAACTGAGAGTAACACAGGGCAGGATGAAAGGAACGTGGTTGCAGAGGCATTAGCAAAATGCTTTTGTAGGCATATGGCAAAGAGGTACTCGTTCTCTACTCGTGAATCAAGGAAGGCTTCACAGATGAAGCAGCACTTAGCAAGACTTTGATAGATGTGATGGCAGCAGCAGGTTGGGAGGGTGATGGAAACAGAGGGAAATGCGAGACACCTGCAAAGGCACGGAGATGTGAAAAGTTCGTGGTGTTTAAAGGGAGGAACAGAGAAGCTAGAAGGTGTTCCACAAATGTCTGTGTGGGGCCTCTCCTGCCCCAGGCACTGGCTAGGGGCTGGGGTGCAATTGCCGCGCTCTTTACAGGGTTTGTAGACTTGAAGGGAAGACAAGAATACACAGAGAGATGAAACTGAAAACATAATGAGAAGGCAGGTACCATCTGACTTTGAATATCCAAACCCACATTGAATAGATGTCAATGCTGCCCAGAAGCCCCCCAGTTCAGGGATTCCCAGGATGCTGATGCTGCTGGTCTGGGGACCCCAATTTGAGAACCGGTGGCTGAGATTAATTAGTATCTACTCCTTGAATGGGGACTAGGGTCACCAGGGGGAAGGATGGATCATAATTCTGGGGGTTCTGTGGGAAAAGGCAGTGGGGGAAAAGGAGGTTGAATAGGCCACCAAGAGTGGATATTCTCTTGTAATGTGAGACTTGAATGACACAAGATACATGAAGTGCTTCCCAGTCATGGGCCCTCAGTACGTGATGGCTCTTACTCTTGCCAAATGGCATGAATCCATTTCATTTCAACTCAGGAAATGCTCTTTTGAGCACCATTATTCCCTGCCTCAAGTGGTTTCTCGTCTAGGAGAAGAGATAAGACATTTATTTTTTTTTAAGAACAAACTATTGTTCCAGTCACTCGTTGGTGATTTCGAGAGGCTCAGGGGTGGGAGAGCACAGTACGGAGAGAGGTAGTCAGGGAAGGCTTCCTGGAGGAGGTGGGGAGGGGACGGGGGTTGTTTCTCAGCCCTGGCATCTTGCAGAGGAGGACTTTGCCCTTTCTCTGGTCTTTCTCTGACCTTCTTTTGGCCTTGCCTTCCCTCCCAGGGAATCGTCGCTGGAACGTGCCTGAGTGGGCTTGGGAGGTGTTTGTGGTCAGAGCTGCCGAGTAACTGAAAGCGTGATTTCCTGTGTCCCCTTCCCCACCCCCAGGTTCATGTGGCGGACAGTGACACGGCGTGACAAACCCATGGGACCCCTGCTCGTGGCTACGTTCTGGCCTGAGCTCCCGGAAAAGATTGACGCTGTGTACGAGGCCCCGCAAGAGGAGAAGACTGTGTTCTTTGCAGGTGTTTGGAAGGGTCCTGCTGTGGCCCTCAGCCCCACAGGCTCTGCACCTTCCCAGGCCCACTCCCCCTCCCAGACCACATTTTCTCGGCACCTGTGGGTAATCCAACTCCTTGTGGATCCACTCAGTCAACCATCCTTTGCAAAGCATGGGATTCATCTGGGAGATTGGTTCAGAGACCCAGCATTGAATAGCATTGACCCACGTAGCAAACATCTCATTTCCTTTTCAATTCTTTTTCAAGCCTTCTGATTCCTGGCAAACCCAGAGTGCATGGCTTGGTGAGCGGAGCGTGGGCAGGGTCTGCTCCCCTCGGCCAGCCCCTTCCATAACCTATGTGTAGAATCACATATGAGCCCTGGTCCTGGGCACTACACCCAGCCCCCTAACATGTACAGAGTGAGCCCGAACCGGTGGCCACAAACTAGTGGCCTCGGGGGGCTCCCCTGGGAGACAGATGACGGGAGGAACAGGCTGGCCTGGGGGACTTCGTATATACCACCAACACAGTGTGTCCCTTTGCTTCCACCTCAGGGAATGAGTACTGGGTCTATTCAGCCAGCACCCTGGAGCGTGGGTACCCCAAGCCTCTGACCAGCCTGGGGCTGCCCCCTGACGTCCAGCAAGTAGATGCTGCCTTTAACTGGAGCAAGAATAAGAAGACATACATCTTTGCTGGGGACAAGTTCTGGAGGTAAGCCATGGGGTGGCTGTGCAGAGATAGGCGAGGAAGACACGTGGCTCCATGCCTCTGGGGTTGAGTTTGGAGGCTGGTGGACCATGGATGCCCCTCCTCTGGCCTCTAACCTGTAGGGCCACAGCCCCTCTGAGGAGCCACCAAAGGATGACTTATTCTTGTGCACATTGCTGGTACGGTTCAGGTCAGAATCCCTTCTCCTTTCTCAGAAGTCTTTTGATTGTACCCATGCCTGTCTGGGCTGGAGCCTCACATTTCAGGTGATTCACTAAAGGAAAAAAAAAAACAAAAAAACAGTTGCCATTGAGTTGACTCTGATTCATGGCATCCCCATGTGTGTCAGAGTAGAACTGTGCTCCACAGGGTTTTCAATGATTTTGTTGGAAGTGGATCACCAAGTCTTTTTTCTGAAGCACCTCTGGGTGGACTCAAACCTCTAACTTTTTGGTTAGCAGCCAAGTGTGTTCACCACTTGTACCTCCCAGGGACACCCTCACTGAAGAAAAGGGTAATAAAAAATAGAGTTATTTGTTGCCACGGATATTATGTGCCAGCTACTATTCCAAAAGCTCTGTGAGGTGGATATTATTATTACCCTTATTCCCATTTTACAGATGAAGAAACTTGGGTTCTGAAAGGTTAAGTAACTAGGTTCAAGTCTCATAGCCAGGTAATGGCAGGTTTCATTCTAGCTCCCAGAGAACATGTTAATCCTCACTATACTGAGATAATGGGGTCCCAAGAGATAGTGGCGGAGGCAGGGATGAGAGAGAGCAAAATAAGATGAAGACTGAGAGACGGGTATACCAGCAGACCACAGGCCCAAGTCAGTGCTAGAGCACTGAGCCTCTAGCACCTGCAACGGGCCCCATGGCTGTGGGCAAAAACTGGTTGGCGGGGGGGCAGTTTGGAAGCAGCCAGCTCTCTGCTCCAGGTCATCTAAAAGGGAAGGGTCTAGCTCTGAGAGGCTATGGTCAGGGTTAAGGGCTCAGAGAGCCCAGTGTCCAGGAGTGAGCAGTAGGAGGAGGCCCAAACCTTGAGAGTTTGATGGTAATTTTCCCCATTTTCCAGATGGGGAGACTGAGGTACAAAGACATTAAATAACTTTCTTAAGATGAAGCAGTGTGTTGGTCACAAAGTCAGGATTATAACTGCTTCCCCTGTCTTCCAACCCAGCGTCCCTTCCTCTATACTCTCAGGGTCATTGGTCCCTGGGGAAAGGGATAGAAACTTTTAGGGTATCTTTTACCTCCCACCTTCCTTCTGGGGCTGCCACTGCATCTAGGCCCTTGTGGGCCTTTGTCTGCCACCCCTGAAATAATTCCGCTTCTTTGTCTGCCACTCTGAAATAATTCCGCTTCTTTCCCAAGGCCTTTCTCTCCCCCACGTACCCTCCCCTGCTACACCTCCCCCCTCCCCAGCTGCTCTGTTTTCAGAAGCTGTTTATGACCCAGGCCTGTCTATGTCAGGATGGAATTCCAGACATATAGCTAAGACACTTAACAACTTAAGCTGATTAATATCTCAAGAAAGGAAACAGCCAACCAGGAAACCAGGGAGTGGGCTTTCTGCCCACAGGCTCCAGAGCCCTCGAAGGCATGCAACGTACTGCAAATGGCATCCCAGCATTGTAAGCACTTGAGTCTCTGAATCTTAAACCATTGACTGAGAGCCACAGAATCAACAGAAGCTTGCATCTGAGACTCATTAACGCAGTAGTGCGTAGTGCTTTGAGTTATGAATGCATCATGGAATTGCCCTCCATTGCACCCAAAGATGGCCACATACACACCCGTGTGTGGATGTGAGCATGCGCACACACGCTGACACACGCTTGGACATTGAGGCAGTGCCTTGCTGCATTTCTGGGCAGGTTGTTTGTCTTCCTGTCTTTTCTGCAGCAAGCCCACCTCCAAAAGCCAGGGCCCAGGACTGCCTGCTCTACAGAGGAATCTCAGTGAGCCTTCCCTAAAAGGAGCAGACCTGCAGGGCCCATGGGAACCTCTGGACTGAGCTCCCAAAGGAGAAAGATCTCTCTCCCAGGGGAAGTGGTTAATGAACTTGAGGAAATTGGCCCTGTGTGGTATCTGCAGGAGTCCCTGGGTGGTGCCAACAGTTATAACTTGCTCGGCTGCTAACTGAAAGGTTGGAGGTTTGAGTCCATTCAGAAGCACCTCAGAAGAAAGGCCTGGTGTTCTACTGCCAAAATATCAGCCATGGAAAACTCTATGGAGCACAGTTCCACGCTGACACACATGGGGTTGCCATGAGGTGGAATGGAATCGACTCGATGGCAACTGGAGCCCTGGTGGTGCAACAGTTAAGCACTTAGCTGCTAACTGAAAGGTTAGCGGTTCGAACCCACCTTGCAGCTGTGTAGGAGAGAGACCTGGTGATCTGCTGCCGTAAAGATTAAAGCTTAGAAACTCCTATGGGGCAGTTCTACTCTGTCATATAGGGTTGCTATGAATCGAAATCAGCTTGATGGTACCCAGCGACAACTACAACAGTGAGCCCAAGGCATCCTTCCTGGACAAGGAGAGAGCATT
This sequence comes from Elephas maximus indicus, assembly GCF_024166365.1. Lineage (NCBI taxonomy): Eukaryota > Metazoa > Chordata > Mammalia > Proboscidea > Elephantidae > Elephas > Elephas maximus. Next base: position 22,097,015 of record NC_064839.1, read on the forward strand.
CCAGAGTGATGGAGGCTCAACAGCTGCCTCCAGCCCGGGCATCCCCCAGCTCATGCTGGGGAGTGCTCAGCCCCTGCTTTTGAAAGCTTCCGCTAAGGCCACAAATACACATTCAACATCTATGCGCCAGGCACTTAGCTTGGTGCTGAGGAGACAGTGGTCAAGGAGTAGTCATTTTCTGCCCTCAGGGAGCTTATAGCAGTGTGAAGGAAAGAGACAAAAACCATGTTTGAGTAAAATAGTAATGGCTGTCATTGAGAAGACCTGGACCACGTCTCAGGCCTGAGGCTATGTACTTCATCTGTATTTCTCATTTAAGGTAGATATTATTATTAGCCCCATTTTCCAGGTGTGGAAACTGAGGCTGAAGTAGCTCAAGCACACACAAGTGGAAAAACTGAGACACAAACGTCTGTGTTTGCAACACCTGCTCTACACTGCATCCCTAAGTTGCAGAGAAGAAGTACAGGGTGTTACGGAGACACCTTTCAAGAACAGTGCACCAGTGAGGGAGAAACACCGTAGCAGGAGACTATGGGGGCAGAGAGGAACATGAAGAGGGGGAGTCCCCTTCAGAGCCAACGTCTTCTGATGTCGCAGTACTCCAGGAAGAGAACTTGGAAGCAAATTGCTTCACTTCTCTGAACCTCAGTTTCTGCATTTATAAAATGGGACAGAATGAGGAAGAAATAAGGAGAAACTCAAGCATGGGGCACATACCTCTGAGCCATCATAACTCTAGGGAGTGAAGTTTGAGGACTCTATGGAGGTGATGTAGATGGTAGCGTTGGATTTTGAGCTGGGGATCTTGAGTTTGGTGACCCAGATCATGAAGAAGCATGTTAGGTTTTGCAAGAAGTCTTATGCTGCAGCTAGGGCTAAGTTCTTGGGGTGATAGGCTGAGGGTGATAGGCTTGGGGTGATGGGCAGGGAGCCCATGGGGGGAGGGGGCTGTTGCTGGAGTCCAGGGTGGAGATGGAGAGGCTGACTGTGCAGAAGAAGAGAGGCAGCTATGAGACACTAGAGGACAGCTTGGCTGTCACTGGAATGGGATCAAACCCAGAGTTATCTAGAAAATTAACTCCATGAGGGCAAGACTTTTTTTTGCTTCCCCTGATATCCACAGGCACATACTGGGAGTACATTAAATATCTGTAGAATAATAGGTTGAGTGTCAGTGGAGAAGCAAAGGTATAAAAGTGACAGCAGCATTTAAAAAACTCTCCAAGATGTAAAAAAGACAGAGGTATTGCTAGCCAGGGAGAAGAACACGCTAACTCATGCCCAAAGTATTAACCGGAAGTAAAGGAGGGGCACAGGATAACTATACACCTGGAGAGTTGTGGCTGGGACCGAGGTGGCAGCAGGTCCACCCTATGACTAACAGGCCTGTTAAACTCACACACCACCCGGCATCGTAACCTCACTGTCCCAGCCGTGATCATCTCCCAGTAGGTCAGCAAAGCCAGGATTGTCATCTCCACTCAACAGATGAAGAAACAGCAATCAAAGAATGATGCGACAGGACCCAATCCCTAAGCTACTAGCCAGGTGTTCCTCACGATACATTAGGGATCAGAGTTTGGAATCAACATTTCTCAAGTATCTATTAAGGGCCAGACATGGGACAGGCACTTTGCACGTGCCATTTCATTTAATTAGGAAGAAAAGTCCTGGTGGTCTACTTCTGAAGGTTAGCCAATGAAAACCTTACAGGCCACAACAGAATATGGTTCAACTCACTTACTTTGGACCCATCATCAGGAGGGATCAATCTCTAGGGAGGACATCATGTTTGGTGAAGTAGAGGCCCAACTAGGGTGAGGGAGATCCTTGGATTGGTACAATAGCCACAACAATGGACTGGAACAAGCTGACAATTGTGAGGACGATGCAGGACCAGGCAGTATTTCATTCTGTGGTGCACAAGATTGCCATGAGTCGAAGTCAACTCAATAGCAGCCATCTATCTATCTATCTGTCTGTCTGTCTGTCTATCGATCAATCTATCTATCTCATTTAATGCATGCAACAACCCTATTTTACAGCTGGAAAAACTGAGGCTTAAGTAGTATGGTTGCCCTAGAACTAGACTGGCCTGAGTTGTACTGTCATTTGGAAGCTGGATGCCTTTTCTAAGACTCGGTCTGTAAAATGGGATTATGGTTATAACTGGGTCAGAGGATTGTCACAAGGATTGAATGATAAAGTGTATGGAAAGTGCTTAACACATTGCCTGGCATGTAGAAAGTGCTCCATAAGTTAGTTGTTATTACAAGTTTATTTTTATGTGACTGTCCAAAGTCACATGGACAATTGAAATTAATAAGTGGTCAAGTTGGGACTCAGATCCAGGTCTGACCTCATGGCCTTTCCACGACAGCTGGCCACTACACTGAGGAGCCACTCTGGCTTCCTGGGTCTACCCAGGAGCCATCTGCTGGGCCCTCCCATGCCAGGATTGGAGAGGGGTGGCCTTTAGAGAGGCTAGCTGGCTCACCATGTCCATTTCCTTGCAGGTACAATGAAGTGAAGAAGAAAATGGATCCTGGCTTCCCCAAGCTCATCGCAGATGCCTGGAACGCTGTCCCTGATAATCTGGACGCCGTTGTGGACCTGCAGGGTGGTGGTGAGCTGCCTAAGTCCTTCTCTGCTTTCTAGGACTCCCCTCCCCCTCCAAGGCCCGGCTGCTTGCAAGCACACACTCCCTCATTGTGTAGGGCAGGCCTGTGGCAGTCCCAGAAAAACAAGCTAGCCCCTTCAGCCTGGTGCTGGGCAGGCGTCCAGCCCCCTGACCTCTGCTCCTTGGCCCAGATCCAGGCAGTAAGACCCAGAGAGGCCCCTCACAGCTGCCAGGACTGGAGCCAAAAAGAGGGAGGGCAGGAGGAGGCATGCATGGGGCCAGGAGCTTGGGCCCTGTGCCCTGGATTCATTCTGGTGTCGAACCCAGGCCCTTTTGGATTCCACAGGAGGCCATGTGACTGCCTCCCATTAGCAAAGGTTGTCTCCATTTGAGAAAGGACAAACTTCCTCATGCTCTCTTGCTGATGTGGCAAAGATCTCCCACTTAACTCAATTTGCATCTGGTCCCTTGCTGAATAAAACACAGCCAGTGTCAGTGAGGGATAGAATTTGGAATCTGAGGACCATATGCCCTAGGAGGCTTCTGTAAGTTCTTGAAGGGTCTAGAAGTGAGTCTGGTTTGGCTTTTTAGAAGAGAATTAAATTAAATTCTATAAAGATTTTTTGAATCCCTACCATATGCTAAGGACATAGCCTTGACCTCCAGTAGCTAAAGGTCTTACAGAACTCAAAAAAACAAAACAAAACAAAACTCAGTATACAATCTGGTGCAAGGTTGAGGACTATCTTCAACCTCTGTTGAGCACCTACTATGTGCCCATGTTCTAAAAGAAGTAAATAAGATTATGCCAGGAGTTATAAATTCCAAAGCCTATAGAGGCCAGACAGGTATCACAAAAGAGTGAAGCAGGCAGGGGCAGACAATAGGGTACGGTGGGGTCTGTGATGAACCAGAAAGCACATCTATAGGGGACAATTGCTTCGCAACTTCTGCTGATTGCTGCCCTGCAAGGATGTGGGCCCAGTGTTGTTAGATATTCTAGTCATTTTAATGAGAAGCCAGAATTCTGTATTTTCATTTGAAATTTCTAGATGTTTACATGTTAGCAACATAACAACAACAAAACGACAATAATATCAAAAAATGTGTAAGCCAAATAAAGGAGCCCTGGTGGTGAAGTGGTTAAGTGCTCGGCTGCTAACCGCAGGTTAGTGGTTCAAACCCACCAGCCGCTCCATGGAAGAAAGATGTGACAATCTACTTCCATAAAGATTGCAGCCTTGGAAACCCTATGGGGCAGTTCTAGCCCTAAAGGGTCACTATGAGTTGGAATCAACTCGATGGCAACAGATGACCCAAATAAAACTCATCTATGGGCCTGATAGGGCTGGAAGCCTCCTGGTTTGCTACCTCTGATATGTGTGAAGTGCTTGTGTTGCCCAGGCGCTGTTACTATTATTAACAACAACAGCATGTATTATCTACTTTAATCTCGACAACAAGCCCTAAGCGGTTTATATCTTCATCCCCTCCTGTCTTAGTTATCTAGTGCTATTATAACAGAAATACCACAAGTGGATGGCTTTAACGAAGAGAAGTTTATTTTCTCACAGTAAAGTAGGCTACAAGTCTGAATTCAGGGAATCAGCTCCAGGGGAAAGCTTTCTCTCTCTGTCAGCTCTGGTGGAAGGTCTTTCTCGTCAATCTTCCCCTGGACTAGGAGCTTCTCTGTGCAGGAACCCTGGGTCTAAAGGATGCTCTCTGCTCCCAAGGCTTCTTTCTTGGTGGTATGAGGTCCCCAGCTCTCTGCTTGCTTCCCTTTCCTTTTATCTCTTGAGAGATAAAAGGTGGTTCAGGGCATACCCCAGGGAAACTCCCTTTACCTTGAATCAGGGAGGTGACCTGAGTAAGGGCAGTATAAGAATCCCACCCTAATCCTGCTAACATAAAACTACAATCACAAAATGGAGGACAACCACACACTCCTGGGAATCATGGCCTAACCAAGTTGATACACACATTTTTGGGGGGACATAATTCAATCCATGATACCATCTTATAGAAAACAGGAACTCAAAGAGCTTCCTTTGCTGCCATTGCCCCTCCTTCAGCCCAGGGTGACTTCTCTGGTTTAAAAGCTTCCTCCCTATGCCAGGCGGACATTCAAAGCTTCCAGGAGCCTTATGTGCACCAGGATGCCTGAGGATGGGGTGGTCACACCCTCTCTCCTTTCTTTGTCTCAGGTCACAGCTACTTCTTCAAGGAAGCATATTACCTGAAGCTGGAAAACCAAAGTTTGAAGGTTGTCAAGTTTGGAAGCATCAAATCGGACTGGCTGGGCTGCTGAGCTGACGCCTCTGGCTCCTGCAGGCCCTCCATCTCCATCACCTTCCACACACTGGGCCCTGAGCACCAGGGAAGGACGCAGATGGGCCTGGCAGCCCCACCTCCAGCTCTGTCCTTAATCAGCATTCTCACTTCCACCTGGTAATTTACGATTCTGGAGAGCGGCCCCACCCTGGGCCTAAAGAAAGGTGCTGATTATACCCATTCCATCTGCCCCTTCTCCCTCCAATCCCACTAGCCCTCAAGAGCCACCCCCAAAAGATGCTTTGATATCCTCAAGGCAGCCTTGCCTTGGGCTGCCCTGGTGCTGCCCCATCTTCAGGGTCTTCTCTTTCCACAACCTTCTGTGGCTCTCAGCACCCTCGGAGCCAACTGAGACTGTCTCAAGAGGCCACTGGTGGCCCAACAGCCTGGCCTGGCGTGGGGCAGTGGGATAGCGGCATGGCCAGGTGGCCACCCCAGACACCTGGATTCTTACTGCTGGCTGCCTTAGAATCTTCCAGACATTAGCCATTTGCTTTTTATGCACTTTGTTCGTTTATTTTGACCGTTTTGTTTTTCCACTTCGAACTTGTATTTCTGGACAGAAGGGCTCAGGTTGTCTGAAGTTACTGCACGATGCATCTCAGCCCCCATAGCGATGGTTCCCTTGTTCACCGTATTTAGTTTGTGCCTCGCCCATCACTTCCTCCACTGGATGGAGGAAAACCAAGCCGTGGCTCCCTGCTCAGCCTTCCCCTCCTCTCCCTTCAACAATTCCCCATGGGAAATGTCCACAAGTATGAATAAAGACACCATTTGAGTGGCAGTGTTTGCCTGCTGTTTTAGCAGAGTTGACAGAGGTGCCACGCCTTAGCCACAAAAGGAAACTTAAGAAATCCACATCTCTGCTTCTCTGCAGAGCACAGATGACCTCTGTTGAAAAGATCAGAGCTTCCAAAAGAGAAACCCTCAGGGTGGGTGAGTGGGTGAGCTGGAGCCCCTCTGTTCTGGGGAAAGAGCCCCCAAACAGTGGCAATCCTGTTATTTGAATTGTGGGGTCCTGCTCAAGGTGCCCTTTCTCTCTGAGTCTCAGTTTCTTCATTACCAATAATACTAATTCTAATGCCACTACAAATAACAATGACCAATAACAATAATACCCCTTCCCCATTAATGGGGACTCCCTGTGTGGTTCAAAAGGTTGGTGTTGGAGTCCACCCAAAGATACCTGGGAGGGAAGGCCTGGTGATCTACCTCTAAAAAATCAGCCATTGCAAACTTTATGGAGCACAGTTCTACTCTGGCACACATAGGGTCACCACTGAGTCAACTCCAACTCAGTGGCAGCTGTCCCCACCTCCACCACCTCCATCGGCTGAGTCTTTACCATGTGCCAGGCACTCTACTTTGTTGTTGTTAGGTGCTATCGAGTCTTTCCAGCTCATAGCGACCCTATGTACAATAGGACGAAACATTGCCTAGTCCTGCACCATCCTCACAATTGTTATGCTTGAGCCCATTGTTGGCACTTTACTGGTATCACTTAATTTAGCCTAAAGGGGAGATACTATTATTAATTGAATTTTATAAATGAAGAAACTGAGTCACAGCCAAAGGGTGACCTAGAGGAGGAGCTTTAGGTTTCAGCCCATCATCTCCATCAGCAGCATTACCTGTCACCATTGCCAAAGACATCCCAAGTAAACACACCTAGGGAAGAAATGTGTGCTTGCTTTTCAAACCCAGCTTCTATTGAAGAATAAGCTCTGTAACTCCTTCCAACCAGACTGCCCATCCCTACCAAACCAAAACCAAACCCATTGCTGTTGAGTCGATTCCAACTCATAGCGACCCTATAGGACAGAGTAGAACTGCCCCACAGAGTTTCCAAGGAGCGCCTGGCAGATTTGAACTGCCGACCTCTTGGTTATCAGCCGTAGTACTTAACCACTATGCAACCAGGATTTCCGCCCATCCCTAACCCCTTGCTATATAGAAATTCTGGACCTACTACTACTGAACAGAGATTTAAAGCTTGGGGATTTTTCAAAGGCCCCTTCCAGCTCTGATAGTCTTGAAGCAAGCCTCTCATGATGGGGCTGGTGTAGAGGGGATAGGGAGTGGACAGGACTCTGAAGATGACATCAGTGGGTCTGAACTCATCTCCCGTGTCCTTAAGGAGCCTGGAGAGACAGCCTTCTGTGAAGGTATTAGGCTGAAAAGTTACAAAGGTCTGCTAGCCCCTACTTGAAGACTCCCAGGTCGGGGAGCTCTTTGTTGCCATGAGGAAGCTTGTGTCACGGCTTTAATACACTATTATTAAGGTTCTCTGTGGTTAAGTGCTACAACTGCCAACCAAAGGGTCGGCAGTTCAAATCTGCCAGGCGCTCCTTGGAAACTCTACGGGATAGTTCTACTCTGTCCCATAGGGTCACTATGAGTCGGAATTGACTTGATGGTACTGGGTTTGGTTTTTGGTTTTTTTTGTAAGAAGCAATGTTTAAGTGCTTGGCTGCTAATCGAAAGGTTGGTGGTTGGAACCCACACAGCCACTCTGCTTCTGTGAAGATTATAACCAGGAAAACCCCAGTTCTACTCTGTCACATGGGGCCACTGTGAGTTGGAATTGACTCATCGGCACCCAATGAGGTTATCTGTTATACTGAGAGGAAATCCAGCTGTTGCCTAACATAGTATAACTGAAAGGTGCTATTTCTCATGAGCTTTCTATGAACACTACACATGTGTTTTCTTTAATCCTCACTACAGCCTTGTAGGGTAGGACTTACTCTTCTCCCAGTTCCTACATGAAGAAGCAAGTGCAGAAAGGTCAAGTGACTAGCTGAAGGTCACACCAAGATCTGGTAGGGTTAGAAGATTCCGAGATTCTACAGTGGGCAAGTTTAGGGGAGCAGCTGCCCCAGAGACCCAGAGTTAGATTCTCCTGCCCTGTAAATAGACTTGATCAGTAAGGATGGGTCATTTGCTATCTTCATCCTCTGACACTCAGCCACATGCAAGGCTTGACCAACTGGTCTCAGGTCCAGGGACAACACCTGTTTCCCTTCCCCCATTCATGACCAGACAGGTGCTTGAACTTCCCCAGGGTGAAATGAAGCCACCACCCAAGTCATTTCCCTTTTCTGGGCCAGGTTCCTCATCTGGTAGAAGGCATTGTCATTTTTGCCTTTTTTTGGTAATAGCTCAATATTCCTTTGGAGAACCATCTCCCGCTGTCAGTCCATGTGTTTTGAGTGTGAGAGATTCCATTCCTGGTTCCAATTTCTATATTAGTCAAGACTTCTATCTGTAACTGACAAAAACTCAATTGGTCCAGTCTCTCTGCTTCTCTGAGACTTTTCCCACCCTCAAAGCCTGTCTAAATGTAGGAGGAGGGAGAACATGGGAAGAGAAGAGACAGGGATACTTCAACAAGAAGCTCTAGGCAATTCATTGTGACAAGGGATACAAGGATGGTAGTTTCTGTGCACTGGGGCGTCAACGATATTGGGGAAATGGGTGGCAACTACCATTTGTTGAGTGCCTTCCTCATGGCTTGCCCAGTGTAAACATTCTATAATTTATGCCTCACGACCCTCTAACTACGTTCATCCTGTTTTTACAGAAGGAGGCAACTAAGGCTCATGGAGATGGTGGTTTGGCCAAGGCCGCAGAGCCAGTAAAATATACTGGAAATCTATAAAGCAGAGAACTCTACCTAAACTCACACTGGGGTAATGGGACTAGCGGGGTGTCTTTAAGGTCATTGTTCTCAAGGGACCCGAGCTATACTAGCAAGGAGGAGGACCCAGACACCTAAAAGGTTGGGGCTGGAGTACAGAGGGTGAGGCCGGAGCCTGGGGAGGAGTCAGCGTCCAGGGGGCGGGGCCAGGCCAGCCCGGCGTCTAGGTAACCCTGGCGCCTGCGCATGGGCCCGGGACCGGCGCCTCACGCTGGGACTCCCCCGGACTCCGACGACTTCTTGGTTCCAGCTCCATCCAGTTCGGCTGCAGCGCTCGCTCCCGCGCTCCGCGCCGGTCGTTTGGTCGGGTCCGCCGCCGGGCTCAGCCATGAACCGGTGCACCGAGGCGGCAGCGGTGGCGGCCACAGTGCCGGACTCGGGCGTCGGAGATGCGGGGCTGCGACCGACCATGGTGCCCCGTCAGGCGTCCTTCTTCCCGCCGCCAGTGCCCAACCCCTTCGTGCAGCAGACGCAGATGAGCGCGGCGACCCGGCTCCAGGTGAGGGGGGTGAGGCTGAGAGGGAGGGTGGCCGAAGAGGCGTGGGGCTGAGAAGGGAGGCGGTCTGAGGGGGCCTGGGTCCGAGAGGGAGGTTGTCTGAAGGGGGCGTGGGTCTGAGAGGGGAGGAGTCCTGAGGGGGGTGGGGGTCTGAGGGGGGTGGGGGTCTGAGAGGAGAGGCGGTCTGAGGGGGGTGGGGGTCTGAGAGGGGAGGTGGGCTGAGGGGGGTGGGCGTCTGAGAGGAGAGGCGGTCTGAGGGGGGCGTGGGTCTGAGAGGGGAGGTGGTCTGAGGGGGGCGTGGGTCTGACAGGGGAGGTGGTCTGAGGGGGGCGTGGGTCTGAGAGGGGAGGTGGTCTGAGGGGGGTAGGGGTCTGAGAGGGGAGGCGGTCTGAGGGGGGCGTGGGTCTGACAGGGGAGGTGGTCTGAGGGGGGCGTGGGTCTGAGAGGGGAGGTGGTCTGAGGGGGCCTGGGTCCGAGAGGGAGGTTGTCTGAGGGGGGCGTGGGTCTGAGAGGGGAGGGGGTCTGAGGGGGTAGGGGTCTGAGAGGGGAGGCGGTCTGAGGGGGTAGGGGTCTGAGAGGGGAGGTGGTCTGAGGTGGGTAGGGGTCTGAGAGGGGAGGCGGTCTGAGAGGAGAGGCGGTCTGAGGGGGGCGTGGGTCTGAGAGGGGAGGTGGTCTGAGGGGGGCGTGGGTCTGAGGGGAGGTGGTCTGAGGGGGGTGGGGGTCTGAGGGGGGTGGGGGTCTGAGAGGGGAGGTGGTCTGAGGGGGGTGGGGGTCTGAGGGGGGTGGGGGTCTGAGAGGGGAGGTGGTCTGAGAGGGGTGGGGGTCTGAGAGGAGAGGCGGTCTGAGGGGGGCGTGGGTCTGACAGGGGAGGTGGTCTGAGGGGGGCGTGGGTCTGAGAGGGGAGGTGGTCTGAGGGGAGCGTGGGTCTGACCCGTGAGGGAGTGTGAGGGCTCGTGAGTCTGGGAAGCAAAGGCGTCTCTGGAAGAGGAGGATGTAGGTCTGGCAGAGGAGGGCTTTTGTGGGGGCTGTGAGTTTGAAAGGGGCAGAGATGTGGAGCTGAGAATTGAGGACGCTTGAGGCATGGTCTGGAAACTCTGGTGGCATAGTGGTTAAGTGCTACGGCTGCTAACCAAAGGGATGGCAGTTCAAATCCACCAGGCGCTCCTTGGAAGCTCGGGGGGGCGGGGGCAGTTCAACTCTGTCCCATAGGGTCACTTTGAGTCGGAATCGAGTCGACGGCACTGGGTTTGGTTTTGGTTTTGGTTTTGATTTTGGTTTGGGACATGGTCTGAGGGGAAGTGTGAGAAGAGAAGATGCGGAATATGGGTGTTGGAGGGGGTATGAGCAAAGAGACTCATGCCTGAGAAAGTGGAATGAATCTATGAGAGGAACTTGAACTTGAGTTTGTTGGCATGTAGTGGGAGGCAAACTTAACCACAAGAAAGCAGGTCTGGGAAAGTGTTTCTTTGCCTTAGGGAAGGAAAGGAGTCAGTCTCCATGTGAAAACAGAGACAGGGGAAGAGAATAGGGCTGGATTTAGCACAACAGGTAAGGCTGGGACTATCTAGCTGAGCAGGGGCATAAACCAAAACCCAAACCCACTGCTGTTGAGTCCATTCCGACTTGTAACGACCCTATAGGACAGTGTAGAACTGCTCGATAGAGTTCCCAGGGAGCACCTGGTGGATTCGAACTGCCGACCTCTTGGTTAGCGGCTGTAACACTTAACCACTATGCTACCAGGGTTTCTGAGCAGGGGCATGGAGGGTAGGAAATCAGAATTGAAAAGGGATAACTGTGAGTCAGCTTAAGGTGTACAAGAGTTGTTGGTCCCATTCTGCATCCCACTTTGGAGAGTGGCGTCTGGGGTCTTAAATGCTAGCTAGTGGCCATCTAAGATGCATCAATTGGTCTCAACCTACCTGGAGCAAATGAGAATGAAGAATATCAAAGACACAGGGTAATTATGAGCCCAAGAGACAGAAAGGACCACATAAACCAGAGACTACATTAGCTTGAGACCAGAAGAACTAGATGGTGCTCGACTACAACCGATGACTGCTCTGACAGGAACACAACAGAGAACCCATGAGGGAGCAGGAGAGCAGTGGGATGCAGACCCCAAATTCTCATAAAAGGACCAGACTTTATGGTCTGACTGAGACTAGAATGACCCCACAGGTTATGGTCCCCAGACCTTCTGTTAGCTCCACACAGGAACCATTGCAAAAGCTAACTAACTCTGTTCAGACAGGGATTGGACTAGACCATGGGATATACAATGATACTGGTGAAGAATGAACTTCTCGGATCAAGTAGACACATGAGACTATGTTGCCATCTCCTGGCTGAAGGGGAGATGAGAGGGTAGAGAGGGTCAGAAGCTGGCCGAATGGATACGAAAAGAAATAGAGGAGGGAAGGAGTGTGCTGTCTCATTAGGGGGACAGCAATTAGGAGTATATAGTAAGGTGTTTATAACTTTTTGTATGAGACTCTGCCTTGATTTGTAAACTTTCACCTAAAGCACAATAAAAATCAGAAAAAAAATAAAGAGTTGCTGGTCCTATATCAGTCCTCACCCAAACACTTGTCCTAGATCCAAGGATGAGAGGTAGCCCAGACTTTCTTCCACTGTCAAAAATGGCTTTTTCCTTGCAAAGGGTTGCTTTTACCATTAGCAGTTACTGTCACACTTTGGACTTCCTCTTTGGTGAAATTAGTGATTAGAGAACAAGATAGACTCTGCAAGCTACATTCATCCTGTGGTTTCTGCATGAAAAAATGGTTTTGATGTTTTCTTGTTCATCTGACACATTTCTTTACTTGGATTTAAAGTAGTGTAAATTTTGCACAGCCTGCTTGAATTCACTGAGACCATTGTTCCCTACAGTGGGGGCAGGTTGAGTGCTTGGGCGAAATAGCTGTCATGTACGCCACAGGGAGGAGGTGGTTAAAGTAATGGTAGGTGAGTGGCTAAATGAAGAAGGGTGTAAGAGAGGAAGAGGAAGACAATGTGGTCATATCTGTTTTAAAAAGCTAAAAGTTTAAAATTTTGATCTTCATGTCTTTAAATGGACAGATGTTCCCTTGTATCTTAAAACTTTGGAAACTCTCCTAAATATATTGACCATCATTCTAGATTAAATTTAATCTGATTTAGCCAAATCAGTCATACTTAAATGAAAATACACCCATCCACTTGGCCTCATTTTATGGAGGGAAGATCAAAATAGCATGTTTATAACTAGACATAAACCAAAAAAACCAAACCCATTGCCATCGAGTCAATTCTGACTCATAGCAACCCTACAGGACAGAGTAGAGCTGCCCCACAGGGTTTCCAAGGAGCACCTGGCAGATTCGAACTGCTGACTTTTTGGTTAGCAGCCATAGCACTTAACCACTAATTAAGTTTTTTCTAGCACTGCCTGTTATTGTTTAGAGAGCACTTCCAACAGCTGTAACATGATGGAAGGATCACTGGCCTTAGTCAAAAGAGCTAGTCAGGCCCTACCATTTACTAGTTTTGCAGCTTTGGCCAAGTCAGTTAACTTCTCTGAGCTTCACTTTCCTCATCTATTAAATTGGAATAATAATACCTCAAAGGAGGGTTAAAATTAAGCAAGATACTGTGTGAAAGTGTCTGCTGTTGTTTACTGATCTTAATAGTTATTTTGTGCTATTTGTTGTTTAGAAATTATATGCAGTACTTAAAATTTACTATTTGGTTTGAATGAAATTGAACAGGGCCTGAGTAATAAAAAATAAAAAAGTCTGTATAGACCAAAGATACCAAAGATGTTTCAGTGGCTTGAATGATCTAGGTAAAGGGAAGATTTGAACAGGCGTGGTTGAAAAGCAAAGTTGTCAGTATTATCTAGTTTGAACGATGAACATACTTTCATTTGAAGTATAAGTGATATGATTAATCCAGACTAAATTTAATCTTGAATGATGATCAATGTCTTGATTCAGGATTGTTGTCACTTTTGTACGTCATTATAGGGCTTAGTTCTGTCCTCCCCATTCCTCTTTCTTTTTTGGCAGTTAAAAGTCTTCTACTTAGTAGCATGACAAAAGTAGCCTAGCTTCATTTTCTCAATAGACTGTGGAACTGAAATGAGTGGTTGTAAATGTGAGGTCATTCATTCGTGCCAAAAATATTTGTTGAATACCTACTATGTGTGAGGCACTGTGTTAATTTCTGGGGATGTAACAATGAACAAGAGAAAAAAGAGCCCTGCTCATCTAAAGCAGTTCAACTGCTGTCCACTACACCAGAGACAGTTAGAATCCCAGAAAGTTAGAGGGCCTTGGTAGACGCCCCAGGCTTTCTATTAAAACCTCAGAAAAGTAATACCTTAGGAGAAAAAGTTGTGTCCTACAACTAAAGTTTCAGCATAAGACTAAGGAAACAGACTTTCCCTAAGAAAGTGTAAAACCAAGCCTCCATAAGTTGAAGATAATCAGCCAGTATTTTACCTAGCTAAGATTGTTGTCTTAGTTATCTAGTGCTGCTATAGCAGAAATACCACAAGTAGATGGCTTTAGCAAATAAATTTATTCTCTCACAGTTTAGGAGGCTAGAAGTCCAAATTCAGGGTGGCAGCTCCAGGGGAAAGCTTTCTCTCTCTGTTAGCTCTGGGGGAAGATCCTTGTCATTGATCGTCCCCTGGTCTAGGAGCTTCTCAGCACAGGGACCCTGGGTCCAGAGGACATGCTCTGCCCCCGACTCTTCTTTCTTGGTGGTAGGAGGTCCCTCTCCTCTCTATTCACATCTCCCTTTTATATCTCAAAAGAGATTGACTCAGGATGCAACCTAATCCTGTAGATTGTGTCCTGCTTCATTAACAGAACTGCTTTTAATTCTGCCTCATTGACATAGAGGTTAGGATTTATAACACATAAGTAATTATGTCAGATCATAAAATGGAGGACAGCCACACAGTACTGGGTATCATGGCCTAGCCAAGTTTACACACGTTTTTGAGGGACACAATTCCATCCATAACAGTCACCATGACACAGAACTGACTCAATGACAAACAACAAAGGACAAAAATCAACACTCTTCAGAGGAAGATAACAGAGTCCAGAATATTTGCACTTATCATTGAAAGTGGCCAATGCATTATAAAAATTAATAGACATGCAAAGAAATAGGAAAATGTGCCAATGGTCAAGAGAAAAAAGTCAGTAAAAACAGATCGTGAAAAGACTCACATGTTGGAATTTGTAGAGAAGGACTTTAAAGCACCTGTATAAATACGTTGAAGGACTTAAACGAAAAGAGTGTCAAAATGAGTGAAAAGTTCAGGTAATTTTAGTAGAGAAATAGAAACTGTAAAGAAGAACCAAATGGAAATTCTAAAACTGAAAATTATTACATATGAAATGAGTAAGTCACTGGAGGGGATTAGTAGTACATTGGAGATGGCAAAAGAAAGGATCAGTGAACCTAAGGATAGATGATCAGAAATTATACAACCAAATAAACAGGATGAAATTGAGATGGGACATCAGCAAAAAGGGCAGAGTAAAGGTCTCTGAAAATAATCTGCTCCATAAAAATTGTGAGAACACTGGTAAAAAATTATAGGAATCAACTTTGTCAGAACTCTGAAAATTAACCAAAAACTAGCAGCAATTCAGGGAGCATTTATTCAAGAAAAAGTGCTGAATCTTGGTAAATACAGCAAGCTTTGTGGCATTTTAATATGTCCTATTCTCATTTTCCCAATTCCCAGCTCTCCAATAGCTTTGAAAACCAACAGTCTGCAATCACAGTGAAACCCAGCTACTAGACGGGGCAGAGCAGATTTGGAATCCTTCAAAACCCATTTCCAGAGAATTTTCCTTATTTGATCTATCTGGTAGCTTCCTGGAGGACCCCACTTGCCAGGATATCTTTATTTGACCTCCCTTGGAGTTTACCATATGCAAACAGCCTTTTCTCTGTCGAAAACAATTAGAATTGCTTAACATCGCAGCTTACCGAAGTAATGAAGACAGTTGGAGCCAATAGTAGAGTAACCCAAAAGCTTCAGAGGAAAAGCTTGGAAATGAGATGTCCACAAAGGATTTTGAAAAGCTTTGACTTATTCCTGGAACTCTAGAAGGCTTAAATTTTTTCTTCAGTTCTTTCAGCTTGAGAAATGCCAAGTGTGTACTTCCCTTTGGGTTGGTTTTCTACCTCCAGGTCTTTGCACATGTCATTATAATATATTGTATTCTGGAGCCGCCCCTTGAAATTTTCCATCAGGATTGGAGGAAGACTCATTAACAACCTGCGTTCTGCAAATGACACAAACTTGCTTGCTGAAAGTGAAGAGGACTTCAAGCACTTAGTGATGAAGATCAAAGACCACAGGCTTCAGTATGGATTACTCCTCAACATAAAGAAAACCAAAATCCTCACAACTGGACCAGTAAGCAACATCATGATAAATGGAGAAAAGATTGAAGTTGTCAAGGATTTCATTTTACTTGGATCCACAATCAACACCTATGGAAGCAGCAGTTAAGAAATCAAACCATGTGTTGCACTGGGCAGATCTCCTGCAAAATGCCTCCTTAAAGTGTTGAAAAGCAAAGATGTCACTAAGTTTCACTTGACGCAAGCCGTGGTATTTTCAGTCACCTCATATGCTTGCAAAAGATGGGCAATTAATAAGGAAGACCAAAGAAGAATTGATGCCTTTAAATTATGGTGTTGGCAAAAAATACTGAATATACCGTGGACTGCCAAAAGAACAAGCAATTCTGTCTTGGAAGTACAATCAGAATGCTCCTGAGAAACAAGGATGGTGAGACTGTGTCTCACATACTTTGGACATGTTATCAGGAGGGATCCCTGGAGGAGGACATCATGCTTGGTAAAGTATAGGGCCTGCAAAAAAGAGGAAGACCCCCAACAAGATGGATTGACACAGTGGCTGCAACAATGAGCTCAAGCATAACAAAGATTGGGAAATGGTGCAGGACCGAGCAGTGTTTCATCCTGTTGTACATAGGGCCGCTATGAATCGTACTGACTCGACAGCATCTAACAAGAACAACAATAACAAGAACAACATCATGACCAACTGATTTTTGACAAGGATGCCAAAACAATGGGGTGAAGAATAGTCTTTTCAACAAATGGTACTGGAACAACTGGATAGGCACTTACAAAAGAATGAAGTTGGATCCTTACTCAGATCATATAAAAAAATTAATTCAAAATGGACCAAAGACCTAAACCTAAGAATTAAAACTATATAACTCTTAGAAAAGAACATAGATGTAAAACTTTGTGACTTTGGGTTAGGCAATTGTTTCTTAGATAGCCACAAAAACCACAAGCACTCAAAGGAAGAACAGATAAATTGAAGTACATCAATAGTAAAAACTTTTGTGCTTCAAAGCACACTACAAAAAAGTGAATAGTTAACGTACAGAATGAGAGAAAATATTTTTAAGTCATATAACTGACATGGATTTGGTATCAGATAATATAAAGACCTTATCAATACAAAGACAACCCAGTTAAAAAAAAAGGGCAAAGGAAATGAATAAACATTTCTCCAAAGCAGATTTAGAAAATGGCCAATAAGCACATGAATAGATGCTCAACGTCACTAACCAAAAGGGAAATGCAAATCAAAATCACAATGAGATACTACTTCACACTCATAATGCTTAGGGGACATTGAGCCTTACGTTAAAGGTAATGGAAAAATGGTGATGATTCAACAACATGATCAAAATAATTAATATCCTTGAACTGTACATATGAAGATTGTAGAAATGGCAAATGTTTTGTTACCTATATATTTACCACAATTTAAAAAAAACCAAAAAGCATAGACTTACCCTATGTCCTAGCAATTCTACTCCTTGAAATTTCAAGAGAATTGAAAGCATATATCTACAGAAAAACTTGTTTGTTCAATTGATTTTGAGAAAGTTGCCAAGACAATTCATTGGGAGAATATCAAGTATTTCAACAAATGGTACTGGGACAATTGGATAAATGGGTGGAAAAAAATGAGCTTTTATCCCTATTGCACACTATATGTAGAAAATTATTTAAGATGGATCATAGGCTGAAAGATGAAAGCTAAAACCATACAGCTTCTGAAAGAAATTATAGAATATCTTTTCAACCTTGGGGTAGGTAAAGATTTGTTAGGAAGGCTATACAGAAAATAACCAAACATAAAGTAAAAATTGAGAAGTTAGACTTTATCAGAATTAGAATTCTTCTCATCAAAAGATGCCATTAAGAAAAAGAACAGGCAAACCACAGAATAGGAGAAAATATTTTCAATACATGTACGGACAAAGGACTTACATACTGAATATGTGAAGAATTCCTATAAATCTAAAAGAAAATGACAACCCAGTAAAAGTGGGCCTTGAACAGGCAGTGCACATAAGTAAAGGAATGATCAGTAAGCAAATATATTCAACATTATTGTTCATTAGGGAAATGTGGATTAAAGCCACAATGAGATATCATTTTACATCCACTTGAGTGGCTAAAATTAAAAAGACTGACAACATCAAATGTTGGTAAGGATGTGGAGGAACAGGAACTCTCATACATTGTTGGGGGAATGTAAAATGATGCAATCACTTTGGAAAACAGTTTGGCAATTTCTTACAAAGTCAAGCATGCTGCTACCCTATAACCCAACAATTTCACTCCCAGTGAAATGAAAACATATATCCACACAAAGACTTGAACATTAATGTCCACAGTAGCTAAAACCTGGTAATAGGCCAAATATCCAGGGATAAGGGCACAGATAAATGATTGCAATATATTCATACATGCAATAGCAATTGTGTAATTAAAAAGAATAAACTGCTGATATATATGACAACATGGTTGAATCTCAAAAATACGAACTAAAAGAAGCCAGACATAAAAGAGACATGCTATATGATTTCATTTATATGAAAATTTAGAACAGTGTGAAAGAATGCCTATCAGTGGCTACCTAGGGCCCAAGAGGGAGTATTGACTGCAAAGGGGCACAAAGGAACCTTATGTGGTGATGAAAATCTTGATTGTGGTAGATATGTATTTGCAAAACTCATAATCTGTACAATTAAAATGGTTGTATTTTATTTTATGTAAATTATACTTTAATAAAATTGATTTTTTAAAAAGACTGCCAACACCAAATGTTGGAAAGGATGTAGGGTGACTGAAATTCTCATACATTGCCGGTGGAAATTTAAAATGATAAAAACCACTATAGAAAACTGTGTGGTAGTTTCTTATAAATTTAAACTATATCTATGACCCAGAAATTCCACTCCTAGGTATTGACTTAAGAGAAATGCCTAAGCGGGTAGGGATTGACTGGAAGGGGTACAAGGGGACTCACTGGGGGTGGTGGATATGTTCTGTATCTTGATTGGGATAGTAATTACACAAGTATGCATTTATCAAATTTCATTGAACTGTATACTGTATATACGCTTAAGATCTGAACATTTTCTCGTATGTAATTTTTAGCTCAGATGCACGCAATCAAATAACTAGAATTTTTTTTGTCATTTCTTGTGAATGACAGTGGTGCTAAGGTTGATACTAAGGGCCAGTAGAGACAGAAAAAGGATGTCATTGTTGAGTAGTATAATTGACTTACAGGAAAAAAAGTCAACTTGCTATACGTAAGGACAGCTTATTTCACTTAAAAGGCATTATAAAAAGGGATTAAGAGCAAGGGCTTTGTAAGCAAACTGGGTTCAAGTCCTGGTTCTACCACTCACTCACTGTGTGATTTTATGCAGTTTAACTTCCTCTGTGACACTCCTTTCTTGTATGTGAAACAATTTAATTTTGTAGAATTAAATAAGTTCCTGCTCGTCAAGAAAGGTCACAGCCATTGAAAACACTACTCTGCACACATGGAGTCAGCATGAGTCAGAATCGACTTGGTGGCAACTAACAACAATGACATTCTTGTTTACTTAGTTTTCATTCTTATTCTTAATTTTTTTATTATTATTTTTATTTCCTCTTCCTACATCTCCTTATTTTTGTTATAAAGGACTGTCAAATATGTAAAATAATCCAATTCCTTCTTTACACACTAATGCTTTTATTAACACTCTTCCTTCTACCTATGGCTTTCAAACAGTAGTTTCCCTCTTCTATCTTGCTAGCTCTTTCAAGACTGTTCAGGTTTCAACTCCTCCAGGAAGATTTCCCTGACGGCTGAGTCAGACATTCCTTTTCTTTGTTTCCGCAGCCTGCTCTGTTCGCTTCCATCAAATATAAATCAAGTTATCTTATAGTAGTTGGTTTTCTTCACTGTTTCTTTTGCCATAGAGTAGACTCTGTGGGGTCAAATACAATGTCCTATTATCCTTTTTATCTTCAGTGCTTAGGTTCTTGCCTGGCACAGAATAGTGCTCAATTCATCCATGTTTTATGCATGAGTAGCCTAAAACTTCCCTCTCACGTGTTTCTGTGCTACAGCTACAGCATTAAAATATTATCCATTCACTGTTTTTGTAAACTTTGGCTTTCAGATTTTTCTTCTTGGAATTATCCTGCTTCCAATCCGTGCCTTATTGGTTGCATTAATTTTACTCCTGGCATGGCCATTTGCTGCAATTTCAACAGCATGCTGTCCTGAAAAGCTGACTCACCCAATAGCAGGTTGGAGGAGGTAAGAAATAATTATGTCCAAATACTAGGTAAATTGAGATGAAAAAGGATTTATCATAATGTAGTCAGTGATTCATAGTCCTATCTAACTGCTACATACTTATTTTTGATAATTTATTTTTATTGCTCAGAAGAAGCTGGCCTTAATTTATCATATGTAGAAATCACTGCCCAAACATATTATAATAATCTTCTGTTGAAGTCATAATTTCCTAATGTGGAAAAACCTTGCTTTCTGAGTTATTGCCAAAAAAGTGCTGAGTGCCTGGTTCTGAAAGTTACCCAATTGGTATACCTGGGACCATTGCAGCTGCAAAGCACCTGGCCTTCTTGTGCTCTTTCTCAGTTTTATCAGTTGTTTTTTTCCTTCAACACTAACTACGTACTTTCTAAACAAATTTTGCAGTGGTATAATTTAGTGCATCTATTGTGATATTATTTGATTAGTTACCTTAGCAATTGTTATTAATAATTATTTATTAATAAATGTAGCCTAGCATTTTTGGACATTAGCATTGAGGTAGAATGGAACTACCTCTAAAGCATCGTCTAATTAGCATGGTGATAGGGAACAGATTGATCCTGTATTAACAAAGATACTGTTGTTGTCGTGTGCCGTCATGGAGTCAACTCATCGCGACCCTATAGGACAAAATAGAACTGCCCCATGGGGTTCCCAAGGAGAAGATGGTGGATTTGAACTGCGGACCTTTTGGTTAGCAGCTGAGCTCTTAACCACTACACCTCCAGGGCTGCAACAAAGATCCTGGTAAAGTTAATTCCTCTTTGGCAGAACCAAATTGTGGCCATCTGTACATCTTGAAAGTGGAGGCTCTTCATGCGGACTCCATGGATTCCATAGAAATCCGTCGATGGTTTTAGAGCACCGTTGAATTCTCTGAAATTGTGCTTTAAAAAAAAAATGTTTTTTGCAGTATGCAAAGTTCTGTCCCTCTCATCCAAATCTCAAATGAGAATACAGCCTCCAAAACTTTTTATTCATGAGACATTTCAAGAAATGTGCGATTCGCCTTTCAGTTCATGTTCTAGTGAACAAAGGTCAATATCAGCCAAAAAACTGGTTTGAAGTGGAACGGTATCCAATGCTGGCAATGCCCCCAGAGAACTAATACCACCTCAGTACTTGCAAGTCATACTCCTTTGTTTTATAACAAGGTTGCATGGTGAAAAAACACTTTAAGGGATGTTTTTCGTGCCTCACCAATTCCTTCCAGATTATCTCTTTGGTTTCTTTTGTTAGTGGTTTATGAAAACCTAGGGTGATGAATGAGTAGACTTGGCTTAGAGGGCACTGAGCTTCTAATAAGGGCGATGGAAAAATTTGGAAATGGGTAATGGAGATGATTGCACAGCATGATGAACATAATTAGCATCACTGAATTATACATGTAAAAAATGTTGAGATGATGAAATTTTTCAATGTATATATACTTATCACATAGAAGAAGAGACTGCAGAAAACATTTAATAATGCTACATTATTATAGATAAAAAATGAGAGGTATGGAAAGTCAATGAGGGGATACTCTTTGTATCTTTATATAAATAGGGATTTCATTTCTGAACTAAAGGGAAAGAGGGGAGGTGGTCATTTCTCTGTGCCCTCTGGAAAAGTAACTTGTTTTTTTGTGTCTCACTTCTCCTTGCTGTGAAATAATAGTCACAGGAACTTCCTCAGTAGCTAATTGCCAACAGTTCCTCACTATATTATAGCAAGAATGTTGCAAGAATTAGTTGCCCTAGACTGGGCTCCAACTCTCAGTGACCCCATGTATAACAAAAAGGAAACATTGAAGGAAACCTATTTTTCAAAGCTCTCATTAGATGCCCTGTGGGTGAGATGCATGTATTTTTTTTTTTCCCATGAGAGGCTATATGCTTATTATTGAGGATAGAAACTGAATCTGACTTGTCTTGTGTGTCCTGCAGAACAACTATATTGCTGAAATGGCTTACGTGTATCTTTATTCCAAGAAGTGAGGTGGTGAATTAACTTGTTAAGAGTCTTGATGATGTATAAGAACTCTGATCCTAGATAATGAGGCTTACGGGTTTTTAAGAAGGTATTCCCAAAATAAATCTGAGCACAGTTTCAGCATGAGAGTTCTAAAAATGTTTTGGGAGCCAGTAGCATCTTCATTACACAAATATAGATTCCCACGGTGACTACTTTGAATGACAATACTCATTTGGATATCTCAGTGAGGGAGGTGTGTTGAAAATGTATTCTAATCTCTTTGTAGTACTGTAACAGAATAATAGAGCCACTTCTTAGCTGTGTGTCCTTGGGCAAATTACTGTAACCTCTCAGTGCCTCAGTTTCCTCATCTATAAAATGGGACTATAATACTAGTTAAAAAAAAAAAAATGCCGTCGAGTCGATTCTGACTCATAGTGACCCTATAGGACAGAGTAGAACTGCCCCATAGGGTTTCCAAGGAGCGCCTGGTGGATTTGAACTGCCAACCTTTTGGTTAGCAGCCATAGCACTTAACTGCTATGCCACCAGCGTTTCCCATAGTAGTAGTATCTCCTTCGTAAGATTGTACTGAGGATTAAGTGAGTTAATATACGTAAAACATTTGAGAACAATGCCTGGAAGAAGGAGCTCTATGTACGTGTTAGCTGTTCTTCTTAGCATATATTTTAAAATAAAATGTTCTGACATGTTTTGGTTTTCTTCTTACATTTTAGAGTAAATCCCAGTTGTTAGCTTTAGTTAGCAAAGCTAACTGTGTCTTTTTAATATTTATTTTCCAAGGAAAGTTACT
The DNA here is from genome assembly GCF_024166365.1 of Elephas maximus indicus. NCBI lineage: Eukaryota > Metazoa > Chordata > Mammalia > Proboscidea > Elephantidae > Elephas > Elephas maximus. The sequence goes on from NC_064839.1 coordinate 22,119,631, forward strand.
CAACCAGCTTTGAAGTTTCTGGGTCGTGCCTTGTTCTTCTCAATGGGATTTATAGTTACTGTGAAAGGAAAGATTGCAAGTCCTTTGGAAGCACCAATTTTTGTTGCTGCCCCTCATTCAACATTCTTCGATGGAATTGCCTGTGTCATCGCGGGGTTACCTTCCATGGTGTCGCGAAACGAGAATGCACAAGTGCCTGTGATTGGCAGTAAGTACTTGTGAGGCAACGTAGTGTTTTCATGCTCACACTTTAAATTTCAAAATTGTATCTAGTTTATTGGTAGGCTTGTTAAACAATTTTAGAATAATAAAACATTTAAAATGCATCTCCTATTTTTCATGAAGATACTATATTGAAAGAATGAATTTATGAAAAAAAGATTAGAAACTTCCCTGTCTGTACCCTTAGAATTCTTTTTAAGACTTCTCTTTATCACTGTACCATCATGCCTTTCTTTTCTTATATGTGACCAGAAAGACCAGTTTTTTAAATGCCAAACATACTTGATTTTTCTGAGAGAAAATTTAACCAAAGGATTCGTGAAGAAGCCCCATTTACATGCTGCCTCATAAATTTCTCTTCAGGGTATCAGGCTGATAAAGGCACAATGTCTTTTCTCCTAACTGATTTTTCATGATTGCCTCCAAATCTCCATGCGGGATCAGTGTGTAACTGACTCTTTGAAAGTTATGATATGGAACAGTAAGTACTTCCTGCCATAAAAACTAATGAAACAAGTGAAATGTTTTTCCCACCAGATGCTTTGTCCTCTCCCTAAGGTAGTAGTCTCCAAGTAACTGCTCCCGGTTGTCCCAAGGTGATTGCAGACATCAAGTGATGAGAGACTGGCCGTGAAAGTTGCCTGATGTTGCCTCGGTGCTCTGGAGAAATAATGTTAGTTCTTGCAGCTTTGTCATTCAGCTAGGAAAGACACGTAAAAAAAATTAGAAATGTTAACTGCCTTGTTTTGTGTAACATGGCTATTTCCTGAAAAGCTGTGTAGCAATACATTTTTGGTAAATTGAGGCTTATTTTGTTTGTGCTAGGAAGTTACCTATTTAGAAGGATGTTGTGCTGAAAATGTGAGTAAAATGCATAATAAATCCTCCCTATATTGTCTGTGCTGTGAATTCACGTAATCAGTTTTCAGGCTGTTCCAAACGTTTAACGGCAATCGAGAAGAAAATTCTGAGGGAGCACACTGTGCTTGCTCCTTTTCGTGTTCTTGCTGCTCACTTCTGTTAAATCCCTGAAACGTTTTTAGCTATAAATATTCACCCTCTCCTTTGGAAACTGAAAACTAAGTTCTGATGAACTTTGAATTGGAGTTGTTCGTTTGTTTGTTTTAAGTTGCTTTCTTTGATGTGCTATCATTTTAATTTCCCATAAAATTTGTTATATGATTTCACCAGTATCATTGCCCTGGTAGCTTTAGCCAAATAAATAAATAGCTTGGTTGTAACTTTTTGTTTGTTTTAAAGGACTGTTACGGGCTGTGCAACCAGTGTTGGTCTCCCGTGTCGATCCGGATTCACGAAAAACCACAACAAATGAAATAATAAAGCGAGCAACATCAGGAGGGGAATGGCCCCAGGTGAAACACAGTAGATGTTCATTTAAATATACTGAGAGTTCATTATTGCAACTTTGTAAAGATACTTATGTGGATCCAGAGATAGCAATGTATCAGACACCTTTGCTGGGTATCTTTAGCATAATACCCATAATAGGTGAAGAATAAATGAAGCAGTGAGTCCTAAGAAGTCCTTTTTCCCATATCATACTCTGTGGACATAAATATATCATTCTTTTTTATCTCCCAACTCTGAACCACTTTTTACTTTGTTTCATCTGAAAGAATTCTCTACCTTTGAATTAAACTACCATTTTAAAGATGAGTGGCTAACACTCAGTTATGCTTGACAATACAGTGGGTTTACTGAAAAAGCGATTAGGATCTTTGATCTTATTTGAAGTATATTTACATAGTGCTTTTCAATTCAAGGACATGTCAAGTCACCTGTAGAACATTTTCAAACGTTATCTCACCACCCTCCTTCCCCCAGAATGACCCAGAATTTTGAGAGTGCAGGAGGGATAGCACTTATTGCACCAAGAAAGCCTCAGGGGTGACTCTGATAAGCATCCCTCTACCTTTGCCCTGTTGATCTCTAGCAGAACCAACGGCCTTGCCACAGTCTGGCCACCCACGATGACAGGTAGATGGTAAACTACCAAGGGGAGTATGACCAACCAGGAGGTATTAGAAGCCAAGGCATGTGAGGCATGATTGCCAAGAGCTAGCATTTTTTATCGTTCTTTTTGTATCCAAGGGATCTATCTAGGAGTGGTAGGTGGGAGACAACAAGTGGGCAGATTTCAGCTTATTGTGTTCATTTTGAGGAAGAACTTTCTGTTCAGAGGTAGAATGGCCTGCTTTGGATTCCTTTTCTGGAATTTGCAGGCATTGGCTAAGCAACCACTTGGGGGGGATATTGTAGAAAGAATTCAAGCATTAGAGATGCTATGTAATTTTAATGCCCCTACCAGCTCAAAAAAAAAAAAAAAAAAATTTTTTTTTTTTTTTTTTTTTTTTGCTAGCTCTACTCTGTCCTATAGGGTTGCTATGAGATGGAATCGACTTGACGGTTTTTTTTTTTTTTTTTTACCAGCTCTAAGATTTTATGATTCCCTCAATATACATTCATTGTAAATAGTGTAGCTATAGAATTTCCATTGAATGAATGATACTTGATATATCCTATTGTCATATAAACTCATAGCTTTTCTTAAAGGTTGGAATTGCATCTATTCATAATTTTTATTTTACAACTAATCTATTATTATATATAATATAACCTGTTATTGTGACAATTTAGCCTAATAATGTTTTTCCTCTCTGTTATGAAATACAGATTACTAACTGCTGTGAGTGCAGGGGTTTTATTTTTTAATTTTATGTACTTATTAATTTACTCACTGCTGATTTCTAAAAGCTGCAGAAGCTCCAGCTGCTATTTTATTCAGTTAATGGAGAAACTAACTGTACATATCTTTCACATGGAAAACATATGAAGTAATTTAAGAGTTAAACACATTTCCTCAAAAAGATATTAAGTTATATTCCATATGTCAACTAGTTCAAGTAAGCATAAAGCAAATTGTAAGCATTTCCTCCTTTGTCCCCAAGATATCTCTAAACTGTATCTTGTGGAAATGATTATCATTTAATGGGAAAACCGAAGCAAAGATGTAGGAAGTGATTTGGTTAAGGATGTATAGCAGCAGAATAAAGAATTCAGTTTAGCCTAACATACACTTTGACCATGACTTAAAGTATCTACCTTTTAAGTTTTTATAGATCATTATTAATATCATCGTTAAGAAACAAGTATACATGTCTTCATAGGTCATCTCAGTTAATTGGCCTAATAACATGTTTAGTACTTCTGTTCTACCTCCTAGTTCATTGTGTAGAGCCTGAGTCTTGAAAGCTTGCGGGCAGCCATCCAAGGCACAACAATTGGTCTTTATCCACCTGTAACAACAGGGGAAGAAGGAGAGTCAGGAATAGGAGGAAGATATGAAATGTGTGGCTAATTGCCCCGATGAATAGCTGCCTTCTTTGCCATGAGAGCAAAAGAGCTGGATGGTGCCCAGCTACCATTACTGAGCATTTCGATAAAAAAATTCCAGAGGCAGATCCTGATCAAAAGGGGGAAAATACAGAACACAATTGCAAACTCCCAGGTACTCTAGACTTTCTGGAGCCATGGAGGGTGGATGAACTGAAACAACTGTGCTAAAATCAACTTTAAACCTTAAACCAAAAATATCCCCTGAAGTCATAAAACTGAACAATAGCTTAACTAGTAAAAACGGTCTGCCTTGAGTATTATGCTCTTTTAAGAACTATCTGTATGGGATCAAACTGAAACAGCAACTCAAAAGTTTAGATAGGAACCTTAGGGGGCCACAAGTTTATGTTAATGAGGGAGCAACAACTCAGAAAAAGAGGTTGAGAATGGTTGTAAACTGGGAAAATGTAATCAATGTCCCTAAACTATACATATAAAAACTGTTGAATTGGTGTACGTTTTGCTGTGTGTATTCTCAACAACAAAATAAATTAAAAAAAAAAAGTATATTCTCTATTCAAAGTGTAAATCCATTTTCTAATTATCGTTTTAGACTATATCTCTCAGAGGAAAACTGAGTAACAGTTCTTGGCTTTTATTAGCATCAACTGTTAGCCTTTTGTTACATTTTTACTTGTTTTTTAAGACTTAGCAGCTATTTGTAAAGTCATAAGAAAGGCAGTAAAGATGTAATCTGTTACTTAGACTGAAATATTAAATCTATTCCTTTTCTCCCAAGATACTGGTTTTCCCAGAAGGTACTTGTACTAATCGTTCCTGTTTGATTACTTTTAAACCAGGTGAGATAAATTAAATTATCTATTGTGACACACCAGTGTGGGAGATTTCTCAAATGATTTCAGAGTAATACACAAAATAACTCTTTAGGTTGCTCTGAGCATTTCTTCTTTTCTGAGAAAAAGTTTTTAATGTTGTGAAACCACGGAATTTATTCCTTTACTTTCTCTTTTAGTATCATAACCTCATATTCCCTGAAGTGCCCTTTTCCTTTGAGTATGTGTGGTGGGTGGGGGCTGGCGGGGGGTGGCAAAAACCACTGACGGATTTTTTTTTCCTTGAAGGATATCCTCAGAGACCCCTTGGGTGCTATGTCACCAAGTAGAAAACCTATTTCATTACCTTTATAATGTCTTGAAATGCCTTCTAAGGTTCACTCCTTTATAACGTGTCACGAAGTCTTGAATGCAGCTTTCATAGTAATTTGTTGTGTTTTAAAATGTTATCGTGTTGGCTGCTAGAATGCTCAGAGCCAAAGGTATGACTCACTTCTAGCAGGTGTGCAGTCATTGCTTCAAGCATTTGCTTTCCTCTAAATTTTCTTCTCATTATTTTCTCTTTACCTTGATTTTGTCATTTTTTTATCTTATGGAACATAGGTATTTGGAAAGTGAAAATGAGTTGTGGTATAAATAAATTAAGTGACGTAGGCACAGCATTTACTATTTTGCTTAAATAATTCTGAATTTTAAAAATCCCTAATTTTGGTAAATGCTCAGAATTTACCAACATTTAGCAAATGGTTTCTTGTACTCTTAAAATATCCAATATATTTATACTATTTTTTTCTTTATTGTATAGCTGATATTAGAATAAACAACATGTCATAAAATTTCATTGTGGTTGTAGGTGCCTTCATTCCTGGCGTTCCAGTACAGCCAGTACTCCTCAGATACCCAAACAAACTGGTAAGCATAGCTTTTTATTATGAAAAAATGTCAAACATCCCAAACAGCACAGATTCCTTAGGACTCCTTTTAATTTTTAAATAAGGTATGAATGGGTAAATGAGTAGATGAATGGGGTAGACTCATTCAGCTTGCCACATTTTGTTTTTAAATTTTTGCAAGATAGGCACATATTTGTTAGTACTGTATTAACTATTGTTTTGTTATTACTAAGATTCAGGAAGACATTTCCTTAGCCTCCACTCCGTTGTCACTACGATGGTGTGATGAAATCTCAGATTCAGGGTCTCATTAGAATGGACATTAGAAAACTTGCATAAATTTGTGATTTTCACTTAGTCCAGAAGGAAACTTTTCCTGCTTCAGTGACCATTACTGGTGGAGAATGATTGAAATAACGGTAAATTTAGGAGAGGCATGGTATTACTGGTTCAGTATTTACTAGCTGTGTGACCCTTGGTAAGTAAAAAAAAAAAATAAATAAGATGATATCTGAAAAGAACCTACAGAGTTAGCTCAGGAAAGAGTCTCTTTCCACTCTAACTGGGTACATTGTTGCCTTCTGGATATTGATTGTGCCACTAGTTTCCTAAAGAAAGATTGTTTTTTTTGGAGATGGGGGTATATTTTTGGTTCTGAGAAGAACTTTCTTTACTAGAGATTTGGCATAAAAATGCAGGAGGTAATTCTCAATTGGAATCTCTTGGTGAGGTTAGCAGTTGTAGTTCACGCAGAGGCACTTCAGAAGAAAGGCCTGGCTATCTACTTCTAAAAAATCAGCCACTGCAAACCCTGTGGAGCACAGTTCTCCTGTACACATGAGTCAGAATTGACTTGGCGGCAATTGGAAAATTATTATCTGTGATATTGAAGATTAAGTGTTCTTGTTCAGTTTAACTTTCCACTCAGTGACTGGTTTCTGAACCTTGGACCTCTTTAATAAAAAAAAGGAATTAACGAAGACTTCAGGGGATATTTTGGTTTAAGTTTTAAAGATTATCTCAGGGCAATAGTTTTGGGGTTCATCCAGCCTCAACTGAGTCCCAGAACGTCTGAATTCCATGAGAATTTGAAATTCTGTTCTTCATTTTGAAGTCTTCTTTAAACCAAACAGTAGTTTAACTTATTTAGTAAAAAATGTCTGCCTCGAACATTGTACTCTTAAGAACTATCTATATTGGATCAAATTGACAACAAGAACTCAAAAGATTAGATAGAAACTTAGGGGGCAGTGAGCTTATGTTAATGCTGGAGGAACAATTCAGAAAAAGAGGGTAGAATGGTCGCACAGCTTGAAGAATGTTACCAATTTCACTGAATTGCACATGTAGAAATTGTTGAATGAGTTTTCTGCTGTGTGTATTCTCAATTACTATGGCAACAAAAAAATAAATTAAAAGAAAAACAATTTTTAAAAGGAATTAAAATCTATCAAACTTTTACTCATTGTTCTTCTGCCTATACCAAACCAAACCCCATACCTTCAAGTCAATTCTGGCTCGTAGTGACCGTGTAGACAGAGCAGACCTGCCCCATGAAGTTTCCAAGGCAGTAAATCTTTACAGAAGCAGACTGCTGCATCTTTCTGTCACAGAGCAGCTGGTGGGTTCGAACTGCCGATGTTTCGGTTAGCAGCCGAGCACTTAACCACTGCGCCACCAGGGCCCCTCTTCTGCCTCGGGGTTTGAATGGACTATGTATTCAAATTCTTTGACTATGCAGTGTTTTAATCTTTTCTCCCAATTAATCACTTTTTTTTTTTCAGAACTGATCTATTCTGGTTTTTGTAAGCAAATCATCTACCTATGTTCATGTTGTTGTTTGTTAGGTGCTGATGAGTCGGTTCAGACTCATAGCAACCCTGTGCACAACAGAACGAAACATACTAGGAGTAAAAAATAGCTAAGTGTGCACAATAGTTAAAAAAAATTTTTTTTTAATTCAGACCAACTTATTTCCATTAAAAAAAAGATGGTGACATGAGGAAGACAGATCTTCGTATGCAAATCTATAAAACCAAGTATTTACATATCAACTCTTTGTTGATTAATGCTAACGCCGATTAATACAGTTGTTTAGTACTAATAATATGCATATTGCTTTTTATTTCAGGAAAAAATACATGAATACAAATATTAAAATACAATCTGTGTTTTATTTGGTAAATTTATCTCTGGACTAACAGTTTAAGTTTTTTGTTATTGTAGGATACTGTGACCTGGACGTGGCAAGGATATACGTTGTAAGTTGCTTATGATGTCTATTGTTAGTTTATATAAATTTTATTTTAGTGATGAAGAAACATCACGTATTATTTAAATTAAAAAAAAAAAAAAGCCTTGTTTTTGTAAATGTGAAGACTTCCAGTCAGAGTCTTAAATCTTGTAACTGGTAAGTCTCTGCAGAGCTTCACTATCTTGCCCATTAATTTCTGGGGTCTCTATGTGAAGAATTCTTGTCGTCTACCATGTTCCAAAGACCGGTTCTTGAGGAACATTCTAGAGGCCTAGTTTGCATCATACTTAACTTTAATTTTGTAGTTTCATTTCCTTTGCGTATTTATTGCCTAATGTCTCCATTGTTACTTTCCTATATAGGTTTGAGCAGTTCAGAGCAAGTTAGTCGTATAGCCTGAAATAGCTATGGTATGTCTGATCTGAGGTGAGAAAATAGCTAACCAAGTTTCAGTTCTGTTCTTGGATTTTAAAAGCATAGGAATCAGCAGTTTTTATAAGCACTTAAGACAGAAGGGAATACAGTTTCACTGTTAAGCAAGCTGAAGTGAAATAGTTCTTTAAAAAGAACAGAACGTGTAGAATTTTACTTTCTCAAAGGAAGATCCTTTCTTTAGTTTCCCTTGGATAAGTCTGAGCTTGTTTATTGGTGAGAGCCATGTGAAACACCTGGACTTGAAGACTTTCACCAGGGACTTACCCAGTAGGGCCTTTTGATTTGTGTTACACACAGAGCTCAAATAGCATTGGTGATGGGTAGAGGTGACAGTCACTTGAAAATATTGAAAGGGAACTCGTCATTGCCTTCAAGCACGTAGTGGTCTTTAGATGCCTCTTTAATAATCCAACCAACTTCTGAGAATCAGAATTTTTTTTTTTTTAATATTGCGTACTTATTTTCTCAACTTTTTGGCGTGTATGCTGCTTTGAAACAGTTCATTTAAATCAGAATAGGTAACTGATAGGCCAGTGGAATAAATATTAACACATGTGAGACATTTATGCTCCTGTTAAGCTTAAGTCCTTGGTAGATGAAATTAAGCAAACAACACCCAAAATGAAGAACAAAATCGTAAAGGATATCTAGACATTATGTTATGCTTAACTCTATAGGAAATAAATTTATTCATTCAGCTAGGAAACGTGTTTTGTGCCACTGTTGAATCTGAATTCCTTGTTTTCAGCTTTTATACAAGGGGAAGATTAGGAGAAGTGAGATTAGGAGAGCATTTTAGAAAAAGCAGTGCCTGAAAATTGAGCGGGTGGCATATTTGTATTTCCTGAAGTGTCATCTTTTGGGTCTTTATAAGTTAAGATCCTTATGAAGATAATGACTCTGGCTTCACTCTGTGGTCAGCATGAGTCTTTTTGGTTGTGCAGCCATCCAGGTTGATGTGAAGATCAAGTAGGAGAAGACTTTTCTGGAAGCAAGTTTAGGAATAGAAAATCGAGTGGTTTAGTTAATTTAGCCTTCTAACCTGGCAAGTGTGTGATAAACAAAAAAAGAAAATAGGAGAAAGAACTCAGGAGAAGAAAGAAAAAAGTATTTTAAGAGTCAAAGATTGCTTAGGACTTGTAAACAATACTCAAAAACTTTAAAAGGCACAACTGTGTTTTGTCCAAATGCCGCATTGCACTCACTGATCATGGCAAATCTCATTTCCACCTTTGCCTTCTGGTCTACTTTTTGTTATTGTTAGCGCTATCCATTACTTCTGAGTTTTCTCCGTTGCCCTTGCTCGTAGTACGACTCTAGACTCAGAGTCTAAGGAAGAGATTTTAAACCAAAGAGGATGTCCTAAGGGAAAAGAGAGTCAGGGAATAAACTTAGAGAAGGGGCAGCTATGGAAAAGCTGTTTTGTGTCAGTGTTATTTGGCTTGTCTATTTTATAGTGTAGACAAGACAGGTTTAATGAGATCTGATGAGTGCTTTCATTTTCTTTACAGAACAGAACATGCACTTAACAAATAATTGAATTCTAAAGTTCAATTTATGTAATTAATTAAAAAACAATTTACTTTATGGTAGATAATGTGGATTGACTTTGCTTGGTGTTAATAACAAAAGATTTTTCCTCTTTCAGATGGAAAGTTTGAAAACTGATACATTAACAATTTTTACTTAATTATGAAAGTCTCATATTTCCTAAATTCCTTCTTTTAGCTAAATTCCTTGTATTAAGTTCCTTTGATTAATGTTTATGGATAAGTGATATATTGGTTTCTAATTAGGAAAAAAAATGTTGGTTGGTTATTTTCTTAACCATGTAGTCTCATACACTCTGCTTGACTTCTGGATCATCTGTCTAAATAAGGCTGAACTAAAAATTCCATAGTAAACTTATCCAAAGAGGCTAAATATGTACTGGAAAGCTACAAGTAGGAACAACTATTTCAAAAATTGTCTTTGAGAGTGTTGGTTAACCACTTTAAAGAAAACCTTTGTCTAGGTTTACAGTGAAATTTGAAACTTTTTAGGAAGTTTCCCCGTAACTAAAACTTCTGTTAGGTACTGAGACAACTATGGTAAGGTTTCTGCTTTTTAAGGAAAGGCCCACTGATTCTCCTTAATGTCAGAAAAGAATTTAGATATGTAAGGTGCTACTCTGCAGTCTCCTTATAAACGCGTTTTATTTGTGTATCTTAAATTGCAGCCTTGGGTAGTTTATCTAGAGAAGTAGGCCTACAAGTCCTTGTTGTCAAGGAGACTTCAAATTTGGGGTTTAGTCTGCTGAGCTGCAGCTCTGACTCACAAATACGTATTTGATATTGCCTTTGGTGATTTAGGAAACCCTGGTGGCGTAGCTGTTAAGAGCTACAGCCGTTAACCAAAGGTTGGCAGTTCAAATCCACCAGGAGCTCCTTGGAAGCCCTATGGGGGCAGTTCTACTCTGTCCTATAGGGTCACTATGAGTCAGAATTGACTCGATGGCAGTGGGTTTATGGGTTTTTGGTCATTTAACTTTAAATATCAAGAATGGGTACCTAAGCCCAAGAAGTGTTATAGTCTCAGTGTGGTATTTATAAAAGCAAAATGTGTATGAAGTATGACACGGGGAAGTGGGTGTGTAAAAAAGGGGTTATTGGATACTGTTAGGTGATACTTGTAGTACCATAAAGAGAGCTGTCAATTTTTTCTCTTCAGCTTTCAGCTTTGCATGCTCACTTTCTGTCAGCCCTTCACAAAGGTGGAAGTTGAGGTAAGTTGTTCAAAAGGTTGCCTTGGAACTTGAGACGTGGCCTTTCCTATTATTTTGAATTTCTTGTCTAGAGAGAGCAGATTTATACTTCTTTAACCAGTTCATCATTTCTCCGTGTGGCCAAAAACACTAGACAGAATTTCACATTCTCATGGACCTTAGACTTTCTGGAGCCATGGAGGGTGGATAAACCCTTGAAGCTATTGCTCTGAGATCATCTTTAAACCTTAAACCAAAAATATTCCCTGAAGTAGCCTTAAAACTGAACAAAAGTTCAGCTTAACTAGTAAAAAAAAAGTCTGCCTTGAGCATTATGGTCTTTTAAGAACTATCTGTATAGGATCAAATTGACAACAGCAACTCAAAAGATTAGATAGGAACCTTAGGGGGCAGTGAGTTTATGTTAATGGAGGAAGAACAACTCAGAAAAGGAGGGTGAGAATGGTTGCACAACTCGAAGAATGTAATCAATGTCACAAAATTGTACATGTAGAAACGGTTGAATTGGCCTATGTTCTGCTGTGTAAAGTCTCAACAACAACACATTAAATAAAATTTAGAAAAAAAAGCACACTAGTTCTTGGGATATACTTAAGTGTTTCTAGGAAAAAACTGATCTGTGGCCTAATAAGTTTAGGAAGTGCTGGGATAAACAAAACGAATCAGGTTTCTTTTCTCAAGAGCCTTTGAATCAGAGCCTTTGAAATGTTTGATCACACAACTCCTTTTTCTCAGGCTATCTCCTGGAACCAGTGTTCCATAGAATACATTTTGGAAAACCCTGTATTACATTATTTCTAAGTCCCCTGAGCACTGCTCTTCCTTCTTTAATAGCTGCACAGGTAGTCTCACCCTGATTTCTTTTTCTAAAAATCAAGAAAAGCCCATACTTAAAACCAAAACCCATTCCTGTTGAGTCGATTCTGACTCATAGCAACCCTATAGGACAGAGTAGAACTGGCCTGTGGGTTTCCAAGGCTGTACATCTTTATGGAAGCAGACTGCCACCTCTTTCTCCTGTGGAGTAGCTGGTGGGTTTGAACTGCTGACCTTTCAGTTAGCAGCTGAGTGCTTTAACTGTGCTCCAGGGCTCTTATACTTAAAACAGCAATGCTATATTCTCTGCAAATTTAGAAGATGCCCTATGTGTGTGTGGGGGGGGGGGGGGTCCTTTTTTCTAAATCTTCTCCTCTTCAGCTAAAAACAGGATCTAGCCACAGATGTGGAAGTGCACACAGGACTGTACTTTTTTGTCTAACATGTGTGTCAGTGGTCAAAGTGCATTACAACAGAGGTATGCAAATTCCTCATTTTTGCCCTGACCACTCTTACCACATTTCCTTTCCCTGTAGTCACTATTTTTTTTTTTAATTACAATATTCGCGTTCTCCAGCTGTAGACCCTTTGGTGTAAGGTAGTACTTTCTGGCAGAGGAAAGAATATATCCTTTGTTCCCTAACTTCCCAAACAAAATGACTTTCAAGCAGTTCGGAACAGCTGAACCTACAGGGATTGGATGTGTTAGAATCAGGGTGCAGAACAAGAGGATGGGAATGTGCAGATTGGAATTTAGTATTCTTGTTTTAAAGCACATTTATTTTAGACTTACAGTGCTGTCTCTCACTCAGAGGGCTCCTAACTATGATCTCTGAATACTTTAATTCACCACAGTTTGGATGTCACTGAAAAATATGTCCCAGAAGCCCTTTGGGCACTAAGTCTATACACTCCCTGGCTCGAGGCTCTGCAGAGCTGGGTCTTGTCCCTGAGGCACCAGCTTTCCCTCCACATCTGCAGAGGCCCAGCTTGAGCTGCCCTGCGTGTCGTTTGGTTGGCAGTCTCGGTTCATTGAGTTCCTTCAATTTCACTTGTCTTGGTTGTTCAGAAGCACCCCTTCCCTTTTCGTTTTCTTTAAAGTTGATGGAAATCCTTGTTAATACTTTTAACATATATTTTTATAGCTCCTTGAATATTAACCAGTTGCTGTCACATTGATTCTGACTCATGGCATCTGTGTGTCAGTAGAACTGTGCTCCACAGAGTTTTCAATGGCTGATTTTTTGGAAGTAGATAGCCAGGCCTGTCTTCTGAGGCTCCTCTGTTTGGACTCAAACTTCCAGCTTTCTGGTTAGCAGCTGAATGTGTTAACTGTTTTCACCACCCAGGGACTCTCTTGAATGTTAAACCCACTGCCCTCCAGTCAATTCCAATTCATTGCGACCCTATAGGACAGAGCAGAGCTGCCCCATGGAGTTTCCAAGGAGTGCGTGGTAGATTCAAACTGCTGACCTCTCGGTTAGCAACTGTAGCACTTAACCCCTACGCCACCAGGGTTTCCAAAATCTTTGCAAAAGCAGACCGCCACATCTCTCTACTGAGGAGTAGCTGGTGGGTTTGAACCACTGACCTTTCAGTTAGCAGCCAAGCGCTTTAACAGCTGTGCCACAAGGGTTCCTTTATAACTGTTTCTTGAATGTTAGGTAAACCTAATTCAAGACTGTATTATTCAAGAGTATGGTATTAGTTTTCTGGTTCTTAAGATGAAATTTGAGTGGACTGTTGACGTGCCCGTTTAGACCTTCCCTCCAGTCACAGCCCGTCTCAGTATGTTGACTGCGGTGTCCCTTACTTTCACAAGCCTCCCTTAGCAGGGTTGATTGGTAAACTTTTTAATTCCCAAATCACTGAATATCTAAAATCCAGCGAGTATAATATTTAGGAATAGTTTCTTACCTCCTCTCTCCCATCCCTCTCTGTCTCCCCAGCACAGAGACTTATTTTTGAAAAGATTATTATTTTCTTGAGTGTTAAAACTACAGTAAGTTCCAAACCTCATAACCTGTTTAATTGGTCTTGGCAGCCTTGAGCAATGGCAAGGATATGTGTGCCTACAGAATGGTTCCACTGAAAGTTATTCTTTGAATCATAATGTGGCGTAGTGGGTGTGCTTAAAGTGTCTTTTAGTGATTATTTTACCAACCAGCTACTTCATAAGGATACCTTTACAAACAAATGGCTTAGGGACATAAGGAATAAGATAGGTAGTAGGTAATATCCCAAAACGGGCCATAAAGTAAGAGCCTGCTAGTTTATCTCAGGAGAAAGAATATATGTTAAGCTGGACTCTAGCACTGTGTGGGCAGCAGCTAGTTTACGAATAGAAGCATGGCATTTACGCTGACTGTAGATTTCCCTTCTTTGTGGGCTGTATCTCTGTGCATTCAAAGCTTGTTGACTTTTAAAGCCATTGGCATATTACAGATACATAAAATGATTTGTCTGTAGGTATATAAACATATTTTGTTTTAGGAAAATGCCTTCGTAAAATTTCTACTGAACTTATAGTGGCTAGCAGTAGACCTTAAAATACTTTTTGGTGGGCAATTCATTGCCTTAAGTAGTAGAAAGAGATTTTTTTTTTCATTCAGAAAACTCAAGAATTTCTGATTCAGGAAAAGATAGTAATTAATCATGAGTGTTATGATTAACACATAAAGATATATTTCACTTTTAAAGTCTCTAAAGAGCTTATTGCTAATGGAAAGTTCAAATACATTTATACAGTTGATCTAAGTATCTAAGTATACTGAGATGAACTATGGTTTTGAAACTAAAACAGGCTTTTTAGAAAACCTCCCTCACACAGATGTGAGTGAGCATGTGTGTGCGCACACACACACGCACACAAATATACTTGTTCCAACAATGTTAGTTTCTCCTAGAACTTGGTAGAATTCTGGCTTTTTTAACTGGTGGTATTAGAGAAATGGAGTGTTATAAAAAGTTTTTCTGGGGTTTTTATTCTAATTCTTCCACTAACTACCTGTATGTACCCACCAAAACCCAGTGCCATCGAGTTGATTCCAACTCATAACGACCTTATAGGACAGAGTAGAACTGCCCCACAGAGTTTCCAAGGAGCGCCTGGCGGAATCGAACTGCTGACCATATGTACATGAGAAAAATACTTAAACTTCTTTAAGCCATTTTCCTCATTGGTAAACTGGGGATGCTAGTACCTATTTTATAGGGTGGTGAGGATTTCATAAGATTCCTTCTGTTTTGGCACATATGGTAAGTGTTCAGTAAACATTAACTTTTATTCCCCTTGTTATCTAGATGTTTCTGGTTTTTTTTTTTTTTTTTGGAAAGGAAGTATCAAATGCTTTTCATAAATATCTTCCTTTTGTATTTTCTGTCTTTGAAGACTTAAAAGAAGAATTGTGGGAAGAACTAGAACTGCGCATTTGTTAACGTCGACCTTTTAAAATACCTGTTACTAGAAAAGAAGAAAAAATATTGATTGTAGTGTCATTTACATTTACATTACATTTACATCAATCTGTCTCCTCCTCATCATTTATTTAGTAAAAGGAAATGTGTGGTGAGGAAACAACGAATAAGCCAGTTTTACTGGTGGTGACTGAGTGCTCATGTAAACCACTGGCTATGGATAATGCATAGCCTTAAATAGCAGGCTGAGGGATTTTGACTTTATCTGGTGTTCAGTTTAAGGCCCAAGGTGAGGTGGGAGGCTCAGAGACCAAAGGCACCAACAAGAGACATTAGTTTGGGAAACATGGCAGTTAGTCTCTCCCTCACCTGGCCTGGGGTATTTGCAGATAGAGCCTGGTGATGGTACAGAGAATTTTTGAAGTGGATAGGGCAATGGAGCTGGGGAGCTATTCTAAAGTGGAAAGTGAAGTGCCCTAGGACCAGGGAGAGTGAGATGTAAGTGGGTCTGCAGCTTGGGAAGCATGGAACATGTTTGAAACAGTAAAATGGGATGGCAGCAAGTCTCTAAGGGAGATAACTAAGTACTGCCAAGCAGCAGGTTCAGCTCAACTTAGGTAATATGATCCTAAGGAGTCCTGGTGGTGTGGTGGTTAAAGCATTTGGCTGCTAACCAAAAGGTTAGCGATTTGAAGCCACCAGCCGCTCTGTGGGAGAAAGATGTGGCAGTCTGCTTCCATAAAGAATACAGCCTTGGAAACCCTATGGAGCAGTACTACTCTGTCCTGTAGGGTCACTATGAGTCAGCATCGACTCAACAGGAGTGATTTTAATATGATCCTTTCCTGTCGTATAGGTATTAAGGAAATAGACCAACTATTAATATCACAAATTTTGGTATACCTATTTTTACTCAGGTTAAAAAAGACAAAGGAAGATCTTAGGCAAAAACCAAACAAACAAAAACAACTATTTTTATATTTGGAGGCAGTATGGTTACCTTGGAGTCACTAGTGGTACAAATGGTTAATGGGTTCAGCTGCTGATTGGAAAGTTGGAGGTTTGAGTTCACCCAGAGGTGCCTCAGAAGAAAGGCCTGGTGATCTGCTTCTGAAAAAGTCAGCCACTGAAAACCCTGTGGAGCACAGTTCTACTCTGACACACATGGGGTCGCCATGAGTCAGAGTTGACTTGAGAGCAACTAGCTGATTAATGGCCACCTTTGGAAAAGAAAATAATTTTCAAGCAGCTGTGAGACCCCTATGGAAGTTAGCATGAATTTGTAGTAGCCTCAACCAATGCGGTTTTGTAACTTCCTTAGCATCCCTCAGTGGTCTCTAACAGGAGTGGGAGGGCAGAATCAGGAGGGGTGCAGGATTTGTGACTGGCACCATGGGTATGGCAGAAGTAAAAGATTCTAGGGGTTAGAGGCCGTATGGAAGTATCTAGATGACAGAGGCCATATGGAAGTGTCTAGGTGACAAAGGCCGTATGGGAGTGTCAAGGTGACAGGCCTTACAGGAGTGTCCAGGTGACAGAGGCCGTACGGGAGTGTACAGGTGACAGAGGCCGTACGGGAGTGTCTAGGTGACAGAGGCCGTACAGGAGTGTCCAGGTGACAGGCCTTACAGGAGTGTCTAGGTGACAGAGGCTGTACGGGAGTGTCTAGGTGACAGAGGCTGTATGGAAGTAAGTGTCTAGGTGACAGGCCGTATGGAAGTGTCTAGGTAACAGGGGCCATATGGAAGTGTCTGACTCAGAAGCCCGGTGTAGGTAGGCAGCCAGATGTTGCCAGAAGAGAGTGGATAAAGATGGATGTGCAGGCCTTGAGGGTGACCACTGAGTTCCCACAGTCCATGGGGGACCAGTCTAGGGGAGAGGTAAGCACCAATGAATAATGAGGGGGAACTCTGAATGAAAAGGCTTGTCAGAGGAGTAGTTTAGAGCCCTATGTTTATTTCTGCGGCTGAGGTGGAATTTGGAATAATATCTGTGTCCAGGTGCAGGGGCTGTGAGTTGAAGACGTCAGGTGGGCCATCAGTGTGGATACTGAAGATAGTGAGAAAAGACAAAGATACAAAGAGCTTGGGATCTTGAAATTACTGGGGTATTTACATGGGTATTGGGGAGGGGGGACACTAACAGATAATGGCAACCATGTTCTTCTCTTTTGGTTGATCTCCCTTCTCAAATAAAGGGCACATCCGTGCTTCGAACTTTGAATGACTTTGTACAAAATGAAAATGTGATATAGAGGACAAGGTCTTATCCTAGGAGAGATGACTTTTTATTAAAATTTCCATTGAATTGTTTCGCAGGAGGCATGGAGACCTCCGAGGCCTGTGAGTGTCAAATCCACGCTTTAATTACTCCATGCTCTCAGTGGAATTTTTTTCCCCAAGAACAAAATGCCACACCAATATGAGAGTTATTAAAAATCGTTTCATGGAAAATATTACCTGCACGAACAGGAACCAAATCTATAGTTCTTTGTGTTATGTTTAGTTAACAGTGTAGCAGCAATTTATTTTGCAGGGTTTTCAGTATATGCTTTTATGACCTACAAATCAAGTATATTATAAATGCTCATTTGGCTTTTTAAAAAAGAATTATATGGCAAATAAAAACCTTAATCCCTTATGTCATTTTGGTAGATATTTTATGAGCATTTGATTTTAGCTTGCTTTTTTCTTCCTTGGATTGCATACTAAGCAAGTATAAGAGATTTTACTAGATCAGGGTGAGGGGAATGTTTGGAAATACTTGTTGGCAGTTTGCTGCTCCAGATATATAAGGGATGTGGGGACCTCTGGTGGCTTACTTTATTTTTCCCTCTTAAAGAATACCTGGATGCTAAATAGGAAGTCCTGATGCTACAGTGGTTAAGAGCTACAACAGCTGCTAACCAAAAAGTCAGCAGTTCAGATCCACCAGCTGCTCCTTGGAAACCATATGGGACAGTTCTCTGTCCTATACGGTTACTATGAGTCGGAATCGACACAATGGCAATGAGTTTGGTTTTTGGAAATAGAAAGCCAGACATAGCGTTTTAGTTTGAAAGGACTTTAGAGATCATCTAGTCAAACTTTCTCATCCGACAGGAGAGGAAACTGAGATGCATAAAAGCTAAATAACTTTTCTAGGACCACATGGCAGAGCCAAGGCAAAAACCCAGGCCAGGTGCTCTCTCTGCAACATGGCACTGCCGCCTTGGAGAGGAAATTAGTAAAATAAATGTGAAAAATAAAATGACATATAGTGCATTAATCCAAAGTTCTTACCCACTTTATCTTAAAGTACCATTTGCATTCACGTTGTTCTCTTCACCCACGTTCCCTCTATTCATGGTCTTCCCATCTCTCACAGGCGGTTGCTGTAGCCTCCAGGGCTTCTCCCTGCTCTTAGCCTCCTAACCTCTCCAGTGCACCCATTTCCCATCACCGAAGTTACGGCTCAAAAACCTGGGCCTGACCACATCACCCCCTTGCTTAAACTTTATCTCCAAGTCGCTGTTGTGACTTCTTAACATGATTCATGAAGTTTGAAACTAGGTCTATGTGTGTCCAAAAGTGGTGTTTTTTTAATGCAAATCTTTTTTTTTCAACCTGTGGTCCTGTCAGTTGTATATGGCTTTGGCTGTATTGTTGAACCTCTTTAGGCCTCATTCTTTATCTCGCCATTGGAAATGGTAGTAATTGGTAGAAATGGTACATGGTAGGAAATGGATCCTTGCGAGAGCTAATGATAAAGCCTCTGTTTTAAAGTGCCTAGCACACAGTAGATGCGTAATGGATGGTAGTTAGTTAGCTCAGTGGACTTAGCTCATTGTATCATAAATTCTGTATTCCTGGGTCTTTCTACCCCATGGCATGGAGAACTTGGAGACAGAGACCATTCCTTATGACTTTAGAGTTTAGTGCAGCACCTGCTACATAGTAGGTGCCTAGGCTATATTTGTTGAGTAGAATCGAGCCATAAGATCTTGGGCAAGTCACTTAATCTTTCTGAACCTTAATTCCTTTTGATCAAAATGGGGGAGGGTTAATGAAATAATGCACATGAAACACCTAGCATGGTACCTGGTTCATAGCTATGATTGAATAAATGGTAGCTATTAGAGAAATTATATTTATTATTAAACATCAAGATCAAGTGGGCTTTGTAAAGTTTTTTTTGGCTGCTTTTCCTTGCCTTCTGGCAAAATTAATCATTCCCTCCTGCCTCTGTCATACCCCAGGAAGGATAGTTTAGTGGGGAAAGCGAGGGCTTTAGAATCTGACAGACCTTGAGTTGAATCCTGGTGTGACCTATGTGACCTTGGACAAATTAATTAAGCTTTTATCCCCATCTGTAATTGGAGAAAGTAGGAGAGTGATACTAGCACGTGGGGTTTTCAATATACTGGTCTCTCCTGTTAAAGTACGATCTCCTTTAGAGCAGGACTAAGGGCCTATTAATCTCAGCTTTCGTGGTGCTTTATATATAGCAGATACTCACAAAATGTGTAGTGATTTGAATATGCCACCAAAACTTTTACTATTGGTAAACCATAAGTAAAAACGAGGACAGTACAAATGGGGTATCACAGAACAGCAAGTGGAGAAAAAGTAAAATTAAAAACAATAAAGCATAATCAGTGTCACTCAATGTCACATATAGAAACTGCCGGATTAGTGTATGTTTTCCTGTATATATTCTCAACAACAATAACAAAATTAATGAAATTTAAAAATAAATAAATAAAGCAAAAACATGATATTAAGCAAAACCTAGAAAGTCGGTACTTGTCGTCAGATGTCATTGAGTCAGTTCTGACTCATAGCGGCCCTGTATACAACAGAACGAAACACTGCCCGGTCCTGCGCCATCCTCACAATCGTTACGCTTGAGCCCATTGTTGCAGCCACTGGGTCAATCCATCTCGTCAAGGGTCTTCCTTAGCCAATACTAAGGATAAGAAATTGCAGAAAAAAATAATAAAACGTGAAATTAGATTAAATGATACAAATATGAATAAAAAATAAAATATGTAAGAATAATTGGCTGACGTTGGAAAGGATAGAGAAAATAAACTATAAAGGAAAAAAATTTTTTTCCACAAAAAGCAGTGGGTTGGGGGTTGGTAGAAAATGCAGCTCTGAGAATAAGATCTTAGTAGCTATAGCCAGAATTCCTTCACAGACGTTGGCTCATTTGATCCTCACAACAACCCAGATGTCTTAGTTCTCTAGTGCTGCTATAACAGAAATACCATAAGTGGATGGCTTTTACAAACGGAAATACATTCTTTCACAATCTAGGAGGCTAGAAGTCTGAATTCCAGGTGCCAGCCCCCAGGGAATGCTTTCTGTCTTTGTTGGTTCTGGGTGAAGGTCTTTGTCATCAGTCTAGGAACTTCTCAGTGCAGGGACCGCATGTCCAAAGGACGTGCTCCTCTCCAGGCACTTCTTTCTTGATGGCATGAGGTCCTTTTCTCTACTAGCTTCTCTCTTCATTTCTCTCTCAAAGGAGATTGACTCAAAATACAGCCTAATCTTGTATATTGAGTCCTGCCTCATTAACATAACTGCCTCTAATCCTGCTTCATTAACATTATAGAGGTTAGGATTTATAACACATAGGATTATCACATCACAAAATGGAGGACAACCACACAATACTGGGAATCATGGCCTTGTCAAGTTGACACACACTTTTGGGAGACACAGTTCAATCCATAGCACCAGGGAAGTAGGGGTCATAGCCCTCCTTTTAGAGTTCAGGAGACAGTTGAGAAAAGTTAAATGATACACTGGGAACACACAAATAGGGCCAGGATTTGGATACCGATCTCCTGAGGCCAAGCCCAGCATCCTTCCAGTTAAATCATGCAGGCTGTACTCTTTTTTTTGTACTCTAGAAGGTTAGGGAATTTAATATAATGATGTTGTTAGGTGCCGTGGAGTAGATTCCAACTCATAGCAATCCCATGTGAGAGAGTAGAACTGCCCCATAGGCTTTTCCAGGCTATCATCTTTATAGAAGCAGATCTCCAGGTCTTTCCGCCAAGGAGCCACTGGGTGGGTTCAAACCCCAGCCTTTCAGTTAGCAGCCAAGCACTTAACCACTGCACCACCAGGGGTCCTTTAATTTAATAATAGATAGTTTTTAATTAATTTATTTAGCATTTAATGCTTTAAACCTAAGGATTGTTATGGAGAGGTGTATTTGTCTTTCAGTTTTTGCCTGTTCAAGTACCTAATGATGAAGAAAAGAGTGATCCTGTCCTTTTTGCCAATAAAGTCCGGAATATTATGGCAGAGTAAGTGTCCATATGTGATTATAATCGGTAAATAATTTGGAAATTGCTGGTAAATGGCATTTAACATAGTTTTAAGGTTTTCTTCTGAGGGCTGCATTCCCTAACACGTTTTGGTAAGTAAAATAACATGCCCAGGGATGTGGTCAGTAAGACAATCTGTAAGAATTTTCCCTGTCTGCGGCTACTAATGGAAATGCTTTTGCCAGGGGGCACAATAACCTGAAAAGATCAGGTGGTGCCTCTGTAGGGTAGTTTGCCCCACGCTGGCCCTTCAGCCTTGTGGTGGTCTCTGGGGTTTCTGCTGTGGCCTGCCTCTCTCCCCTCAGTCTCCATATAGCAGCCCCAGGCTGGATGTTTTAATGCGTTAATGATTGTAGCACCAAAGAAGAGAAAGCCTGCAAGGGAAAAAGATGCAGAGAAAAGGGAAAAGTCTCCCCCATTAAGGGATGGCTATAAATTTAAGATTTAGAAACTACAAAACATAAAACCAATATTTACCTGCACTTAAGGAAACTTGAGCTGGCCAATGTTCTGACTAGATAAATCACTCTCTGTCATGTAATGAAAGAATGTATTATATTATGATCACCACTGTGGCAGCTTCAGCATCCTCCAGGTGTGCACTCCAGGCACCAACCCCCTCTGTCATTCAGAGTGGCAGGTTTGGAGCTAATAGGCCATCACTGTTTATTCTCAGTAAAAATTCAATGAGAACTCTGAATTTAAGCTCAGGAAGCATGGCTTCATAACAGGTTTATCTGTGTCTGCATCTATATGTATGTATGGATGTAAAATTTTGCTGAAGATCATTCAGAAGCAGTTGTAGCAGTACATTAACAGGGGACTGCCAGAAATTTGAAGCCAGATTCAGAAGAGGATGTGGAACAAGGGATATCATTGCTGATGTCAGATAGATCCTGGCTGAGAGCAGAGAATACCAGAAAGATGTTTACCTGTGTTTACTGACTATGCAAAGGCATTCAACAGTGTGGATCATAACAAATTTTGGATAATATTGAGAATAGGAATTCCAGAACGCTTAATTGTGCTCATGAGGAACTTAGACCAAGAGGCAGTCATTTGAACAGAGCAAGGGGATATTGCGTGGTTTAAAGTCAAGAAAGGTGTACATCAGGGTTTTATCCTGTCACTATTCTTTCTCAGTTTGTATGCTGACCAAATAATCCGAGAAGCTGGACTGTATGACGAAGAACCGGGCATCTGGTTTGGAGGAAGACTCATAAACAACCTGCGATACGCAGGTGACACAACGTTGCTTGCTGAAAGTGAAGAGGGCTTGAGGTACTTACTGATGAAGATTAAAGACCACAGCCAGCCTTCAGTATGGATTGTAACTCAACATAAAGAAAACAAAATCCTCACAACTGGATCAATAAGCAACAGAATGATAAACAGAAAAGACTGGGGTTGTCAAGGATTTCATTTTTTCTTGGATCCACAATCAACACTTAGGGAAGCAGCAGTCAAGAAATCAAACGACGCATTGCATTGGACAAATCTGCTGCAAAAGACCTCTTTAAAGTGTTAAAAAGCAAAGATGTCACTTTAAGGACTAAGGTGAACCTGACCCAAGCCATGGTGTTTTCAGTTGCCTCATGTGCTTGAGAATGCTGGGCAATGAACAAGGAAGACCAAAGAAGAATCGATGCCTTTGAATTATGGTGTTGGCGAAGAATATTGAACGTATCATGCACTGCCAAAAGGATGAACAAATCTGCCTTGGAAGAAGTACAGCCAGAATGCTCATTAGAGAAGCAAGAATGGCGAGACTTCATTTCACATACTTTTGAACATGTTATCAGGAGGGATCAATGCCTGAGACAGACATCATGCTTGGTAAAACAGAGTGTTAGCGAAACAGAAGACCTTCAACGAGATGGATTGACACAGTGGCTGCAACAGTGGGCCCAAGCCTAACGATTGTGAGGATGGCTCAGGACTGGGCAGTGTTTTGTTGTGTTGTACATAGGGTCGCTATGAGTCGGAACCGACTTGACGGTACCTAACAACATCTATCTATCTGTTTTTGGGTGCCATCGAGTTGATTTTGACTTGTAGCAATCCCATGTGACAGAGTAGAACTGCCCCACAGTGTTTTCTAGGCTGTAATCTTTACAAGAACAGATCATCGGGTCTTTCTTCCACAGTTTCTGGGTGGGTTCAACCTTTCAGGTAGCAGCCAAGCACTTAATCATTGTGCCACCAGAGCGCCTATCTGTCTGTCTGTCTATCTATCCATTCCGTCATCTATCCATCTGTCTATACATACATACACACATATATACATATATATAAAATAAAAACCAAACCTGCTGCTGTCGAGTCTATTCTGACTCATTGCGACCCTATAGGACAGAGTAGAACTGCCCTATAGAGTTTCCACGGAGCGCCTGGTGGATTTGAACTGCTGACCTTTTGGTTAGCAGCCATAGCACTTTACCACGACACCACCATAGTTTCCATATATATATACAGAGATAAAGTCATCTTAGTATTTCACAACGGAATACCCTTTATTTTCAACCAGGAGTAAATACTTAAATGTTCAGCAGAACTCTTTGCTACTCTGTGTACCTAGATGTGCTTATTTCATCTGGTTTCTAGACCAACTGCAAGATTTGCTTTTACGTTGTTTTCTCCTCTTTCTTCTTATGTCTTCGTATCAGCTTCTACCCACAAGTTAGGAAAGATAGGACCTGAGAGAATTTGTATCAGATATTTTGGCCTCCCAAAACGTGGCTAAAACAGAGAAGGGATTTTTGAAGCAGCCGTTTTCTGAGTTTGGAGGTGTAGAGGTATAAGGGCCTTGGATAAAGAAGAAGAAAGATGTTTATGTTTCTATTAGCTGTATAATCATAAACAAGTCTTCTTCAAGGCCTGTTTTCCTCATATGTAAAATGGGAATAATAATCCTTGCTCTGCCTTTCTCATAGTTTTGGTTATTATGAGACTCAAGTAAGAAAACTTGATGAAAGCGTTTGGACAACGGTAAAGGACAGAGCAGACGTAAGAAAGTGGTGGTGCCACTATAATAAATATTTATCGAGTGCTTAATATATAGGCCCTGTACGCATGCTATCTGACATAACCGTGTAGCAACTCTAGGAGGTAAGTGAGGAAGCCGAGACTCAGAGGGGTAAAGTTGTTTGCTGAAGGTCAGACCAGATTCTGTGTCAGGGCTGGGACTGAAACTTACCTTTCCTATGACCAAAGCCCAAGCTCTTAACCACTATGCAATCCTGTTTAGTATTATAATTCCCAAATTATTTTTAATTTTTATTTTCTATCTTATATATTCTTATGCCAAAATATTTATTCATCAGAAACAGCCTCATTATAGACAAAACAAAAAATGCTTTAATTCCGATTGCAGTCTTCAGAATTTAATGTTCCTAGCAATGATTCAACAAAATCAAATACAATTAAAAACCTAATTTTATGATTTGCACTGAATATTTGCAAATCAGAATTTAGTGAAAAAGGACCCTTAGGAAGTTTTTTCATGTTCTGCCCAGCTTTTCTTGTGATACTCAGTGATTTTTTTTTTTTTACTGCTTATTAATATGTATTTTTTCAAATCGAGTCCACTATCATCAGGTCTCTGAGAAGGAAGGAGATGGTATGGGTTATGGTCTCCTTTGAGGGTAAGACATTTAGGTTTGGAAGAAATATCAGCTTATTATCAGTTCTGTCCAGTATTTGGAGAAGATTGTTATGTAACAAGAAGGTGATCTCCAATTTTAAAAGATCAGAAAACACATATGGCTAGAGGCTTGTGTAGATTGATCACTTAAAATATATACAACAGCCATTTATCTGTTTACATAGTACTTTCATATGCATTCTTATTTCGTCCTTAAAATAATCCTGTGGGGTAAATCGAATAAACATTATTCCTATGTATAGATGAGAAAACTGAGGCTTAGGTGAAGTGCCAGGGAATTTCTAATTGCTTCAATTATTATCGTTCTAGTTAAAACACAAAGACATAAGGAGATTAACCCAGGGCACAGTAAGTCAGTGACAAAGTAGAGAAATAATCTCTTTGGCAAGAAAAAGCCAGAGTTACTGGTTGAAAAAGTAGTAAATACGTTTCCATTTACTGTCATTTGTTGACTGATATAGGCCTAATGAAAAATCATCACCTCATTTAAATACTGAATTTCAGTTTGCTCTCTAACACTTTTAGTGCTCTGGAAATACCAGTTACAGATCACACCTATGAAGATTGCCGATTGATGATTTCAGCAGGACAGCTAACATTGCCTATGGAAGCTGGGTTGGTGGAATTTACTAAAATTAGCCGGAAACTGAAGTAAGTGTGTTTTAAATCATAAAGATGCCCAGAAGAGATCTGAAATCCTGTATGTTTATTTTCTCTTGCTTTATTAATGCTCGGCTTTTACTAAGACTCACATGATGTTTATCAGGGAAGCCAGGGTTGTACATTCGTCTCCCGCTTAGTCCATCTGGTTTTGATTATTCAAGAGCAGTTAACTTGAAGATACGTGTGTTGGTCACAGGAAGAGACCAAGAGATAATAACTGTGCATTAGCACAGACCCCCTTCCCTACTTAGAAATGGCTCAGAATAGTGAATAAGTCCTGCCACCTTCTTATGAGAAAAGCCAGTTGCTGCCAAGTCCGCTCTGGCTCATGGTGACCCCACATGTGTCAAAGTAGAACTGTGCTCCTCAGGGTTTTCAATGGCTGATTTGTTGCACGTAGATTGCCAGGCCTTTCTTCCAAGGCACCTCTGGATGGACCCAAACCTCCAAACTTTCAGTTAACAGCCAAGCACAATAACAGTTTGCACCACCCAGGGACTCCTTCTTATGAGAGGACAGCTTAGTTAGGTGATACTGGCATGTGGTGGGCAGAACCTCACATGTGAAATATGAATTGACTTGAATAGTGGCAGTTCTGACCATCACTGGATTTTAAATACTCTATTGTCGGCAGGTGCCATTGAGTCGATTCTGACTTATAGTGACCCCATGTGGCAGAGTAGAACTGCCCCATAGGGTTTTCTTGGCTGTAATCTTCACAGAAGCAAACTTCCAGGTCCTTCTCTATTGAGCCACTGGGTAGGTTTGAACCACCAACACCACCAACCTTTCACCGCTGGGTAGGTTTGAACTGCCAGCCTTTCAGTTAGCAGGTGAGCACTTACTCGCTGTGCCACCAGGACTCCTTTTAAATACTCTGTGTCTACCCTTTTTCCTTTGGGTACCCAACTGAGGAAAAAAAAAAAAGGCAAAAACATTCCTTTCAATTTTTAAGATCTTGTTTAAACCTTGTAGAACATTGCCTTTGAATTATCTGGTGTGAAAGCCCCCCTCTTATTACGACTCATCTGTTCTCAGGCCTATTAGGCAACTGCAGAATTTATTGGTTTAATAGACCTTGGCATCTTCCCTAGGAGGGAGGTACAGAATTAGGTATTGTATCAAAGTTCAATATTAAAATATAATACCTTGATAACTGATGTGGACAAGTGTTATTTATACCTGCTAGATAACAAACGGAAACCCTGGTGGTGTAGTGGTTAAGTGCTACAGCTGCTAACCAAGGTGTCAGCAGTTCGAATCTGCTAGGCGCTCCTTGGAAACTCTATGGGGCAGTTCTCCTTTGTCCTATAGGGTCGCTATGAGTCGGAATCGACTCGACGACCCTGGGTCTGGGTTAGATAACAAAAATGTTTTGCTTTATTATTTTGATGTCATGTTCACAATGCTCCTGTAGGTTTGAAAAGTTTAGGTAGTCGTTGAAATTGTTTACAGAAGTATGTTAGGTCACCTGTCTGATTCTTCAAGGCAGAGACAGGCTATGATGTAAGCTACAGTGTATTTTTCAGTGTTTTATCGTCCTGAGTTTTTATAACTAATATTGGTAGAAATGTGTATAGTCTAATGAATGTCCGTATCACAACAGTTTGTGAAATTCGAGTTCTACTTCATTATCAGTCTGAAAGTTGCTTGAAAGCAAGAATTGTAATTTCTTTTATACCAACTCAATAAGTATTTTTGACTAAACCACCACAACCCCCCCCCCAAAAAAACCAAAAAACCATTGCCATTGAGTCAATTCAAACCCGTAGCAACCCTTATAGTACAGAGTAGAATTCCCCCATAGGGTTTCCAAAGAGTGGCTGTGGATTCAAACAGCCGACCTTTTGATTAAGCCAAGCTCTTAACCACTTCACCACCAGGGAATTTGCTTTATTTTCTTCTATGAGCCATTTCTTGTTCCAATACATCATTCTTCTTCTAGGTTCCTTTATTCCCTTGAGCTATTTGGGGTGATTTATTTAAAAAAATTAAATGTCTGCATACATATTCAATATAGTTTAAAATGCCTATTTTATTTTCCTTTTCAAATTTAGCACCAAGTATTTTTCCCTTAGATAAATTAATAAAACCGTGTTCGTAAAATATCCGTATGAATTGTGAAGGGCTAATAACATGTTTCTGTATTTCTTTTTCGTGTAGATTGGATTGGGATGGTATCCGTAAGCATCTGGATGAATATGCTTCTATTGCAAGATCCTCAAAAGGAGGAAGAATTGGAATTGAAGAATTTGCAGAGTATCTGAAGTTGCCCGTTTCAGATGTCTTGAGACAACTTTTTGCCCTCTTCGACAGGGTATGTTAAAATTTAATCTTAAACATGCAGGTGTATTTACTGTCAGCCTCCACAGAGCATAAATCAAAATGGCAGGTATTAGAAAAACTTGTTAGATTGGTGTTAGAAGAAGCAAAGCTGGGCCCATGGTTTAATTATTTTTCCCTTTAATTATAATAATTGTGTGTGTGTGAGTTGCCTGGTTGGTTTGAGGTCTATCATTTTATTATTTTTGTTTGTCTCCTCTGAGTTTTGTTCCTCTGCCCTTTTTTTTTATTATTTTAAAAAGATTTTTAGTATTCCATTTTTATTTTATCTATTGACTTTTTGGCTTTGTATTATTTTTAAGTGGTTGTTCAAGGAGTTACAATAAATACAACTAACTTTTTGAAATCTATTTAGAGTTATATTTTTACAAGTTCAAGTAAAACCTCGAAGCCCAACAAACAAATAACACCCTTGACCATCTGTTGTCTTTTATGTTTCCTGTGTTTTCCCTTTATGTTATTTTTTCCTTTATATTATTACATCTACATACATTGAAAACCCCACCAATGTGATAATTTTTGCTTTGAACAGTCATACATACTTTAAAGAATTTGAATTTGAGAGGAGAAAAATAGTCTGTTATATTTATCTAGATGTTTACTGTTTTGGTTGCTCTTCCTTCATTCCTAAAGTTCCAAGTTTACCTCTGGTGTCATTTCCCTTCGGCCATTAGAACTTCCTATGGTGTATATTTTAGTGCAGGTCTTCTAGTGACAAATTCTCTGAGTTTTCCCTCATTTGAGAATGTTTTTATTTGGCTTTCATTTCTGAAGGATAATTTTGGTGTATATAGAATTCTGGATTGACAGTTCTTTGCGTTCAACAATTTAAAGATAAATGTTCTACTGTCTTCAGGCCTCCATGGTTTCACCATCTTACTGGTTGTTCTTCATATTTTGACTTTTCTCACTGATCCTCCTGCTGTGGTATTTTGTCCACAGGTAGTTACTTTTTGTGTTTTCTTCAGAGGTTTTAATTTTAATCAGTGGGTGTCATGGATTGAGTTATGTCCCCCCAAAAATGTGTCTATCAACTTGGTTAGGCCATGATTCCCAGTATTGTGTGGTTGTCCTCCATTTTGTGATTGTAATTTTATGTTAAGAGGATTAGGGTGGTATTGTAATCCCACCCTTACTCAGCCCATCTCCCTGACCCAGTGTAAAGGGAGTTTCCCTGGGGTGTGGCCTGCACTCCCTTTTATCTCTTAAGAGAAAAGAGAAGGAAGGAAAGAGGAAAGGAAAGAGAAGCAAGCAGAGAGTTGGGGACCTCATACTACCAAGAATGCAGTGCCAGGAGTAGAGAGTGTCCTTTGGACCTGGGGTCCCTGTGCCTGAGAAGCTTCTCAACCAGGGAAAGATTGAGGACAGGGACCTTCTTCCAGAGCTGACAGAGAGAGAAAGCCTTCCACTGGAGCTGATACCCTGAATTTGGACTTTTAGCCTACTTTACTCTGAGAAAATAAATTTCTCTTTGTTAAAGCCATCCACTTGTATTTCTGTTATAGCAGCACTAGATGACAAACCCAGTGGGAGAGATAGGCTGGAGTAGGCTTACTCCATCTTGGCTGGTACCAGAAGTCCCAATTTGTTCTCTGTTAGCCACTGGAAAAAGATATTTTGCAAAGAAATTATAGCTTTGTGAGAAAAACCAGGACAGGGCTATAGTTCTTTTTTCCTGGAGCATATTCATGCTCCCAATGACTTATTCTATAATCTCATATTTAACATGATGCTGTTAAGCAGCCTTTTTCTATATGTAGTGCCCGGACCTCTCCTCTGGGCTTCCTTGCAACATACAAATGATTTTCACTTATCCCTTAAATGATAATGTATCATTGGGGTAGGAAACCCTGGTAGCGTAGTGGTTAAGAGCATAGCTGCTAACCATAAAGGTCAGCAGTTCGAATCCACCAGGTGCTCATTGGAAACCCTATGTGGCACTTCTGCTCTGTCCAATAGTGTCTCTGAGTTGGAATCGGCTTAATGGCCATGGGTTTGGTTTGGAAACCCTGGTGGTGTAGTGGTTAAGTGCTATGGCTGTTAAACAAAGGGTCAGCAGTTCAAATCCACTAGGTGCTCCTTGGAAGCAGGTGCTGTCCAAAAAGTAGTTGGTAGATTTGAACTGCTGACCTTTTGGTTAGCAGCCAAGTTCTTAATCACTATGCCACCAGGGCTCCATCGTTGGAGTGGTACTACCATAAAGTGTAATGAAGATTTTTTTTTTTTTTAATATTTTATTGTGTTTAAGGAGAAAGTTTCCACAGCAAATTAGGTTCCCACTTACCAATTACTATACAAATTGTTCAGTGATATTGCTACATTTTTCACAATGTGTCACCATTCTCATTAATTCCATTCTGGATCTTTTGTTTCCAGTAATCTGGCTTCTCTTTCCTTTTCAGTTTCGTCTTTGCTTTAGAGTAATTGTTGACCATTTGGTTCATATAGATGATTTTTTAAAGGAACACAGTACTCACTGGTAATATATTTTATGAGCCAGTCTATTATTTAGCTAAAAGGGGATCTCAGGGGGTAGTTTCAGTTCAAGGTTTATGGAGTATCTCAGGGTGATAGTATTGGGGAGTCCTCTAGTCTTACCCTAACCCGTAAGTCTAGATTTTTTAAGAATTTGAATTCTGTTCTGTATTTTCCTCCTCTTCTATCAGGATCTATTGTGGCCCTGACCAGAACTGTCGTTAGCAGTAGCTGGGCACCATCTAGTTCTTCTGGTCTCAGGGTAAATGAGGCCGTGGTTTGTGTAGACTATTAGTCCTGTGGACTGGTTTCTTCTCTGAGTCTTTGGTTCCCTTCTTTGTCTTTTGTTCTGCACTAGAAGAGACCAATAGTTGTATCTTAGATGTTAATGAAGATTTGAGGAAGGGAGAAATAAATTATTGGATGTAAACATGCAAGGTAGGAAATTAGAGGTGCATTTTCACTTATATTATTGCTAGTCTTTCTGTGAGATTTGTCTAGCATCTCCCACTATGGTTCTAGAAGCCATGCAAGTAATTTTAAGCAAAGTTTCTATAAACATGAATCTTTTCACGGGAAGGAATATGGCAGGGACATATAAACAAAGACAGGAGCTGAGGAAACAGGAAGGGACATGAAGCAGGGACCAAGGAGGAAGTTTACAATATATCTTAGATATCGTGCTTACTGGGATTCTTAATAAAAACTTAAAAAATACCCAGAGAGGTTGTCCTGTCCTTCACGTGTCAACCTGTCATAACTAGCAGTTCCTGAGTGGTTATGACATCAATTCTGTCTTCCATGGACTATACCTGCAGCAGTCCCACTGTTCCTAAGCACAGGTCAGTATAGGAAGATTTGGGAGTAGGAAAGGTAGTATAAACCAAAGATGAAAATAACTTCTCTGGGACAAATTTTTCACAAAGTACTAACCTGTATATGGCCCAGGTTGCAGTGCCTTGGTCCCATGATAGGTGCATTTGATACCCAAGCTGGGGCCTTCTGAACCCCCAGTTAGCCAAGCTCCCTTGCCTTGAACTAGAGCAAGACAGTTGGCTCCAAGCAATTGGGAGACTGGTAAGCCTTTGTAGCCAATTTGATCATTCACATTTTCCCACGGACTGCTTCCATCTGCTCAGGTATCATTGATACTGTGAGTTTTCTGTACCGCTTTGTATGGTGTGACTTAGCTTGAAATATAGACCATAGCTGGCCTTTAAAGCACTTTTCTTTCGATCTCCAACATACAGACAGGTAAGGAAAATAGTCTGAAAAATTAATGATTAATATGTTTCACCTTCATTTCTTTCTCTTTCTTCCTTTCTCTCCCTCTCTCTTTTCCTTATTGTTTTAAACACACCCGCATGTCTGTGCCTGTGAAGATTTGCTTTGTTTTGAGAAGCTGAATTGTGCAATTGTTACAAGGCCACGCGCATACCCAGTTCCATACTAGGCCTGTTTTCTGTCTCTTTAAGTGATTTAGCCAAGGAATATTTGATGGGAAAAACAAGGAAGTTCAGTAACTTCACAGTTTGTTTCTTTCAGAGTAACTTATCTTGCTAAATGCTTAATGGGCATGGGGTGGGGAGGAAGGGTGGGAAAGAGAAAGGGTGGAGCGTTCCTGTTGCTCTTACAGTGGCT
This sequence comes from Elephas maximus indicus, assembly GCF_024166365.1. NCBI lineage: Eukaryota > Metazoa > Chordata > Mammalia > Proboscidea > Elephantidae > Elephas > Elephas maximus. The sequence goes on from NC_064839.1 coordinate 22,151,751, forward strand.
GTAAATTCCTGCAATGCAGACTGCTCCCATAAGCCCCTCCCATGTTCCCTTCCCACTTTATCCTTTCCTCTTTCCTTGTTTTCCTCTCCCAATCTTACCCCAAATGTAAATGTGGTTATGGTTGGTACCTTGGGGGTGAGAGGAGGACCTAGATATCTCTCTACCACCCCCATACTCTCTCTTCTCACCAACTTGCTTGGCTAGTCTACAAATGCTTCATTATGGTTTTCCTCTCAATTTGTTATTTAAAAAAAAAAAAAAATTCGCTGTCCATTTAGCTTCTTCTGACGTGTTCTTTTAGATTTTCATATATCTGATGGCAGCCATTTTGAAAGTCCAGCAGAAATGTGGCCTTCATGACCCAAAGCATGACCTACTTCACTACTTGGGATAAGTTCCTTTGAAGAGGTCCTATCTCTTTGGAAACAAAAAATTCTTTTTATCTTGGGTCTAATTTAACTTTTTTTGTTTTTCTGAATGTGCACTGAACTCTCCTGATCGGAGGCTAATTGGTGATTAGTCAAATGTCCAGATGAGTTAGAACTGAAGGCTGAAATGATAGTTTAAAACAGTGGCTTCTCAACGTTTTTTATATGCTTGATTTCAGTTTTAAATACTAGATTTTTGCCAGCACATTTGAAGGGATTTAAAGACACTTAACGGGAATTAAGGAACAATACTGGCTAACTCAGAAAATAATTATAACAGTCATTTCTGCGATATAACAATGTCAAGGTCCATAACAGCATCATTGTTCATTTCATCTTTTGTCCCATCCCCTTGCTATCGAGCAGATTCCAACTCATAGCGACCGTATAGAATAGAGTAGAACTGCCCCATGGGGTTTCCAAGGAGCAGCTAATGGATTTGAATGGCCAACTTTTGGTTAGGAGCCAAGCTGTTAACCACCAGGCCATGAGGACTATGTTATTGAGCAAAGTCCTCCAATATTTCAGTAAGTACACAATCTTTGTTGCTAGCTGGATAGTATACCATGTGTCTGCTTCTTATCTCTTTGTAGCCAGTCATACCCTCTTCTACACTACATCTCATGGTATACTCAGCTTCATGTTCCATCCGACACACATCACCATAAACGTATACTCACTGGTAGCAAAACTATATTTCAGGGGTCGGCAAACTTTTTCTATAAAAATTGTTGCTGTTGTTAGATGCTGTTGAATCTACTTTGAGTCATAGCGACTCCATGTGACAGAGTAGAACTACCTGGTAAGGATTTACAGGCTGTAATCTTTACGGGAGCAGATCAACAGGTCTTACTCATGTGGAGCCACTGGGTGAGTGTGAACTGCCAACCTTTCAGTTAACAGCTGAGTACTTCTCATTGTTACTGTGTGCCGTCGATTCCGACTCACAGGGACCCTGTAGGACAGAGTAAAACTGTCCCATAGAGTTCCCTAGACTGTAATCTTTACAGGAGCAGATCACTAGGTCTTTTCTTCTGAACTGCTGCTGGGTTTGAACTGCCAACCTTTTGTTTAGCAGCCGAGTGCTTAACCATTGCTCCACCAGGGCCCCTGCAATATTTTTGGCTTTGTGGGCCATATAGTCTCTGTTGCAACTGTTCACCTCTGCCATTGTGGTGTGAAAGTAGCCATAGACAGTATATAAACAAATGAGCATGGGTGTGTTCCAGTAAAACTTTATTTAAAAGGAGGTGCCTGGCTGAATTTGACCCACAGGCTGCAGTTTGCTGACCCCTGCAATGTGTAATAAACTGATAAAACAAAGCTTATGGTAGGTTTAAAGACTGAATTGAAGGATTGCAGTCAGTGCTCATACTGACCATTGTTAATGAATAAGGAAGACCGAAGAAGAACTGACGCCTTTGAATTATGGTGTTGGGAAGAATATTGAATATAGCATGGACTACCAAAAAGAATGAACAAATGTGTCTTGAAAGAAGTACAGCTAGAATGCCCCTTAGAAGCAAGGATGGTGAGACTTTGTCTCACATACCTTGGACATGTTATCAGGAGGGATCAGTCCCTGGAGAAGGACATCATGTTTGGTAAATTAGAGGGTCAGCGAAAAAAGAGGAAGACCCTCAATGAGATGAACTGACAGAGTGGTTGCAACAATGGGCTCAAACATAGCAACAATTGTGAGGATAGTGCAGGACCACGCAGTGTTTTGTTCTGTTGTACATTAGGGTCACTACGAGTTGGAACCAACTCCATGGCACCTAACAACAACAACCACCACAGCTGACTTGAAGGGGATCACTCTGAATCTTTACCCTTGACTAATTTGTCTACCTCTTGTTGCCATCCCACCACAATTCTAACTAGTAGTATAACAGTCACTGTCAGACGGGAGGTAGAGAATGAGAGAGATTGATATCTAATTTCTCAGGTATAGTCTGGTACAAGCTCTCTCTTTTTACTAATACCATTATGTACCTCACAGATCATCACCTAGCAAATATAGATAGATGGATACAATTTTTATTCCATAAAAAAGTTTGAAAACAGTCATAGTTTTCCCCATTTCTGCCTTCCAACTAATATTCAGTTCTTCTGTCATTACTATGTCCTTTGTTTAAATATTAGACAGGAGATGTTTGTGTGTACTTTTAGCACTTTGGTGGGCCAGCCTTTTTGTAAATTTCTGTAGATCTTTTATTACTGTTTAACATTCGGTGGAATGATTGTGTTCCTTTATCTTGAGTTCTTCCTGTCTGCTCTGTTCTTGGTATCAGTTCAAGCCTTAAATCATGAGTGCCAATAATAGCAGGTATCCTTGCTTGCCCATTCCTGTTAGACAAGGTAGCATGCTCTCGTGTGCAGTTTCTGCTCATGCTAAGAGGTAGGACAGGGCACTTAGGTGGCTTAAGTGATTGGAAATAAACACTGAAGTTTTCTAACCTTCATTTTCCAGTTCAGGTTTGATGTATAATAAAGTATCTCGTGGTTCATGTGGAACTCATCTTGATTCCAATCCCAGTTAGTCAGGATTTGATATATGTAATCGACTCTACAATTTATGTAATTGGCAGAAAAAGGCCATAGCTTTCTGGGTTGAGCAGATGCACTTTTGTATTCAGCTGTACAAGTTGCTGTGAAAGTTTGGTGGTCCTGTATGTCTGACCATTTCCCCCTTCAGTTCTCAGACTGACTTAACTCCGCATTTAGTCCATCAAAATATTTTCCCTTGGTACATATTGTTACACTGGAAATATCCATTTAAACATGAGAATTATGTACTTCATTTTTGGCTTCTCATTGTATGGTGGGAGATACCATAGAGGAGACACAAAGGGGATTGCAACAATTGAAGCTTAACTTTCTTACCAGAGCAAAGGAGTGATGGCTGGCCTCCTCCAGGAGCACAAGGAAGTAAAGAACAGGGCTTTGTAAAGAGCAGTTGTGCAGACCAATTGCATTTCCTCCTATGAGAGAGTGACAGTCCAAGATTATAAGGGAAAATAAATAGATATTATCTATATAGAAAAGCTTTTCAAAGGGCCTCTCAAGAAGACAAAGTAAAGTAGTATAATGGCATGTGCAAAGAGCTGGAGATGGAAAACCAAAAGGGAAGAACACGGTTGGCATTTCTCAAGCTGAAAGAACTGAAGAAAAAATTCAAGCCCCTAGTTGCAATAGTGAAGGATTCCATGGGGAAAATATTAAACGATGCAGGAAGCATCAAAAGGAGATGGAAGGAATACACAGAGTCATTATACCAAAAAGAATTAGTCGATATTCAACCATTTCAAGAGGTGGCATATGATCAGGAACTGATGGTACTGAAGGAAGAAGTCCAAGCTGCTCTGAAGGCATTGGTGAAAAACAAGGCTCCAGGAATTGATGGAATATCAATCGAGATGTTTCAACAAACAAATGCAGCGCTGGAGGTGCTCACTCGTCTATGCCAAGAAATATGAAAGACAGCTTCCTGGCCAACTGACTGGAGAAGATCCATATTTATGCCTATTCCCAAGAAAGGTGAGCCAACCGAATATGGAAATTATAGAACAATATCATTAATATCACACGCAAGCAAAATTTTGCTGAAGATCATTCAAAAACGGCTACAGCAGTGTGTATCGACAGGGAACTGCGAGAAATTCGGGCCGATTTCAGAAGAGGATGTGGAACCAGGGATATCATTGCTGATGTCAGATGGATCCTGGCTGAAAGCAGAGAATACCAGAAGGATGTTTACCTGTGTTTTATTGACTGTGCAAAGGCATTCAACTGTGTCGATCATAACAAACTATGGATAACACTGTGAAAAATGGGAATTCCAGAACACTTACTTGTGCTCATGAGGAACCTTTACATAGATGAGAGGTAGTTGTTTGGACAGAGCAAGGGGATAGTGATTGGTTTAAAGTCCGGAAAGGTGTGTGTCAGGGTTGTATTCTTTCACCATACCTATTTAATCTGTGTACTGAACAAATAATCCGAGAAGCTGGACTATATGAAGAAGAACAGGGCATCAGGATTGGAGGAAAACTCATTAACAACCCGCGTTATGCAGATGACACAACCTTGCTTGCTGGAAGTGAAGAGGACTTGAAGCACTTACTAATGAAGATCAAAGACCACAGCCTTCAGTATGGATTGCACCTCAACATAAAGGAAACAAAAATCCTCACAGCTGGACCAATGAGCAACATCATGATAAACAGAGAAAAGATTGAAGTTGTCAAGGATTTCATTTTACTTGGATCCACAATCAACAGCCATGGAAGCAGCAGTCAAGAAATCAAAAGACGCATTGCATTGGGCAAATCTGCTGCAAAGGACCTCTTCAAAGTGTTGAAGAGCAAAGATGTCACCCTGAAGACTATGGTGCGCCTGACCCAAGCCATGGTATTTTCAATCACATCATATGCATGTGAAAGCTGGACAATGAATAAGGAAGACTGAAGAAGAGTTGACGCCTTTGAATTGTGGTGTTGGCGAAGAATATTGAATATACCATGGACTGCCAAAAGAACGAACAAATGTGTCTTGGAAGAAGTGGGGCCAGAATGCTCCTTAGAGGCAAGGATGGCGAGACTGCCTCTTACATACTTTGGACATGTTGTCAGGAGAGATCAGTCCCTGGAGAAGGACATCATGCTTGGCAGAGTACAGGGTCAACAGAAAAGAGGAAGACCCTCAACGAGGTGGATTGACACAGTGGCTGCAAAAATGAGCTCAAGCATAACAATGATTGTAAGGATGGCGCAGGACCGGACAGTGTTTCGTTCTGTTGTGCATAGGGTAGCTAGGAGTCGGAACTGACTCGACAACAATAACATCTATATAGATTCTAGAAAGGCTTTTGATTTCATCCAACATGACATCCTCATCAATCAACTAGGAAGGTCTGGTCCAGATCACATTGCAGTTAGGTGAAAACCCACTTGACAGAAGGACTTTACCCAAAGTGGGACTGGTGAGTTCTTCTGTTACCTGAGACCAGGTGCAGTCTTCCATCTTGGAGTTCTGTTTGGAAGAGCAACATACTTAGTAGGTTGCAATCAGGAATACCATTGAAAATAGGCAATCAGGAATACTTTTGAAAATGTCAGACTAGGGAGAAGGGCAAGTAAGCATGTCTTCAAAGGTCATAGAACCAGACCCAAGATAAAGAAAGATTAAATTCATACATAACATAAAAGTCTTGGGCACCAGAAGGAAACTAACCTCCATACAGAAATGATGCTGCTGTCACGGTTACATGGCACATTCAAATCGAGACATACAATTCTAGAGCTAAAGGGACCTTTGGTGTTAAATTATCCATCCTCCTCATTTTGCAGACAGCTGTCAGCCCAAGAGAGGAAGTTACATGCCCAAGGTGACCCAAAAAAGTGACACAGTTAGTTAATTGTAGGACAGGGATGAAAACTCCTAGTTCAGTGTTCTTTTTACTCTAAATTGTCACCATTGAATTTTTTTTAATGCCTTTATTGAGGCGTATTTTATATATTATATAATCCACTCATTTCAAATGTACGATTCAATGATTTTTCACTAAATTTACCAACTTGTACAGCCATCACCATAAATCAGTTGTAGAACATTTCCATCACTCCATTGATCCCTCATGTCGTTAACTGCTCACCCCCTCACCTGCCCTCCGGCCCTAGGCAACCACTAATCTGCTTTCTGTCTCTCTAGATTTGCCTTTTTAGGTATCTCATATTAACAGAATCATACCGTATATGGTCTCTTTTGTCTAGCTTCTTTCACTTAACATGTTTTTGAGGTTTATCTATGTCTTAGCAAGTATCAGTAGTTCATTCTTTTTTATTGCTGAATAGTTGTCCATTGTATGGATATGCCACACTTTGTCTACTCTTTCACCAGTTGGTGGACATTAGGGTTTTTTTCAATTATGGCTATTATTATGCGGGAAAAAGATGTGACAGTCTGCTCCCATAAAGATTACAGCCTTGGAAACCCTATGGGGGCAGTTCTACTCTGTTGATTAGGGTCACCATGAGTCAGAATCAAATTGACTCAATGGCAGTGGGTTTTTGTTGTTGTTGTTTATGACTATTATAAATGATGCTGCCAAGAATATTTATTTGTGACCATTAGCTTTTTAAGTTCAATAACTCCTCTCCTCAAATTGGGGTTAAACTATTCATCAGATATAGCTTCTTCCCCTAACCTGTTTCTCCAGATCTGGACAGTAGAGTTCCCTGAGACAGCAGCTAAAGTTGCTATTAATGTTCTAATAAATAGCCTTAGGGGATTAAATGATCCAGAGAAGAAAGGGCTTGTTAATCTAATAACAGTCTTTTATTCTGTGATGGCTTATGAGAAACTGTTAGCCAAATGACCTCCATCTTCACGGAAAATAAATGAGAGGAATTGGATTTAAACCTCAGCAAAAAACACTTCAGCTAGACATAAGGAGACTCATTTTATATGACAGTGGATGTTATCAAGTTAATTTGCAATATTATAAAAACAAAACTCATGTAATTTCCTCTCACAGAAGCTTATATGACTGGATTTCAATCTGTCTGAGGCCAGATGGCCCCTGTGATTCCCTGAAAGAAAGACAGTCCTTTGGTGATACTTTTTGGTGTGATTAAGGAAGACATTTGGCCTTTCGTGTTCACAGAGGCAATTTCATTGTACTCAGGAGAAATAAAACCAGCCATTGGAAAGTTCGACACAAACCACTGGGTATGGCAAAAGGAGACAGGACATTGCTTCAATGTCCTAAGAAGAGCAGGGCCCTCTAGCTACTATTCTGTCCCTAATAATAGCTAAAATAGTCATTCCTTAATTCTAGAGTTATACAGTTACAAAGTAATTCCACATCTGTTACGGATTGAATTGTATCCCCCAAAAATGTATATCAACTTGGCTGTGATTCCCAGTATTGTGTGATGGTCTACCATTTTGTCATCTGATGTGATTTTCCTATGCATTGTAAATCCTACCTCTATAAAGTTAATGAGGCAGTATTAGAGGCAGTTATGTTAATGAGGCAGGACTCAGTCCACAAAATTAGGCTGTATCTTGTGTCAATCTCTTTCGAGATATAAAAGAGAGAAGTGCACAAAGAAAGGGAGGGACCCCATGCCACCAAGAATGGAGAGCCAGGAGGGGAGTATGTCCTTTGGACCTGAGGTCCCTGCACTGAGAAGCTCCTAGACCAGGGCAAGATTGATGACAAGGATCTTCCCTAGGGTCGACAGAGAGAGAAATCCTTCCCCTGGAGCTCACATCCTGAATTCAGACTTCTAGAGAATAAATTTCTCTTTGTTAAAGCCATCCACATGTAGTATTTCTGTTACAACAGCACTAGATAACTAAGACAACATTTAATCCCCTTTTGATTTTATGAGTCAGAATGGACTCGACGGCACTGGGCTTGGTTTGGTTTTTGGATTTCATATTTGAGCCTTTAGTGGTCTCTACAATTACCTGTGTGATAGATACCATCACATGGCAGTTCAAAGCCCTTTCCAGTCTGGTTGCATCCTATTGTTCTGCTTTTATCTCTTGTCATGCGCAGGGACGGGCTCTGGTCACGTTGAACTATTCACCTTCTCTGGAATACCTCACATGCTTTAGTGCCTCTATATTTTGACCATACTGTCTCTCTGTATCCTTGGTCTATTTGGAGAACTCAGACTCAGCCTGTAATCAGGCCTACACACTATCTCTTCTCTAGGTAAATGTTCTCCTTTCTTAAGCCTCAGCAGAATTCATTGCTCCCCATTTGGGGCACCATAAAAATAAAAAAATAAAAATCCATTGCCATTGAGTCAATTCTGACTCATGATGACCCCATATGTTACAGAGAACTGCCCCATGGGGTTTTCTTGACCATCATCTTTATAGAAACAGATCACCAGGTCTTATTTCTGTGGAGCTGCTGGTTGGGTTTGAACCACCAACCTTTAGGTTAGCAGCCGATTGCAAACTGCTTGTACCACCCAGGGGCCTTTGGGCACCCATACTGATTGGATAATACAGTACAAAGTACTAGCTGTTTGACTTTGGATGAGCAGCTTAACTTCTCTATGTTTTTCTTACTTTATCTGGGATACTTTTGTATCTTTCAGAGGAATCTTATGAAACCCAAATACCAAAGCATATTATATACAAATGTAATGGGTTAGTGGTAAGAGTAGAAATATGAACACAGCACTTCAGGTTATATTTACAACCAGTTGACTGTGGGTCATCTTGATCCTTGAGAACAGCAATCGTGTTGTATTCACTTTTGTATCCTAAGCACTGAGCCAACCTCCTGATACATTATAAATTGGATTGAATCTTTGTGAAGTAGGCAGTGAGATACTGTCATCATCATTTTGCAGATTAGAAATTGATCCCCACATGCTAAGTAATATAATGATTGAGTCATTAAGTCCTGGTCACCTTTCCCAGAGTTCACCAATAGAACTTCCAGAGACTTTTGAAGGACTTGTACTCTGACTCTATCTAGTATTAAGGGTTGTTAGGTGCCATCAAGTCTACTCTGACTCACAGCAACCCTATGTATGACAGAATGAAATGTTGCCTGGTCCCGTGCCATCCTCACAGTAGTAGGAATGTTTGAGCCCATTGTTGCAATCATTGTGTCGATCCATCTCATTGAGGATCTTCCTCTTTTTTCATTGACCCTCTGCTTTACCAAGCATGATGTCCTTCTCCAGAGACTGGTCTCTCTTGATAACACGTCCAAAGTAAGCAAGAAACGCATAAACATCGATATTCTAGGCATTAAAACCCAGTGCCGTCGAGTCAATTCCGACTCATAGTGACCCTGCATTAGTGAGCTGAAATGGACTGGTATTGGCCATTTTTAATTGGACAATATGTGATTTACTCTGCCGGGAATGAAAACTTGAAGGGGAATGGCTTTGTGTTCATCATCAAAAAGAACATTTCAAGATCTATCTTGAAGAACAGGGCTGTCAGTGATAGGATAATATCCATAAGCCTACAAGGAAGACCAGTTAATATGACTGTTATTCCAATTTATACACCAACCACTAAGGCCAAAGATGAAGAAATTGAAGATTTTTACCAACTTCTGCAGTCTGAAATTGACTGAGCATGCACTCAGGATGCATTGATAATTACTGGTGATTTGAATGTGAAAGTTGGAAACAAAGAAGAAGGATCAGTAGTTGGAAAATACGGCCTTTGTGGTCATAGAAATGATGCCAGTGATTGCATGGTAGAATTTTGCAAGGTCAACAATTTCTTCATTGCAAATACCTTTTTTCAGCAGCATAAATGGTGACTATACACATGGACCTTGCTGGATGGAATACACAGGAATCAAATTGACTACATCTATGGAAAGATTTGATGCATTGAACACATGACTGAAGACAAAACGAGTTGTGCAAGTACATCATACGTGAAGAAAGCAAGAGGTCATTAAAAAGACAGAAAAGACCAAAATGGATGTCAGAAGAGACTCTGAAACTTGCCCTGGAATGTTGAGTGGCTAAACTGAAAGGAAGAAATGATGAAGTGAAAGAGCTGAGCGAAAAATTTCAAAGGGTGGTTCGAGAAGTCAAAGTAAATTATTATAAAGAAATGTGCAAAGACCTGGAGTTAGAAAACCAAAAGACAAGAACACGCTTGGCATTTCTCAAGCTGAAATAACTGAGGAAAAAATTCAAGCCTCGAGTTGCAATAGTGAAGGATTCTATGGGCAAAATACCGAACAACACAGGAAGCATTAAAAGAAGATGGAAGGAATACACTGAGTCACTATACCAAAAAGAATTGGTCAATGTTCAGCCATTTCAGGAGGTAGCCTATGATCAAGAACGGATAATACTGGAGGAAGAAGTCCAAGCAGCACTGAAGGCATTGGCAAAAAGCAGGAGTTGACAGAATACCACTTGACATGTTTCAACAAACAGATGCAGTGCGGAAAGTGTTCATTCGTTTGTGCCAAGAAATTTGGAAGACAGCTACCTGGCCAACTTGTTACCAATTGCCAATCTGACTCAAAGGGCCCTTGTCTTTTCCTGAGTAAGAATACACGCGAAAGACAAACTTTATCTTCAGCAAGCTTTATTTTGCTTGAGTCAAGCAAAAGGAGTCAGCGGGGATCTAAGCCTCTCCAAAAGACTGACTCAAAAAGGGAAGCATGGCTAGGGCTTACTTGGGTTCCGTGGAGACAATAGAGTAATGAATATTTAGTGGGCTTCTTTCAAGGGGCGTGTGCTTCTCAGAATGGTGGTGTATGCTAAGTAGGTTGTAACCTGTAATCTAAGATGGAACCTGCTGATATTCAAGATGGAGTCCTCTGGGCAGCCCTTGGCATCACTTATTATGGGATATAGGGCAAGCACACTGATCTTTGGCACTACCTTGCTATCTTTGGAGGGTTAAGGAAGGTTAAACAGCGGTCACACTTTGTTCTTCTGCACATGAGGGAGCCTGTAATGGGGGAAGGGACTAGAAAAACACTAAGAAGGAGATAGTAATTCAAGGGTTGTTTAAACCTTATCTCTTGTTGACAGGGTGTGGTTCCTGGTTACCCAACTTCTAGATGGTAATCTTTTAACAGCTCTTTAGTTCCGCCAGCACAGTTAACCCTATCTGTCTCAAACTGACTGGAAGAATCCATATTTGTGCCCATTCCAAGGAAAGCTGATCTAACTGAATGCGAAAATTATTGAACAATATCGTTAATATCACACACAAATAAAATTTTGCTGAAGATCATTCAAAAGCAGTTGCAGCAGCGCATTGACAGGGAGCTGCCAGAAATTCAAGCCAGATTCAGAAGAGGATGTGGAACAAGGGATATCATTGCTGATGTCAGTGGATACTAATTGAAAGCAGAGAATACCAGAAAGATGTTTACCAGGTGTTTTATCGACTACACAAAGCATGTGACTGTGTGGATCATAACAAATTACGGATAGTATTACAAAGAATGGGAATTCCAGAACACTTAACTGTGCTCGTAAAGAACTCGTACATAGAGCAAGAGATAGTCGTTGGAGCAGAACAAGGGGATACTGTGTGGTTAAAAGTCGGGAAAAGTGTGCATCAGGGTTGTATCCTTTCAGTATTCTTATTTAATCTGTATGCTGAGCAGATAATCCTAGAAGCTGGACCATATGAAGAAACAGGGCATCATGGTTGGAGGAGGACTCATTAACAACCTGTAATGTGCAGATGACACAACCTTGCTTGCTGAAAGTGAAGAGGACTTGAAGCACTTACTGATGAAATCAAAGACTACAGCCTTCAGTATAGATTACACCTCAACATAAAGAAAACAAAAATCTTCACAACGGGACCAATAAGCAACATCATGATACGGAGAAAAGACTGAAGTTGTGAAGAATTTCATTTTACTTGAATCTGCAATCAACACCCATGGAAGCAGCAGTCAAGAAATCAAATGATGCATTGCATTGGGCAAATCTGCTGCGAAAGACCTCTTTAAAGTATTAAAAACAAAGATGGTGTGTCAGACCCAAGCCAGCCGTGTTTTCAGTTGCCTCATATGCATGTGAAAGCTGGGCAATGAATAAGGAAGACCAAGGATATTGAATATGCTATGGACTGCTAAAAGAATGAACAAGTCTGCCTGGGAAGAAGTACAGCCAGCATGCTCTGTAGAAGCGAGAATGATGAGACTTCATCTCACATACTTTGGACATATTATCAGGAAGGACCAGCCTCTGGAGAAGGACATCATGCTTGGTAAAGCAGGGGATCAGTGAAAAAGAGGAAGACCCTAAACAAGATGGACTGACCCAGTGGCTGCAAGAATGGGCTCAAGCATGACAATGATCATGAGGATGGCGCAGGACCCTATTGTACATAGGGTCGCTATGAGTTGGAACCAACTTGACAACACCTAACAACAATAACAAGAAGTTAAACATTTGACTAACTGTGTTATATATGAACTGTACCTGTTCTAACTTACGCATAAATTTGACTTAAAGAGAGATTTAGAAACGGAACTTGTTCATAATCCAGGGACTGTCTGTAATCTGATTCAATCTAGTATCAAGGGTGGTGGTTGTTGTTGTTAGTTGTCATCGAGTCAGTGTGGACTCATGGCGACCCCATGTGTGCAGAGTGGAACTGCTCCATAGGGTTTTCAAGGCTTTGACCTTTCAGAAGCACATCACCAGGCCTATCTTTCCATGTGCCTCTGGATGGGTTCGAAGCACCAGCCTTTCAGCTAGTAGTCAAGCACTTAACCATTTGTACCACCTAGCTGCCTAATATTATCGAGGGTAGTATTTCTCAAAGTATTGTTTGGGACCATCTACAGACTCACTTAAAAATCTAAAATCACATTGCATAAATGCAGTGTTGAGCAAAAAAAGCTAGACACAAAGAAGTACATGCTGTGTGATTCCATTTATTTATGGTGCAAAAACTAATCTATGCTGTTAGTTGTCAGGAGAGCAGTTACCCTTGCGAGGTGAGAGATACTGGAAAGAGGGAAGAAGGGCTTCATGGGGCCAGTGATGTCTTATTTCTTGATCCATGTGCTGTGACATGAGTATGTATAGTTTTTGAAATTCTTTCACCTGTACACTTATGATTGATACATTTTTTTTGTATGAATGTTACACTTCATAAAGTTTCCAAAGCGTAGATCCATGGCCTCAAAGCAGATCCACTAAACCAGAATCTCTGGAGGTAGGACCTGGCGGTGGGGTGGGGGTGGGGGGGCTGCATTTTAATAAGAGTCCCCCATTTTCCATGTTTTTCTTCAGCACATTGAATTTTGAGAACTTCTGCAGAAGAAGGGGGATTAGGTAAATCTTTCCAATGCCCAAGAATTCTTCAGTTCTACTCTACCAATGAGGATTCTTTAGAAAAGAAATCTATGAGTAATTTACCTCTCCAGTTAGAAAAATGCATGTCATCTTTCAGGTGCTTAGAGAGTAAACTAAGAAATCAGAGAACTATGGAAATGTTCATTTTTATATTTGTGCAGTTTTTGTAATATATTTTATATAATATTATATTCCTATAGAGTTTTATATTTTCCTTTTAAAAATATTATCTTTGAATGTGTCATTCATGCTATAATTTATGAATATTTATTTACAAGAGTAGACAACATTTTATTGAGGCCCTCTAAAAATGGCAGGTGCTAGGACCTGATGGAATTCAGGCAGCTGAAATCTAAGATGAGACATCATCACTAGGGGGTGTGGTGCAGTTTAAGCAGGTGCAGAAAAGCCAGTTTTTCCACATAGGAGCTACTTAGACTCCATTTCAGCTCTCTGCATACCACCTCCAAGATTCTGGCAGCTTTTACACTTGCTCATTAAGCTGAAAGCATGTTTCTTGCAAAGGCTTTTTTGGAAGGGGCAGATCATGGTCTTGGAGAAGCTCTTGGAGGCCTTCTTGGGGGAGGCGGTCAAAGAGCAGCAACAGGAGGAGGAAATATCAGAGGGATAGTTGGAGGGATTGTGAATTTTATCAGTGAGGCCGCAGCAGCTCAGTATACTCCAGAACCGCCTCCCACTCAGCAGCATTTCACCAATGTGGAGGCCAACGAAAGTGAAGAAGTTAAGAGGTTTCGGCAGCAATTTGCACAACTGGCTGGACCGGACATGGAGGTGGGTGCCACTGACTTGATGAATATTCTCAACAAAGTCATTGCTAAGCACGCGGATCTGAATACCGATGGCTTCAGTCTTGACACGTGCCGGAGCATTGTGTCTGTCATGGACAGTGACACGACTGGGAAGCTGGGCTTTGAAGAATTTAAGTATCTGTGGAACAACATCAAGAAATGGCACTGTGTTTTTAAGCAATATGACAGCAACCATTCTGGGTCCCTGGGAAGTTCGCAGCTGCGGGGGGCTGTGCAGGCAGCAGGCTTCCAGCTAAATGAACAATTCTACCAAATGATTATCCGCCGATATGCCGATGAGGACGGGAGTATGGATTTTAACAACTTCATCAGCTGCCTGGTTCGCCTGGATGCCATGTTTCGTGCCTTCAGGTCTCTGGATCAAGATGCCGATGGCCTCATTCAGGTGTCTATCGAAGAATGGCTGCAGTTGACCATGTATTCCTGAAGTGGCCACCAAGAAGGCCAGCCCCGCACAGGAGGACGGGACTGCTAGAAGCTGAGCTGAGCCATCCAAAGGTTGCTGGTACCTGGCCAGTGCCGTCACAACTCCGCCTGTTCATGAAGTTGTGCCACACTTTACTGCGTAATTAAAAGAGGTTTTTCATGAGAAACGATTTGAGTGGTTTGTATAATGGGTTTCTGAGATACTAGAGTCACATAGACTTATATATGTAATGGCAGGGGAGGGGGTCGCAGGGCAAAGCCCTAATGTATGAGTAGGTATTTAATGGTTACTGCTTGTTTGGTAAATGAATTCCAAGGAGTAGGAAATTTGTTGTTAAGAATGAAATTTTGAAGAACTCCTGGAATAAATTGAGGAAGCATTCGGGAGACATGTTTTTCCCTTTAAAAAGGTGAGAAGGGAAGTTCTTAATCTGTTTTTCTCTCCATTTCACATCTAGTCTTTCTATTATGTTAAAAATGAAAAGGGCTTTCCAGGAAAACTCTCTACTGGACCATATAGAAACAGCTTCAGATACGTGAAATTAAGCAATTTCCTATCAGGGTAGCATTTTCTTATGGGAGAGCAACTATGTAAAATTCTAGAATTCTTTAGACCTATTTCTCTAGTGAAATAAGCATATAGCAGTTCTTTTTTTTTAATTAATTTTTATTGTGCTTTAACTGGAAGTTTACAAATCAGGTCAGTCTCTCATGCAAAAATTTACATACACCTTGCTATAGACTCCTAATTGCTGTCCCCCTAATGAGACAGCACAGTCCTTCCATCCACTCTCTCTCCTCGTGTCCATTAGGGCAGCTTCTGGCCCCCTCTAGCAGTTCTTTTTTGTTTTTATATATTTCTAAAGAGGATCCAAGGGCATTGGGGAATAAAGGGTGTGTCTGTAGTTCAAGATGTTCTAGTTGCTTTAATGAATCAAAACCATCACTCTTATGGTACAATGTCCTTATGATACAGAATCAGGCACGCCCTGCTGATGTCAGCCAGCTCTTGTCACGTCTTGTCCTGCCTTGGAGCAAGGAAAGTTCTTTCATTTCTTTTTGAAAACTAAACCAAAAAAAAAAGAAAAATACCTTTTGCCATCGAGTCTATTCAGACTCATAGGAACCCTACAGGCAGGAAAAAAGTGAACAAAGAAAAGAAGGAAAACTTAAAAATAAAGAGTCATCAGTTAAATGGCCTATAAAACAGTATGAAAGACAAATATCACTGACTTTTTATTACAGTGGTTCTCAGCTCTGGCTGCAATTCAGAATCACCAGAAAAGCTCTTTAAGAATACTGATGCCTGAGCCCCATCCCAAGTGAGTTAACTAAGAATCTTTTGAGGTGGGGTTCAGGGATGAGGATTAGCTCCCCAGGTGATTCTAATGAGCAGCCAAGGTTGAGAGCCACTGCTTTAAAGTAAAACTGTCTCCAGGATTTCTTAAATCTGGCTTAGCAGAAAGTGAGGGAGAGCTAGGAGAATCAGTATTGCCAATGTCCAGGAGAAGGAAGATGAGGATACTGAGAAATTGCTTCTCCCAAAACTGGTAGTCATATCCTCCTTGTGTATGTAGCCTTTGGTTTGGCTTTATAATTTTGATTCAGGCTCTTATAGCGGAGCAAGCGGAATCCAGAATCCCAGTGCAAAGTGAACTCAGGCAAGAGAGGCTGCCTTCCTGAATGCTCAGTATACCTGCCTTCTGCTTAATTAGTTTCCACCCCTCCTGCTTCTTTGGTTTTTGATGCATGCCCTTTCTCCCAGGCTATTTTTGGAGGGTCCAAAATAGCCTGGGAGAGAGAGAATGCATTACATTTAGCATGAGTTGAAAGATAAACTCTCCCTCTTTTGACTCATTTAAAAGAAAGTCGGAACTATGGAAATGATGTCACTGGCCTGTTAACAGCCCTCAGCTGTCTATTAGAAACCCCCAGTGAAATTTGAAGAGGTTGGCATTTGACCTCTGGGTTCACCATTACGGCCATCAAGTATTCATGAAACACCAGTGCATCTGATTCTGTACTACACCACGTGCGGATGTCACATCCCTTTCCTCAAGGGACTTGTCGTTTAAGCTGGGTCTGTGTGCTCTTTAGACCAGGCGTGGTTATAGAAGCAATGCGGCTCCTGCCAGCTGCCACACCTTAGTATCATTCTCCCTATTTTAGAACAAGCCCACTTATATATGAAGCATGAGTGAAGGAGATTAGCCAGGAAAGGGGAAAGCTGCCAAGGTGTCTTTTAAGGTCTCAGGATATTAAGTTTATAAGTTAACCTTTCCACGTGATGATTATGGACAGGACAGTGTCGCTACACTTTTTTCCCTCTCTTCATTTGAAGTATTTTATAAAAGTTAGGACAATTATTCACACTAGGAGTGGTATTAAGTATTTCTCTTGCTTTCCCAATAGAGGAAGTACCTACTTGTATGATTCTCTTTCAGTGGGCACATGGCAAAACATTTTCAGGTTACGTAAGCTTCTCTTCTGAATCTATACACAATTTATTTAAATAATATACAGAGTGAATACTAGAAGATTCGGTCCAAACTCTGAATTTTTCCAAGTAGCTAAATCTTTGGCATTGTGTGGATGAATAGCCTGATGAGTGATTGAATTTCTTCGTTTTCATCCAATGGCTGATATTTTAAAGGCACATTTTCAGTGTAAGACAAGTATTTAGCCATGTCTATATGGAAGACTAAGGAGACCCTGGTGGCGTAGTGGTTAAGTGCTACGGCTGCTAACCAAAGGGTTGGCAGTTTGAATCCACCAGGCGCTCCTTGGAAACTCTATGGGGCAGTTCTGCTCTGTCCTATAGGGTCGCTATGAGTCGGAATCGACTTGACAGCACTGGGTTTTTTTTTTTTTATATGGAAGACTATAGCCTAAAATGAAGGTCTGTGATTCATACTCCATCCCATTATTTCTTGATGTCTATAACATCAAGGAATACATTATGCGATTCAAAAATAATACTCAGTAATAAAAATATGTGACGATGCATCACCTACATTTTAAAATTTCAATCTATTTCATATGATTTTGAAAAGCTCCTTCATCTTAATATAGCCTGCTGAGTACTACAGCCTGTGTCTTAGTTATCTAGTGCTGCTATGATAGAAATACCACAAGTGGATGGCTTTAACAAAGAGAAGTTTATTCTCTCACAGCCAAGTAGGCTACAAGTCCAAAATCAAGGCGCTGGCTCCAGGGGAAGACTTTCCTTCTCTGTCGGCCCTAGGGGAAGGTCCTTGTCATCTGTCTTCCATTGGTCTGGGAGCATCTCAGGCTCAGGGACCTCAGGTTCAAAGGACGTGCTCTGCTCCCAGTGCTGCTTTCTTGGTGGTATGAGGTCCCCAACTCTATGCTTGCTTCCCTTTCCTTTTTATTTCTTGAGCGATAAAAGGTGGTGCCAGCCACACCCCAGGGAAACTCCCTTTACCTGGGATCAGGGAGGTGACCTGAGTGAGGGTGGTGTTACAATCCCTTCCTAATCCTTTCAACATAAAATTATAATCACAAAATGGAGGACAACCATACAATACTGGGAATCATGGCCTAACCAAGTTGATACACACATTTTTGGGGAGACATAATTCAATCCATGACAGTCTGTAACAGCAGGAAAAAGAACTGTATGTTCTGCACCAAAGAACAACAAACATCCGAAAACATTCAATATTCGTATGCCATTTAAAGGCCAATATTTAAATTAAAAAAAAGAAAAAAAATTTTTTCTTTTTTTATTTAAAGGCCATTTAAAAAATATTTTTTAAGTAGTACATGTATTTATAAAAGTTAATTTGTACAGTAACCTAAGTCAGAAATCTCGATCACTAGTATTGCAGTACTAATCCATATTAAACCTGTTGCCGCTGAGTCAATTCCAACTGATAGCGACCCTATAGGACAGAGTTCTGGTGTATTCGAACTGCTGACCTTTCGGTTAGCAGCCGTAGCTCCTAACCACTATGCCACCAGGGTTTCCAACCCATACTAGGGCCTTAAAAAATATTTCCAGAAGCACCTGCAGGGCACTGATATTAAATGTGCGTAGCGATCTTAGGAGTCCTGGTGGCGCAGTGGTTAAGAGGCTGGCTGCTAATCAAAAGGTTGTTGGTTTGAACCCACCAGCTATTCCTCAGGAGAAAGATGTGGCTATCTGCTTCTGTAAAGATTACAGCCTTGGAAACCCCAGGGGGTAGTTCTACTCTGTCCTGTATGGTCGCTATGAGTTGCAGTTGATTCAATGGCAATGGGTTAGTGATCTTAAAGTGCCTCTAAAATTACTTTTAAAAAACGTTTACTTTTAATGCTAAGTGAATTAAAGCAACTTAATTCCCAGAAAATTAGTAATACGATTATGTATGTGGGTAGAAACATTCTCTTAATCAGAATATTCTGGTAAACAGAACACCTCTTCCCTGACTTTTCTGGATAACTGAGAATTTACTGTGTATTTAAATAATAATACTCCTTTGGATTTATAGACTATTTTTGCAGACTTGAAGACTTTTTCTTGTTGGATGCTACCAAGGAAGTTCTGTTTTATGTAAGCATTGTTTATGTTATTTTGAGGACATTGGTTATCTCTCACTTGTAGACATGATGTTACATCAGTTATAATAGTAGAGCTTCACACAGCAAAGAGAAAAATAGCCCCTATCTTTGGGAGCTTACTACCTCAAAATGTATTCATAACCATATCCTTAAATGTTGCTAGACTTAGGAAATTGTACAAAGTACCCAATTCCATGTGAATAAAAATGTTTAAAAATTCCAACTATGAAATAACCTTAGGAAACAGATAACTGAGAATCATACATGAGACTCATCATTTTCCCTTTTTGTGATTATAAACAGACAGTATGTGTGATTAGGTGGTCTGGAACTTCCTGGTGGCCCTGGAAGCTGGTGTGGTGAGAGTGCAGGGATGGTGCTGGGGTGCCATGTGCTCACAGTGGCCCCAACAGACACTTCCATGCTTTTCTGATCCTGCTGACAGCTGAGAAGGGGATAGGGCCCACTGCCTGGAATTTCAGCGAGGCTTAGTCACCCTTTTTTGGCAGTAACTCAAAACAAATCCTTGGTTGCAACTCTGGGCTGTGCTGGACTCCAGATTAGGGCAGGTTATAGAAGGATTAAAGGAACCCTGGTGGCACAGTGGTTCATCACTGGGCTGCTAACGCAAAGGTTGGCGGTTCAAACTCACCAGATAACCTGGCAATCTGCTCTCATAAATATTACGGTCTAGAAAACTCTATGAGGCAGGTTCTAACCTGTCACATGGGGTCTGTATGAGTAGGAATCAATTCCAGGGCTACAGATTTTTTTAATGGAAGGATTAGGGCCTCCACCAGAAAAGCTGGTCTCCTCCTTTGGAATCTGGCCATGAGATATTTTCCTATCTAGATTTTTTTTTTTTTTTAAATAATTCATAATCCTCCCTGAAGAAGGAGACCAGCTTTTCTGGAAAATATGTATATATATATTTTTTTATCATGGAACCAATATGCTATTAAAAAAATGAAAGGAATATATTTTGCTCTATAATTGTTTTATTCTGCTTTTTAATAGTATTATTTTATCAAGCTGTTTATTTTAGTTTGTGTGATTGGGAGCCAGACTCCCTAAATTCTGATTTCAGCTACAGCAATAGTGAGTTTTTGTGACCTCAAATAAAACTTCTATCTCAGTTTTTCCATTAGTAAAAAGAAGTTGGAATGGATGATTTCTAAGATTCTTTCCAGTTCTAAATTTTATTATTCTAAATTTAAAACCTTGAAAATGTTTTGTTTTATTAATCTAGTAATAGAATCTCTCAGAAAAACTTTCATGCTATTTTTAATTTTTTTGCATTGCTAAGATGGAAACTTCTGCGTAATTTCTCATGCGATTAGTCTGCCTTAACATTCTTCTGTCAGTCAAAATAACTCATATAAGACTAAGTTATTTTTCTCTAATGAAATTAACAATGAAAATTGTTACCTGGTTCTGTGAACTGTGGTAATATTGAGGGTCTGTTATATTTCTATTTCTCCATCTGAAAATTGAGTTGTGATATTTGACCCGCATTCTACATAGGGTTTAGTACAGATAAAAATTGTATGCCTCACAATAAAGGCATAACATAAGTTCAAAGGGGTATTTCCCATTTATGACCATGACAACAGTACCCGTAAGTAATCCGTGATTAATTAAAGAACTTCTATTCAAAACTTCTATGTTGCTTAGCAGAGAAAACCAATTGCAGAAGAAATTTACCTATACTGAGTCATATATCCAGAGTTCAATAAGCTCCTAAAACTCTGAGGCTAATTATGAAATAGCCCTCCCTAGTGCAGAAGAAAATTAAATGTTGCAGGCACAAGAAGGAACTTATGTCCCTCATACTCTGCCTTCTCTGAAACCTTTGGGGTGATGAAAATGTTGGTTATGGTGGTGCTTAACCTGGTGTGCGCACTTGTCATAACACATTGAACTGTACGCTGAAAATGGCTGCATTGTATTGAATGTAAATTATACCTCAACAAAGTTGATTTAAAAACAAACAAAAAAGCCATGTCTCTTAGGCTGGCAGCCAGACAAAAATGAAAGTCAGATGACATGAGTTTTTTTCCTCATGAATAAACCCTGTTACTTTAGGAAAATCTTGAAACCTCCCTGTTTCTACCTTCTCCAGTGGGGGAAAAAACAAACAAAAAAACCCAAAAAACCAAATTCATTGCTGTGGAGTTGATTCCAGCTCATAGATGAGCGACCCTATAAACCAAAAAAACCAAACTGTTTGCCATTGAGTTGATTCCAACTCATAGCGACCCTATAGGACAGAGTAGAACTGCACCATACGGTTTCCAAGGGGCACCTGGTAGATTCGAACTGCCGACTTTTCCATTTCTACCTTGTAGTAAAATAAAGTAGTATGGTAGAAGTGGTTTTTGACCTTTTGAATCTTGGTTGCTTTGAGAAGCTGATAAAAGCTACAGAATATTTCCCTAGAAAAATGTACGTACAAAAATCACATTAATTTCAGGGGCTTCACAGCCTTCTCCTTCCCCAAGTTCATCTATGAACCCCCAGTATAGAATGCTTGCCTTAGTGCTTTAACATGAAGATCACTTGTAAGGCAGATGAGAAAAGAAAGGGTAGCATTGTTTTGGTGCCTACCTGGGTGTTAGGCAATGGGATTGCACTGGCTAAAGAACCATCCTTGCCCTTCAGGAACTCTTGAGGATTGAAGTGTAATTAGTTACAGCTGAAAATTACAGTCTTATTGATGCCCAACATTATTTGTTAATCTATCAAGTACTGTGCCAGCTTTGTTGTTACTAGTTCATAGTTTATCTGGGAACTCACCTCATCATTTGAAGATTTTGCTGCCAAAGTGACTCTAACACCTGGGATTTATAATCATTTGTCTTTCTCCTTTCTTCTTTCCCTATTTCCCTCTCTCCTCCCCCTTTCCTTCTTTTAGTCTTCTCTTTCCCTTCAGCCCTCCCTCCCTCTCTGCTTTGCCTCTCTCTTCCTTTCTTCCTCCCTTCCTTAAGCTCTCTCTTCTTTCTCTTCATTTTCATTCTCAGTATTCCTGTCTAGGTGAGTAGTTAATGTGTAGGAAAAACTCTGTATATAGCCTGGATTAGAATTACCAGTCCACTCTTTTATATTGCTATCATGAAATGCCTCCTGAGGCCTATAGATACTAATATACCAGTTGTGTTCGGTTTTCAGAGGTGTAGCCACAGAAGCTTCAGTAAATTTCAAGGCTTTGAACAGCTAGCTTCTTCCTGGTTCAGTCATGGTTGAGGAAGCGGAACCAGAACAGATCCAGTTTCTAAAATTTGAGTGAACCTGAATGATAGCAAGAATGGGAAAGATTATGGGTTGAAGCCCTGCTGAAAGCCTAATCTCCCTCTTAGAAAACAAGGGCATAGCAACTAAATCTCTTGCTCATTGGATTTTGAGCAGAGCCGGAAACAGTGGTGCCCCACTCAAAGATGGGGGCCAACTTCGCCACTTTGACTGTCTGCACAGTCCTGCCAGTAATCCAGTCTCATGCATCAAGCTCCTGAAATGGCTCACTACACCTCTTCTGAGTCTCCCATTCTAGGACTTTGACCTGTAATCTTTCCTGTTCCAGTTATCGTTCTGGATGACTCAAATCGTAAGAATTCAAGTCTGTTTAGGTTTCACGTCTTCAGCCATGACTGAATCAGTTCAAACTGGTTCGAAGCCCTGGTAAAGTTCAGCATCTTCTTGGGTCTGATATTCCCAAGAGGCAAGTAAGTGGCCCAGGTTTGCTCTAGCAGCTTCTAGTTTACTACAGATTAAGTGAAAGAAAGAAAGGTGTAGCTGTGATTACTGCCCTTTTCCTTTCCCTTCCATTTTCCATGTGTTGCTTCGTGACCTTTGGTGTGTAAAAGTATTTGGTGTTGGCCATCATGGCAGGGCCACCATCCATGGTGGAATGAATGGTTTGGTCCCACTTGGGATGAATGGCCTGGATCCTGCCTCCTACTGGGATTCCCATCAGGGCTGAGCTCAAGAACTCACTTTGGATACTGCAGGGCCCCCTAAATGGCCTTAGTGATAAAATGTTAATATTTTATTGCTAAGTAGAGAATGTCGTTTTCCCTCTGAAAATGGGAATGGGTGGTCTACTTGCTTGCTGTTCTATCTCAAATGTTAAATTTTTTCCAGTTAGCCTCAGTGCATGAAGATGTTGAGCTGGATGTTATACCTGAATTTCACCTTTCTAGCTGTGATGAGTGATAATTCAGTTAGTGGCCCTCCTAATTGATTTTTCCCCTCATTTCACAGAACCACGATGGCAGTATCGACTTCCGAGAGTATGTGATTGGCCTGGCTGTCTTGTGCAACCCTGCCAACACAGAGGAGATCATCCAGGTGGCATTTAAGGTACTGTCAGCTCTGCTGAAAGCATCTTGGTTTGCCTCACAAACAAATGTTGACTCTAAGTGTATAATTTGGAAATCAGTGAATATATTACATGAGTTTATAGATCTTCTGTGACGTGTATACAAGAGTAACATAATTAAGTCAATTGCTACTGAGAATAAAGGAAACATAAGCATCTGTTTAAGCATAAAAGCCTTTGGAAGCAGCATAGTTAACAACATCAAGATTGAAGAGCAGGCAATTTAACAAATTGAAAAACTATTTCTTTTCAGCCTTCCCATTTTAAAGCCCCAAAGTGAGTTATAAATAAACACCACCTGTCACTTGTCATCCTCATTTGCCATCCACAAAGCCCTGAGCCATCTTTTTTTTCTCACTCTGGGGGTCAAAGGTATTTTAACTGCATTTTCCTGATGGACTTAATTTTCTTTGGGTGGTTATCAGGTGAACACCATCATAAATCTCCCAAATTTCCACTCTGTATGTTTTCCTGTAGTATCACATACATTTTTATAGCAATACGGGGAGCTAAGCTGGGGGCAGATGAATAAAATCCCTGGTCCAGGTCCTCACCAAAGCTTGATGGAAATTTGAATTGCTGAGGATATAGACTCCATTTATTACCTACACATGCAAAAGGAGAAGAAAAATACATTCCCAGAGGTGTGTTTTCAGTTCTTCTGAGATTAAAGGTGCTTCATCTAATTAGTATTTAAATGGGATGTTCCCTTTGAGTTCCAGGCTTGTAAGATCATACCCCAAATTAAAAACTTGATCTCCCTGCTTATCTTACCAACTTTTTTTTTTTTTTTTTTTTTTTTTTTTTTTTATAATAACTTTTATTAAGCTTCAAGTGAACGTTTACAAATCCAATCAGTCTGTCACATATAAGTTTACATACATCTCACTCCCTACTCCCACTTACTCTCCCCGTCTTGAGTCAGCCCTTTCAGTCTCTCCTTTCTTGACAATTTTGCCGGCTTCCCTCTCTCTCTATCCTCCCATCCCCCCTCCAGACAAGAGTTGCCAACACGATCTCAAGTGTACACCTGATATAATTAGCTCACTCTTCATCAGCGTCTCTCTCCCACCCGCTGACCAGTCCCTTTCATGTCTGATGAGTTGTCTTCAGGGATGGTTCCTGTCCTGTGTCAACAGGAGGTCTGGAGAGCATGACCGCCGGGATTCCTCCAGTCTCAGTCAGACCATTAAGTTTGGTCTTCTTATGAGAATTTGGGGTCTGCATCCCACTGCTCTCCTGCTCCCTCAGGGGTCCTCTGCTGAGCTCCCTGTCAGGGCAGTCATCGATTGTGGCCGGGCACCAACTAGTTCTTCTGGTCTCAGGATGATGTAGGTCTCTGGTTCATGTGGCCCTTTCTGTCTCTTGGGCTCTTAGTTGTCATGTGGACTTGGTGTTCTTCATTTTCCTTTGCTCCAGGTGGGTTGAGACCAATTGCTGCATCTTAGATGGCTGCTTGTTAGCATTTAAGACCCCAGACGCCACATTTCAAAGTGGGATGCAGAATGATTTCATAATAGAATTATTTTGCCAATTGACTTAGAAGTCCCCGCAAACCATGTTCCCCAGACCCCCGCGCTTGCTCCGCTGAGCTTTGAAGCATTCATTTTATCCCGGAAACTTCTTTGCTTTTGGTCCAGTCCAATTGAGCTGACCTTCCATGTATTGAGTGTTGTCTTTCCCTTCACCTAAAGCAGTTCTTATCTACTGATTAATCAATAAAAAACCCTCTCCCACCCTCCCTCCCTCCCCCCCTCGTAACCACAAAAGTATGTGTTCTTCTCAGGTTTACTATTTCTCAAGATCTTATAATAGTGGTCTTATACAGTATTTGTCCTTTTGCCTCTGACTCATTTCACTCAGCATAATGCCTTCCAGGTTCCTCCATGTTATGAAATGTTTCAGAGATTCGTCACTGTTCTTTATCGATGCGTAGTATTCCATTGTGTGAATATACCACAATTTATTTACCCATTCATCCGTTGATGGACACCTTGGTTGCTTCCAACTTTTTGCTATTGTAAACAGAGCTGCAATAAACATGGGTGTGCATATATCTGTTTGTATGAAGGCTCTTGTATCTCTAGGGTATATTCCGAGGAGTGGGATTTCTGGGTTGTATGGTAGTTCTATTTCTAACTGTTTAAGATAACGCCAGATAGATTTCCAAAGTGGTTGTACCATTTTACATTCCCACCAGCAGTGTATGAGAGTTCCAATCTCTCCGCAGCCTCTCCAACATTTATTATTTTGTGTTTTTTGGATTAATGCCAGCCTTGCTGGTGTGAGATGGAATCTCATCGTAGTTTTAATTTGCATTTCTCTAATGGCTAATGATCGAGAGCATTTTCTCATGTATCTGTTGGCTGCCTGAATATCTTCTTTAGAGAAATGTGTGTTCATATCCTTTGCCCACTTCTTGATTGGGTTGTTTGTCTTTTTGTGGTTGAGTTTTGACAGAATCATGTAGATTTTAGAGATCAGGCGCTGGTCGGAGATGTCATAGCTGAAAATTCTTTCCCAATCTGTAGGTGGTCTTTTTACTCTTTTGGTGAAGTCTTTAGATGAGCATAGGTGTTTGATTTTTAGGAGCTCCCAGTTATCGGGTTTCTCTTCATCATTTTTGGTAATGTTTTGTATTCTGTTTATACCTTGTATTAGGGCTCCTAGGGTTGTCCCAATTTTTTCTTCCATGATCTTTATCGTTTTAGTCTTTATGTTTAGGTCTTTGATCCACTTGGAGTTAGTTTTTGTGCATGGTGTGAGGTATGGGTCCTGTTTCATTTTTTTGCAAATGGATATCCAGTTATGCCAGCACCATTTGTTAAAAAGGCTGTCTTTTCCCCAGTTAATTGACACTGGTCCTTTGTCAAATATCAGCTGCTCATACGTGGATGGATCTATGTCTGGGTTCTCAATTCTGTTCCATTGGTCTATGTGTCTGTTGTTGTACCAATACCAGGCTGTTTTGACTACTGTGGCTGTATAATAGGTTCTGAAGTCAGGTAAGGTGAGGCCTCCCACTTTCTTCTTCTTTTTCAGTAGTGCTTTGCTTATCCGGGGCTTTTTTCCCTTCCATATGAAATTGGTGATTTGTTTCTCTATCCCCTTAAAATATGACATTGGAATTTGGATCGGAAGTGCGTTAAATGTATAGATGGCTTTTGGTAGTATAGACATTTTTACTATGTTAAGTCTTCCTATCCATGAGCAAGGTATGTTTTTCCACTTAAGTATGTCCTTTTGAATTTCTTGTAGTAGAGCTTTGTAGTTTTCTTTGTATAGGTCTTTTACATCCTTGGTAAGATTTATTCCTAAGTATCTTATCTTCTTGGGGGCTACCGTGAATGGTATTGATTTGGTTATTTCCTCTTCGGTGTTCTTTTTGTTGATGTAGAGGAATCCAAGTGATTTTTGTATGTTTATTTTATAACCTGAGACTCTGCCAAACTCTTCTATTAGTTTCAGTAGTTTTCTGGAGGATTCCTTAGGGTTTTCTGTGTATATAATCATGTCATCTGCAAATAGTGATAACTTTACTTCTTCCTTGCCAATCCGGATACCTTTTATTTCTTTGTCTAGCCTGATTGCCCTGGCTAAGACTTCCAACACGATGTTGAATAAGAGCGGTGATAAAGGGCATCCTTGTCTGGTTCCCGTTCTCAAGGGAAATGCTTTCAGGTTCTCTCCATTTAGAGTGATATTGGCTGTTGGCTTTGCATAGATGCCCTTTATTATGTTGAGGAATTTTCCTTCAATTCCTATTTTGGTAAGAGTTTTTATCATAAATGGGTGTTGGACTTTGTCAAATGCCTTTTCTGCATCAATTGATAAGATCATGTGGTTTTTGTCTTTTGTTTTATTTATGTGATGGATTACATTAATGGTTTTTCTGATATTAAACCAGCCTTGCATACCTGGTATAAATCCCACTTGATCAGGGTGAATTATTTTTTTGATGTGTTGTTGGATTCTATTGGCTAGAATTTTGTTGAGGATTTTTGCATCAATGTTCATGAGGGATATAGGTCTATAATTTTCTTTTTTTGTAATGTCTTTACCTGGTTTTGGTATCAGGGAGATGGTGGCTTCATAGAATGAGTTGGGTAGTATTCCGTCATTTTCTATGCTTTGGAATACCTTTAGTAGTAGTGGTGTTAACTCTTCTCTGAAAATTTGGTAGAACTCTGCAGTGAAGCCGTCCGGGCCAGGACTTTTTTTTGTTGGGAGTTTTTTGATTACCGTTTCAATCTCTTTTTTTGTTATGGGTCTATTTAGTTGTTCTGCTTCTGAATGTGTTAGTTTAGGTAGGTAGTGTTTTTCAAGGAATTCATCCATTTCTTCTAGGTTTTCAAATTTGTTAGAGTACAATTTTTCATAATAATCTGAAATGATTCTTTTAATTTCATTTGGTTCTGTTGTGATGTGGTCCTTCTCATTTCTTATTCGGGTTATTTGTTTCCTTTCCTGTATTTCTTTAGTCAGTCTAGCCAATGGTTTATCAATTTTGTTAATTTTTTCAAAGAACCAGCTTTTGGCTTTGTTAATTCTTTCAATTGTTTTTCTGTTCTCTAATTCATTTAGTTCAGCTCTAATTTTTATTATTTGTTTTCTTCTGGTGCCTGATGGATTCTTTTGTTGCTCACTTTCTATTTGTTCAAGTTGTAGGAACAGTTCTCTGATTTTGGCTCTTTCTTCTTTTTGTATGTGTGCATTTATTGATATAAATTGACCTCTGAGCACTGCTTTTGCTGTGTCCCAGAGGTTTTGATAGGAAGTATTTTCATTCTCGTTGCTGTCTATGAATTTCCTTATTCCCTCCTTGATGTCTTCTATAACCCAGTCTTTTTTCAGGAGGGTATTGTTCATTTTCCAAGTATTTGATTTCTTTTCCCTCGTTCTTCTGTTATTGATCTCTAGTTTTATTGCCTTGTGGTCTGAGAAGATGCTTTGTAATATTTCGATGTTTTGGACTCTGCAAAGGTTTGTTTTATGACCTAATATGTGGTCTATTCTAGAGAATGTTCCATGTGCGCTAGAAAAAAAAGTATATTTTGCAGCAGTTGGGTGGAGAGTTCTGTATAAGTCAATGAGGTCAAGTTGGTTGATTGTTGTAATTAGATCTTCCGTGTCTCTGTTGAGCTTCTTACTGGATGTCCTGTCCTTCTCCGAAAGGGGTGTGTTGAAGTCTCCTACTATAATTGTGGAGGTATCTATCTCGCTTTTCAGTTCTGTTAAAATTTGATTTATATATCTTGCAGCCCTGTCATTGGGTGCGTAAATATTTAATATGGTTATGTCTTCCTGATCAATTGTCCCTTTTATCATTATATAGTGTCCTTCTTTATCCTTTGTGGTGGATTTAAGTCTAAAGTCTATTTTGTCAGAAATTAATATTGCTACTCCTCTTCTTTTTTGCTTATTGTTTGCTTGATATACTTTTTTCCATCCTTTGAGTTTTAGTTTGTTTGTGTCTCTAAGTCTAAGGTGTGTCTCTTGTAGGCAGCATATAGATGGATCGTGTTTCTTTATCCAGTCTGTGACTCTCTGTCTCTTTATTGGTGCATTTAGTCCATTTACATTCAGGGTAATTATAGATAAATAAGTTTTTAGTGCTGTCATTTTGATGCCTTTTTATGTGTGTTGTTGACAATTTCATTTTTCCACATACTTTTTTGTGCTGAGGCGTTTTTCTTAGTAAATTGTGAGATCCTCACTTTCATAGTGTTTGACTTTATGTTAGTTGAGTCGTTACGTTTTTCTTGGTTTTTGTCTTGAGTTATAGAGTTGTTATACCTTTTTGTGGTTACCTCATTATATACCCCTATTTTTCTAAGTAAAAACCTAACTTGTATTGTTCTATATCGCCTTGTATCACTTTCCATATGGCAGTTCAATGCCTCCTGTATTTAGTCCCTCTTTTTGATTATTGTGATCTTTTACCTATTGACTTCCATGATTCCCTGTTATGTGTATTTTTTTTTTAATTAATCTTAATTTGTTTGTTTTTGTGATTTCCCTATTTGAGTTGATATCAGGACGTTCTGTTTTGTGACCTTGTGTTGTGCTGATATCTGATATTATTGGTTCCCTGACCAAACAATATCCTTTAGTATTTCTTGTAGCTTTGGTTTGGTTTTTGCAAATTCTCTAAACTTGTGTTTGTCTGTAAATATCTTAATTTCGCCTTCATATTTCAGAGAGAGTTTTGCTGGATATATGATCCTTGGTTGGCAGTTCTTCTCCTTCAGTGTTCTGTATATGTCGTCCCATTCCCTTCTTGCCTGCATGGTTTCTGCTGAGTAGTCAGAACATATTCTTATTGATTCTCCCTTGAAGGAAACCTTTCTTTTCTCCCTGGCTGCTTTTAAAATTTTCTGTTTATCTTTGGTTTTGGTGAGTTTGATGATAATATGTCTTGGTGTTTTTCTTTTTGGATCAATCTTAAATGGGGTTCGATGAGCATCTTGGATAGATATCCTTTCGTCTTTCATGATGTCAGGGAAGTTTTCTGTCAGAAGTTCTTCAACTATTTTCTCTGTGTTTTCTGTCCCCCCTCCCTGTTCTGGGACTCCAATCACCCGCAGGTTATCCTTCTTGATAGAGTCCCACATAATTCTTAGGGTTTCTTCATTTTTTTTAATTCTTTTATCTGATTTTTTTTCAGCTATGTTGGTGTTGATTCCCTGGTCCTCCAGATGTCCCAGTCTGCATTCTAATTGCTCGAGTCTGCTCCTCTGACTTCCTAGTGTGTTGTCTAATTCTGTTATTTTATTGTTAATCTTTTGGATTTCTACATGTTGTCTCTCTATGGATTCTTGCAACTTATTAATTTTTCCAGTATGTTCTTGAATAATCTTTTTGAGTTCTTCAACAGTTTTATCAGTGTGTTCCTTGGCTTTTTCTGCAGATATCCTAATTTCATTTGTGATATCATTAAGCATTCTGTAAATTAGTTTTTTATATTCTGTATCTGATAATTCCAAAATTGTATCTTCATTTGGGAAAGATTTTGATTCTTTTGTTTGGGGAGTTGGAGAAGCTGTCACGGTCTGCTTCTTTAAGTGGTTTGATATGGATTGTTGTCTCCGAGCCATCACTGGGAAACTAGTTTTTCCAGAAAATCCGCTAAAAAAAAAACTGCAGTCAGATCCCTATCAGAGTTCTCCCTCTGGCTCAGGCTATTCAGATGTTAATGAAGCCGCCTGGGGAGGGTGGGGGAGGGAACAGAGAGATAGGAGAGTAGCACTTCAGAATATAGCCAGAGTTGCTTGTCTTGCTTGGAAAGACTATTATATCTGAGATTCCCGCGGGCGCGTCGCCTATGTGTGCTGTCTGTGTGGAGATTGCCCCCGGGGGGTCTGGCCCGCTGGAGTCACGGTCAGATCCTCCGCTTCCAGCCCCACGCCCAGCGTCAAGGCTCCCCTACTGGGACGGTGCACTCTCGACTCCAAAATCAGTCGCTGCCTCCCGGGGACTTCTCGTCCCTCCAGCCGCGTGGCCGTGCCGTCCCCGTGAACCAGGTGGGCCCCCTCCCGGGGTTAGTTCAGATGGGTGGAGTAGCTCCCCGTGCTTGTGCCGCGACCGAGTGTCCCGGCTGGAACGCTGTTCTCCCCGCTCCAATACCAGTCGCTGCCTCCCGGGGACTTCTCCTACCGGCTGCGTCCCACGCCGCCCGCGCGACCCGGATGGTCACCTTCCCGGGGTTAGTTCAGGGGGTGGAGCAACTCTCCGTGTTTATGGCGTACCTGCGTGCAGTCCAAATCCCTGTGGGACGGTTCCCCGGCTCGGGTGCTGCTCTTTCTGCTCCAAGATCAGTCACTGCCTCCCGGGGACTTCTCCTAACGGCTGCGTCCCACGCCGCCCGTGGAACCGGCTAGTCCCCCTCCCGGGGTTAGTTCAGGGGGGTGGAGCAGGTCTCTGTGCTTGTGCCGTACCTGACTGGTATGCTGGCTCCAGGCTCTGGAAACAATCGCTGCTTCCCCGTATTAGTTCGTTCTCCGTCTCTAAATCTGTGTTTGTTGTTCAGGGTTCGTAGATTGTTATGTATGTGATCGATTCACTTGTTTTTCCGTGTCTTTGTTGTAAGAGGGATCCGAGGTAGCGTCTGCCTAGTCCGCCATCTTGGCTCCGCCTCCTTACCAACTTTTTTATATTGACCTCTTCTTGTTCAGCCACTTGGTCTCTTCACTTCCATCCAGCATGCCAACAGCAGACCTTTCCTATTCCTCTTCTCTAATCTTACCTCAGGAATTAACCTCTTCCTGAGGTAAGACTGTCTTTTATCTGAGAAGAATATCCCATTGTGTCTTAGTTTCTTAGGGCTGCCATAACCAAAATACTTTGTATGTGGGTGGTTTTGAAGAACAGACATTTAGCTTCTCACAGTTTAGGATGCTAAAAGTCCAAATTCAGGGCACTGGCTCTAGGGGGAGGCTCTGTCTTAGTCATCTCTGGGGGAAGATATTGTTCAATTTCTGTAGTCCTGGCATCCTTCGATTCCTTGACCATCTCCACACAGCATGTATCTTCCTCTCTGTTTGTGCTTGCTTCTCTGTGCCTAACCTGCTCTTCTTTTTTTTTTGGAAAAAACATTTTTTTAATTGTACTTTAGATGAAGGTTTACAGAACAAACTATCTTCTCATTAAACAATTAATACACATATTGTTTTGTGACATTGGTTACCAACCCCACAACATGTCAGTATCCTCCCCTTTTCGAGTTTGCATTCCCTAAACCTGCTTTCCTGTCCCTTTCTGCCTTCTAGTTCTTTCCCCTGGGCTGTTGTGCCCCTTTAGTCTTGATTCGTTCTATGGGCCTGTCTAATCTTTGACTGAAGGGTGAACCTCAGGAGTGACTTCATTACTGAGGTAAAAGAGTGTCTGGGGGCCATACTCTTAGGGTTTTTCCAGTCTCTGTCAGGCCAGTAAGTCTGGTCTTTTTTGGGGAGTTAGAATTTTATTCTACATTTTTCTCCAGCTCTGTCTGGGACCCTCTATTGTGATCCCTGTCAGAGCAGTCAGTAGTGGTAGCTGGGCACCATTTAGTTGCGCTGGACTCAGTCTAGTGGAGGCTGGGGTGTTGTGGTCCATTAGTCTTTGGACTAATCTTTCCCTTGTGTCTTAATTTTCTTCATTCTCCTCTGTTCCCGATGGGACGAGACCAGTGGAGTATCTTACTTAGATGGCTGCTTACAAGCTTTTAAGATGCCAGAGGCTACTCACCAAAGTAGAATGTAGAACTTTATAAACTATGTTATGTCAGTTGAGCTAGACGTTCCCTGAGACCATGGTCCCCACAGCCTAATTGGCTCTTTTTATATCTCAGAAGTGAAGAGATTTAAGGCACCAATATGGCCTCATTAACATGACAAAGAAAGCTCTATTCCTAAATGGAATTATATCCACAGGTATAGGGGTTAGGATTTCAAAACATATTTTGGGGGGACGCAATTCAATCCATAACACACTGTGACTGTGACAAGCCTCCTTTCCTTTATTATCTAGGGAGACTCTTCCTCCAAGAGTCCTTTCTTATATCTTCAAGACCAACTGGGACAGCCTAAGGAATTTTCATGCGTTCTTCTGTTGCTGACAAAAGAGTGCCTGAGTTTACTTTTTTATTTCAGGTTGGTTTAAACAGAGTTTACTGCTAGGCCCAAAGAACCTAAGTGGTTGATGCTCAGCAGATGGCCATAAGGCAGGGGCCAGAACTTTTTCCAAGTTTAAAATCTTTGGCTTTTACAGACTTATTCATCATAAAACCTAAAATTATACAGATAGCTAACTTATTCTGATTCAAACATTTCTGTTTCTGTTTTGGGATTGTATGTGTAATTATAAGCTTAGTTGGGTAAATGGTCACTTTGAGTTTACCAGTGAAAGATCTGATAGAAAATTTGGCCCTTAGTCACAGTAATTATTGCTTTTAGAGAAGTCGTGAGATTTCTGTCTAGCCTAGATCTTGGTTTGTGGGTAGAGAAAGGGAGGAAATGAGGACCTAAAACTATAATTAGCTCTATTTCCAATAAAGTGAATGTCATGCTTTACGTTAGTTATTTTTTAACTTTGTTTTTCAGGTGTGTTTTATGTTTTTGAAAATGTTTTTTGCATGCTTTTATTTTTTGTATAATAGTATCGTTTTGCATATAGGATCCTTTTATATTATTTTAGTGGGTAGCACTTGACAGTTAACAAAATACTTCCATTTTTTATCTCATTTCATCTTCACAGTGACTATTAGAGGTAAAATATTATTTCAGTTTTTCAGAAGCAAACAATAGGAATAGACTCTGGCTGACTGGATCCAAAGAGGACTATGGAGTAGGTGTGAGGGAAGGTTCACAACCAGGCTGTTTCAGGGATCCTGGCTACAGGAACTCCCTTGGGCCTGCAGTTGGAATGAGCAAACTGTAACTCTGTTTGTAATTCAAATTCCAGTGAAGATCCAAATGGTCTTGGGCCAAGTGCCTGCTAGGAAAGTCAGGATTATTTTTTATTTTACTTTAGGTGAAGGTTTACAGAACAAACTAGCTTCTCATTAAACAATTAGTATACATATTGTTTTGTGACATTGATTGCCAACCCCATGACATGTCAGCATCTCCCCTTCTCAACCTTGGATTCCCTATTACCACCTTTTCTGTCCCCTCCTGGTTTCTCGTCCTTGCCCCTGGGCTGGTGTGCCCAGTTAGCCTCATTTTATTTTATGGACCTGTCTAATCTTTGGCTGAAGGGTGAACCTCAGGAGTAACTTCATTACTGAGCTAAAAGGGTGTCCAGGGGCCATACTTTTGGGGTTCCTTCAGTCTATCAGACCAGTAGGTCTGGTCTTTTTTGTGTGTGTATGAGTTAGAAATTTTGTACTACATTTTTCTCCAACTCTGCTTGGGACCCTCTGTTGTGATCCCTGTCAGAGCAGTTGGTGGTGGTAGCCAGGCACCATCTAGTTGTGCTGGACTCAGTCTGGTGGAGGCTGTAGTACTTGTGGTCCATTAGTCACTTGGACTAATCTTTCCCTGTGTCTTTGGTTTTCTTCATTCTCCCTTGTTCCCAATGGGGTGAGACCAGCGGAGTATCTTAGATGGCCACTCACAAGCTTTTAAGACCCCAGATGCTATTCATCAAGGCAGAATGTAGAACATTTTCTTTATAAACTATGTTATGGAAAGGAAGGATGTTTTGATTAAGAGTCTCGCAGTATTCTTTGCAATGGGGAGATATTATTGGAGATGTTATTCCTCCTAAAGAAACAGTGTTAACCTTCCTGTTGTTGTTGTTAGGTGTCATTGAGTCAGCTCCAACACATAGTGACAATAGAATGTACAATGTACATTCTGTTGTCTATGTACAATAGAATGAAACCCTGCCAGTCCTGCACCATCCGCACAATTGTTGCTGTGTTTGAGCCCATTGTTGCAGCCACTGTGTCAGTCCATTTCATTGAGGGTCTTCCTCTTTTTCATCAGCCCTCTACTTTGCCAATCATGATGTCGTTTTCCGGGGACTCGGTCCCTCCTGATAACATGTCCAAAGTACATGAGATGAATCTTGCTATTTGTGCTTCCAAGGAGCATTCTGGCTGTACTTCTTCCAAGACGGATTTGTTTGTTCTTCTGGCAGTCCCTGGTATATTCAATATTCTTTGCCAGCACCATAATTGAAAAGCATCAATTCTTCTTTGGTCTTCTTATTCATTGTCCAGCTTTCACGTGAATATGTAAAAAAAAAAATAAGGCTACGAAAAATACCATGGCTTGGATCAGGCACACCTTAGTCCTTAAGGTGACATCTTTGCTTTTTAACACTTTAAAGAGGTCTTTTGCAGCAGATTTGCCCAGTGTAATACGTTGTTTGATTTCTTGACTGCTGCTTCCATTGGCATTGATTGTGGATCCAAGTAAAATGAAATCCTTGATGACTTCAATATTTTCTCCGTTTATCATGGTGTTGCTTATTGGTCCAGTTGTGGGGATTTTTGATTAAGCTTTGTACCAGAGCATAAATCAGGGGGCTTACCTTAGGTCTAAGAAGCCCTGGTGGAGCAGTGGTTAAAGTACTTGACTGCTAACCAGAAGTTCAGTGGTTCAAATCCATCAGCTAGGAGAAAGATATGGCAGTCTGCTTCCATAAAGATTTACAGCATGAAAAACCCTGTGGGGCAGTTCTACTCTGTCCTAGAGAGTTGCTAGGAGTCAGAATCAACTCAATGGCAATGGGTTAGTTAGTTAGTTACCTTAGGTCTGGGAACTTCATAGCAGGGAGACTGTTGAGAGTGATAAGTAGGTATGGGGAATTGAGGGGTTGACCTGGGACAGTTGTGGCAAAGGATGGATATAGAAGAAGTAACAGGATGGACACTAGAAGGGAACTTACACAGAAGTGAGAGTCACCGATGCACCAAAAGTAGCAAGAATTTAGACTAAAATGAGTTGGTTAGAATTGTTTAGGGACAGAAGGTAAAACCGTAATATAACTTTGAAGACAGCTTAGAGCCTGTGAGGAAGGGGCTGTGATGGAGTCTTAGCAGTTATTGTTAGAAGTCCAAGGCCCATAAAGAGCCCTGGAGGTACAGTTTGTGAAAAGAGATGCTAATTCGCTTTCACTTTCCAACTATCTTATCCCCCTTTAGCAGGAAATAGACCGGAAGCCAGTGCTTTCTCAGCTGGGGGCAGCAAACTTCAAGTTATATCTTCCCTCCAAGCCTCACGGGCAATTAGAACACTACTCAGTATTTGCTTGTTGTTTTTCTCGTGATTATACCACTATCTCTAATGCCTATCTTTCTGCTTTTGCTCATGTGCTTGATCAAAAGTAGATACCTAACAGCAGGAGCTCTAGATATTTTCCGCCTGGATTGGGATCCCAGCCCTACCACTTACTAGCTTTGTGACATTGGGAAGATCACCTAACTTCCATGTGCCTCAGCTTTCTCATCTGTAAAATAGGGCTAATAATGGCACCTCCCTTACATAAGACTACTGTGAGGGTTAAAGGAGTTAAGACATGTAAAGTGATTTGAACATTTTTTAACATTACCTGCAAAGACTAAGTGCTTATATCACTAAAAATCGTTAATACACAGGAAAGGATTTGAATATGGGATATTAACTATCCATCAGTTATCTCTGTTTTGCTACTTGACTTTCATTCAGTCCATCCCACCTTACTGCCTTCTTGGCCTCCTGCTATAAACACATTTGGTCTCTCTCTCCCTAAAGCCATTTGTACTCCTGGCTATAACTTCATTTATCTCCTCCTTTTATTACATAATTTCTGGAATGAAGAGTCCGTTACTTGTCTCCACTTTCACCTCTGTTTCGTTCCTTAATTCCATTACCATCTGGCTTCCAGGCCCTTGAAACTGTTCACTAAAGTCATCGAGACCTCCTAATTATCAACTCCAGCAAACGTTTTTGCTTCTTCTTGGCCTTTCAATGGCATTTTACTCTTCTGGGCGTTACCACTGTCAGAGTTACTTCTTTCCTGAAAACCCTCCCTTAGCTTCCAAGATGCATGCAGTTTGTTCCTGGTTCTTTTGTCTCTCTGGCTCTTGCTTCTCTAAGTCTTTGCCAGTTCTCCTTCCCTACATGTACTGTTCTTGTTATTTCCAGGGCATTCCCTTACTCTATACATTCTCTCCAGATAAGCTCAGACACACCCATAGGTTCAGATTTTACCTGAATTCATATCTCAAGCCTCATCATTGTCCTGAGCTGATATGCTGAAGCTCTTACTTCC
Organism: Elephas maximus indicus; assembly: GCF_024166365.1. Classification (NCBI taxonomy): domain Eukaryota; kingdom Metazoa; phylum Chordata; class Mammalia; order Proboscidea; family Elephantidae; genus Elephas; species Elephas maximus. Next base: position 22,188,961 of record NC_064839.1, read on the forward strand.
TCCTAGCATCTTTAACTCAGATTCCACGTATCTAGGTCTAACTCTTGATCTATCTTGGCACCTGTTCCTCTGCCTGTTCTCCTACTCTTGGCTAATGTAACCCACTTCCACCCAGTTGCCCAAGCCAGGAAACCTCAGCCATCTTTTTTCTTTTTCTTTAAAAATTTTCAGCCTCTTTGGCTCCTTCCTTTCCATCATTATTGTTGTTGGGTGTTGTCGACTCAACCCTGACCTATAGTGACAGACATCTAATTGATTGCAAGGCCTATCTTTGCTTATAAATTCTGTCCCTTCCTACCTTTCCCTGCTTCTGCATCCCAGACTCTTATTTGGTTTTTCTGCCTTTAGTTTCGTCAACCTCCTGCCCCAATCCATCTTCCACACTGCCTAAAACAGAGTCCTCACCTCACACATGATCACATCACGTCCTTGCCATTACCTAGAGGACTGGTTGTGGCATTTATCCACCATGATCTGGTTCCTGCTTGTCCTTAGTCTCCTGCCTTGAGCCCCAGGCTATCTATCACCTGCCATTCCTTGTATATTCTTAACATCTTGTCATGTTCTAAGACCCAACTCAAATGTCACTTCCTCTGAAAAGCCTTCCCTGACCTCTGGGTAGGATTCATTATGCTCTCCACAGGGTATACTCACAATTGTTATTGCCCCTATTTTAATTCTGTCCCTTTTCACCACTAGACTGTAAGTGCTATGAGGGCATAAGCGTGTGCTTTCTTCACACATGTATCTCTGGTCCCTGGCACAATAAATGTTTGAATTATTAACGAGTTTATTTTCCTTACCATTATTGCTCTGGGGGAGCTAATTCTTATATTTCATTTTTTTTTTTTCCTTCAGCTCTTTGATGTTGACGAGGATGGCTACATAACAGAGGAAGAGTTTTCCACCATTCTGCAGGCTTCTCTTGGAGTGCCTGATCTTGATGTTTCTGGTCTCTTCAAGGAGATAGCCCAAGGAGATTCTATTTCCTATGGTGAGTAGCCGATTTGGCCTCCTGATTTAGTTTACAATGAGGGCATCCAGACTATGAATTGACCCTCATAAAAGAATGTTGTTTTCCTCAGCTAATTATATTAGTAATACTAATAATGATGATGACGGTAATTATAGTAAAAGTAGTAAAAAAAAGAAAAAAATTTAAAAAAAAAAGTAGTAGTAGAGGTAAAATAGTAATAAACCCATTGTCACTGAGTTGAATCGAACTCCTAGTGACCCTATAGGACAGAGTAGAACTGCCTCATAGGATTTCCAAGGAGCAGCTGGTAGATTCAAATTGCCAACCTTTTGGCTAGCCACTGAGCTCTTAACCACTGTGCCACCAGGGCCCCGTAATGGTAACAGTAGTAGCTAATTATTGAGGATATATCATATGCTAAATAGTCTCCTAAACATTTTACATGTATTAACTCATTTAATCCTTACAGCAAAGCCTATTTAATCAGTATTCTTAATTATTCTTATTTTAGTGAGATAAAAAGAGTTTAAGTAACTTACCGAATATTACCTAGCTAGAGAATGACAGAGCCAGGATTCAAAGCCCAAGAAAGGCTGACTTTAGAACCTTAACTTCGTCTCATATCTGTCATGTATGCAGCCCTCCTTGAGGGTCTTTCCTGCTATAAGTGTGGTGGCCAGGCTCAACTGAGCAAATTAACTAAGCTGAGTTGTAATCACAGGAGAGGGATATGGACCCCAAAAAACCAAACCCATTGCCATCAAGTAGATTCTGACCATAGCGACCCTATAGGACAGAGTAGAACTGCCCCATAGAGTTTCCAAAGAGTGCCTGGTGGGTTCAAACTGCCAGCCTTTTGGTTAGCAGCCGTAGCTCTTAACCACTGTGCCACCAGGGTTTCCAGGGATATGAACAGATATCCAAAAATAATAGTAGTAGCTACAACATTTATTGAGTGTTTACTTGTGTAAGTTTCCACTTTCATTACTTATGTCGTCTTTGTAGCAGCCCCTGTGAGGTAGGCACTATTATGGAGGAAAACCTTGTGGCAAAGTGGCAGGTCCACCCATCAGTGACTGACTTTTCTCCTGGTAGCTTGAATCCACACATCAAGACAAGTCCATGTATCTGAAGTGTCAGTTTCCATATATTTCACAGTATAGTCATCTACTGAGAAGCATACCTCAGTGGAGAGGCCTAGGCAATAGCTTCTCTTCCTTGGCTTTGTTGTGGTCCTAGATGGCAGGTTGGCCTATCATTCCCCATCTTTTCCCTCAGGTTGGAGGAGGATTTGTCTTGAAAAAAAAAAATTTTTTTTTTTTAATGGTGTTCAAAGAGTTTCAGCTGGTTAAATTTCATGGGGTGGGGAAATTAGATCACATACTTCCTTTGTTCTTCGTTTTTAGTTACTGTCATTTTGGGTGCCCTTTATTAGTCTATTTTAGGTAATTAGATGCCTAGGACACTTACTCTGTTGAGTTCGTCTTTTAAAAAATAAGACATAAAATGAGGAAGTATATACTGAAACAAAACATATGAGTCATAAACCCCATGAGTACTAATTCTTTTCTGACCATTTTCCTTTGATTAGTGAGACATTCTATTACTCTGAGCTCCCAAACTTTGAAAAAACTATTTTGAAGAACTTTGTTTAGTGGAAGCTAAGACTACAGATGATTCACAGTCATAACCTGTCAATCATAGTAATTTTTTAGAGAAATCTCTGTTCTTTGAGTCCAGCCCTTTTCGTTCCAGAATACACAGAATGTCTCTCTGTCCCTAATATTATGCAAGTCCACTTTTGGTACAATGGAGGAATGTTTGAGGTATTTAAGTATGGATTTTATAAAATAGTAGGTATTGATATATGCCATGAATGTGGTCATTTAAGTTGTTTAAATGTGATATTTTACATTGTTTTTGCTCTTGGCTTTACATTAGACAAATTAATGGCCAAATTCCACTTATAGCCAGTTCACAAGAAACTTCTAGAAATGACTTACTCTTTAAGGGCCACTGACATCCAAGCAGAGGACAGGGCTCTTGATCTTTTGAACAAGCACAAGTCTTGAAATTAAAAATCTTGGTTTCAGTAGGTCAGTTCTCATGGTGACTTATCTTAAGTACTCAGTGTCTCAATCAGTGAAATAGACTCATGCAGATGGACTTTTACTTTGGATGCTAAGAAGAAACAACAGCTTGTCCAATTTGGAAATACGAAGTGGCCTGTTAAGGCAAAATAATGTTGTAATTGCAAAGAGCGATTTGGGCTGAATCTAGTGACTTCCTCATCACTAAAAAAAAAAAAAAAAAGCCATACCAATTGCTGTAGAGTTGATTCTGACTCATGGTGACCACATGTGTGCAGAGTAGAACTTTTCAAAAACAAATCTACAGGCCTTTCTTCCAAGGTGCCTCTAGGGTGGGTTTGAACCGTCAACCTTTCAGTTAGTAGTCAAGTGTTTAACCATTTGTGCTACCCCGGAACACCTCATTGCTAAGACCTAGTTTTTTGTCTTCAGGAATTGTTAGTCTAATGTACCACAAGAATAAAGCAGAGTCTTTGTTATCAGAGGATTTAAAAAAATAATAGTTACAAAAAGGACATGTTTTTTTCAGAGCCAAGCAGCAAGCTGATTCATAGATAAGGCTACTTTTTTGCTCTACAAACTCTGTAAAGCTTTTTCCACCCAACTGAAAGAAAACAGAGACATTTCAAAATTGAGGGCAATATCATATTTTAGAAATTCCAGGTTATTGGAGGCTTGAGGTTCAAAACCTGATGGTTAATGAAGTAAGCCATCTATATTTTTACCTCAGTTCCTAACTCTGAAATACTTGAGATAAAAAGAGGCCCTCTACTCAGAGGTCTTGTGGTATGATTCCTACATATTGTACACTCTGTTAGCCATTACTGATCATAAGTCAAAGTTCAGCTTTTCGCCATTTTGTGTACCAGATATAAGGGTTAAAATGTTAAAAAAAGCCAGATATAATTTTTTACTGCCCTTGGTAATAGAATTTTTAAACCTTTTGTACTGTGAAAAATGACAAAAAATATAGAATACTGAATAAACATAAAACATAATGAAGTTTTATAAAGTGAACACCGGTGTAGCCACCACTGAGATCAAGGAATAGAGCTTTTCCAGAATTCCAGAAACCTCTTGTTCCCCTTCTCAACAACAGCCCCCTCCTCCCTCTTCAGGGAGGGAGCACTGTCCTGACTTGACAAAGAATCTCTACCTTTGTTATTCTTTAGAGTTTTACCACAAAAATATGCATCCTTAAATATTCTATTTTAGTTTTGCCTAAGTGTTTGAACTTTATATAAATGGAATCACACAGCACTTCCTATTTTGTGTCTGGCTTTCTTCATTCATCCACATTGTTGTAACACAGCTGTTCATTCATTTCCATTGTTGTATAGCGTTATGTTACACTAACATGCCACAGTTCGTCATCTATCCATTTCTACTGCTGAGAGACACTTCAGTTTGTTTCCATTTTTTTTGCCTGTTTTGAATAATGCTGCTATGAGCACTCAGCAGACAAGTGCAGGGCACTCAATAAAGTGTCTTTTACATGTCTTCTGGAGCACAACATGCACATGTCTCTAGATCAGTACCTAGGAGTAAAATCAATGAGTCATCGAGTACACACATCATCAACTTAACTAGATAATGGAAACACTGTTTTCTGTCGTGGTTTTACAATTTGTATTCCTACCAGCAGTGATTGTAAGAATTTTGCAATAATTGTATTATTAAGGTCATATGTCAATCTGCATCATGCTAAAAGAAGATTCACCCCAATTTACTGGATTTTTTTTTTCCTTTTCTAGAGGAATTTAAAAGTTTTGCCCTAAAGCATCCAGAATATGCTAAAATATTCACAACATACTTAGACCTCCAGACGTGCCATGTGTTTTCATTACCAGAAGTCCGGGCAACTCCCTCAGTTACAAGTAATAAAGTAAGTCCTGAAAATCATGAAGAAAGCACTTCAGACAAAAAAGATGACTGAAAGCAAATATTCTCAATGAGGAAGACTCCATGGCTTTCACTTGAAATTGTAAACATGTTTATTGATAATATTTTAAATGTGCTAGTTGAGTAATGATGATGCTTAAGATGGAAAGTTTTTTTTAATAAAAATGATAAGTTTTCTTACTGAAATTGCTTTTATTCACATATGTATAACATGTTCATTTTCTTTTGTGTTATATTGTACTTTACTGATTGGTTTGCTAGTGGTATATATGATGTTTTTATGGATTTTCTGGTTTAATATGCCTATCTAGATGAATGCAATGGCTTACTTATTAACTGGTGAGGATTAGTCAACACTGTAAAGAGTTTCAAAAGTATAAACACTTTTAATCTACTTTCCTTTAAAGAAAAAAAGTAATGTTCTCCTATCTCTAATCCATTGCCATTCTGGAAATGAGAATGAAGAGTCTGAGGAGCATAGCAGAATTTTTTATAACTTCATAGATGCATTTTTTTTCCATTTACATTTCAGTTTCTGAGATCACTGAATATGGGTGGGTTGGAAAGGGGAGCTCCATTAATTAGATGGCACTTCTTAAGAGCTCATATTCACTTTAGCATGCATCTGTATTACAGATTTCTTTAACCATCTGCCAGGGAAATCATATTCTTTTATACGCTTGAGGTTTACAGGTTTAGAGCTTTGTTTTAAAGACAGTTACAGATGCCAAAGGCTAAGTGGGAATTGCCTTATTGAAGGTAACATTGATTGCCTAATGAGAGTAATGAATTGTTGGCCACAGAGTTGAATTTAATTTGAATTGGATGGTTTAGAATGTAGAGCTTGTTCAATAAATGAATCAGATTTGCTCTATTTATATAATATTAAGATTAATCTATTTTACCGTCTAAATGGGAGTTTTAAGAGTTCTCTCAGATTTTAGAGTTTGTCTGAAATGTCTGTATGGAAGACACAAGAGACTTCAAAGTGTCACCAGAGTCTAGGGAATCAAAAAACCCGAGACTGAAACTCTGGCCCCAAACAGGAATCTAACAGAGACATTTTCCCTTTAAGTTAAGCATTATTTCCCACAAGTGCCATTTTTATTGGGTGTCATGCATGTATACTGTTAATATTATGTATCATTTATGTTTAAGATTTTGACAAAGAAACAATTTATTAATGTAATATAGAAAATAGTTGCTTCATATTCTGAATTCAGTCTTCGAAATCAAACTCTTTGTTCTGGCTATGTGTCTGAATGTATTGGTGATTCACCCCCAGGCTAGTTTTTTAAAACTATCTGTGAAGTAGAAACAATCTTCACCAAAGTCTCAGGAGAGTTGTTGAAGTTTATATTTGATCAAGAATCATGATTTCAAGTTAGTTTCAATATTAAGCAGTAGTGTTCTAATTTAACCGGTTAAAATGTATTTGGAATTGAGTATCAAAAACTTGCATCCTCAATTATATATAATTGTTTGCTCTTTATTTCTCTTAGAGCTATTTAGACAAGGCATTAAATGAACTGAAAATAATTGTTTAAAAAATCAGGACAGTTTACGTTTATAATAGTGTTTGTCATATGCAATTGAATGTATGTAATACTCAGGTACCATGATATTTTTTTGTTTTTAATCACAGGAAAGCCATATAGTTATTGTTAATAGTCATTAAAGAGTGGCACTGTAAATTAAAGGTGTTTTTTTTTTATATATATAAGAGTCTTGTAAATGATCCCATCGTTTTGTTTTAAAATAATATTTTATGCTCTTTTAATTCCTCTAGTCTGTCAATGTAATATTCCTATTTTATTATTATATTACCAAATAAACAAACATGCTACATAAAATCATTCTTGGCCCTTAAAAATTCCAGTTTTGTCATTTTGTCTCAAATATACCTTTTTAATATCATGGTTTGAATATAAGTTTGCATGCTTGTGAATGTGATTAATCATTTTTTGCATTTAAGCCTCATGAAATGTCAGAAATGAATTTATTCTAATGAAAAACTAAAATTTTACCCAAAGTAGCAAAAGTTGACTTTTGACTGGTTGGGTTGTGTATAATAACACAATCATGATCATCAGTATTACTATAGACCAAACCTCTGCTTTTATGCCATCTCAGCAAAGATTTCTTTCAAAGAGGCTTTTGTCCTCTTAGGATTTAAAGTAAGGCATTAAATTTCATTAAATCAGTTAAATGCACTGTGTTTTTTTTCTAATAGTTTGAAAAAAAGGTTACTCTTTGAAATGAGAAATACTAGATGCTAAGACTTCTAAATCATAAAAAGTTTAATCAGAACAGTTCTGTTGAAGGATAATGGCATACTGAATGCTTATAGACTAAGTCACTTGCATCGTGTATATTTAATCCTCCTCTGCCACTCAGCTCCTTCTCTTCTTTCCCAACTTTTTCTAGCAGAGTTAGGGGCAACCAGCCAATCTCATTATACTCATTAGTCTGACAAAAATTTTTAAGATATCAAATACATGGTCATCCAGATTCTTGCCTTTTATAAATACTTGATTAGGAATATCCAGTGGGGATATTTTGCATGTCTCTATTGCCACATTTTACCATAGACTATCAGTGTCCTCTTTGCCACTGAAAATAAAGTTGTTGTTGTCTTTAAATCCAATTAAATTAAAGAACCAATTTGAGAAACCCCAAAGCCATTCAAAAAACCCATCCTTAAAACTCTGTTCCTCTAGAACCACTCTCAGTAACCAAAATATGTATCGATGTGGGTTCTCCAGAGAAAAAGAACCAAAAGAATGATTTTTCTTTTTCTTTTTTTTTTTGGGAGGGGGGGAAGTAGGGAAAGTCTGCCTGTTCTAGGAATTGTTTAGAGAAGGTTATTAAAATCTTTTGCTATGATTATAAATTTAGCTATTTCCCTTTTTAATTTTGTCAGTTTTTATTTCATGTACTTTGAGGTTCTATTATTAGGTGAATACACATTTATAATTGTTATACCTTTCTGATAAATTAACTCTTCTATCATTATGCAATGTCCTCCTTTATCTCTAGTAATATTTTCTCTTGAAGTCTAATTATTTTCTGATGCTAATATAGCCACTTCAGGTTTCTAATACTTACTGGTTGTATAGTACATTTTTTACATCATTAAATTTCAACATATTTGTATCCTTGGATATAAATTATGTCTCTCGTAGACATCATATAATTGGGACTTGCTTTCTTATCAAATCTGACATCGTTCCTTTTAATTTGAGTTTTTAGTCCATTACATTTAGTGTAATATTGATATGGTTGGATTTAGGTCTACCAGTTTTACATCTTTTCTTTGTTGTGTACTTTTCTTTCCTGTCTTTTGGGTTAATTGAATACTTTTTAGGATTCCATTTAAATTTAGCCACTGATAATGCAGAGATGATTAGTCATATTCACAAATATATGTGTGTGTGTGTATGTATATAGTAATGGGTTTTTTGGTTTTATATATATATAAATATATATATATAAATATATGTGTGTGTGTGTGTATATATATATATATATATACACACACACAGGAAACCCTGGTGGCGTAGTGGTTAAGTGCTATGGCTGCTAACCAAAGGGTTGACAGTTTGAATCTGCCAGGTGCTCTTTGGAAACTCTATGGGACAGTTCTACTCTGTCCTATAGGGTCACTATGAGTCAGAATCAAGTGGAAAGCAATGGGTTTTTTTGTTTGTTTGGTACCTTTATATAAAAAACATTAAAGAAGCACTAAAACATCTTTAATATAACAATGCAGTAATAATAATAATAATAACATTTTGATGCATGTTGCAAAGTAGTTCCTGTTTGTTATTGTGAATCATTGTATGTACCTCAAATTTTTAATATAATAGGCTTTATGGGGTTGGTTTGTAACTACAGGTTGTACATAAGTCAGATTTTCGTAACCTAGGGAATGCCGCTCTCTCTCTCTCTATATATATCTTTGCATTATTTTTTGTGGTTGCAATAGGGCTTGTACTTCACATTTCAATATCATAGTTCCATTTGTACCACCATTTTCATACTTGTTGTCATATTTATTAAGTTTACATTATACAAGCCTAGCATCATTTTTATAATTCATCATTTAAATACAGATTTGTATATTTTTCCACATATTTACTATTCCCTGTCCTCTTTATTCCTTCTTATAGATCTGAGTTACCATCTGGTGTCATTTCCCTTCAGCTCGAAGAACTTAATTTAACATTTTTTGCAATGTAGTTCTGCTTGGCACAAATTCTGTCAGTCTTTGTTGGTCTAAAAATGTCTTTAGCCTTCAATTTCACTGAATATAAAATTCTTGATTGAGAGGATTACTTTAGTATGTCACCAGAAAAAAATAGACTTTACTACTTTAAATATATAATGCCCCTTTAAATATATAATGTCCATTGTCTTCTGTCCTCCATTGTTTCTCATGAAAAGTTAGCTGTCATTTCTGTCATATTTCCCTGTGTTCAAGCTGTCAGTATACTCAGGCTGCTTCCAAATTCTTCTCATTATCTTTGGATTTAAGCTGTTTGACTATGGTATACATAGCTGTGATCCCCCCCTGCCCCACATGAGATTTGTTGAGCTTCTTGGACCTCTGGTTTATATTTTTCACAAAATTGGGAAGTGTTTGTTTATTATTTCCTCAAATTTTTTTCTGCCCCATATTCTCTTTCTTTGCCTTCTGTGACTCCAATTACACATATGTTGGAATGTTTGGAATTATTCTCTGTATCACTGAGGTGCTATTCATTTTTCTTCAATCTCTTTTCCTTCTTTTGTTCATAAATTCCATTGATCTGTCTTCAAGTTTACTGACTCTCCTTATCTCCAATATTTTATTAAGCCCATACAGTGTAATTGCAGCTTTATAATTTCCATTTAGTTCTTTTTTGTAGTTTTCTATGCTGAGACTCCCCATCTGTTCATTCATTATGAGAATATTTTCCTTTAAATCTTTGAACTTTGCATTATAAAAAAAAAAATAGCTACTTTAAAGTCCTTCACTGTTAGTTGCAACATCTGGGTCATTTCAGGGTCAGTACTTAATGGTTTTTTTTTTTTTAGTACAAGTCATACTTTTCTGTTGATTTTTAGTAAGCATTTATTTTATATTGAACATTATGAATGATACATTGTAGAGACTCTGGATTTTTTTTATGTTCATTTGAAGAGTATTTATTTTTGTTCTAGCAGGCAGTCAACTTGGCTGAATTCCTATTCAAAATTCTGTCTTGGACAGAAGCTGTGCTCTCTGTTTAGTTCTCCCAGCTTCCAGCTGCCGCTTTTTAGAGTCTACCCACATGTGCATAGTTGTTAGCCAAGAATTTGTAACAAGTTTATACACAGGAAAGAACCACACTTGGTACAGCACTGAAACTATAACGTACCCAACCTTCGATTCAGCGGATACTTTTTGAGTAATAGACACTACTGTTGGTGCTGGGAGTCTAAAGGTAAATAAGGCATAGTCCTGCCCTACGAGCATCTGAAATCATGTGGGGAAAATGTGCCAGTCAACAGGCTGGCACAGATGTTTAATCTTTCAGTCCTACTCTTCATACTTCTCTACCCTCATCTCTGTCCTGGGAGGTTGATCTGCTTAGAATATATTTCCCTTGTCCTGCTGTGTTCTCTGGGTTCAACCAAAGTGGAGTCCTGGCAGGAGATTAGAGGGAGGGAAGAACATAAAATCAGGGTATTTATCACTAGCATTCTTTTCAGGCTGGCTTCATCCCTTTGCTGAAAATCACAGCTCCTTTCAGGGCAGCTGTCTTCATGAGATTCTCTTTCCAGGATTCTGAAAATCACCCCCTTTTCTTGATCCTTCAAGCCTAAGGTGGTAATGGCTTCCACTGTTACTAGTCCCAGAGTACTGAACTATCCCAAGTGTTTTCCCTACCTCTTTTACATACCTTTGTGAATTAGACCCTTTATGAAGCCTTGCTCAAATTATCCTAGGTTGATTATGTCATCTTTTTCCTGCAAGGATCCTGACTGATACACACAGGTCATTTAGAATTCAAAGTAAACTTTGAGCGCTTCAGGAATGCAAAGTTAGTTTACCAAATGAGGCCTCAGGAGAGAGGCCTGGAATGTTTTCCTAAAGAAAGCAAAGTCCAAGCGGAGGCCAGAAGCTTGCGTTAACTAGGTAAAAGCAAGGGGGCTTGGTGTTCCAAGTTCTGGGCACAGTTAAGTCTGGCTTGGGGTATAGAAGACTAAGAGTAAGTGAGACATAAGAATGAAGAAGTAAATGGCAGCCAGATCTTGAAGGATCTTGTGAGCTATGTTAAGTAGTTTTAACTTGAAGCTTCAAGAGAATGATGCTTAATACTTGGTATTTCAAATTGTAATTAACATTTCCAGGAGATTTGGGAACTTGTGTAATTTAAAGGCACAGAAATAGTACAAACTATTAGAAAATCCTAAGAATTAATAAATTACTCTCTTTAACAAGGGATCAATAGGGAATTAATGCCCCAGCGTAGTGTACTGCCCTTTTCATCTTTTTATTCTTGTCAGGCACCTTACCCAAGATTTGTCAGGCACAGGAAAGCCACTAACTTCCCTTTATTTTATTTATTTATTTATGTTAACTTTTATTAAGCTTCAAGTGAACGTTTACAAATCCAATCAGTCTGTCACATATAAGTTTACATACATCCCACTCCCTACTCCCACTTGCTCTCCCCTTCTTGAGTCAGCCCTTTCAGTCTCTCCTTTTGTGACAATTTTGCCGGCTTCACTCTCTCTCTATCCTCCCATCCCCCCTCCAGACAAGAGTTGCCAACACAATCTCAAGTGTCCACCTGATATAATTAGCTCACTCTTCATCAGCGTCTCTCTCCCACCTGCTGACCAGTCCCTTTCATGTCTGATGAGTTGTCTTCGGGGATGGTTCCTGTCCTGTGCCAACAGAAGGTCTGGGGACCATGGCCGCCGGGATTCCTCTAGTCTCAGTCAGACCATTAAGTTTGGTCTTTTTATGAGAATTTGGGGTTTGTATCCCACTGATCTCCTGCTCCCTCAGGGGTCCTCTGCTGTGCTCCCTGTCAGGGCAGTCATCGATTGTGGCCGGGCACCAACTAGTTCTTCTGGTCTCAGGATAATGTAGGTCTCTGGTTCATGTGGCCCTTTCTGTCTCTTGGGCTCTTAGTTGTCGTGTAACCTAGGTGTTCTTCATTCTCCTTTGCTCCTGGTGGGCTGAGACCAATTGATGCATCTTAGATGGCCGCTTGTTAGCATTTAAGACCCCAGACGCCACATTTCAAAGTGGGATGCAGAATGATTTCATAATAGAATTATTTTGCCAATTGACTTAGAAGTCCCCGCAAACCATGTTCCCCAGATCCCCGCCCTTGCTCCGCTGACCTGTGAAGCATTCATTTTATCCCGGAAACTTCTTTGCTTTTGGTCCAGTCCAATTGAGCTGACCTTCCATGTATTGAGTGTTGTCTTTCCCTTCACCTAAAGCAGTTCTTATCTACTGATTAATCAGTAAAAAACCCTCTCCCACCCTCCCTCCCTCCCCGCCTCGTAACCACAAAAGTATGTGTTCTTCTTAGGTTTACTATTTCTCCAGATCTTATAATAGTGGTCTTATACAATATTTGTCCTTTTGCCTCTGACTCATTTCGCTCAGCATAATGCCTTCCAGGTTCCTCCATGTTATGAAATGTTTCACAGATTCGTCACTGTTCTTTATCGATGCGTAGTATTCCATTGTGTGAATATACCACAATTTATTTACCCATTCATCCGTTGATGGACACCTTGGTTGCTTCCAACTTTTTGCTATTGTAAACAGAGCTGCAATAAACATGGGTGTGCATATATCTGTTTGTATGAAGGCTCTTGTATCTCTAGGGTATATTCCGAGGAGTGGGATTTCTGGGTTGTATGGTAGTTCTATTTCTAACTGTTTAAGATAACGCCAGATAGATTTCCAAAGTGGTTGTACCATTTTACATTCCCACCAGCAGTGTCTAAGAGTTCCAATCTCTCCACAGCCTCTCCAACATTTATTATTTTGTGTTTTTTGGATTAATGCCAGCCTTGCTGGTGTGAGATGGAATCTCATCGTAGTTTTAATTTGCATTTCTCTAATGGCTAATGATCGAGAGCATTTTCTCATGTATCTGTTGGCTGCCTGAATATCTTCTTTAGTGAAATGTGTGTTCATATCCTTTGCCCACTTTTTGATTGGGTTGTTTGTCTTTTTGTGGTTGAGTTTTGACAGAATCATGTAGATTTTAGAGATCAAGCGCTGGTCGGAGATGTCATAGCTGAAAATTCTTTCCCAATCTGTAGGTGGTCTTTTTACTCTTTTGATGAAGTCTTTAGATGAGCATAGGTGTTTGATTTTTAGGAGCTCCCAGTTATCGGGTTTCTCTTCATCATTTTTGGTAATGTTTTGTATTCTGTTTATGCCTTGTATTAGGGCTCCTAGGGTTGTCCCAATTTTTTCTTCCATGATCTTTATCATTTTAGTCTTTATGTTTAGGTCTTTGATCCACTTGGAGTTAGTTTTTGTGCGTGGTGTAAGGTATGGGTCCTGTTTCATTTTTTTGCAAATGGATATCCAGTTATGCCAGCACCATTTGTTAAAAAGGCTATCTTTTCCCCAATTAATTGACACTGGTCCTTTGTCAAATATCAGCTGCTCATATGTGGATGGATCTATGTCTGGGTTCTCAATTCTGTTCCATTGGTCTATGTGCCTGTTGTTGTACCAGTACCAGGCTGTTTTGACTACTGTGGCTGTATAATAGGTTCTGAAGTCAGGTAAAGTGAGGCCTCCCACTTTCTTCTTCTTTTTCAGTAGTGCTTTGTTTATCCGGGGCTTCTTTCCCTTCCATATGAAATTGGTGATTTGTTTCTCTATCCCCTTAAAATATGACACTGGAATTTGGATCGGAAGTGCATTAAATGTATAGATGGCTTTTGGTAGAATAGACATTTTTACTATGTTAAATCTTCCTATCCATGAGCAAGGTATGTTTTTCCACTTAAGTATGTCCTTTTGAATTTCTTGTAGTAGAGCTTTGTAGTTTTCTTTGTATAGGTCTTTTACATCCTTGGTAAGATTTATTCCTAAGTATCTTATCTTCTTGGGGGCTACTGTGAATGGTATTGATTTGGTTATTTCCTCTTCGGTGTTCTTTTTGTTGATGTAGAGGAATCCAAGTGATTTTTGTATGTTTATTTTATAACCTGAGACTCTGCCAAACTCTTCTATTAGTTTCAGTAGTTTTCTGGAGGATTCCTTAGGGTTTTCTGTGTATATAATCATGTCATCTGCAAATAGTGATAACTTTACTTCTTCCTTGCCAATCCGGATACCTTTTATTTCTTTGTCTAGCCTAATTGCCCTGGCTAGGACTTCCAGCACGATGTTGAATAAGAGCGGTGATAAAGGGCATCCTTGTCTGGTTCCCGTTCTCAAGGGAAATGCTTTCAGGTTCTCTCCATTTAGAGTGATATTGGCTGTTGGCTTTGCATAGATGCCCTTTATTATGTTGAGGAATTTTCCTTCAATTCCTATTTTGGTAAGAGTTTTTATCATAAATGGGTGTTGGACTTTGTCGAATGCCTTTTCTGCATCAATTGATAAGATCATGTGGTTTTTGTCTTTTGTTTTATTTATGTGATGGATTACATTAATGGTTTTCTGATATTAAACCAGCCTTGCATACCTGGTATAAATCCCACTTGATCAGGGTGAATTATTTTTTTGATGTGTTGTTGGATTCTATTGGCTAGAATTTTGTTGAGGATTTTTGCATCAATGTTCATGAGGGATATAGGTCTATAATTTTCTTTTTTTGTAATGTCTTTACCTGGTTTTGGTATCAGGGAGATGGTGGCTTCATAGAATGAGTTGGGTAGTATTCCGTCATTTTCTATGCTTTGGAATACCTTCAGAAGTAGTGGTGTTAACTGTTCTCTGAAAGTTTGGTAGAACTCTGCAGTGAAGCCGTCCGGGCCAGGGCTTTTTTTTGGTTGGGAGTTTTTTGATTACCGTTTCAATCTCTTTTTTTGTTATGGGTCTATTTAGTTGTTCTACTTCTGAATGTGTTAGTTTAGGTAGGTAGTGTTTTTCCAGGAATTCATCCATTTCTTCTAGGTTTTCAAATTTGTTAGAGTACAATTTTTCATAATAATCTGAAATGATTCTTTTAATTTCATTTGGTTCTGTTGTGATGTGGTCCTTCTCGTTTCTTATTCGGGTTATTTGTTTCCTTTCCTGTATTTCTTTAGTCAGTCTAGCCAATGGTTTATCAATTTTGTTAATTTTTTCAAAGAACCAGCTTTTGGCTTTGTTAATTCTTTCAATTGTTTTTCTGTTCTCTAATTCATTTAGTTCAGCTCTAATTTTTATTATTTGTTTTCTTCTGGTGCCTGATGGATTCTTCTGTTGCTCAGTTTCTATTTGTTCAAGTTGTAGGGACAGTTCTCTGATTTTGGCTCTTTCTTCTTTTTGTATGTGTGCATTTATCGATATAAATTGACCTCTGAGCACTGCTTTTGCTGTGTCCCAGAGGTTTTGATAGGAAGTATTTTCATTCTCGTTGCTTTCTATGAATTTCCTTATTCCCTCCTTGATGTCTTCTATAACCCAGTCTTTTTTCAGGAGGGTATTGTTCATTTTCCAAGTATTTGATTTCTTTTCCCTAGTTTTTCTGTTATTGATTTCTAGTTTTATTGCCTTGTGGTCTGAGAAGATGCTTTGTAATATTTCGATATTTTGGACTCTGCAAAGGTTTGTTTTATGACCTAATATGTGGTCTATTCTAGAAAATGTTCCATGTGCGCTAGAAAAAAAAGTATATTTTGCAGCAGTTGGGTGGAGAGTTCTGTATAAGTCAATGAGGTCAAGTTGGTTGATCGTTGTAATTAGATCTTCCGTGTCTCTATTGAGCTTCTTACTGGATGTCCTGTCCTTCTCCGAAAGTGGTGTGTTGAAGTCTCCTACTATAATTGTGGAGGTATCTATCTCACTTTTTGGTTCTGTTAAAATTTGATTTATGTATCTTGCAGCCCTGTCATTGGGTGCATAAATATTTAATATGGTTATGTCTTCCTGATCAATTGTCCCTTTTATCATTATATAGTGTCCTTCTTTATCCTTTGTGGTGGATTTAAGTCCAAAGTCTATTTTGTCAGAAATTAATATTGCTACTCCTCTTCTTTTTTGCTTATTGTTTGCTTGATACATTTTTTTCCATCCTTTGAGTTTTAGTTTGTTTGTGTCTCTAAGTCTAAGGTGTGTCTCTTGTAGGCAGCATATAGATGGATCGTGTTTCTTTATCCAGTCTGTGACCCTCTGTCTCTTTATTGGTGCATTTAGTCCATTTACATTCAGCGTAATTATAGATAAATAAGTTTTTAGTGCTGTCATTTTGATGCCTTTTTATGTGTGTTGTTGACAATTTCATTTTTCCACATACTTTTTTGTGCTGAGGCGTTTTTCTTAGTAAATTGTGAGATCCTCATTTTCATAGTGTTTGACTTTATGTTAGTTGAGTCGTTACGTTTTTCTTGGCTTTTATCTTGAGTTATAGAGTTGTTATACCTTTTTGTGGTTACCTTATTATTTACCCCTATTTTTCTAAGTAAAAACCTAACTTGTATTGTTCTATATCGCCTTGTATCACTCTCCATATGGCAGTTCAATGTCTCCTGTATTTAGTCCCTCTTTTTGATTATTGTGATCTTTTACCTATTGACTTCCATGATTCCCTGTTATGTGTATTTTTTTTTTAATTAATCTTAATTTGTTTGTTTTTGTGATTTCCCTATTTGAGTTGATATCAGGACGTTCTGTTTTGTGACCTTGTGTTGTGCTGATATCTGATATTATTGGTTCTCTGACCAAAGAATGTCCTTTAGTATTTCTTGTAGCTTTGGTTTGGTTTTTGCAAATTCTCTAAACTTGTGTTTATCTGTAAATATCTTAATTTCACCTTCATATTTCAGAGAGAGTTTTGCTGGATATACGATCCTTGGCTGGCAGTTTTTCTCCTTCAGTGTTCTGTATATGTCGTCCCATTCCCTTCTTGCCTGCATGGTTTCTGCTGAGTAGTCTGAACTTATTCTTATGGATTCTCCTTTGAAGGAAACCTTTCTTTTCTCCCTGGCTGCTTTTAAAATTTTCTCTTTATCTTTGGTTTTGGTGAGTTTGATGATAATATGTCTTGGTGTTTTTCTTTTTGGATCAATCTTAAATGGGGTTCGATGAGCATCTTGGATAGATATCGTTTCGTCTTTCATGATGTCAGGGAAGTTTTGTGTCAGGAGTTCTTCAACTATTTTCTCTGTGTTTTCTGTCCCCCCTCCCTGTTCTGGGACTCCAATCACCCACAGGTTATCCTTCTTGATAGAGTCCCACATGATTCTTAGGGTTTCTTCATTTTTTTTAATTCTTTTATCTGATTTTTTTTCAGCTATGTTGGTGTTGATTCCCTGGTCCTCCAGATGTCCCAGTCTGCATTCTAATTGCTCGAGTCTGCTCCTCTGACTTCCTATTGTGTTATCTAATTCTGTAATTTTATTGTTAATCTTTTGGATTTCTACATGCTGTCTCTCTATGGATTCTTGCAACTTATTAATTTTTCCACTATGTTCTTGAATAATCTTTTTGAGTTCTTCAACAGTTTTATCAGTGTGTTCCTTGGCTTTTTCTGCAGTTTGCCTTATTTCATTTGTGATGTCTTGAAGCATTCTGTAAATTAGTTTTTTATATTCTGTATCTGATAATTCCAGGATTGTATCTTCATTTGGGAAAGATTTTGATTCTTTTGTTTGGGGGGTTGGAGAAACTGTCATGGTCTGCTTCTTTAAGTGGTTTGATATGGATTGTTGTCTCCGAGCCATCACTGGGAAACTAGTTTTTCCAGAAAATCCGCTAAAAAAAAAGTGCAGTCAGATCCCTATCAGAGTTCTCCCTCTGGCTCAGGCTATTCGGATGTTAGTGAAGCTGCCTGGGGAGGGTGGGGGAGGGAACAGAGAGATAGGAGAGTAGCACCTCAGAATATAGCCAGAGTTGCTTGTCTTGCTTGGAATGACTATTATAGCTGAGATTCCCGCGGGGCGCGTCGCCTATGTGTGCTGGCTGTGTGGAGATTGCCCCCGGGGGGTCTGGCCCGCTGGAGTCACAGTCAGATCCTCCGCTTCCAGCCCCACGCCCAGCGTCAAGGCTCCCCTACTGCGATGGTGCACTCTCGACTCTAAAATCAGTCGCTGCCTCCCGGGGACTTCTCGTCCCTCCAGCCGCGTTGCCGTGCCGCCTCCGCGAACCAGTTGGGCCCCCTCCCGGGGTTAGTTCAGGTGGGTGGAGCAGCTCCCCGTGCTTGTGCCGTGACCGAGTGTCCTGGCTGGGACGCTGTTCTCCCTGCTCCAATACCAGTCGCTGCCTCCCGGGGACTTCTCCTACCGGCTGCGTCTCACGCCGCCCGCGGAACCGGCTGGTCCCCCTCCCGGGGTTAGTTCAGGGGGGTGGAGCAGCTCTCTGTGCTTGTGCCGTACCTGACTGGTACGCTGGCTCCAGGCTCTGAAAACAACCGCTGCTTCCCTGTATTAGTTCGTTCTCCGTCTCTAAATCTGTGTTTGTTGTTCAGGGTTCGTAGATTGTTATGTATGTGATCGATTCACTTGTTTTTCCGTGTCTTTGTTGTAAGAGGGATTCGAGGTAGCGTCTGCCTAGTCCGCCATCTTGGCTCCGCCCCTCCCCCTTTATTTTTACAATTTGTGTGTAGAATCCCATTTCCTAGTTGATGCTATATGACTGATTCTTTAGTGTTTGGGCTGCCAGACTTTTTCTGTACCACCATGAGAAGATAAGAACCTAAAAACTAACACTTGAACTATCTTCTCTATTTTCCTTCCATTTCCTATAAAACCAACCCCTGCTTCCACTTGTTTCAGTATTTGTAAGAATCTTAAGGCAGATTTACAAAACCCAGTCCCAGATGGTTCAGAGTAAGAGAGAGAAAATGGTGCCTCCTGTCAACACCCATCCCACCAAACAATGAGACCCAGTGGCCCAACATACCAGTTAAATGTAGCCCCCAAAAGAACAAGCTTTAACCTGTCATGTTATCAGGTTATCAAGTGAGTAAGGAGAGGGGCAGAAGCTAGCTCCACAGAACTTCCTTTCAAGAAGGGAAGATAGAAACCCTTTCCTCTGTGGGTGAAAGTGGGAATGGGAAGTGAGGAGAAGGCCTCCCCAGTTAATAAGAAGATTGGACTAGAAAGCATCCTAGGCCTTTCTATGTTTCTCAGAAAACTCAGTTCTCTTCTGCAGTGGGTCGCTTCGTAAGTTGTTGCACATATTTTTGCCATGTAGAAAGATAAAGCACATGTGCCTGATGAAGAAGGCTCAGGTGGATGAATCAGGTGATAATTTGGGGGGGCCTTTTGGGGAGGAAGGTAGAACCCATTCCAGGGTTATTCCTTGTATTACCATTACTGAATTTTAATCTGCTTCCCTCTATATATAGTACAGAATTCTGGTTTCCCATAATTTTTACACATACAGTTTTTTTCAGTGAAAAAAAGTTCATAAACTCACATTTTTCCGATTTCCTGGATTCTTCATCTGCTTGTCAGTGTTTTAAGCTAGAAGGGTCTGCAAATTGAATTGTGATAATTAAAGCAAAATCTCTATGCTTGCCCTAATTGTTAGGAAAAAGCAATTTCCTCTGAAAAGTAAACACACGTCTTGTGGATGGCATTAAGGGGCCCAGTTTTCACTCTATTCAGGTTTACTTTCAGATTCTTAAACTGGAGGAGAACAAGTGAGATGTCAAAACTCAAATAAAATGGACAGGGAAAAGTTCAGCAGGCTGAAAGAATTTCTGGTAGACCTCATTCCTTTTAAAACAGGAACTAGAGCTTCTTAGAAACTAGATTCAACCTGCAATAAAATGCAATATTTGTTCAATAGTCACCCAACCCTTCCATAGTGTTTTGGTTTTGTCTTTACATACTACATTTCCTTTTCATCTAATTCTTCACATTTGTGGGCGTCGATGTCCCCACCTCTGCCATGGTATTTCTGGACAAATTAGTAATTGAACACTCTCAACCTGAGAGTTTCTCGGTGAAAAAATAAACATAGAAATCCTGAGAAAGAAGTACTGTCATGTTCCCCAATGACATTTTGGCTCTTTGTTTAAATTGTATGAAAATGGAAACCCAACTTGTGGGTGAGCTGCCATTAAAACTGCCAAAGCCCTCTCTTTCCTCATCATCACCTGGAGATGTGTGTATCATGGACACTGCTAACACATTTGGCTAATGGAGAACAATTGTGGGAACATTAAAAATAATCCAAAAAATGCCTCAGAAGAGAAAGAACCAGATAATTGGTCCCGTGGCATGTGCTCTGGACCTCTGATCCTCAGAGGACATTTTTGGAGACTGGTTTTGTTTTCTAGCTTGGGCTCCCTCAGGACCACCACAAATGTGCCTTAGATTTGTCTTTATTCATTCATTGATTCAATAAGTCATTCCAACAATGGGGCCAACAAGTGTTCTATTTATTTATTTCCATTTCAACCATTCTTACCTGTACAATTTAGAGACATCAATTATGTTCATCATGTTGTACAATAATCACCATTATCCATTTCCAAATTTCTCCAGGGAAAAAATTTTTTCCATTATTTTTTTTTAAATTTTTCTGTGCTTTAGGTGAAAGTTTACAATGCAAATTAGTTTCTCATTCAAAAGTTCAAACACAAATCGTTTTGCGACATTGGTTGCAATCCCTGCAATGTGTCAGCACTCTCCCCCTTTCCCAGTTACACCCCGGGTTCCCTGTGTCTATTTGTCCAGTTTTCCTGCCTTCTTGTCTTTGCTTTTGTGCAGGTAGTGTCCATTTGATCACATATACTTGATTGAACCAAGAAGCATGCTCTTCACGTGTGTTATTTATTTATTTTTTTAAATACGCCTATCTAATCTCTCCCCCATGTGTCTGTCAGTTTCTTATATTGTGGGGGCTTGCGTGTTGCTGTGATGCTTGAAGCTATGCCACCAGTATTGAGATACCAGCAGGGTCACCCACGGAGGACAGGTTTCAGCTGAGCTTCCAGACTAAGACAGACTAGGAAGAAGGACCCAGCAGTCTACTTCTGAAAAGCATTAGCCAGTGAAAACCTTATGAATAGCAGCGGAACATTGTCTGATATGGTGCTGGAAGATGAGCCCCCCAGGTTGGAAGGCACTCAAAAGATGACTGGGGAAGAGCTGCCTCCTCAAAGTAGAGTTGACCTTAATGATGTGGTTGGAGTAAAGCTTTCAGGACCTTCATTTGCTGATGTGGCAAGGCTCAAAATGAGAAGAAATAGCTGCAAACATCCATTAATAATTGGAATCTGGAAAGTACGAAGTATGAATCTAGGAGAATTGAAAATCATCAAAAATGAAATGGAACGCATAAACATCGATATCCTAGGCATTAGTGAGCTGAAAAGGACTGGTATTGGCCACTTCAAATCAGACAATCATATAGTCTACTATGGTGGGAATGACAACTTAAGGAGGAAGGCTGTTGTATTCATCATCAAAAAGAACGTTTCAAGATCTATCCTGAAGTACAACGCTGTCAGTGATAGGATAATATCCATATGCCTACAAGGAAGACCAGTTAATACGACTATTATTCAAATTTATGCACCAACCACTAGGGCCAAAGATGAAGAAATAGAAGATTTTTATCAGCTGCTGCAGTCTGAAATTGATCAAACAAGCAATCAAGATGCATTGATAATTACTGGCGATTGGATTGCGAAAGTTGGAAATAAAGAAGAAGGATCAGTAGTTGGAAAATATGGCCTTGGTGATAGAGACAATGCCAGAGATTGAATGATAGAATTTTGCAAGACCAACGACTTCTTCGTTGCAAATACCTTCTTTCACCAACATAAACGGCGACTATACACATGGACCTCGCCAGATGGGACACACAGAAATCAAATTGACTACATCTGTGGAAAGAGATGATGGAAAAGCTCAGTATCATCAGTCAGAACTAGGCCAGGGGCCGACTGTGGAACAGACCATCAATTGCTCCTATGCAAGTTCAAGCTGAAACTAAAGAAAATCAGAGCAAGTCCACGAGAGCCAAAATATGACCTTGAGTATATCCCACCTGAATTTAGAGACCATCTGAAGAATAGATTTGATGCATTGAATACTAGTGACCAGAGACCAGCTGAGTTGTGGAATGATATCAAGGACATCATACACGAAGAAAGCAAGAGGTCATTGAAAAGACAGGAAAGAAAGAAAAGACCAAGATCGATGTCAGAAGAGACTGAAACTTGCTCTTGAACATCGAGCAGCTAAACAAAAGGAGGAATTGATGAAGTGAAAGAACTGAACAGAAGATTTCAAAGGGCAGCTCGAGAAGACAAAGTAAAGAATTATAATGACATGTGCAAAGAACTGGAGATGGAAAAGCAAAAGGGAAGAACATGCTTGGCATTTCTCAAGCTGAAAGAACTGAAGAAAAAATTCAAGCCTCGAGTTGCAATACTGAAGGATTCCATGAGGAAAATATTAAACGATGTAGGAAGCATCAAAAGAAGATGGAAGGAATACACAGAGTCATTATACCAAAAAGAATTAGTCTGTGTTCAACCATTTCAAGAGATGGCATATGGTCAGGAACTGATGGTACTGAGGGAAGAAGTCCAAGCTGCTCTGAAGGCATTGGTGAAAAACAAGGCTCCAGGAATTGACAGAGTATCAATTGAGATGTTTCAATGAACGGATGCACTGCTGGAGGTGCTCACTAGTCTATGCCAAGAAATATGGAAGGCAGCTTCCTGGCCAACTGACTGGAAGAGATCCGTATTTATGCCTATTCCCAAGAAAGGTAATCTAACTGAATGTGGAAACTATAGAACAATATCATTAATATCACAAGCAAGCAAAATTTTGTTTGAAGATCATTCAAAAATGGCTACAGCAGTATATCGACAGGGAACTGCCAGAAATTCAGGCCAGTTTCAGAAGAGGACGTGGAACCAGGGATATCATTGCTGATGTCAGATGGATCCTGGCTGAAAGCAAAGAATACCAGAAGGATGTTTACCTGTGTTTTATTGACAAAGGCATTCGACTGTGTGGATCATAACAAATTCTGGATAACATTGTGAAGAATGGGAATTCCACAATTCCACTTAATTGTACTCATGAGGAACCTTTGCATAGATCAAGAGGCAGTTTTTCAGACAGAACAAGGGGATACTGATTGGTTTAAAGTCAGGACAAGTGTGCATCAGGGCTGTATTCTTTCACCATACCTATTCATTCTGTATGCTGAGCAAATAATACGAGAAGCTGGACTATATGAAAAAGAATGGGGCATTAGGATTGGAGGAAGACTCATTAACAACCTGCATTACACAGATGACACAACCTTGCTTGCTGAAAGTGAAAAGGACTTAAGCACTTACTAATGAAGATCAAAGACCATAGCCTTCAGTATGGATTGCACCTCAACATAAAGAAAACAAAAATCCTCACAAGTGGACCAATGAGCAACATCATGATAAACAGAGAAAAGATTGACGTTGTCAAGGATTTCATTTTACTTGGATCCACAATCAACAGCCATGGAAGCAGCAGTCAAGAAATCAAAAGATGCATTGCATTGGGTAAATCTGCTGCAAAGGAGCTCTTTAAAGTGTTGAAGAGCAAAGATGTCGCCTGAAGACTAAGGTGCGCCTGACCCAAGCCATGGTATTTTTAATCACATCATATGCATGTGAAAGCTGGACAGTGAATAAGGAAGACCAAAGAAGAATTGACGCCTTTGAATGGTGGTGTTGGCGAAGAATATTGACTATACCATGGACTGCCAAAAGAATGAACAAATCTATCTTAGAAGTACAGCCAGAATGCTCCTTAGAGGCAAGGATGGCGAGACTGCATCTTACAAACTTTGGACATGTTGTCAGGAGTGATCAGTCCCTGGAGAAGGACATCGTGCCTGGTGGAGTACAGGGTCAGTGGAAAAGAGGAAGACCCTCAGCGAGGTGGATTGACACAGTGGCCGCAACAATGAGCTCAAGCATAACAAGGATTGTAAGGATGGCTCAGGACAGGGCAGTGTTTCGTTCTGTTGTGCATAGGGTTGCTATGGGTCAGAACCGACTTGACGGCACCTAACAACAACGACAACATCTAATCTTTGGCTGAAAGGTGGACTTTGGGAGTAGCTTTCAGGGTATCTAGGGGCCACAGTCTCGGGGATTCCTCCAGTCTCTATCAGACCAGTAAGTCTGGTGTTTTTTTTGTGAATTTGAATTTTGTTCTACATTTTTCTCCCACTTTGTCCAGGGCTATAGTATGATCCCTGTCAGAGCCATCGGTGGTGGTAGCTAGACACCATCTAGATCTTCTGGGCTCAGGCTGGTGGAGGCTGTGGTTCATGTGGTCCATTAGTGCTTTGGATTAATATTTTCCTTGTGTCTTTGGTTTTATTCATTCTTCTTTGCTTTGGATGGGATGGGACCTATGGATGTATCTTAGATGGCTGTTCTCAAGCTTTTAAGACCCCAGATGCTACTCACCGAAGTAGGATGTAGAACATTTTCTTTATGAACTATGTTATGCCAATTGAGCTAGATGTCCCCTGACCCCATTAATTTTTTTTCTTAATGGTTTTCAAAGTACTATGAAAAAGGACTACCCCTTTGGACTCTAATCGTGTCTCGAAAGAAGCAGTGGCCCTCTTTTACAAATGAGGAAGCTGAGGTTCTGTGAGGGGAAGCTGAAGGTCCCACAGCTCTGGGGCAGATCTGGCCTATGATTCCAAGTTGCTGAATTCCCAGGTCAGCGGTGATTCCCATACAGCACCACTCAGTCACTTCCATCTTTCTGAGCCTCAGTTTCTACATCTCTACGGGGGAATAAGTCCCTGGGTCGTGCAAACAGTTAATGCACTCAGCTGCCAACCCGAAGGTTGGAAGTTTGAGCTCACCCAGAGGTGCCTTGGAAGAAAGGCCTGATGATCTACTTCTGAAAAATTAGCCATAGAAACCCCTACAGAGCACAATTCTACTCTGACACACACGGGGTCTCCATGAGTTGGAGGCTCTTGATAGCAACTGGTAGCAGAAAAGGGGAATGATAATCGTGGCTGTGTCTACCACACAGGGCATTTGAGGAGATCAGATGAGACGAGATGGGAAAGGATTCTGGACACTTGTGAAGCCACTCATGAGTGTAGAAGTAGGAAGAGACCTGGCATGTAACCCCCCTTTGCCCTGATGCCCACACAGCAGCCCTTGAGCCACATCAAAGTCCATCCTTCCTCAGCCATTGTTTGCAGGTTTATGGATGAGTTCCTGTGGTCATCCAGCCCCACTGCAGTAGTTGGCTGCTCTGACCCAGGGCTCCTGGGGTGGAGCCAGGATGGAGAGGGGAGATTGAATGTTCTGAGATGGGAGGAAGGGTCTGTTTGTTCTCAGAGGACTTGATGGCCAGGCTTTGGGCAGAGCTTCTGTGCACAGGGACGCCAGCCTTCGAGCTCAGTTCTCACCACCCCTTCCATTTTGCCTCTGCTCACCGTTCTCTAAGTGAGCCTGTAAAGCAGAGAAAAGAACACCAGGGTCAGGATTCTTAGTTCCAGTGCTTGTATTCCTCTGCTGACTCGTTGTCAGCCACGTCCCTTACTCCCCCTGGGACTCAGTTTCCTCGTCTCTAAAATAGCGGTATTACTTTATCTACGTACCCCCACTGAGAGATTTTGTGAGAGTCAGTTCTCACTAAAATTCTCTGTGTTGTGTGTGTGAAAGAGAGGGAGCGAATGAGACAGAGAGAGCCATGTGAAGTGTGTCATTCTATGCAAATATAAAGTATTCCTTTAGAGATGCCATTATTATTTGGGCTTTGGGAAACCTGGAAGGCTCTGGTGGATATAATCTGGTATCTTTCTCCCAAGGAGCTCAAAGCTCAGCAAAGCTCTTGCCTGGGTTGTCCTCTTAAATGGAGAACCCATTTTATAGATGTGTAGAGAGAGGCAGTGGTAGAACCAGAGGGACTAGGAGAAACGGGTGCTTATTCTCCCAACCACCTCCAAAGGGCAGCCAAGGAGAAATGGAGGAAGAGAATGTTCTCTGACTCATTCCAGGAAGAGTGAGATGATAGGTCTTGATGCAGTTCGGATGGGGGAAGGGGATCTCGAGTCCTCACCATGTGCTAGGGACTCAACGCCCTGTTGACAACTTTCAGTGAGTGTAAATGGCCTTCCTCAGAACAAGCATGCTTGTCACTCTGGTCAAATGGGATACTTCAGTGGAATGAGCCAGAACACCAAACTGGGGGAAAAAGGAAAATCAAGCTCATTTTCTAAAGCTTGACTCAAACCAGTTATTTCTTTCCCTTGAGTTACAAAGGAAAGCTATGGCTTCTCTCGTATCCCCAACATCCACTAATAAATCCACTCTAATAGGAATCAACTTTTTAAGTTTTTTTCTATAACTAGTGTACTTAGAAAAAAAAAGTAAATGTCCGTATACCATCTGAACCGAATGGATCTGGTCTGAAGCTGAGGTGTATCACCTAAGGAAAGAAAACCACACCCCATTAAGACACCACCAGGATCCTTAATCTGGGCCCAATCAGGAGAAGCAACTAGAAAGCTATAAGCCTCCACCTGGAACAGTTCACAGTGTTGACTCTTGGGAAGAAAAATAAGATGACAGCTCTCAGGGGCCTGAGCTGATGCCCAACTACTCACTGCCCAGATAGGGCTGAGGTGCTATCTATCCTCAGATGTGCTCAGGACATGCCCAGGCCAGAGCAGCATTATAATGTTCTGTGCAGATTAAATGGGATTAGGAGGTGCTGCAGATGGCATGTCAGTATCCTGCTCCATCCAACTTTGCCCCTTAATGGACCTCTGGGTGGACCAGAGTGAGCTGAGGGCCACTGTTAGCCTTGGGTCATTCC
Organism: Elephas maximus indicus; assembly: GCF_024166365.1. Taxonomy (NCBI): domain Eukaryota; kingdom Metazoa; phylum Chordata; class Mammalia; order Proboscidea; family Elephantidae; genus Elephas; species Elephas maximus. Next base: position 22,215,913 of record NC_064839.1, read on the forward strand.
TGGCAACATCTCAATTGATTTTGCTGTTGAGGTCATCCATTGGCCATCTGCATGGAGGAAGCGATGGCTAAAACTGAAGAGATCTTTGTACATTTTGTAAATATATTGTGTCCAAAGATGGAGCTGAACAACTTCAGCAACAGCCCACTAGATCCAGAGGCCTCCACTGGGGAAGCTGTGACCACACTTTCTCAGGTCTCCATTTCCACATCTAGGCAACCACAGGTTGGGAGTCCCTGGGTGGTGCAAATGGTTAACATGCTCAACTCTTAAGGGAAAGATTGTAGGTTCAATTCCATCCAGAGGTGCCTCAGAAGAAAGGCCTGGTGATCTACTTCTGAAAACTCAGTCCTTGAAAACCCTATGGAGCACGTTCTACTCTGACACACATGGGGTTGCCATGAGTCGGAGTCAACTCCATGGCAACTGGTTTGGTTAATCAGAGAGGTTCCTTTCCGGCTTCCTCCTGAGCATATGGCCAGGCCCTGAATGCAATGAAGTAGGGGTTGAGCACCTACTAGGTGCCGACACTGTGCTAGCAGCTAGGGATACAGGATATATGGTGAACAAGAAAGACATGGTCTTTGCCCTCATTCAGAAGCTTATAATCTAATGCAAGTATTAATTAATGATGTGTAGGGTGAGGCCTGTGACTAGAGTTACTGGGTACAATTGGAGCATGTACCAGGGGACCTGACCTGGTCTGTAGGACAGGGGAGGCATCTCTAAGGAAGCGACCTGAGGAAGTAGGACTTCCCAAGCAAAGAAGAGGAGAAAGAGCATCCCAGACAGAGGAACAAGCCTATACATGGTGGAGGAATCAATAGGACCAGCCAGTGTGGCCAGAGGGGAGGCTGTGAGGAGAGGAGGTCCGGATAGAAGAGCCTTGAAGAAAGGCATAAGACCTTAAAGAGCCTTGTGGGCCAGGTCAGCGTTTCTAGACTTTATCCTAGGTATTGAGTGGTAAGAAGTCCTCCACACTCAAGAACTCAAACCACCCAGCAGAACTGACAGCTCATGACCTCTGACCTCTAGCCAAGGTTTTGGCTAGCAAGAAGAAGGTACGTGCCAGTTCCTCCCGTGCCATTCCTAACAAAGATTTCATTCTTTAGGCTTCTCTTCCTGCTGTCACCCGGTGACCACCAACCAACTCCTCTGAGGGTGAGGCCAGGTTCGGCTCTTCCCAGAGCTGCTTCAGGGCAGCCCCTGCCTCAGAGTGGTCAAGCCAACCTCAGGACAATCATGGCGTGGACATGTCACCTGCTTTTCTGGCCCCAGGCCAAGCCAGACAGCCAGGCTAGCAGTCACTGCAACCCAGCCCCTTGGCTCAGCCCAGCTCTGAGGAGGGAGAGAAAAGTTATTGCCACCCCTTCTGGTGCTTGGTATGGATGAGTCCTGGCATGAGGGGGCTGGGCTGGGACAGGAAGTGTCCTCAGGCTCCCCACAGGCTGCCATCCCTCTATGCCCAACGTGGAGACATCTTTGGTGCCTGGCACCACAGCCACTCGACCCAACTCTGGTTTCAGCCCCAGCTGTAACAGATCTTTCTGTGGGTGTGAGCCTACCTTTTGCAGGCAGCGCACAGCCTCCAGAGGGCGCAGCGCCTGGTCTACGTTCTGCTGCAGTTCTTGGGATGCCAGGAGCCACCTGGCATGTGTGCTTAAGGCTCTGGGGAGTCAATGCCCTTGGGGGCGACCCCCAACCACATGTCCTGCCTCCCACCCTTCAGAGGGGCAATGCAGGGAGGTATTCCTCATGCCTCTCAGAGGGGCTGGCAGAATTGAGCCCCCATGGCTCACAGCACACCCTATGCTGGCTTTCCCTCCTTCCCTCTGTCACTCTTTCTGTTCCTTCACTCCTGCTTCCTGGGAGCATCTCCCAAGCAAACCACCTGTGCCCAAATCCTCGTCACAGGTGAAGAGAGCCAACTGTGATATCAAGTTAAGGCTTTATCTTCTGGAACTATTAAAACCAGGTCTTTTATGAGGTTTGGACCCACAGTCTTTCCAATAATCCCCACAATGTGCTCCCACACCCAACACATCTGTCCTGCTGGTCACCTGTCACCTCTCACTCTGGGCTACGGCCCAGGTTCCTCATTCCTCAGGGTTGCTGCCCTTTCTCTAGGCCTCTTTGCCCAAGAGTGGTGGTCACTCCTTCCTTCATTCCTCAAAGCATGTTCATGCCAAGAGGTAGTGCCTAACTAACATTACTGAGGCCTTCAGGCCCTTAGGACGGAATGACATTGAGGAAAAGAAATATCCCAAAACAGCTACCAGACCTTCTGCCCTAATGACCACCTTTCTCTGCAGAGTTGCAGCACGGTGGCTTCTCTCCTTCAGGGGAGAGTCCCTACAACTCTCCCCTCTCTGGAGCCCAGGGTCCCAACACCTCCCCCACCCAACTGACAGCCACCACTGTCCCTTGCCCAGGACTGTTGATGGCAGCAGCCACCTCCTACAGAGGTGTCTTCCCCCATGTCCCCTAATAGAGGGGGTTAGGCTCCATGACCGGGGTGGGGGCAATCCCATGAGTCGTGATACATTTTACTAAATCTGGCTAAAAAAAAAAAAAAAATCTGGCTATTCCTCTTTAAATAAGGCCAGGAGCATTGTGCCAATCTAAGTTCAGGCCCAGGTTATGGTCTTTCTTCAGCCTGAGGTGGAGAGAAGGAGAGGGCCCACAGGCCCATGAATGTGTGTATTGGAGAGGGATGGAAGGTGGGGAAGGTTTCTGATCTTGTAATCTGCTGTGAGCAAATATTTAACAACAAAAAAGGCACTTGTGCGCCAGGAGCAAACAGAACCTCTTTTCTTTAATGTTTAGGGGAGAAACAGTGGTGCCAAGACACACCCGTTTGTGTTACCATCTCAGCCTCTGGCATCTGCACTTGGGTTTCTTCACTGTGTACAGCTACCCCAAGAACAATGGCTGGGGACTTGTTTACCTTTGGGAGCTTATGCAGAGCTGCTGAGCCAAGAGGGGGTCTGTCCTGAGGAGAAGTGCTGGCTCCCGTCTTGGCTCACAGAAACTGCTCCTCATGCCCAAAATGATGGAGACAATTTCATGATGCATCTCTGCCTCTACCTGAAAGAGAAGCTGCAGGTAGATTTGAGTTTGTCCCCGGTTCCTGGCCCACATCTTGTTTGTAAAAGTGGGAGAAGCTGCTTGTCGCTAAGCACTCCCAGGGTTTGGTCTGGATTTCCTGGGGGTGGCCTCATTTTCCAGGTCACTTTGGGTCCCAGTCCTAGAATATGGAGGCATAATTCTTGGCCTGGGTCCTGAGAGAACTTGCCATGTGTGCTGGGCCACTGGGAGCCAGGCTTTGCAGGATCCGAGCCTCATCAGCCCTGACTAGCTTCACAACCTCTGAACACCAGGCCCAGCACCAAGATGCACAGCACTGCTCCTCGAGTGGCGTCACACTGGAGCTAAGTTCTGGTTTGTCCAACCTGTCTCGCTCTTTGTCATCTGCTTCTATAGTTTCCATCTAGGTATTACCAAAAGACGCCATGGATGTGAACACACATAGGAACTCTAAAGTCCTATAAGCAATTGTAATAATCATTTTCTCAGGTTATATTTTCTTTGGCTTCACATGGGTAGGCCCGAAATCACTAAGTAGATGTTAAGCTCTGCTGAGCGCAGGAGCTGGGTTTTTTTCATTCACCACGAGGGAAAGATGCAAAAACAAACTCACCCCTTGGACAATGATTTGGGAGGCCAGAGGAGAGACAGTCAGCACTGTGCCCTCAGAGAAAGGCCACCGAAGCTGAATCCTGAAGGATGAATGTTTGCAGAGGATCAGGCAGGGAGAAGGGTGGACACAGTGCTTTAGGCAGAGGGAAAGCCTTGTGCAAAGATAAGGAGGCCCACCAGAGCTCTAAACTAAACCCAGCCCGACTCATAACAACTCTACAGGACAGAGCACAATGCCCCATAGGGTTTCCAAGGAACTGCTGGTGGATTCGAACTGCTGACCTTTTGATTAGCAGCCAAGCTGTTAACCACTACACCACCAGGGCTAGGGGTGAGGCAACAGCTGGCAATGCTCATGTAGGTCGGTGTTCAGACTGAGGGCCAGTGATGGGCCAGGGATGTGGGGTGGGCATGGAAAACCCCAGATGCTTGTGTAGAAGCAAAGTGATAATTCCTTCCAAGACAGGACTAGCCCCATGGGAACAATGCTGGCCCCTGGAGAGGTGGAGGTGTCAAGAGCAGAGATGGCAAACTCTCAAACACTGCAGAGGCCAGGCAGAAAGGCAGATGGGGGAGTACCAGGGTGGTGCAAACAATTAACGCACTAGGCTGCTAACTAAAAGGTTGGCGGCTGGAGTCCAGCGAGAGGTGCCTCAGAAGAAAGGCCTGGTAATCTACTTCTGAAAAATCAGCCATCGGAGACCCTGTGGAGCACAATTCTACTCTGACACACATGGGGTGCCATGAGTTGGAGTCAACTCAACAGCAACTAGGTTGGGCAAGGAAAGTAAGGAGACAGGGATCAATTGGCAAGACGGAGCTCCTGATGTTTGATGAGAGGCCGGAAGCTCATACTTTTATGTGAAATATCCTGATTTGTTATGCACTGGGTGGACTGGGAGCTTGAGTTGACCCACAGGGTGCTGGTTCATGAGTCCCTGTGACAGAGGTGTATCCTTCCACAATTCACCCAGACCGTGTGGCCGTGCGATGCTGTGGCTGCTTTAGCAGCTCTCAGCACCTTCCGGGGCACTCACAGTGGTTACGTCCTGTCCCCGGTGACAGAGCGCAGGCAGGTGTGTCAGGTGGGGGAGCTGTGCAAATGTTTGCCTTTCACCAGGATGCAATCTATGCAAACCGGATAAACGAAACAAGGGTGGGGATGAAATGTGTCCCCGTAGCCTTGTAAGCAATTAGCTTTGAGGTTTTTGGCAGCTGCTGAATTCGAAAGGCAATTCCAGGAGCTTAGATTTAGAACCAGTCTTTTATGACACTCTTTAAGGCATTGGAGAGAGCCCTGGTGGTACAATGGTTAAGCACTCTGCTGCTAACTGAAAGGTTGGGGTTTGAACAGTGGCTCCTTGATAGAAAGACTTGTCAATCTGCTTCTGTAAAGATTACAGCCTGGGAAACACTCTATCACATGGGGTTGCTATGAGTCAGAATTGACGGCACACGACAACAACAAAAGGCATCGGGGATGAATGCTTGGTCCAGAGAAGAGAAAACCCAGAGTGGGTTGTGGTGGTGTGTGTGTACATACATGAGGAGTGGCAGGAGTTGATATTTCTATCTTCAAATATCTGAAGAGTTGCCATGTAGAGGAGAGTATCAACTTCTTTTGTGTGGATCCGAAGGCTAAAACCCAGGGCCAATGGGTGGAAGCTATAGGGAGACAGATCTTGCTTAAAGAACTACCTAATAATCAGAGATGTCTAAAGGAGGAATCGGTTGCTTTTTGGAGGTAGTAATCACCCCATCATGGGAGGCATTCAAGCCCAGGCTAATGGCCACAGCTTGGGGATGATAAGGACTGCATTGGATAACCTCCGGAGTCCCTTCTGTCCTAGAATTTTTATGATTCATCTTATTAGCAACAGTTTGTGATGTTCGACTCACCAGCTCTATGTGATGCTTTTTTTTTTTTTTAATGGCAGAAACTTCAGAATCCTCTTTCCATTCTTGCCATGGGGCTTAGAGTTCTCAGCACACGAAATACGACAAAAGAAGGTAACTTTAGAGGTGCTTTCGAGGCAAAGCTGACAAGGAGTAAGTGATGGTGGCTTGGGTGGTGGCTGTTCAGGAAGAGTTAAAGTATAAGCCATGCTTCAGAGAAACTGGACAGAGAATGGACAGATAGGTCACGGGAGCCTGGAATTAACAAGAAGTCAAATGGCTGAGTCACTGAGCTAATTTCAAAGTCTGAAGATAACGTGGGGGGTGGGGGGAAGAAAGAAAGAAAAAAGGAAAATCAGAAAATTGGAAAGTATTGAAGGCTTTGCAAGGACCCCAGGTGACAAACACAACAGGAGAAGTCAGGGAAATGTAATTACACACTGACACGTGAGTCCTCCACGGCAGCCAGACTGACCCGCCCCGGCCCTTCTCTCTCACGTGATTTCTGCCTAGTCAATGGCAGTCGCCATCCCAGGACACAATTAGAGAGGCAAGGGTGCACCATTTGCTCAAAGCAGTCTCCTTTAGCCCCAGTTACGGTGCCAATAGAGTCGTTGGGTGGTGCAAATGGTTGACGCACTCGGTAGCTAACTGAAATGTTGGAAGTTTGAGTCCAGCTAGTAGCAAGTGGAAAGGTCTGGTGAGCTACTTCCAAAAAATTAGCCGTTGAAAACCCTGTGGAGCGCAGTTCTACTCTGACACACAGGGGGTTGCCATGACTTGGAGTTGACTTGAAAAAAATAGTGCTAATAAGTCTACCATTTCATCTCTTCCTCTTAGTAAAGATACAGAATATCGGAAGAGAAGTGATCCTCGACTATCCTTCTACCCATTATACAGAAGGGAATAGCTGAGGCCCAAAGAGGGGGTTGTGTGCAAAGTGCAAGGAGAAAGACCGAGGTGTACAAGAGCCAGTTCATTTTCTATTTCAAATTGACAGAAAAAGAAGGGCATACTGCTAAAATTAGAGCTTCTGCTTCTGTTTTAAAAAACATTATCTCTGGAGATTAATGTGGGAAGTCTGTCAGACTTGATCATGAGGTTTTGAGGAAAAGGAATTTCCCCTGCTCCACATACTGAAAGTTACCTTTTATTGACCGGGTGAAGTTTAGAGAAGTACTTAAGAACAAGCCAACTCTGCTCTTTACGAACTAATTGTCCACCCTGTTCACTAGCCCATCAAGACAGCAGCCTGTCCCGAGCTCCTTCCCGGCCCAGCAGCCTTTGAAGATTCTCTTTGTCCAACTTTGAAAGACAGAGAAAGGCCCTAAGATGATTTCCCAGCAGGACTGGACAAGTTGAACAGTTTTCGGAGCAAGGGCAATCTTATCTGCAAAGAACTATTGAGAATGCTTCCATTTACTCTTTCGTTGTTTTCTATTTTTCAGAATCAGAAAATGTCTCCCAGACTGTTCTCGTGTGGGCTTGGTTTATACTTGTCATTGTAACCATCCTTTGTTTTCCAGCGGATCCATCTCTTCCTGCCTGGGAGGACAGCCTCAACCCCTGCTCCTCACTTATACCCTCCTCTGCCATCCACATTCATGCTGGACAGCTCAGAGCCTCCTGCCCAGGTCCCTGCTCCATCCCTGCCCACCACTCTCCACACAGCCAGACCAAATACAAAACAAAACAAAAAGGCCATTGCCATCTAGTTGATTCCCAGTCATATCAAACCTATAGGACAGAGTAGAGCGGCCCCTTAGGGTTTCCAAGGAGTGCCTGGTGGATTCGAACTGCCGACATTTTGGTTAGCAGCTGAACCCTTTACCACTATGCCACCAGGTTTTCCTCCCACCCAGACGGACCCTTCAAAATGCAAATTTGATCATGCCGTTCACCTTATAAAAAGCCTCAATGGCTTTCTTGCTGTGTTGAGAATAAAATCTATTCTCCTTGAGTGGCCAGAACCCAGGACCATTTGCCAATGAATAGATTCCAACTCATGGCAACCCCAAGTGTGTCAGAGTAGAACTGTGCTCCATAGGGTTTCCAATGGCTGATTTCTCAGAAGTAGATCGCCAGGCCTTTCTTCCAAGGCACCTCTGGCTAGACTGGAATGTTTCAGTTAGCAGCCTAGTGTCTTAATTGTTTGCACCACCCAGGGACTCCAGAAAACCAAAAAACAAAACAAAACAAAAAAACAGTTGCCATTGAGTCGATTCCAACTCACAGTGACCCTATAGGACAGAGAAGAACTGCCCCATAGAGTTTCCAAGGAGCACCTGGTGGATTCGAACTGCTGACCTTTTGGTTAGCAGTTGTAGTTCTTAACCTCTATGGCACCAGGGTTTCCAAGAAGGTGCCTTACAATCAGGGCACTGCCCACCTGTTTATCTCTACTCCCCTTGCGCACCCTCCCCCCTCCCATTGCACTGCCCTTCTTGCTGTTCTACCACACCACCACAGTGCCAGTGCCACTACCTAAGCATTGCCCCTGGCTCTGCAGAGCACTTGCAGTATCTAGTGATATCTTACTTGTTTTTGTTTGATTGTAGACTTTTCCCCCTCCTGAGTTTAAGCAGGGACCTCACTATCTTGTTTGCCACTAGTCCCAGCTCACAGAACTGTTCCTGACACATAGCAAGTACTCAGGATATATTTGTGGAAAGGAAAGAAAGAATGGAAGAAGGAAGAGAAAGAGAGACAGAGAGAGAGAAGTCAAGAGTTGGAGAAAAAAAAGAGAGGGCAAGAGGAAGTTCTTGTGTCTGTATATTTAGGTGATTTTTACCCAGAAGAGGGTAAAACTTAGAAGGGAATTAACTACGGGCTTTAAGGGAGTCCCTGGGTGGCGCAAAAGGCTAATTGTTCAACTACTAGCTGGAAGGTTGGTAGTTCGAACCCACCCAGAGGCCCCTCGGAAGACAGGCCTGGCGATCTGCTTCCAAAAGTTCACAACCTAGAAAGCCCTATGAAGCAGTTCTACTCTGCACAGGTTGGAGTTTAGAATCGTCAGTAGCTGGAGGCAGCATAGGGAGGCGGCTGGGAGGCAGGCAGCCAGCTGTGTTGCCTAGGGGTAGGACAGTTAGGAGATGGGGGAGGCAAAGAAGGGGGGCAGACTGAAATAGAAGGAGGAGGTGAGAAGTCTCAGCCCTCACAGGCTTGAAGGACATGCCCTGTCTGGGAGACTCCTGATGGCAGCGTCTGCCATTTTAGGAATAGCGTCAGGAAGAGCGTTGCCCCCAGGTAACCTAAAATCAATGAAACAATTGGCAGAATGTGAACATTTAGTCCAGAGAGGGGATATAATTTATCTTTTTTCAGCCAGCTAGCTCCTTGGAGACAAGGCATGGGTCTTAGGCAGTTCTGCAAATCCAGGGTCTGCTCCAGAGCTGGTCTGAGGTTGGCACTCCACACGAAACTGTACAGTGATTAGTGCTGGCTCAGTGGTGGAAGCTTGTGCCGGGGGGTGGGATGGGACGGACTTTTGGTGTCCCAGAGGTCAGGACTCCTTTGAGTGGATACAGGCTACACAAAAGCAGCTGGTCAGTCAACGGCAGAGAAACCTGCTAGCCAGGAGAGCTGTGCGGACAGTGGACAGCCTGCCTGGGGGACATGAGCATCCCACACGGGCGCCTGAGGAGGGCAAGAAGGGCTCAGGGAGGAGGGAGGGGATGGGGAAGATGCTCACTGGGGGTCCCTGCTGAACCTCATCCTCTGTGATTCTCCGACTACCTCCATTCCCAGCTAACGCCCAAGTGGACTCTCAGAAGCCACAGGAGGGTGCTCTGCTCCTCAGAGAAAAGTAAATTCCCCAGGGCCTTTACTTATAACTTTGTTTGCAGATAGCGAGCCTTTTCTGTAGGGCTTCTCATGCCGAGCTGTTCTGCCTGTAACAATCACATTATTCAATTTAGACGAGTTACCTTAGATCAATTATACTTATTTTTCTTGTGTGATTTCCAAAGCTTAATATCTCCATTCGGGCCCAGCCTGGGGGACAGGTTGTCTAGCAGAGTCCTAAACGATCCCAGCCCTTAATTCAATTGTACTTTTACCGTAGCCTGAGCAGTGAGCATAATTCTTTTACCCTTAAAATGTCTCATTAGCAATAATCTAATAGCACGTATTAAAATATAGGTCACGGTGGGGAGCTGCCAAGTGTAAGACTTGTCATAACTTTGGAGGCTGGACAGTCGCCTGGGTGGGGCTGCTGCCACCCCAATGCTGCACCACCCCAATCCCAGGCTTCATCCTAAAACAATCAACTCAACCCAAACAATTTACTCTCTGCAGTTCAAGTTCAAGGTTAAGAACTAACCTTGGCTAGGAAATAGAGTTGATATCGGTTGCTGTGGGGCGGGGTGGAGGGATTATTGCCTGCCAACATGACGTAATGGAAAAAAGATCTGTGCTCTCGGGCATCTGGGGCTGGAGCCCTTGTCCCCATTGCCCCACAAACTTGCTGGGTAATCTGCTGGTACTCTCTCTGGCCTCCACGTTCACACCTCTAAAAGGGGAACCTGGTGGGATTAGATCCAATGTTTCCTAAATTCTGGCATTCCATGTTCAATTTGTCCCAGTATGCATTAAATGTTTTCCTTTAAATCAACTCTCTTTTCTTAATGTTTTACAAAGGAAGCTCAAGCATCAACATGGAAAAACCTCAAGAACATTTGCAGAAGGATTCACGCAGAATGATACCCTTTGTATAAACTTAAAGCATACACAGAACAATTTTTTCTATTGTTTAGACAGTAAAGCTAATCTAGGCCACTAGAGGTGGGGACAGTGGTGACTTGTGGGGAGGAGGGACTTCTGGGGTGTTGGTCATTTTTTTAAAGCCTGGGCGGTGGTTATATGGATGTGTTTACTATGCGATAAATGCACTTTTATGATAAATTAGTGCACTTTTCTGTGTGCCTCATCTTGCTGTTGTCAGCTGTCATCGAATTGGCCCTTGATTCATGGCGACTCCATGCACAGTGGAGCAAAACACTGCGTGGTCCTGCACCATCCCCGTGATTCATAGGGTTTTCATTGTTTGATTTTCAGCAGTAGCGATCTGAACTCACCCAGGCCTTTCTTCCTAGTCTGTCTTAGTCAGGAAGCTCCGCAGCATCATAGCAACATGCGAGCCTCCTCTGACGGATGGGTGGTGGCTGCACTTGAGGTTCACTGGCTGGGAATCAAACCTGGGTGTCCTGCGTGGAAGGTGAGAATTCTACCACTGTGTATAAAACATCATACACACACGTGTATATAAATTTAGGGAACATATATATATATATAATGAAAGCACAGATACATGCTACTTGAGAATAATCAACACTAGGTAAGGACAGTGGCTGAGGAGGGGAGGTGGGAGGGAGGGTATAACCGGAGAGGAAGCTTCAGTCACACTTCTAATGTTTTTGTTTCTTAATCTGGTTGGTGGAGGCATGGTTGTCTTATATTAGCTTCTATATTTTTATGTCAGTCTAAAATACTTCATAATTTAACAATTATAAAGTTAAGACTAATAAGTAATGAAAGAAACTTTATATCACTTTCATAAATGGAAAACCAATATCGCACACCATAAATAGAAAGTAACTGTAAAAAATAAATGCAGTGAAAATAAACAGCTGCTGTTAAATTTGAGTCTGACAGGACGTTGTTGTGGCTAGGGGACTCTGGCCCAACGCCTGGCCTCCCTTGGTGGAGATGGAGTTCAGCAAGCGTAAGAGAGGCATTCCAGACCGGGGAGCACCAGACTGAAATGTGCTCCTTTCATCATCAGGATTAAAAGAGCCTGGAGGGAAGAAGAACTTTCTCCCTTTGTGATCAAGGTAATTCAAGCGGGGCCTGCATAGCCCTAAACCCAGCAACCATTGGTTGGTGAGGACCTGACCCGGCGAATAGGACAAAGTGAAGAAAAGAAGAGAAGCAGAATGGAGGTCAGGGCAGGTCCCAGAGGTAGTGGGAGGGATGGATCTAAGCACAGAAAGCCTGCTTGATTTGCATAAAAATACGGTATATGAAATAATACTTAACATAGTGCCTAGAACCAGCCAATGCTCAGGGAATGGAAGGATTGCAAATATATAGTAAGTATTTATTTTCCAGCATGTGATCTTTATGGGAGCAGATCACCAGCCATTTTACCCGAGGAGCTACTGAGTGGGTTTGAACTGTCAGCCTTTTAGCTGACAGCTGGGCACTTAACCGTTGTGCCACCAGGGCTCCTAATTGTATGTGTAGTAGGTGTCAAACACTGTTTGGAGCACTTTGCAGTCATTGATGCATGTAAGCTTTGCAACTACCCTATGATACCATTATGGCCCCCACTTTGCAGAGCCAGGATTTGAACCTCCAGGAAGTTATTATAGGAGTTCGGCGCCACTGTGACTGCTTGTCACATGAAGGAGACCAGAGGGTCAAGGACCTCTTAGGAAACTCGGATGGGAGGGTGAGGGTGTTTACCATAAAGAGGGGCAGCAAGTCATTACATTAATTGCCCACAGCAATAACTGCTCGGTAATGTACCCTCTACTGGCTTCCCTCCCTTTCCTTTCTCACTTCCCCACACCCCCTTCTACTACTTCCAAGGATTGTCTCCTAAATAAATGACTTGTATTTACATCACTGATCCAGGTTCTGCTTCTGGACAATCCAACATAAGACAACCCCAACAAAAGACACCAAACCCAACCAAAGAAGGAAGCCTGTCCTAGTCCTGTTCTATTCATGTTTCTGGAGCACTAGCTATGTACCAGGATACATCAGGTGCTGTCCTTGCATCTAGTAGGGAAGCCACACAGATAACTGGACTAGACAAATATTCAAAGATCTGAAGCGGTATAAAGGAGGGAGTTTGACTCAGACCACTCAGCTCTCATCTTGGGGACTAAGGATACAGGAGAAGGAGGCTCTGGAAGAACATGCCTCCTACAGGTGTTTCCTCTGCAGTGAGGAGGGTGGAAAGCATCACAGAGCAGCTTATTAGGTTCAGGTCCTGGGCACCAGGGCAGAACAGGACCAGTCCAGCCTGGCTGTGGATTCACCAGTCCCTGGCATCACGGTGTGTGGCCCGTGTGGCCCCATGATGATAGCCCTGGAGAAGGTGCCATCCATGCCTCCACCCCCTTGCCCATCCCACACACTTGCTCAGGTACCTCCAGGATCATCCCCTAGACAATGAGCATGGAGCAGCTTTTCCCTCTTCCATGCCCTAGAGGGCACCCGTTCACCCTCTCTGGGAAAAGAGAGCTCAGCCAGGAAATAGCTGTGTGGTTTGTGATGAGTGTGGTCAGAGCAAAAGGAGCGCTTGACTACTAGTTGAAAGATTGATGGTTCAAACCCACCCAGAGGCTCCTCGGAAGACAGGCCTGGCAGTCTGCTTCTGAAAAGTCACAGCCTTCAAAACCCTGTGGATCAGATTGACTGTGCACACGTGGGGTGGCCGTGAGTTGTCATTGACCACACAGCAGCCAACACCAACACTAACGCCCATGCTAGGGAAAGAATGCAGCTAGTCTGGGCAAAGGCAGTGTGAATCCCCACGGCCACCCTCAACCTGGGACAGTGACACTGGAGTTATTCTTTTTTTTTTTTTACAGGAATTAAACATGCCATAAACATGCAAATTCCTGGTTCCCACCACAGACCCACTGAATCCAAATTTCTGGGATGGGGCCCAGGAATCTGTACTTTCAACAAGTCAGCTAGACTGGCATGAGCTGGGAAAGTGGCAAAGAGGCAAAAAGCCTCTAAGAAGAAGCAGTGAGCTTTGAGGATACGAGGGCAATAGACATCACAGGGCCTTGATAAATGTGACCCATCCTATAGTGTTACCATAGTCCTCCCATTGATTATCTTAATCGACTGCTGTTGTTATACTTACAGGTGGGAAAAATGAGGCTCAGAAGCCAAAGTTCACCCTACAGGTAGACAGTGGAGCTAGACTTGGAATCCAGCTTTTTCAACTCCAAGGCACAATCATAATTATTATCCAGGCCCAATTCAGTTGCCTTTGAGCTAATTCAGACTCAGGGTGACCCCATGTGTGCTCCATAGGGTTTTCAGTGGTTGATTTTTCAGAAGTAGATCATCAGGCCTTTCTTCTGAGGTACCTCTGGGTGGAATCAAACCTCCAACTTTTTGGTTAGCAGCCAATTACATTAACCTTTTGCACCATCCGGGGTCACCATGAATTGGAATCGACTCTAGAGCAAATGCTTTTATAACTGTTACACCATCCTCTATTTGCTATTTCATCCCAGTCTTGGAATTTAAAAGCCAAATAAACCGAACTTCAACTCTGGAAAAGATCCCTGCCTTCCACAGACATGTTGTTGTTGTTAGGTGCCATTGTGTCGGTTCTGACTCATAGCGACCCATGCACAGCAGAGCAAAACACTGCCCAGTCCTGAGCCATCCTTACAATCCTTCTTATGCTCGACGTCATTGTTGCAGCCACTGCATCAATCCACCTCGTTGAGGGTCTTCCTCTTTTCCGCTGACCCTGTACTCTGCCAGGCATGATGTCCTTCTCCAGGGACTCATCCCTCCTGACAACATGCCCAGAGTATGTAAGACGCAGTCTCGCCATCCTTGCTTCTAAGGAGCATTCTGGTTGTACTTCTTCTAAGACAGATTAGTTCATTCTTTTGGCAGTCCTTGGTATATTCAATATTCTTCGCCAACACCACAATTCAAAGGCGTCAACTCTTCTTCGGTCTTCCTTATTCATTGTCCAGCTTTCACATGCATATGATGTGATTGAAAATGCCATGGCTTGGGTCAGGCGCACCTTAGTCTTCAAGGTTTCATCTTTGCTCTTCAACACTTTAAAGAGCTCCTTTGCAGCAGATTTAGATTTACCCAATGCAATGCGTCTTTTGATTTCTTGACTGCTGCTTCCATGGCTGTTGATTGTGGATACAAGCAAAATGAAATCCTTGACAACTTCAATCTTTTCTCTGTTTATAGGATGTTGCTTATCGGTCCAGTTGTGAGGATTTTTGTTTTCTTTATGTTGAGATGCAATCCATACTGAAGGCTGTGGTCTTTGATCTTCATTAGCAAGTGCTTCAAGTCCTTTTCACTTTCAGCAAGCAAGGTTGTGTCATCTGTGTAATGCAGGTTGTTAATGAGTCTTCCTCCAATCCTGATGCCCCATTCTTCTTCATATAGTCCAGCTTCTCATATTATTTGCTCAGCATACAGATTGAATAGGTATGGTGAAAAAACACAACCCTGACGCACACCTTTCCTGACTTTAAACAAATCAGTATCCCCTTGGTCTGTCCGAACAACTGCCTCTTGATCTATGTGACAAATTATGAATACCATTGCAAAGAATGGGAATTCCAGAACACTTAATTATGCTCATGAGGAACCTTTACATAGATCAAGATCCACAGACATAGGGAAATAGAATTTTGGATAACAACAACAAGAACAAGAAGTAACATATACACTGTACCAGGGACTGTTCTTAGAGCTTAATGTGTATTAACTCATTTAATCTTCTCATCAATTCCATAAGTACTGTTATGATTATCATCTTACCCATTTTTTTTTTTTACCCATTTTACAGAAACTGAGACACGGATAAGTGGGGGAACTTGGCCAAGATTTCACAGATAGTAAGCGATGGAGCCAGGATTAAAATTCAGGAAATGTAGTTTCTAAGCCCATGATTTTAGCCCGTACACCATTCTGCCACATCAGGTTGCAGACATAGCGTCACAGGATAATTTTCCCAGGAATAGGCAGAGAAGAGCCAGTGAGACAGGTGGGCAGCAGGTAGAAAAGTGGTGGTAAAATTCACTTGGGTCCAAGAGTATTACTAGGGAAGCTACTGAGAAGTGTTTCCCTAGGAAACAGAAGAGAGAGCACAGAAACCAGTGGGCAGTAGTTTTAAGGGATTTCAAGATGGATTTTGCATGGGAGTCTGTGAATCTTCTAAAACTGTATTAAAAATACAGTGTACATTCAGCCTCCACCAGACTGAGTCCAGCACAACTAGACAGTGCCCAGCTACCACCACTGACTGCTCTGACAGGCATCACAATAGAGGGTCCCAGACAGAGCTGGAGAAAAATGTAAAACAAAACTCTAACTTAAAAAAAAAAAACAAAAACTGACTTTCTGGTCTGACAGAGATGAGAAAAGCCCCAAGAGTATGGCCCCCAGACACCCTTTTAACTCAGTATTGAAGCCACTCCTGAGGTTCACCATTCAGCCAAAGATTAGACAGGCCCGTAATAAAAAATAAGACTAAATGGCCACACCAGCCCGGGGGCAAGGACGAGAAGACAGGTGGGGACAGGAAGACTAGTAATGGGGACCCCAAGGTCAAGAAAGGGAGAGTGCTGACATGTCTTGAGATTGGCAGTCCATGTCACAAAACCATATGTGTATTAATTGTTTAATGAGAAACTAATTTGCACTGTAAACCTTCATTTGAAGTACAAAAAAAAAATGCTGTGTACATTAAAAGTGACAAATACATAGACTATGTACTTTGATAGGAAAACTGAATACTGTAAAGATGTCAATTCTTCCCAAATTGACCTATATATTCAATGCAATTCCAATTGAAATCCCTGTGGGATTTTTCATGGAACTCTGCAAGGTGATTTTAAAATCTGTAATGAGGAGCATTGCCAAGGCAATTTTAAATTTAAAAAAGCTGGTGAGTCTTCTCCCACCAAATAGGAAAACTTATATAAAACAATAAGACAGTGTGGAATTGCTCAGGAACAAATAGACTGATGGAACAGAAACAAACCCAACTTTACTAGGAAACTGGTTTATAATAGAGATTTCTCTGACAATCAGAGCAGAAAAAAAAAAAATAATGAATAGAGTAGGACAACTTGTTATCTGATATCTACATGAAAAATAATGAAGTGGGATCCCTACCTCACACTCTACACAAAAATCAACTTTAAGTGGGTTAAAGATATAAAAATGAAGGGCAAAACTATAAATTTTTTTTAAAAAATGGAGAAATTGCAGATAGGGAGGACTTCTTAAACAAGACAAAAAATATAAACTAGAAGAAAGATCGATACATTAAATGATATTAAAGTTAATAACTTCTATTAATCAGAATCACTATAGAGTAAAAAAGACATATTACAAACCAAGAAAAGATGTTTGCAACCTAACAAACAGATTATTAGTAACAAGAACACATTAGAACTACTATAAATTATGCAATAGTGGGGAAGCCAGCACAACTTGGCCAAGGCAAGGTCACGGAAGCTGCTGTAGACACATCTGGACTCCCTGAGGGGCTGAATTACTGGGCTGAGGGCTAGGAACCATGGTCTCTGGGAATATCTAGCTCAATTGGTGTAACATAATTTATAAAGAAAATGTTCTACATCCTACTTTGGTGAGTAGCGTCTGGGGTCTTAAAAGCTTGCTAGTGGTCATCTAATGTACTCCACTGGTCTCATCGTGTCTGAAGCAAGGGGGAATGAAGGAAACCAAAGATGCAAGGGAAAGATTAATCCAAAGGACTAATGGACCACAACTGCCACAGCCTCCACCAGACTGTGTCCAGCACAACTGGATGGTGCCCAGCTACCACCACCTCCTGCACTGACAGGGATCACAATAGAGGGTCCCAGACAGAACCAGAGAGAAATGTAGAACAAAACTCTAGCTCAAAAAAAAAAAAAAAAAAAAGACCAGACTTACTGGTCTGATAGAAACTTGAGAAACCATGAGAAAATGGTCCCCGGACACACTTTTAACTCAGTGCTGAAGTCACTCCCATAAAACAAAATGAGACTAAAGGGGCACACCAGCTCAGGGGCAAGAATGAGAAGACAGGAGGGGACAGGAAAGCTGGTAATGGGGAACTCGAGGTTGCGAAGGCGAAAGTGTTGACATGCAGTGGGGGTGGCAACCAATGTAACAAAACAGTGTGTACAAATTATTTAAGGAGAAACTAATTTGCTCTGTAAACCCACATCTAAAATACAATTTAAACAATTATTTAAAAAAAAAAAAAAAGAATTACTATATATCAATAAGAACAAGACAACTTACTGGGGGAAGGGGAAAAAGTCCTTCTTTCCTCCTAGGAGATCAAGTCCCTTTGCCCTGGACACCTCATTTTCTCTCTCCTTCCCTGGCTGCTCTCCTAACCTGCATTCTATCTGTCTTCTTTCTACCGTCCATGCCCGTTTTGCTGACGGACTTAACTGTTACCACACTATTTCACAGAAGGAAAAAAAAAAAGTACAAATGACCCATAAACATGTAAAAAGGTGCTCCATGTCATTAAAAGTCAGGGAAATTCAAACTAAAACCATATGAGATACCATTTCACACCCAAAAGACTGAAAAAAAAAAAATCAAAAGCCTGGACAATTCCAAGGATTGGTAAGGATGTGATGAAATCGGAAGCAAAAATTTACCACTGCTCAAGGCAGTCTCAACTGGTACAACCGCTTTTATTTTTTTTTTAAATAATTTTTATTGTGCTTTAAGTGAAAGTTTACAAATCAAGTTAGTCTCTCACATGTAAACTTATACACACCTTGCTACATACTCCCAATTACTCTCCCCCCAATGAGACAGCCCATTCCCTCCTTCTACTCTCTCTTTTTGTGTCCATTTTGCCAGCTTCTAAGCCCCTCTACCCTCCCCTCTCCCCTCCAGGCAGGAGATGCCAACATAGTCCACCTGATCCATGTAGCTCACTCCTCATCAGCATCCCTCTCCAAACCATTGTCCAGTCCAATCCATGTCTGACGAGTTGGCTTCGGGAATGGTTCCTGTCCTGGGCCAACAGAAGGCCTGGGGGCCATGACCACCGGGGTCCTTCTAGTCTCAGTCAGACCATTAAGTCTGGTCTTTTTAGGAGAATTTGGGGTCTGCATCCCACTGTTCTCCTGCTCCCTCAGGGGTTCTCTGTTGTGTTCCCTGTCAGGGCAGTCATCGGTTGTGGCCGGGCACCATCTAGTTCTTCTGGTCTCAGGATGATGTAGTCTCTGGCTCATGTAGCCGTTTCTGTCTCTTGGGCTCGTTATCACCTTGGTGTTCTTCATTCATCTTTGATCCAGATGGGTTGAGACCAATTGATGCATCTTAGATGGCCGCTTGTACAACCACTTTAGAAAACAGTTTGACAGTACCTAATATTATGGATTAAATTGTGTCCCCATCCTACCCCCTCCAAAAAAAAAAAAGATAAGTCGAAGCCCTAACACTGGTGTCTGTGAAGGTGACTTTGAAAATAAGTTCTTTGAAGAAGTTATCAGTTAAATTAACATGAGGTCATACTGGAGTATGGTGGGCCCTACTTTAATCTGAGTGGCATCCTTATAAAAGACAAGAGGAGACACAGAGACAGAGACACACAGGAAAGACAGACTTGCAAAGATGTATCTATGAGTCAAGGAACACCAAGGATTACTGGTCATCACCAGAAGCTAGGAGAGAGGCATGGGGCAGATTCTCAAAGCCCTCAGGAGGAATCAACATGACCAATATCCTGGTCTTGGACTCCTAGCCTCTAGGACTGTGAGACAATATATTTCTGTTCTTATAAATTACCCAGTCTGTGGTGTTTTGTTACAGCAGCCCCAGGAAGCTAATGCACCTGATAAAGCTGAACAAATATACACCCTACAAAACCAACAATTCTTTCCTAAGTGTAAACCTAAGTATACGGATTGCACCTCGACATAAAGAAAGCAAAACTCCTCACAACTGGACCAATAAGTAACATCATGGTAAACAGAGAAAACATTGAAGTTGTCAAGCGTTTCATGTTACTTGGATCTACAATCAATGCCCATGGAAGCAGCAGTCCAGAAATCAAATGACACGTTGTATTGGGCAAATCTGCTGTGAAAGACCTCTTTAAAGTGTTGAAAAGCAAAGATGTCATTCTGAGGACTGAGGAGTGCCTGACCCAAGCCACAGTATTTTCAATAGCCTCATATGCATGCGAAAGCTGGACAATGAATAAGGAAGACCAAAGAAGAATTGGTGCATTTGAATTACGGTGTTGGCGAAGAATATTGAGTATATCATGGATTACCAAAAGAATAAACAAATCTGTCTTGGGAGAAGTACAGCCAGAGTGCTCCTTGAAAGCACTTTATCTCACATACTTTGGACATGTTGTCAGAAAGGGACCAGTCCCTGGAGAAGGATATCATGCTCAGTAAGGTAGAGGGTCAGCAAAAAAGAGGAAGATCCTTGACAAGATGGATTGACACAGTGGCTGCAACAATGGGCTCAAACATAGCAATGACCGTGAGGATGGCACAGGACTGGGCAGTGTTTCGTTCTGTTGTACATAGGGTCGCTATGAGTCAGAACCAACTCGAAGGCACCTAACAACAACATAAACCCAAAAGAAGCTCTTCCACATTTGCATAGGAGCCAACTATAAGGAAATTTATAGGCAGCATTGTTTGAAATACAAAAAACTGAAAACAATCCAAATGTCTATCACCGGTAGAATAGATAAGTAAATGGTAATAAATTCATACAATGGAATGAATATGCACAACAATGAAAATGAGTGAAGTACAGCCAACCCCAACACCATGGATGAATTTCAAAAACATTCCATTGAGCCAAAAAAGTCACAGAACAATATCTACAGTCTGATTCCTTTGTATAAAAGGAGGGCAAACTAAACAATGTATTGTTCAGGAATATAGGTGATAATACTATAAAGAAAAGCCAAGGAATGATTATCACAAAGTTCAGGATCGTGGTTACCTTTCAGGCGAGCCAATGCAACAAGGGAGGAGACATGGTGGCTCATAGGGTAATACTGGAAATGTTCTGTTTCTTAACTGGGAGTGGGTTCCTATATGTTCATAGTACTGGTATTATTTAAACTGTAAATCTTTTATACAAGTTTTGTATGCTTTTTATTGTGTATGATAAATTTCATACTAAATAAGAAATGCTACGTGTATGTGGGTATGTGTATATTTCTGGCAAGAGAGTCAAGGTTTAAAAAGACAGTCTAATATTAGGAGATCCCTAAGGAGTCCCTGATCTCTCAACAGAGTACACACAGGCATGAGGATTTCTCTGGTTTCTTCTTGCTCTGATAATCCCTGGATGGACAGCCTTATGCCAGGCCGATTAAGGCTTATTCCTGTCAGCTGACCACGCCCCCTGTCTGCCTGGAGAAAGCTCACTGGATAGGACCATGAATGAGGTGTGAGACCCCTGGCACAACTTATCTGACTACATTGAGTCCAAAGGATGTATCTAAGATGTCTTCGTTTCTGCTTGCTGCCGTAACAGAAATACCACAAACGGGAAGCTTTAAAGAACAGAAATTTATTTTTTCACAGTTCTGGAAGCTAAAAATTCAAATCAGGGTGTCGGTTGTGTCAATTCCTTCTGTGGGCCTCTCTCCTAGTTTCTGGTGACTGCCGGCAATCCTTGGCATTCCTTTGCTTGTAGACGGGTCCTCACCTGATGCCCGTCTTGCTCCTGCGTCCGTGTCTCTGTGTCTATCCTGCTCTTTTTATAACTCAGAAGTGATTAGTAGGACTTCCTCCTCTGCTATAAGTTCATTAACATAACAAAAGAAAAACCCTATTTCCAAACAGGGTCATATTTACAGGTACAGGGGTTCAGATTTTGACAGAGGGAAAAGGTCCTCTTTTCTTCCTAGGAGACCAAGTCCCTTTGCCCTGAACACCCTGTTTCCTCTCTCCTTCCCCAGCTCCTTTCCTAACCTGCATTCTATCTGTCTTCTTTCTATGGTCCATCCCCATTTTGCTGATGGACTTGGCCATTACCTCAGGGCCTGACAGCGGCAGAGTGGGAGTCCAGGCCCAGGGTGCTGACTCCCAGTCTAGTGCTCCTTCTGCCACACCCTCTGCCAGCCACTCCTGTTCTCTTCTCCTCCAGCTTCTGTCCCTGCCCAGTATGATTTTCCACAGGGGCTGCAAGCCTTGGCTTGTTTGGTGTTAAGTTGGGAAGTCCACAAAATGATGTATCCACTCATTCACCCATGTGGAGGGTATGGAGGAGCGGGGCTGTGTGTATGGCAGGAGGGTGGCTCAAGAATTCTCTTTTGGATATGGTGAGTTTCAGGTGCCTTCTATTACCCAGGTAGAGGTATCAGTTCTGAAGATGGGCAAAGTTTTGTGGTACGAGAGAGGTTCAAGCAGAGCACGTAAATGTTAATGTCAGCCATGGATGGACACTATTTAATGCCAGCCACTGGATGGTCAGTTGGGGTAAGACTTTGGTGGAGAAGAGTCTAAAGACTGAGCCCCATCTAGGTAGGTTGGAAGCCTCAAGGGCCCATGGGGACTTTTGTGGGAGATTCCTCAGGGAGAGGGATTTCAGCTCACTGAGGGGGCTTTTATGCCATGTGGAAGTTCTTCATAAATGCAGTGCAACTTGTACCAATGACCAATAACCCCAGGGCAGATCAGCTGAGAAACATAGGTTCAATGTCCCCTCATCAAAAAATAAACAAAAGCAAGCTAGCCAGCAAACCGGCAAGGAAGGAAGGAAGGAGAGAAGGAAGGAGGGAAGAAAACAAATACACAGACAAACCTCTCCTCAGTACAGTGGTGGTGTTGCTTCAGATAACAACCTCAAGACATTTCTGGAACCCAAGCCCTTGGATTCCCAGACCAGCCTTTGCGTGTCAGAGTCTTGTCGTCTGCAGGGAGATGGCCAGAGCCTGACAGCACCAGCCATTCTTTGTGTCCCATGGCCTGTGTCACCAAGTGCCATGGTAAATGGAAGTGACGCCTTCCCAGAGCTCATGTTAGCTCTGATAACACTCACCCTCAGGCAACCTGAGGGGTAGGATGCAGGGCACAGAAAGAAGCCACATGGCCCCATAGCTCTTGGAGCTGTGGGCAAGGAGTCTGGGCCAGGGCTGGAGAGAAACACCTTCCCCTTCAGCCTAGCCCCAGCCCAGTGTCCTCACTACTGTCCTCCAGAAGTCTCTGAAGCCACTAGGTGGAATTGTGATTGGCCCCCTGATGGTTGTTGTAGAAAACACTTTCAGAGCCCTGCCTGCACCGCTCATCACTCACTGTTCCTGCCACTGCAGACCCAATCCGACTGCTTTTGGCTGCCAGCACCTGGAACTCTGCTGGAAGCTTTTTTCCAGAAGCAGGAGTATGCTCAGCCCACACACCAGGCAGGCTGAAAATGTTGGAACATTAGCGCCCTGTGAGCAGCCTTAATGGAAAGCTACTCCAGCTTCCTTGTCCCTCGAGGGAATAGCTCTGAGGTGTGCTCTGTGCATTTTCTCGGAGGTTCCCGGCAAGACTGAGCACCAATTGCCCTTTTCTTTCTCACTTCCTCACCCCTCTTCTAGTGCTTCCAAGCATTGTCTCCTAAATAAACTACTTGTATTTCCATCTTCGTTTCAAGTTCTCCTTCTGGACAATTCAACATAAGACAATCCCAGTAAAAGACACCAAACCCATCCAAAGAAGGAAGTCTGTCCTACTTCTGTTCTACTTCTGTTTCTGGAGCATCAGCTATGTACCAGTATACATCAGGCACTGTCCTTGCCTCTAGTAGGAATGCCACACAGATAACTGGACTAGGCAAATATACAAAGATCTGAAGCGGTATAAAGGAGGGAGGTCATTATTAGGGAGGGCTTCACAGTGGAGGTGACATCTGAGGTTTTGAAGGATGAATAGGAGTTCACCAGGTAGATACGTGGAAGATGGAAACAGCATATTTAAAAATCCGCAAGTGTAAAAAAGCACACAGCGTCCAGAGAACCACTGGTAGTTGAGTATTTCTCATACTGCTAGAGAATAAGCTGCATTTTGGAGGTGGTAAAAGGTTTGCAGGGAGAATGAGAAGAGACTTAGTGTAAAATGAGATGTGGTTAGAAAGACAGGCAGAATCTTGTCTGTACTGCTGAAGGTGTTTAGATATTATCTCGGGAAGACTGGAGGATTTTAAGAAATTGTGGCTTATCCTTTTTTTTCTGATTGCATAAGTAACAAGTGCTCATTGAAGAAAAGTTGGCAGACACAGAGAAGTATAAAGAAGAAAATAAGATTATCTCAGACCCTGGCTGGTTAAATCACACTGATGTTTTGGTTGATGCCTCTCAGAGGAGTTTTAGGCAGGGGAGTGAGGCGGGCAGACTTGAGCTTTAGAAAGAGCTCTGGCAGCTGGTGAAGAGCATGTGTCTGGAAAGATGTGGGGTGACAAGGAAAGGAGACTGGTGTAGTGAAAGGTGACTGGGACCTTCAGCGGAATGCTGGGACAGTGGGACAGTGGGATTTGGACAGGAGTTGTTTTTGGTTGCTGTGAGTCAGTTCGAGCTCATGGTGACTCCATGTGTGTCAGAGTAGAACTGTGCACCCCAGGGTTTTCAGTGGCTGATTTCTCAGAAGCAAATCACCAGACCTTCATTCCAAGGTGCTTCTGGGTGGACTCCAACCTTTAGGTCAGCAGTCCAGCTCCTTAATGGCTGCACCACCCAGGGACTTCAGAGGGGAGTTAGGAGGTAGGAATCTCAGGACTGGATAACCAGATGGATGGGGGTGCGGTAAAGGAGAGGAGGGGGACATGACTACTTGAGAGATTCTGAGGGTCTCTACCCATAAGTTGGTGGAAGAGGCAAGGCTGGGAGCCAGAAAACCTGCATTCTCAGTTCAGCTCTGTCACTTTCAACCAGCAGTTCCAAGACAGATTCCTTCAATGATCAGAGCCACAGTTCCCTGACCTGAAAAATGGAAAGATGACTCCATTATTGCTTTGCTCATAGGTTTGTGACAGTTCTTAGGCCAAAGGAGATGGACACCCTTGATGAGTGGGCACCTGTGGTTAAAGGGTTTTCCTCCTGAAACCTCTGGGCAATCCTTCTCTGACCTTCGTCCACCTTCCATCAGGTCCAGGAGGCCACATAGACCCACCACTCCTCTGGGTTCCCCTTCCTCTCCCCTCTGCATCCTTTGAAGATAACATTTGTCATGCTGACCCCTCTGATGAAATGGTCCAAACACCCCATGCACCACCTTTAATTCCTTCATTCAACATACTACTTGATACCCTCATATGTGTCAGGTGCTAGTGATGTGTAGGACAGACAAGGAGCCTGCCCTCATGGAGTTCACAGTCCACCCAAGGGGAGACATAGTACACAAATAAAAAACATAAATTGAGATAGCTAGTGCTTTGAGACAGTGATGCAATAAAAAAAATTAAATAGGGTGATGTGATAGAGAGTGGGGTGTATTTTAGATTTATGTGGTCAGGTAGGGACTTTTAGAAGATAACCACTGAACTCAGAGCTGAATAACTCGGGCAGCAGGAACAGCAAGTGCAAAGATCCTGGGGTAGGTTTGAGGTTGGAATGCTTAAGCAACGTAATGGTCAGCATGGCTGAGCTTTTCCAAACTCCTACTCATTCCACTTAAGTGTTCTCACCTATATGAAGCCTTTCTGGATTGCCCCCTTTCACCTCTTGTCACTAATTCAGCTCCACCCAACTCTCACACCCCTGTAGTCACAATTAATCCTGACCACACTGGGTTGTGATAATCTCTTTACACACTAGATTAGAAGTTCTTTGGAGGTAGGAACTATTTCCATAGCTCCAGTACCAGCACTGTTCGGGTATATAGCAGGTGATCAGCATCTGTTTGATAAGTGAATAAATCAATCCATAGATAGATGAGTGAGTGAATGAGTAAATACCGTTGTTCTTGTTAGATGCTGTCAAATCTGTTCTGACTGACAGCGACCCTGTTTACAACAGAACGAAACACTGCCCAGTCCCGTGTCATCCTCACAATCATTGCTATGTTTGAATCCATTGTTGTGCCACTGCGTCAATTCATCTTGTCAAAGGTCTTCCTCTTTTTCACTGACCCTCTACCTTACCAAGCATGATGTCCTTCTCCAGGGACTGCTCCCTCCTGATAACACTTCGAAAGTATGTGAGACGAAGTCTTGCCATCCTTGCTTTCAAGGAGCATTCTGGCTGTACTTCTTCCAAGACAGATTTGTTCTTCTGCCGCTCCATGGTGTATTCAATGAATACCAGTTCCAAATGGCTCAGTCCGTACTTGCTTAAATGTCACCTTCTCAAATTCTCTGACCACATGTTCAAACTCCAAGTCCCTGTCCCACAAGTACCTCCCAACCCCTTACCATGCTCTACTTTTCTCCATAGCACTTATCACCTTCTCACACACCATATGATGTATTCATTTATGTATTTATTTATTATGTTTCTTGTCTCCTATGTCTCCCCTGTCTCTCACTGACAGGATGTAATCCCCATGAAGGCAAGAATCTTTGAATGCTTTGTCCATTAACAGATCCAAGAGCCTAGAACAGTGTCTGGAGCTTAGCAGGCACGTGTATGAATGAATGAGTAAATAAATGAATGACTAGCAGTTCTCAGCCTCAGAACAGAGGTCATAGCCTCAAATGCCTGGCTAGAGTGCCCATGATAAACAGAAATGTCCGCGTTAAATGATCGGGTTGTGACCTTACTTAACACTCCAGCCAGCCAAACAAAACCCACTCGGTGGCACGCTAGCCACCAGTTTGCAGTCCTGGGCCTGGGGCAGAACGTTCCTATTTTGTTGATGGAGAAACTCTGACCAGGTAGTTTAAGGGGCCCACTGCGGATGACTGGGTGGTGCTGCACCAGGCCACCGCTCCTCCCAGTCCTCTCCCGGCCCCCCTCTCAGACTCGGCTCAGGTCACAGCTCTGGGAGTCTCGCCCGTCTTTCCGTAATCCGAGGGCAGAGACTGGTGCCCCGGGAGCCGCGTCTGGTGCCCGGTGCGTGGTGGAAAGGCTGTGTGCACCCTTGTCCTGTGAGTGGCTGGGAGAGGGGCTCCTGCCGCTCCCTGGAGCGGGCGCTGCGCCTCCGCCCCTGTCCACCTCCGGTCGCGCTGTCAGTCCGCATTAGCGCTAACAGGCTCCAGACGAAGAGGGCCCGGCGCTGGGTTAATGCAATCGGCGCGTTACCTGGGGCGCAGGCTACATTACCAGCCCGGCCTCCGCCTGGCGCGGCCAGAGCCAGCCAGCCGGCGTCCCCGCCGGCTGCCCCGCGCCTCCTGCGCTCTTTGGGCAGCGTCCGAGAGCCACGCGGCGGAGCCCAACCCCAGCCTGCGCCCCAAAGCCTGCCGAGACGCGGCCAGTCCGGGAGAGGCAGGGCGCACGGCACCCGGGATCTCCTCACTGCAGGACACGTGAGTGAGCCCTGCAAGCGGCACTGGGCTAGATGTGCCAGCGAGTTTGAAGTGTAGAGGCGTTAAGTGTCCGGGGAGGCTCCTTTGGCTGTCGGAGGAGGTGCCGACCCGAGTTCGGAGTGCCGGCTAGCTGAACCCAGCCCGTGTCACACTGGGAAACCTCAGTCTCGGCGTGTCCAAACCCCGCCATCTGGGGGCGGGAGAGAGCCGGGGAATGAAGGAGAGCCCTGCCGGGCAGTCTCCATCTCTGAGTTTTGTCCCAGTTGGGCAAACCACACAAGCTCCATTTCCAAAAGTTTCCAACAGACGCGCGCCTTTTCTGGAAACCCTGAGTCCGCTAAAAGCGCGCTGATCCCAGTGTTCCCAGAGCTTCCTGGGAGTTCTTGGGAGGCGCAGGCAGGGCTGAACGGCCCAGTGACCAACTCTTTTCCTTTTATCCAAGCAGACTTCGGCTTCCCAGTCCCACTCAAGTCCCTCTCGCCAACCGCACCCATGCTTCTGGCGCGGATGAACCCGCAGGTGCAGCCGGTAAGCGGCGAGCCTGATCCCTTCCCTGAGCAACCCCTGCGGGCGCGCAAAGCGGCGGAGCTGGTGGTGGTAAAGGAGCGCAACGGCGTCCAGTGCGTCCTGGCGCCCCGAGACGGCGACGCGCATCCCCGGGAGACCTGGGGTAAGAAGATCGACTTCCTGCTGTCAGTGGTTGGCTTCGCGGTGGACCTGGCCAACGTGTGGCGCTTCCCCTACCTCTGCTACAAGAACGGCGGCGGTGAGCGCCCGGGTTGGGGGATTGGGTTTGGGAGACTACCAATCCGTAGTGGTGGCAGAGAGAGGACCTGGAAAGCACAAGGGAGGTAAAGAGGGCAGCACACGCCCAAGTCAGGAGTGCACAAAGGGACTGGACAGGGCCTATGGAAAAAGTTCCCAGGGGGAAGAGCAGAGAGGGGGCAAGACTGTGGACAGTGCTAGGCGCCTGGGTGGAAGGACAGAATCTGGGTCACCAAGTTGGGTGAGGTACGCTGACCCTTTCTTGGTCTGCAAGAAGGGAGATGGAGATTTGGAGAACTCTTGAAAGGGCACCAGAAGTTCAGAGGACATGACAACCAGGGACATGGGGACCCTGAGTCCAGCACTCTGAGCCTAGGGGTAGGAGAGTATAGAGGACTTGGGTTCATGAAGGTGCCTGGGGGAAGGCCCTGCAAGGTTGGGATCAGAGACTCAGGGGTAGAGTCACAGAGAGAGAGCTCCACTATCAGATGGGCAGTTGTCTGCACGGAGGGGCCAGAGCCCACAGCCTAGGTGGGATTAGGTCAGTAGCTACCAAGAGCTGGCCTGGTAACTTCAGGGAGGAGGCCTGGGTGATTGGGCTGATACTTCCACCTTCTCAGGTAGTAGCCACATTGCAGGGTGGGGTAGGAGAGGGGCCTGGAGAAGACCCCAGTGGAACAACCAAGCCCCCCCCCCCACTTGTCCCTGCTGTGAGGTGGCTCCAGATTACCCACCTGCCTGGGATGAGACCCTAGAGATGTCCTATACCTGACTCAGGGGGAGAATAGGCTAGAGCCCTAGGGGAAGTAGCCCAGAGGTCAGGATGCTGAGACCTAGGCCCTAGCTGCTTCCTGAGTGGCTTTGTTCCTAGGGGTGCCCAAACCACCATGTCCTGCCACCTTTACTGGGATGGGTACACGGGTGCCCTGCAGAGGGCCTGGGAAGTGCCCTTTTAGAGAAAGAGGTTGGAGAAGGCGGGCCCAGCTCTGGCAGCCTCTCTCTGTCCACTGTGCAGTCCTGCCTGGCAGTGGCTCTGACTCAGGGCTCCAGAGAAGTCAGAGGGAGGGAGGGTGAGGGTTTGGAGCTGGACAAAGGGAAAGATCATGACCTTGTCCCAGAGGGTCTAGGCCTCCTATCTGTCTAGCTGGTTGTGTACTCTAGACACTTGCTTTGGGATGAGCAATGCCTGGTGTTAGCAAAGGGGTCAGTATGGGGAGCAGGTGGCCCTGAGATGAAGATGCTGTGTAAGGAAGCGTTTAGCTCTGCCTCTGAGAAAGTTAGTCATTTGGGGTTTCTCAGACCCCAACTGAAGCTGAGAGATGAGGGTTTATGTTCCTGATCTTTTGTGGCACCTCCCGAGACAGGTCAGTCACTGTCAGATATTCTGAGACAAGGTGCCTGGGACAGTAGTCCTGAGCTTCTGCAGAGTCTGGGGTCAGGGGCTGATCCTAGGGGCCCTCACTCTTCTGCAGCCCAGGATGGGCACTGGCAGAGAGAGAAAAGTGAGAAGCAGACCATCCAGAGGGGAAACTTGGCCACATTCGACACCAGCAGCTTCTCAAGTGTTTCTGGTCAGATTGTAGCATCCTGGCCTTTT
Organism: Elephas maximus indicus; assembly: GCF_024166365.1. Taxonomy (NCBI): domain Eukaryota; kingdom Metazoa; phylum Chordata; class Mammalia; order Proboscidea; family Elephantidae; genus Elephas; species Elephas maximus. Next base: position 22,245,068 of record NC_064839.1, read on the forward strand.
GGACCTGAGGAGAGAGGAAATGCAGATTCTACATATTTGGAGCACACAGGGAGATGATGAGTGACAGACAAGTGACAGACCCTAAGATGCGCCATCCAGCGTGTCCTTAGTGACCGCAGACTGCTGGTCCCTAGACAGCTGAGTGCACTTTCATTAATCAGCAGTATTTGTCTGGCTCCTCTCTGCATGAGGCACTGTGCTAGGCTCTGCGGGGTTACCAAGACATATAAGCCACCACTTCTGCCTGCCAGGAGAGTGTTCATCACCTACAGGCCCTCATTGTCATGCTGTCACAAAGCATTCTCATTGTTACGAAGTGTTTGCTGAGATGAAAAGCATCCCACTGGGGCTTCCACTGATACTGTGGGCTCACCTGGCCATCGGCACCAACACAGATAGGAGCACCTGCTGTATGCAGGGAGAGAGACAAAACAGAACATATTTGTCACGTGTTCCAATTTTTAGGTAATGTTGGCTGGAAGCTCCCTCTCCTAGGCTCCTAGCCCTGCACACAGCCCATGCCAAATTTTTTGGTCATTTTTTTCTTTCCAGGGCTGGACTGTCTCCGAAATAGTCTCTGAGGGCAGAGACTGTGGCTTTGAGGGCAGAGACTGTGGCTTTTTCATCTTTGTATTTCTAATGCCCAGGAGAAGGTCTGGGTCCCGGTAATGGGGTAGAAGGTGCCCAACAAATTTCCATTGAATGAAAGAAATTGTCCCAGCCCTCAAAGACCTGATGCCATATCCAGAAACAACCGCGTGAACAGCCAGTGGTAACTAAGGAAATGAAGCAGCTCACACCGTTGTGGGGACTGAATATCTAGAGGTTAGGAGCCTTGACTGTGGAGTTAGATGACCCTGGGTTCCAATCCCTAGCTGTGTGACTTTGGGCAGCTTGCTGAGCCCCAGTGCTCTCATCTGTGAAATGGAGATAATGGTGCCCAACTCAGAGGGTCGTTGTGAGGGTTCAAGGCTGATGCCTGAGCAGACATGGAGTACGTCACTGCTGCTTTGTGTTAACATGCTGCTGATGATGTGAGGAAGGGGTGGGAGAGGTGACAAGGGCTCTAGTGGCCTGAGGAGGGGCTGGTTAGGAAGGACTTGGTGGGAGGTGGGGTGTGGTTGGAGGGTGGAAGGGCATGGACAAGCTGACGGGGAGGAAAGCGATGCTAGTCATGCCCTGGGCAGCAGGAGTGCACATGGGATCATCTCAGGGAGAGGCACGTAGGCTGGCTGGAGGGCGAACCCAGAGAGATAAGGGTGCAGAGGCAAGTTGGGGCTGGGCTGTGGAGGCCTTGAATGCTAGGCTAAGGAGTGGGGATGTTATATCAGTGAATTTCCACTTCTGGCTAGGATGTCCATGTTTGGCATGTTTGGGGGAGCAGTGCAGCCCCATCTCAGAGTATGAGGCAGCTCCTTTTCTAACTCACTCCGCCCGTGGGATGCTTGGTCTTCTCTGGGCTGCAACTCTGCTGGCGTCTCCTGGTTGCTCCCTGTGAATCAACGCTCCCCAGCAATTCTGAAGTGAGCCCCAGAGATGAGCAAGCAGGCATAAAGGCAGGTATTCTGCAATTGTGGAAGCAGCCAAAAGACCTAGTTCAAATCCCAGCCCTGCCGCTCACTGTGTGACCTTGAGCACGGCACAGTCCCTCTCTGAGCCTGAGTTCCCTTCCACAGCTGGAGGTGAGCTTAGATGACCCATGTTTCTCGGATACCCGGGCTCAGCGCAGCCCCAGAGCCAGGCCTCGCCCACTCTCTCATTTAACACAGCAGTCTGTGTTCTCTTCTGGTGCCAGGATTAATACGGCAACCTCTCCAAGTCTGACTGTTCACGCTGGCCCAGACTGGAGGGTGTTTTGAAATGATGAAGGTGCCAGTAATTCAGGCCCCTGGCTAATATTTTCTCAATGAATTACTGGGAAAGATTAGCTTGCCTGAACATCTTCCCGAAGGCCAGCTGCTGGGATGCGTGGGCCGCAGGGAAGCAACTCTCTTACTGGCTTTGCTAAGCATCTTCTCAAACCATTTGCTTTCGTGGAGTGTACCAGGTGGTGGGCCTGTTTCCAGGGTGGTAGATTTTTCCCCTCTGCACCTGTGGTCCTGGGCCTGGCATGTCTGGTCGCTGGCGAGGGGGGGACAGATTTGACGGGATCCCCACATCTGCCTCCGTTTCGGGGAAGAGACCACTGTGGATTCTTCCTTGCAAATGGCTTCTTGTGTTTGAGAGGTGTCCTGCTGACAGCTCCGAGCTGTGCCTCGTGGCGAGACTATGGCCTTGAGATTCAGACTTGACGGGGTTTGAATCTGAGTCTTACATTCCCTGGAAATGTGACCTTGGACAAGTCATTCATCTTTTCTTGTGCATAAACTGAGAATAACAGCGCCTTCCTGGCACAGTGGCGTGACATCAGAGAATATCATCACAAGTACTCAAAACAGTGTATGGAGCATAGGAGGGCTTCAATGAATGTAGCTGTTACTATTATTGTTCAATAATACTGACAATATGATAGACCCAGGAGTGGGGGATGAGGTCCCAATTTTGAAGGGAGCAGAATTTATTCTAAGAGAAAATTGATGAGGTTGGAGAGTAATCACTTGGTACCTGGAGCCCTAGTGTGCCAGAAAGAGCACTGTTTCAGGACTCGAGAGCGCTGTATCCTAGCAACCTAACCTTATCTCAGAGGGCAATGGTAGTTCAGTGATAAAATTCCTGTCTTCTACGCAGGAGACCTGGGTTCAGTTCTTCCCAGCACACCTTATCTTATGCACAGCCACCACCCATCTGTCAGTAGAGGCTTGCACGTTGCTATGATGCTGAACAGGTTTCAGCAGTGCTTCCAGACAAAGAGAGAATAGGAAGAAAGGCCTGATGGCCTACTTTAGAAAATCAGCCACTGAAAACCCTGTGGACCACAACGTACTGATCCCACTGTGCATGGAAGTCCCATGAGTCAACAGCAGGGAGGCCTGGTGGTGCTGTGTTTAAGCACTCAGCTGCTAATCGAAAGGTTGGTGGTTCAAACCCACCAGCAGTTCCGAGGGAGAAAGATGTGGCAATCTTCTTCTTCTGTAAAGATTACAGCCTTGGAAACCCCATGGGGTAGTTCTGCTCTGTCCTATAGGGTCACTATGAATTGGAATTGACTGGACAGCAATGGGTTTGGTTTGGGTTTAACAACAACCTTGTCTCACTATAGCTTCCTCACTGGAAAATGCGAATTAACGTTCTTGCGCTGGAGGTGATGAGGGTCCATGAGATCCTGGGTCTCAGCCTTGAACAGCCCTGTGGGAACCCTCTTAGCCAAAGCACCTTGAGTGACTGGTGCAGAGCTTCCAAACTCAGGGTCTTCATGTCTGGCCTGGCTGCAGGGAGCCTTCTACACCCGCAGATTGCCAAGCCTGACACCGACTGTCAGCTCAGATGCACACGTACCAGCCAGCTGGGGTGGGGTCCAGCTAACAAATTCGCTCACCACTTTGCAGGAAAGACACTACCCTCTGGGGCCGCAGCAGGGACCTTGATCTGGGTCACCAGCTTGGTTTGGCCCATTGTTCCCAGCTGCCCAAAAGGAGCTAGAAAGGCTTTTCCCAACCAGATGGAATTGAATAGGGATAAACGTTACATCCTGCCCTGCAGTCCCAACCCCAACTGCATCAGTAGGGATTAGCCATAGCACAAGTGGAGCAAGGCCCCTGGGTTTTCATTAGCTGCACCCTCATGTGAGTCAACACTGGGATCCTTTTATTTAACCAAAAAGCCCTTACTAAGTGTCTGTCATATGCCAGGAATACAGAGATGAACAAAAGGCAACCCCTGCCTTTAGGGAGTTCACAGTCTATTGTAGATATCCTAGAAGTTAGTCATTTTGAGGCATTCTGGTGGTGCAGCGGTTAAAGCACTTGACTGCTAACTGGAAGGTTGGCAGTTTGCGATCACCAGTGGCTCCTCGGGAGGAAGATGTGGCAGTCTCCTTCTGTAGAGATTTACAACCTTGGAAACCCAGTGGAGTCGCTGTGAGTTCGAACCGACTAGACGGCAGTGGGTTTTTAATGTCATTTTAGGTAGGTTCTATTATTGGAGCTATTTTATCCCACATGGAAACCCCGGTGGTATAGTGGTTAAGTACTAAGGCTGCTAACCAGAAGGTAGGCAGTTCGAATCCACCAGATGCTGCTTGGAAACTCTATGGGGGCAGTTCTACTCTGTCCTATAGGGTCACTATGAGTCGAAATTGATGTGACGACAACAGGTATATCCCAAATGAGGGAGGTGAGGTCCCACTCTGTTTTATGTGGGTAATATTTCCCTCTAAAATGTAGTTCTGAGCATCCCAAACACTCTCCAATTTATTCCCTTTACATAGACTAGGATGGGGAGCTGTGAAACCAGAGCCTTTTAAGAACTGTAAGAAAATCCCCAGCTTCATTTCATGAATAAAATCAAGTCAGGTCCTCCCAAGTGGACAGCAGAGGGAGAACTGTCACATGAAGAGATGGCAATTCCAACACTAAACCGCAAAACACCAAACCCGCTGCCACTGTGTCTATTCTGTTGATTCCGACTCATAGCGACCCTATAGGACAGAGTAGAACTGCTCCATAGGGTTTCCAAGGAGTGGCTGGTGGATTCGAACTGCCAAAATTTTGGTTAGTAGCTGAGCCCTTAACCACTGCACCACCACTGCCCCATCGCCCTCCTTAGGGAAGCTGGATTTACTTTATCAGAGGAGTGGGTCTGTTTCCTGCCTGGGCTGTGGGCCCAGAGCTCAGGCCCAGTGGTCAGCTGGAATGACTCACAGTGAAGGGGAGGGAGTGACCCCTGGTGGGCCAGAAAAGCCAGTGCTGGCATTTTGTGTGGAACGCTCTCCTTAAGGCTAGGAACTTGTGCAAAGGCTTATACACATGCTCCTGTGGGTCTCGGGGAAGAGCAGGGAGGGGCGTGAGGAGATCCATCCCAGACCTGAGGTTAGACCCTGACGCCAGTGGGCCTGGGCCACAGTGGCCAGTGAGGGCCCCAAGGAGGAGGTCACTCTTGGGGAGGAGGAGACACGAGTTGACACCACATGGCTTAGCCACCCACCATGGGTTGCCCAGCGGAACGATCGGGGCTTGGTCCGCTCTAGGAACTGGAGGAACTGGAGTGTTTCCCTACAGACATGGCCGTAGGAAGCCAGCTGCTTCACTGTCAAAGATTCTGAGGGGACTCTACGACTAACAGCAAATACGCGAAGAATTGCTTGAGGAAAAGCCTGGTTTGTTTTATTCTCCGTGGCCCGAAGGATAGCTGTAAGGAGGTGGAGGCTGCGGAGGGAGAGATTTAGGGAAGTGGAGAAAGCAGGACGGAGCAGAGGGGGAAGCTGGGTTGCCAGGCAGTCTCGACAAAGCCGCAGACTTCCCCACGTCCCCACGGAGAGCTCTGAATGGCCCTTCAGACTTGTCCTGAGTTGGGGTTAGAGGGCTGGGACTTTATGCGCAGTGTTGATGGATCGTTGGGTACAGAATGTGGCTTTGGATAAAGCGTCTGGCTTCAACTAACAGCTGAGGGCCTTGTGCTGGCAGCACCCCCAGGAGCTGGGGGACTAAGTCCTTCATTCCTGAAGGAGGATCTGGGTGGCGCTATGGGCATGAACATGGGCTGGCCGTGGCCTGGGGGAATCTTTGTCCTGCTCTCGCTGTGGTCTGCATTCTGGTTTGGGCGCAAGGGAAGTCACCAGCCGCACTTGGGACAGGCACGTGAGGGACTGAGGAACTGCCTCGTAGCCCTTCCTCACAGGTGAGCCTCCAGCAGGTGGTCCTAGTGGTGTCTGCGAGGGGCCTGCCCCACTCAGCCACACGGGCAATCCTTGCCTTGTCCTTCCCAGTTTACAAAGGTGCTTCTCATATGCCCTGTGTATGATGATAGAACAGCCACTTAGCTGCTTACAGAGCACCTCTAAGTGCCAGGTACTTCACCTCATTATTTCTAACCACTGCAGCACACCAAGAAGGCCCTATGGGGCAGTTCTACTTTGTCACATGGGGTCATTACGAGTCGAAAATTGACTCGATGGTACCTAACAGCAACAATACTCATGGAGGTACCTCTGTCCAAGGTCACTTAGCCCTAAGTAGCAGGGCTGGGAGTTGAGGGAATAGCCTTTAGACCCAGGCTGCTCTGGGCCTGGGCTTTAGAGAGCCCTGCTCCAGTCACACTCTCCCCTTGGGGACCAGGAGTCTTTGGGACCAAGAGGGCCTGCCCACCCAGCACGCATGCCCCCCCCCCCACCATGTTCCACGTACCCATTCTGGAATTTCCTGTGTCGGCCTCTTGCCTGGTCCCTCTTCCTTATTGTGGGCTGAGCTGTAGGTATGCACCCAGGGCTCTCTTGTCAGCAGGGGCTGTGAACAGAGCTTAGACGTGTGAGCAAAGAGTCCACAGGCATGTGTGAAGACCTCTTATAAGGCTGCATGGAGCTGAGGAGGGGAGAGGAGAGAAGGGGCAGGGGGCTCGCCCTGAGCTGCCAGGCTCCAGTGCAGAATTCTTAGAGTTGAGGGTTCTCAATTTGAACTTCATAATAGAATGATTGCAAAGTTCTACGTGTCAAGGTCTTAAGATGGGACATGTTTGATTTAGCAGCCTGTGGCTTGATTTGTCGGTAAATCCCTAGACGTGCGCTGGCCTCCTGCGGCTCTTGCTCCTGCTGGGAGGACCCCATCTCCTGCCTGAAATCTTGCCCTCTCCTGCACCCTGCTGTTTACTGTGCCACTGGGGCTTTCTGGGGGCCAATCTGGCCACTGTTGTCTTGGGACTCTGGTGAAAGCCTTGGACAGTGACAGCCCTCAGCTTGACCATGGGCACTAAGGGAAAATTTCTGCGAGTTTCCACTTCTTGGGTATATAGGGTGTGGCCAGAGTTCAGTTTGTGGATTCTTACCCTCAACAGACTGGGAAACTGGTAGAGGTAGATCTTAGGGGACCTCTTCTCCTTTCTGCAGCCCCCTTCCAGGTCACACGCCTTCCCCCTCAAGTACTCACCATTCCCACCAGGCCTGGACCACTTACCCCTTCCTGAGCTCCTGCCACAGGCATTCCCTCCCTTTTCCTGTGCTTCCTTGCCTCCCTATGGACTTGGTGTTTGCACGGAGGATTCCGGAACCTCTCTGTGACCTGTGGGGTTCCTCTCTAATGGTAGGATGCCGTGTAGTGTGATTTGGGCTAGAGGTAATAGGCCAGAGCTTTCCTTCCTAAGTCATCCAAAGGCCACTGGTTGGAGTCCCTGTCACAGCTGATACATCTTTTCCTTGTGTGTCTGTTTCTGTGTGTGTCAGTGTACAAAAGCACGTGGGTGTCTTTGCACAATCATGCACGGGTGTGCATTTGTGAACAGGTGAAAGTGTGTTGAGCACACCCAGGAAGTGTGCCCTGCCTGTATTTTTCCAGGGCCTGCCCCCGTCAGCCCAGGAACTGCATAGCCAGAGCATTCCAGTGTCTATACAGGATTCTGGGTGTGTGGCTCCCCAGGCCCTGAGTTCTCAGGCCTTGTGTGAGGCTGGTTTCAGCTACACGGCCACGTGGAGATATCACAGAGTCATGGGGATGTGGCAGTTGTGGGTCGTGCAGGGCAGGAACTTCTAGGAGGTTTGCAATTCAGGCAGCCTTAACTGACCTCAAAACCAACCCAAACCCATTGCCATTGAGTTGATTCCAACTCATGGTGGTCCCATGTGTTAGAGGAGAACTGCACTCCGTAGGCTTTTCATGGCTGTAAGCGTTACAGAAGCAGATCTCCAGGCCTTTCTTCCACAGCACTTCTGGGTGGGTCCGAACCACCAGCTTTTCAAAAAAAAACCAAACCCATTGCTGTCGAGTTGCTTCTGACTCATAGTGACCCTATAGGACAGAAACCAAACCCATTGCCATCAAGTTGATTCTGACTCATAGTGACCCTATAGGACAGAGTAGAACTGCCCTGTAGGGTTTCCAAGGAGCTTCTGGTGGATTTGAACTGTTGATCTTTTGGTTAGCAGCCGTAGCTCTTAACTACTGTGCCACCAGGGTTTCCGAAGGGCGTCTGCTTCCCTGTTGGGGAATCGAACCCCGGTCTCCCACGTGACAGGCGGGGATACTTACCACTATACTAACAAGGACCAACTTTTAGGTTAGTGCTGTTGCTAGGGTCTGTTGAGTCGAACTACCCCATAGGGTCTTCTAGACTGTAATCTTTACGGGAGCTGATTACCGGCTCTTTCTCCTGTGGAGCTGCTGGTGGATTCAAACCACCAACCATTTGGTTAGCAGCCTAGCACTCAGCCATTGCACCACCAGGGCTCCTTTTAGGTTAGCAGTTGAGTGCAAGCCATTTGCACCCCCAGCTGACCTCAAAACTCAGTGCCGTCGAGTCAATTCCGACTCACAGTATCCCCTAAAAGCCTGCCTGACTCTTCAGCTCTGTTCTGACCTCCTCCAGATCTTTCTGCAAAGGGGGCTGGGGCCTCTGTTTAGAATAAGGCGCTGCTGACTGGGCAGTTGTCTGTGTTTCACTCGTACTCAGTCATTTCACGATCCTTGAGTCTTCTTGCTCTGTTGCACACGTGGCTTTGGTGGCCTGTCTCACACGGTTGCAGAGAAGGTGCTGCAGGCTTGTGTAGACCTGTCATTCCTGCTTTCTCCCCCTGTGCGGTGGCTCCCAGCCAGCTTGCTGCCCTACCACCCAGAGGGAGGGGCAGACAAGGAGATGAAACCCAAACTAGGCAACTCACCGACCTGTTGGCAGTGCCACCCAGAGGGTTAGAGTAGAGAAAACTGGCCAAGAGATGCCTGGTTAATTGGCTGAGGTTGCTCGTTCTTGGCTGTGTAGAAAAGAACATCGACTTGCCAGAGGCAAACCTCAATGCCAAGGTTTGTGCTGTGACTCCTGGATTTTTCCTTCCTCATGTTCCTGTTTTTTGTTTTTCGTGTTCCTGTGGGCCACTGACTTCAGTCTTCAGGCTTATTAAGTGTTTAATGCATCTATTTCTCCTCTCCCTGGTTCCAGGCCCCTAAGAGGAGTATCGGGTGGCGGCGAGGTACAGTGGGATTCAGAGAGATTCAGGCTTGAAGCCAAGCTCCATAGTTACTAGCTTGGACAAGCAACTTGACTTCTCTAAGCCTCAGTTTCCTCATCTGTAAAATAGATTTGTTGTTGTTAGTTACCATCAAGTTGGTGCTGACTCATGGCAACCTCATATACAACAGAACACCATGTCGTTGGGTCCTGCACCATCCTCATGATCATTGGCATGTTTGAGCCCATCGTTGCATCTATTGTGTGGTGTTTTCTAACCTAGGGGGCTCATCTTTCAGCACTCTATAGAAAAATATTCTGTTATAATCCATAGGGTCATCAATGGCTAATTTTCAGAAGTAGATCGCTAGGCCTTTCTTCCTAGACTCCCTTAGTCTGGAAACTTTATTGAAACTTGTCCACCTTGGGTGACCCTGCTGGTATTTGAAATACCAGTGGCCTGGCTTCCAGCATTACAGCAACATGCAAGCCACCAGGGTATGACAAACGGGTGGTGGAAAATAGGCTTAGTGGTAATGATCTCTCATGGATGGCTTTAAATGAGCAATTATGTAAAACCATAGTGTAGGGCTTGCTGTATAACAGGTGCTCAATAAACAGGACGTGATACTTTCACCAACCTCCATCAGCAGCATCAGTGCCACCACCACTACCACCATTGGTGTGGGTAGATGTGGGTTCAGGTGCCAGACCAGCCCTCTCTGTGTGGATGATCAAGAAGGACAGAGATTGAAAGCAAGAAATGAAGAGGTAGGGAGAAAGGTTGACACATGGCCATTTCAAAGAAGTCCAGCCTGGACCAGGGTGTGGGGGGTTGTGCCAGTCTGTGACTAACAGGTGGGGTGGCTCTGCTGGTCCAGAACTCCAGTCCCAGAATTCCCTATCCCCCCTCCTCCATCCCATTCAGACCCTTGTCCTTCACCTAGAGTGAAATGGTCTGGGACATGCAGGGTGTGTTGGGAATGGTTTGGAGCGCTAGAGCCAGGTAGACCTGAGCTCAAATCCTATATTCATCTCTTACCAGCTAGGTAAGCTTGGTCAAGCCACTTCATTTATCCCAGCCTCAGTTTCCTCCTCTGAAAAATGGATATGGCAGTTTCTACCTCAGAGGGTTCCTGGGTGTGTAAATGAGATCACAGATGCCCAGCGCCCAGTGCTCTGCTTGATACGTAGCACAAGCTCCCTCCCCAGTAGTTCCCTCCCTCCTCCCCACCCCACTGGTCCATCTCCAGCTGCAGAAGTGACAGGCTCTCAGCAGCATAGGGACCAGCACTTCCTGCTTTGTCCCTATGTGTCCTGGGCTCCCTGAGAAGTCCTAGGGAGGGGAGCTTGACAGTCTGAGTTGCTGGGTGAGTGTGACCCTAGGTATTGTGGTGATTTTTCCACCATTCATCTCTGCTAATTTGGAGCCTCAGTTTCCACATCTGTAAAATGGGGAAAATGGTCACCTCTGCATATTAGGATTGTTGTAAGGATTGAATGAGACGTTGTGTGGACGGGTGTGAGCTGCTGGTATCTGTCGTTACATTGTTAATGGCACTGTCATTTAACATCTTCCCAGGTTCTGCATTTTCCTGGTGTGGGCAGGTCAGAGAGTGTTTGGTCTCCAAGGTTACGCATCTCAGCCAAAGGCCAATGGTGGGAGGAGTCTGGATGTACTTCTGTAGACAGAGCCTGCTATCCTCACCCCAGGCGCTGAGCATATCATGAATTATCTCCAGAACTCAGAGGTGTCTACTTCAACAATGAATTCCCCCAGGGATGAGTTGCTGTGACCCTTGGCCTGGGAGCCTCCCTCTCCCCAGTTTCTGTGATGCCCTGGGTGGGCATCTTTCCTTGGTCAGAAACTTGAACCTCAGGTCTCTTTGCTCCAGTCTTACCTTCAGCCTTCTGTACCAGGTGAGTCTCATGGCTCAGAAGACCTAAATGCAAACCCTACTTCTGTCCCTTACCAGCCAGTGCAAACACTAATGATCAGGTGCACTTCTCTGTCCTTTGGTTTCCCCCGGAAATGATCCTGCCTTCTTATTACATCTGTGAGCTGTTGTGAGACTTGAGACCAGCAAGATGATGTTTGGGAAATCCCCATGTGGCCTTGAAATAAACAGTTAAGCACTGGACCAGTAGCCAAAAGGTTGGTGGTTCAAACTCATCCAGAGGCACCTCGGAAGACAAGCCTGGCAATCTGCTTCTGAAAGGTCAGTCTTGAAAACCCCATGAAGTGGTTCTACTGCGCATACATGGGATCACCATGACTTGGAATCGACTCAAAGGCATCCAACAACAACTACAAATTTAGAAACTCAGTCAGATATAACTTGGGGTACTTGGTCCCCTCTCTAGCCTTGGTTTTCTCACCTGTGAAAGGAAGGCTTTGGATTAGATTAGCATTCCCAGGAGTGATGATCCTTGAGAGAAAAGGTCTGTGTTTAGTAAATTTGGTAAATAAATTTGCAATTTTCCTCAAAGAGTTTTACAACATCCATTTGGATATCAATGGCTTGGAGAACCCTGCAGAAAACAAACCTGATTAACGTTGCTTCATTCAGATTTTACTAATTTGATCACCGAACCTCATTACTGCAAGGATAAGGATTGTTACTGCAATTACTACATACTGCTGTTTTTACTGTTGTGATTATTTGTATTGATTGCTCTGCATAACTCCTAGTTGCCTGCCACAAAACACTCCTGGGGAAGCTAGGTAAGCAGAGAGGGGTGAGGACCCTCGAAGCTCTTGCAGGCTCTGATCCGAGCCCTCTGGGAGGCAGGCTTGAGGCTAGGCAGGGTGGAGGAGTGACGCCCTGCCCCTGTGTCCTCCAGGTGCCTTCCTGATCCCATACACCCTGTTCCTCATCATTGCTGGGATGCCCCTGTTCTACATGGAGCTGGCTCTGGGCCAGTACAACCGGGAGGGGGCGGCCACGGTGTGGAAGATCTGCCCGTTCTTCAAAGGTAAAGAAAGCCTGGGGGAGGTCAGGGTCGTTCGAAAGGGCTCCCTTGGGGCCCCTGGAGAATCTGCTTCAAAGGTGGGGTTGGAGGCAGACCAGCTCTCTTCTGGGATTCACCGGTATCGACAAGGTCAGGAGTATCCACCACTCAAAGGTACATTTGGAAAACATTTGGTATGTCAGGAAGAGTGCTAGCCTAGAAAGTCTGGAAACGTGGGTTCCAGCAGCTGAGTGACCAGAGAGGATCTGCTTTTTTCTATATGGGAAATACTTCTAGAAGTGTCAGAAGTATACAGTACACATACCATTACCCTCCCTTGTTACTCCCATGGCAGGCATGATGAATTGATCCCAGATTCCTCCCTGCTCAGCCAGAAAGCTGCCTCAGAATCTTTAATAGCCACAATGATCAACTGCAACCGGGATGTAGATGAAGTATATTTGGCCATCTTTTTTGGCTCCTACACAGCTAGGAGAAGGGCGTGGAGTAAGAGTTGGTGTTTCCCAAGCACTAATTAGAGAACTAGGTCCAGATACCAGTAAGGGCTAGTGTGACTCCCACGACCCACTTTTTAGTTGGCATGTGTCTCCTAAGTATCTCCTGTGTACTCTGCCTTGTGGTAGACACAAGTTTATAAAGCGTGTATTAGTTAAGACTTTTTTTTGTTTAATTGTCAGAAATCCGTATCGAACTGACTTAAAATACAAAAATGAATTTATTGGCTTATGTTACAATACAGTCCAGGGATATCTTTCTGGCTTCAGGTACAGCTCGATCCAGGTGCTCATATAATGTTGTCAGGAATCTCTCTCTCTCCAAGTCTCAACTCTCTTTTATTCTGTGTTAACATCACTTTCAGGCACCTTCTCCTCAAATGCTAGCAAAGATGGCCACCAGCATTTGCAGGCTTAAATCTTACCAAGTTTAACAATGACCAAAAACAAACAAACCCTTATCTCTTCATAGCGTCATTAAGGTCTCAGAGAAGACTCGCATTGGTTTGACTGGCGTTATACGCCCATCTATAAACCACTCACTGTAGCTATGGGGAAGCAGTACTCTGGCCAGGCCTGAGTCATGTGCCCATGGCTAGATCAAGGAAGTGGAAGATTTAGCCTCACTAAACCTCTAAACCTCTAAGAATTACTTAAAGGTAATTCCTAAAGGAGTCCCTGGGTGATCAAATGCTTAACACAGTCGGCTGCTAACCAAAAGGTTGGAGGTTCAAGTCTACCTGGAGGAGCCTTGGAAGAAAGGCCTGGCAATCTATTTCCTAAAAACCAGCCATTGAAAGCCCTGTGGAGCATAGTTCTACTCTGACACACATGGGGTTGCCATGAGTTAGAATCCAACTTTTAAAAAAAATTTTAGGGGTGAATAGTGCAGTGGTTGGGGCCAATTCTCCAGGGGAGGGAGCTCTGGGGCTGGGCCTGGGGATGGGACTCCCCACCTGACCTCTATCTGTCCCCGATGCAGGAGTTGGCTATGCCGTGATCCTCATTGCGCTTTACGTTGGCTTCTACTACAACGTCATCATCGCCTGGTCGCTCTACTACCTCTTCTCCTCCTTCACCTTCAACCTGCCCTGGACTGACTGTGGCCATGCCTGGAACAGCCCCAACTGCACTGACCCCAAACTCCTCAATGGCTCTGTGCTGGGTAACCACACCAAGTACTCCAAGTACAAGTTCACGCCGGCAGCAGAGTTCTACGAGTAAGTCATGGAGCCCTCAACCTGTTCACAGCCCTCACCTGGGCACACGAGGCCTGTGCTGGGCAGGGCCTGAGCCAGATGCTAAGGAAAACCACAGAGAGGAGGGGGACACACCAGTCATCGTTTGTCATGTTTGCTGAGTGGCCACCAGAGGTCTGACCCTGGTTTCAATAGTTGTACCGTGGTTATGTAAGATGTTAGCGTTAAGGGAAGCTGGGTAAAGGGTGTATGGGTAGGGCCTGAGGATATGACCCATGGTGGACAAGACAGATCGAGAAGATTACATGCTGAGGCAGGAGGGTGAGCGTCAGGGTGTGGGTCAGGGTGGGGAGACAATTTATAAGTAAGCAGATATAGAAGCAAGAACATTTTAGGGGGCATAAGTGCCCTTCAGGAAATGAAACGAATTTTAGAAAGTGTGAGCGCTCATACCGTTGAGTGCCGTGGAGTCGATTTCGACTCCTAGCGACCCGTGTGACAGAGTAGAATTGCCTACTAGGGTTTTCTTGGCTGTAACCTTTAAAAAAAAAAAAATTACGGAAGCAAAACTCCAGGTCTTTCTCTTTTGGAGCTACTAGGTGGATTCAAACTGCCAACCTTTCCATTATTAGCTGAGCACTTAACCATTGTGCCACAAGGGCCCCTTGTGAATATTCTTAAGGAATTAAAACAGGTATGTGGTAGAAATTGATTGTTGGGGGGCAAAGAGAAGGTGGTGACATTTGAACCGATACCTAAATGACAACATGTGGTCAGCCAGAGAAACCCTAGGGAGTCAGCTGGCAGGTGATGGAGCTGCAGGTTGAACCCAGCTCAACCTGATCCTGCAGCTGTCCTCTGACCCGCCTCTGCTACTGTCTCTCTGGGTCTTCCATGGGGGAAAGTAGTAAAATTCAAGAAGCAAGAAGTAGGCCATCTGTGTGCAACTCAGGGAAATTATTTGGACCCTATGTGTATGGAAGGCACCAATGGGCTGAAAGACAGAGCATCTTTAAAAAATAACACATACACAAAAAACCAACTTTTTATTCTGAAATAATTATAGACAGAAAAGTTGCAAAAGTAGTACATAGAGCTTCACTCAGTTTTCTTTAATGTTAACATTTTGCATAAAACAAAAAAGCCAAATCTATTGCCATTGAGTTGATTCCGACTCATAGTGACCCCATGTATAACAGAGTAGAACTGCTCCATAGAGTTTTCTTGGCTGTGCTCTTTACAGAAGCAGATCGCCAGGTCTCTCTTCCACGGTGCTGCTGGGTGCATTCAAACTGCCAACCTTTCGGTTAGCAGCTGAGCACTTAACTGTTGCACCACCGTGGTTCCTCTCTAGCAGTTGTAAATGGATATAATTATTCAGAACTATTGTCAAAATCACAACTAACATTTACCCAACTTAGATTATGTCCCACCACTGTGCAAAGCACCTTTTCTATGCTCTCTTTTAATCCTGATCATAGCCCTGTGAGATTAGTACTAGAATTATCCTTATTTTACAAATGAGGGAACCACGGCACAAAACAGTGGAGTGACTTGCCCAAGGCCCTACAGACTAGAAGCGGCATCGAAGCAGGTTCGAACCCAGGTGGCCTGGTTCCAGGGCCCAAAGTCTTAGCCCGGTGGTTGTAAACCTTGGCTGCACACTGGAATTACCTGGAGATCTTTAAAACAGACTGCTGCCTGGGCCCTACGCCCAGAGATTCTGATTTCACTGGTCTGGTGCACACAGGGCGTAAGGATTTTTGACAGCTTCTCCGATGACTCTAACGTCCAGCCAAGGCTGAGAACCACTGTCTTAGCCACTGCACTGTCCTGCCTCCAACAGAACAAGATGTCTGCTGGGGTCAGGTTGACGTCTCTTGGATATCATGTTATGGAAGATCTAAAGGCCTCCTTCACTCCATTCCTGAGGAGTGTGGGCTCAGAAAATCCCAGAACCTTTGGAGAGATTGTGGTGGAGGTTGCAGGCAGCGGGCTCTCCTCTTTTCTGAGTGTGGTTCAGCCAGAGGCGGTAAAGGACCGGGGAGCAGAAGCTGCCCCTGAGATGTGCATTCCATTGCCTGCTTTCCCCCTTCTCGTGGAGGACAAAACACAATTTTTCTTTTTGCTCTTGGCAAGCCTTGTCCTCATAAATTAAAACGGGAAATCTTAGCCTTGTCTCTAGTGCTTATTTTATTCCTCCTCTGCCATCTGAACATCTTCATGCCCCAGCCAAGACACCCAGCAGGAGGGCGATGTGAGTTGGGTTGAGATCCAGGTTACTTCAATTACAGCCCTAACGTTCCTCCAGGCTCAGTTTTGGGAAGAATGTGGTGGAAGAAGACGATATTCTTGTGGGCAGGGCTGAAGGGGCTTGGGGATTAGTGGGGAGCAGAATCCAGGACTTATTTCAAGAGCTTTCAAACCTTCAGACCTCCCCTCTCCCTCTCTACCTTTTAATTCTCCACCCTCCTAAAGCTTCATGGCCACTGAAAGCCGGGCACTGAGCATCTCTTCACAGCCAAATCCTGTTCAGGCTTCATAGTACATGGAAATGGGAATTATTCCCGTTTTACAGATAAGAAAATAGAGGCTCAGGTTTTAGGTAAATGGCAGAGCCATGATCTGAACCCAGGTTGTCTGAGTCAAGGCTGTCAAGTAATACCCAGGGGTCTCTCCTACTGTTCTCCTCTGTCCTGTCAGAGTCTCCAGTGGGGCTCCTGCAGGTGGATAGGAGCCCTTCTCATACGTCTCTCTCACCTCATGCCCTGGCTGTGTGCTGTGTAATGTATGGCACTAAGTCACAGATTGGCTCTGGGTTTTTTTTTTAATGGCACCTGGCCCTTTTCTCCAGATGTTTCTCCTTTAAAACGGTCACCCCAACTGGGGACCCAGCAGCAGGACTCCTAGCGCCAACTCTGGAGAGGTTAACTAGTTCTTTCTCTTCCCTCAGAGTCTCCTGACCAGTTTTGTTACCATCTTGAATTCATTTAAGCTAATGGACTGAACATATCATTCAAAGGAACAAAACTGCTATTCTCCCCAGGCTCCCGGCTTGAAGCCAAACAGCCCCGCAGCTGGTCCTCTGTTTGCAACTTCATCTATAAAAGGGCATCCTTGGTGAAAGTTTGCGTGATGATAGAAAACTCCTGTCCCAGACCTGTTCCGAGTGAGGAAGAGAAGTCTCCCCACTCCTGTACTAACCCTCTGTGCTTAAATGTCAAATGGGAAACAGCCTTTTTGGGCCCTAGACTCAGGAAAGCTTGGACCTGACAATGATTCGTTTTCACTAAACTGCTGGAAGCGTTAAAACAAACCCAAGTGACTTGTACTAACCCCCAAGGCTTGGGCCTGCTGCAGAAAGGGCAGTACATTTTCATTCCTTTTCTGGGAATCAGCTCTGGAGTCCAGCTCTTTTCACGGACACAATATCTAGGCGACCTCTGCAGCAGTGAAGTGGACTTTAAATGCGCGTGCGTTCACTGGGGCCTGTTAGGGGACATTTTGGCCATCTGATTTGGACCCTAGAGCCATTTTAGGAAGGTTCAGGGCAAACAGTTGACTCAGTACCTTTTTTCATGATTTCAGTAGTCATGTTAGCTAAATGTTGATTGGAGCCATTCAACACTTGGCTCATAGAGCAACTCTCATAGGAGCAGAATTAGGTGTCTGGGGGTGGGATTGGGGTGGGGTTCAGTACCTGATTCTGGTTCTGTCTTTTCAGCCCATGCCCAGGCCCTACCACCCTCTCCTCTTTCTCTGAGAGAATCTACTTGATGGCAGCTGGTTTTTTAGACTACTCGGGGAAGGTTACATTTGAGTTGAGGCTTGTTGTTGCTGTCACTTGCTGTCGAGTTTGTTCCGACCCGTGGAGACCTTATGTATAACAGGATGAGACGTTGCCTACTCCTGTGCCGTCTCCATGATTGTTGGTATGTTTGAGTCCGTTGTTGCAGCTATTGTGTCAGTCCATCTCATCGAGACCGTTGTTGGTGTTAGGTGCCGTCGAGTTGGTTCCGACTCACAGCCACCCTATGCACAACAGAACGCAACACTGCCTAGTCCTGCGCCATCCCTACAATCGTTGCTGTGCTTGAGCTCGTTGTTGCAGCCACTGTGTCAATCCACCTCATTGAGGGTCTTCCTCTTTTCTCCTGACCCTGTACTCTGCCAGGCATAATGTCCTTCTCCAGGGACTGATCCCTCCTGACAACATGTCCAAAGTATGTAAGACCCATTCTTGCCATCCTTGCTTCTAAGGAGCATTCTGGCTGTACTTCTTCCAAGACAGATTTCTTCGTTCTTTTGGCAGTCCATGCTATGTTCAATATTCTTCACCAGCACCACAATTCAAAGGTGTCAATTCTTGTTCTGTCTTCCTTATTCATTGTCCAGCTTTCACATGCATGTGATACGATTGAAAATACCATGGCTTGGGTCAGGCACACCTTAGTCTTCAAGGTGATATCCCTGCTTTTCAACACTTTAAAGAGGTCCTTTGCAGCAAATTTACCCAATGCAATGTGTCTTTTGATTTCTTGACTGCTGCTTCCATGGCTGTTGATTGTGGATCCAAGTAAAATGAAATCCTTGACAACTTCAACCTTTTCTCCATTTATCATGATGTTGCTCATTGGTCCAGTTGTGAGAATTTTTGTTTCCTTTATGCTGAGATGCAAGTTATACTGAAGGCTGTGGTCTTTGATCTTCATTAGTAAGTGCTTCAAGTCCTTTTCACTTTCAGCAAGCAAGGTTGTGTCATCTGCGTAACGCAGGTTGTTAATGAGTCTTCCTCCAATCCTGATGCCCCGTTCTTCTTCATATAGTCCAGCTTCTCGGATTATTTGCTGAGCATACAGATTGAATAGGTGTGGTGAAAGAATACAGCCCTGACACACACCTTTCCTGACTTTAAACCAATTTGTATCCCCTTATTCTGTCTGAACAACTGCCTCTTGATCTATGTAAAGGTTCCTCATGAGCACAATTAAGTGTTCTGGAATTCCCATTCTTCACAATGTTATCCATAATTTGTTATGATCCACACAGTCGAATGCCTTTGCATAGTCAATAAAACACAGGTAAACATCCTTCTTTTTTTTTTTTTTAAACATCCTTCTGGTATTCTCTGCTTTCAGCCAGGATCCATCTGACATCAGCAATGATATCCTGTTCTGAAACTGGCCTGAATTTCTGGCAGTTCCCTGTTGATATACTGCTGCAGCCGTTTTTGAATGGTCTTAAGCAAAATTTTGCTTGCGTGTGATATTAATGATATTGTTCTATAATTTCCACATTCGGTTGGATCACCTTTCTTGGAAATAGGCATAAATATAGATCTCTTCCAGTCAGTTGGCCAGGAAGCTGCCTTCCATATTTCTTGGCATAGACGAGTGAGCACCTCCAGCGGTGCATCCATTTGTTGAAACATCTCATTTGATATTCCATCAATTCCTGAAGTCTTGTTTTTCACCAATGCCTTCAGAGCAGCTTGGACTTCTTCCTTCAGTACCATAGGTTCCTGATCCTATGCTACCTGTTGAAATGGTTGAACATCGAATAATTCTTTTTGGTATAATGACTCTGTGTATTCCTTCCAGCTTCTTTTGATGCTTCCTGCATCGTTTAATATTTTCCCCATGGAATCCTTCACTATTGCAACTCGAGGCTTGAATTTTTTCTTCAGTTCTTTCAGCTTGAGAAATGCCAAGCATGTTCTTCCCTTTTGGTTTTCCATGTCCAGCTCTTTGCACATGTCATTATACTTTGTCTTCTCGAGCCTCCCTTTGAAATCTTTTGTTCAGTTCTCTTTCTTCATCATTTCTTCCTTTTGCTTTAGCTGCTGGACGTTCGTGAGCAAGCTTCAGAGTCTCCTCTGACATCCATCTTGGTCTTTTCTTTCTTTCCTGTCTTTTCGGTGACTTATTGATTTCTTCATGTATGATGTCCTTGATGTTATTCCACAATTCATCTGGTCTTTAGTCACTAGTGTTCAATGCGTCAAATCTATTCTTGAGATAGTCTCTAAATTCAGGTGGGATATACTGAAGGTCATATTTTGGCTCTCATGGACTTGCTTTGATTTTCTTCAGTTTCACCTTGAACTTGCATATGAGCAATTGATGGTCTGTTCCACAGTTGGCCCGTGGCCTTGTTCTGACTGATGATATTGAGCTTTCCATCGCCTCTTTCCACGGATGTAGTCAGTTTGATTCCTGTGTGTTCCATCTGGTGAGGTCCATGTATATAGTCACCGTTTATGTTGGTGAAAGAAGGTATTTGCAATGAAGAAGTTGTTGGTCTTGCAAAATTCTATCGTTCCTTCTCTGGCATTGTTTCTATCACCAAGGCCATATTCTCCAACTACCGATCCTTCTTTGCTTCCAACTTTCACACCCAATCACCAGTAATTATCAGTGCATCCTGATTGCATGTTCAATCAGTTTCAGACTGGAGCAGCTGAATCTTCTATTTCTTCCTCTTTGGCCTCAGTGGTTAGTGCATAAATTTGAATAATAGTGGTATTAACTGGTCTTTCTTTTAGGCGTGTGGATATTATTTTCTCACTGACAGCGTTGTGCTTCAGGAAAGATCTTGAAATGTTCTTTTCGATGATGAATGCAACACAGTTCCTCTTCAAGTTGTCATTTCCGTCATAGAAGACCATATGATTGTCCAATTCAAAATGGCCAATACCAGTCCATTTCAGCTCACTAATGCCCAGGATATCAATGTTTATGCATTCCATTTCATTTTTTATAATTTCCAATTTTCCTAGATTCATCCTTTGTACATTCTAGGTTCTGATCATTAATGGATGTTTGCAGCTGTTTCTTCTCATTTGGAGTCTTGCCACATCAGCAAATGAAGGTCCCGAAAGCTTTACTCCATCCATGTCATTAAGGTCAACTCTACTTTGAGGAGGCAGCTCTTCCCCAGTCATCTTTTGAGTGTCTTCCAACCTGGGGGGCTCATCTTCCAGCACTACATCAGACAATGTTCCTCTGCTATTCATAAGGTTTTCACTGGCTAATTTTTTTCAGAAGTAGACTGCTGGGTCCTTCTTCCTAGACTGTCTTAGTCTGGAAGCTCAGCTGAAACCTGTCCTCCATGGGTGACCCTGCTGGTATCTGAATACTGGTGGCATAGCTTCAAGCATCATAGCAACACGCAAGCCCCCACAGTATGACAAACTGACAGACACATGGGGGTCTTTGAGACTAGAAGGGCGAAAATGAGCTTGCCAGGCAGACGATTTGGGCCAGGAAATGTGTTTTAGGCTGAGGGGACTGCAGGTCCCAAGACAGAGCAATTAGAGACTGAATGACTGGGAATGCCAGGTGGCTTGCTGTTGCCAGGAGCGAAGGGCTTGTGGGTGTCATAAGGCAGAAGATGAACTGGCACGGGCGGATTGTGGAAGGTCCGAGATTCTGAAAGGCCTACATTTTATCCTCCAGACCAGGATTTCTCAACCTCGACACAATTGACATTTTTGGTTGGTTAATTTTTCTTTGTGGGGGGTGCCCTGTGCACTGTAGGATGTTCAGACACAGCCCTGGCCTCTACCCACTAGATTCCAGCAACACCTCCAAGTGGTGACAACCAAAACCATCTCCAGACATTGCCAATTATCTCTGGGGGTTGGGGCAACATCACTGTTTTAGGTGAGAACCGTTGTGTTAGGTGATTGGGAGTCCCTAAAGATTTGGGGGCAGGAGAGTGATGAGGTTAGAGTGACACTTCAGAAGAATTATTCTATGGCAACACCAAACCAAAAAACCAAACACATAGCAGTCAGGTCGATTCTGACTCATAGCAACCCTATAGGAGAGAGTAGAACTGCCCCACAGGGTTTCCAAGGCTGTAATCTTTATGGAAGCAGACTGCCACATCTTTCTTCCTTGGAGTGGCTGGTGGGTTCAAACCACCAACCTTTCATTTAGCAGCCAAGCACTTGACCACTGTGCCACCAGGGCTCTTTTATGGCAACATAGGGGGAAAAAAAAAAACTAAATCAAACTCATAGCAACTCTATAGGACAGAATAGAACTGCCCTATTGGGTTTCAAGCAGCAGCTGGTAGATTCAAACCCTACTGACCGTTTGGTTAGCAGCTGAGCTCTTAACCACTGTGCCACTAAGGCTCCTTTTACCACCAGGTTTTACATAGGCACAGCCAAATATCCTCTGAGGGAAAATCTCCCCCAGTTGAGAAGCACGGCTCTAAACTGTGAGCTCTATGACGGCAGGGACCTACAGGTCTAATTCACCACCATCTCCCTAGGGTCAGGCATGCAGTAGGCAAACAAGAGATTTCAGTTATGTTAAATCCGGCTCCAAGAACTTTAAAGAGCAGCCTGTGCTGAGAGTCTCCCCAGATAATTTACTTCTCTTGGAGCAGAGCAGCCAGGCCACAGGCCATGGGTTCAAGCAGCCAGAGCAGGGGCCATGGTTGACCAGAGCAGTGGCCAAACATGATACGTGTCAGTGCCCCGGGGCCCAGCATGAAGGGAGAGTGGTTGAGGCACCCCAGTGCCTGTCTCCATCTGCACTTGCAGGAATTGGCCTGTGACCACAGCCTTGGTCTGCCCTGACCCCACTTTCTCTGGCCCGTATCCCCCATCCTCTGGCAGGCGCGGAGTCCTGCACCTTCACGAGAGCGACGGGATTCACAACATTGGCCTGCCGCAGTGGCAGCTCTTACTTTGTCTGATGGTTGTCGTCGTAGTCCTGTTTTTTAGCCTCTGGAAAGGTGTGAAGACATCAGGAAAGGTAATATCTCTTTGTGTCTCTTTCAGTTGGGAGTTTGGCTCAAAAAAAAAAAATTTTTTTTTTTTTTTTTTTTTTCTAGTTATAACCTTGTAGGTGGTGAAAAGATTGGTAGAGCTGGAGGCCCAGAGCCTGGGCTGAGCCCTACCTCCACCACTGACTTGCTGGGTGACCTTGGACAAATCACTTCCCCTCCTGTGCTGGTTTTCCAAGGCATCTGTAGCAAAACACCACAAACTAGGTGGCTTATAAAAACAGAAATTTATCAACTCACAGTTCTGGAGGCAGAGAATCCAAGATCAAGGTGTTAGCTGTGGTGATTTCTTCTGAGCCTTCAAGGGAGAATCAGCTCCAGGCTTCTCCCCTAGCTTCTGGTAGCTCTAGGCATTCCTTGACTTGCAGCTGTGGCATCACATGGCGTCCCTCCTCTGCCTTCCTGTGTCTGTGACTCTTCTCCTCTTTTATAAGGATACCACTCTGGTTGGATTAGGACCCACCCTACTCCAGTACGACCTAATGTTAACCTAACTGTAACATCAAAGACCCTATTTCCAAATAAGGTCATGTTCACAGGTGTCAGGGGTAGGACTTCAACATATTTTGGGGGGCACACAACTCAATCCATAATACTTCTCTAAGCCTGAGTCTCTTCATCAGCAGGATAAGAGGGTGCAAGTGGATCAGGTCTCCTTATACTTTTCCACCAAAACTCCCCTGATATCAGAGACAGGGAATGGGAGACCCCAAGGACTGTGGGGAAAAGCCTAAAGCAGCCTACCAATATGTCTGATAAATCTTGGATTCTGACATTAGACTCTGTGCACATGTTGCGTTCTACTCTGGAATATAACCATTTGCTTTACTCTAACATCAGTCATTCTCCTCTCTGAATTCTCAAGTTAAAGAGATACTCCAGAAGATATCTAACTGTCTGTTGGGCTTTGTGTTTCCATGGCTGCAGTGCTGAGTGCCCCCAGGGGATCTAGGTGCCCTGGTAAGAAGAACACAGACTTCCATGACCTGTGAGGGCCTGTCCAGAGTTGAAATTCTGGGCCTGGGTGACACTATACCTTGTAGTAAGTCCCTCAGGGGTGGAGCATACTCAGCTCCTGACTCATGTTGATTCTAAGCCTAAGGAACATCATGCACACAACAACCCCATTTGGACTCAGTGTGGTCATGCGGAGCTCAAATGTATTAAAGAGGATCTAGCTGGGAGATGTTCTTTTCTTGTGCTTCGGCTAGCTATTGCTGTGTAAGAAACCCCCCCAAAATGTACCGATTTAAAATAACAACCATTTTATTACCTCTCATGATTCAATGAGTTGTCTGGGATCACCTGGGCTATTCTGCTTTGTGTAGAATGTCCTAGATGGCACATACTCATGGCTGATAGTTAGTGCTGGCTGTCGGCTAGAAACTAAGCTGGAGCTGTCAACCAGAGCACCTTGGTTATTTTCCACATAGCCTCTCCACATGGCTTGGACTTCTGACAGCATGGCAGCTGGGTTCCAAGAACATGTTACAGGCAGGCAAGCCTCAATGTGCAAGTAGCTTATCTAGTCTTCCCTTGCCTCATACTCGCTATTGTCCCAATGGCCAAAACAAGTCTTGTGGTGAAGTCCTGATTCAATATGGAAGGGAAGTACACAAGAAGTGAGTTTACTGGGGATCACCAAGGCAGCAGGCTGCCACAGCCAGGTAGGCATAAATTTGGGAAAAGCTTCATTAGGTAACTGCTTTTGGAAGGGGAATTTATCAGGGTTCTCTCTGGTACTCCCAGAGTTCTTGGTTATGTCGTTGAGAGTAAAGATGGTGTCAGGGGGCCAGCAGCCAGTGGGATGAAATTAGTCAAAAAGAAGTTGAAGTGGAACATCTTATCAGCGTGTGGGGGACACAGCATCCGCCTCAAGGAAGGATCCACGTAAAATGCAAACCAGGGCTTGAAGGTAGTCAGCGGTAGAGCAAAACCAGGCTAGAACCAATGCCATCCCAGTGCCTGGCACATAGTAGGTCTTCAGTAAATATTTACTGAAGGATTAATTAGAAAGGGAAGGAAGGTAGAAAGGAAAGAAGGAGAGTGGGTGAGTGAATTGGTTTGGGAGCTTCATTAAGTGTTCTTTTGAATTCAGCTCAACTTAATGAACATGTATGAATAATTATTATATCCCAGGTTTGATACTAGCACTAGTGACGTAAGAATAAGTAAAGTAGATTTCTTCTTCGATTGCTTGTAGTCTGTGCATATTACTGACAGGTTATGGATTAACCAAGGTGACTACTTTCTTGGGCTTCGTTCCAGGGACAGTCTGTACACATATATGTGTCCTCCTTTAAATAAGCACTAGTGGTCACAAACTTTACATGCTTTTATAGAGATATCTTGCTTTTTTCCTTAACTTCACATTTCTTTGGAGATAATTTCACATCAGGTAGTTAGGTTGTACTTTAATAGAAATACAACCTAAACTGTCATTAGATCAATTTAGTGGATTGCCACAAATAATTTTTAAAAATAAAATAGCGGAATTCATTGCACATAGTAAGCCAAGTGCAGTTTTGTGGAATTTGTGTTTCAGTTACAACAATATAAGGGTTTGTATGTGCCTTGTCTTGATAGATACAGTATTTCTTACAACAGGTCGTGGTCAAAACATGGGAGAGATGCTGCCTTAGTGGAGGGAGGAAGCGGGTCTCCGAAGGTGATGGAGAAGGAGGCATTTGCGCTGGTTCTTCACAGACAGGCACAGGTAGAGCTGGGGTGGAGGGCAGAACTTTTCAGTGGAAGGAACTGTATGAGCAAAGCCACAGAGGTGGGAAGCCCCAGGGCAGACTTGTGTGGTACCCGTTGCACCTTTCCTGGGTATTAGAAGCAGAGCTCTCCTGGGCTGCGCAGGACACAGGCAGAGGCCCCAGGGAAGCCACAGCTTATGAAGCTACATGAGTTTTACTATTGCTATGGCTGATTGGAGAACCTGGTCTCGGTATGGGGCCACCACAGGTTTCTAATATTACACCCCAAGATTAAGTTCCCCACCCAGTGCTGGGCTACCACGGGCCAAAAACATTGCCAACAAGTCAATTGCAACTTATGGTGACCCTGTGTGACAAAGTAGAACTGCCTGATAGGGTTTTCTTGGTGGTAATCTTTATGGAACCAGATTGCCAGGCCTTTCTTTCCTGGCACCACTGGGTGGGTTCGAACTGCCAACCTTTTAATTAGTCACTGAGTGCAACCACAGGCATCAGCCCTGGGCCAGAGCAGAGTATAAGTTGTCTGCAGGGAGACCGATGCTAAAGAGAGACCTGGAGGGCCGAGCTGAGCATGCTCAGTTCATTTTCCCACACTCTCTGGGAGGAGTCATTCCTGTGCCCTGGGGAGGAGTGCATGAAGGGCCTGTGTTACACTAATGAAGTCCCTCTCCATGGAAACACAAGGAGTGAGGACTGTGAGTCCCCCCCATGTGCGTCAACCAAAGCCACAGCCCACATTTTGCGTAAATTCCCCAGTGTTCTGGTGGCTGAGCAGGCAAGGAGCTTTCTAGAACAGGGAGCTTTCTAGAATAGGGAGCATCACTCAGGACATTCTTGTGCCCTGTCTTTAATTGTCTTTTATAAACTGGCTCCTGAGAAAACCAAGAGTGTTGCTTATTTCTCCCCAGACTGCGTCTGGAACAGGACACAGCTTTGCTTAGCAGGCATTTGCAGCCAGACCAGGCCTGAAATGAATTGCAAATGTTCACACTTTCAGTCTTGGCAAGAGAAGGCTCTTCGAAGATGCATGACGCCAGGGCTGCTGGGATGGTGGCAGAAAAAAGGGGTGACCCCAGATCACACCCTTTGTGTCCCTGGCCTTTTGATCATCTCAGGTGTACGGTGGAGGTTTGAGGTCAGCAGTCGTTCAGCCCCAGGGAGCCTGGCAAGTGTGTACTTGCCACCACATAGCCATCCTAGAGTCCCGCTTGCCTCCCAGATCACAGAAGTCTATAGCTGTTCTGGAGCTTAGCACCCACAGGCCCAGTAACCGAATCACTAGATGTCGGAGCTGGAAGATACTCAAGGCCATCTCCTCCAACCTCTTGTACAAATGGGGAAACTAGAGCCTAGAGGCGGACAGGGTTTCACAGCAGCCCTTGGCAGGGCTAGGGGTTGAAATGGGCGTTAAAGATATAGTATAAGTGAAATCAAATCCGCTGCCATTGAGTCAATTCTGACTCATAGTGACCCTATAGGACAGAGTAGAACTACCCCAGAGAGTTTTCAAGGCTGTAATCTTTACAGAAGCAGACTTCTACATCTTTCTCCCACAGAGCAGCTGGTGGGTTCCAACCACCCGCCTTTCTGTTAGCAGCCAAGCACTTAACCACTGCACCACCAGGACTCGTCAACAACACAGTACAGTGAGTGGTTAGGAACATGGGCTTTGCAGTCTTTAGACTTGGTTTGGAGTCCAGGCACCACCATTTACTGCTGTTGACCTAAAGCTTCATTCCCCTCCCTGAGCTTCAGTTTCCTGTCAAAGAGGATAATGAGCTTGCCTGCCTCCCAGGGCTGTTGGGGAGATGGAGTGAGAGTTCGCATGTGCCAGTGCAGGACTGGCAGAAGGAAATTGCTCATAAATATCCCTCATCACCCCAGGTGGTGATCTGCCCCCATCTCAGTGGTTTTCAAACATGGCTCTGCCATTGTCTTGAGGGGGCTTTGTGGGGATGAGAGCAGTGACCAGGCTCCCATCTGCCCTGATTACGTATTAGACTAAACTTTTGGAAACCTCAAACCCCCTTAATGCCTGCAGATAAATCAAGACAGTACAACTGATGGATCAAACACCATCTTTGCCCATTTCACTGCCAGGCTTTGGGCTGTTTGAGAAATCAGGCTAGATGGAATACCTCCCTCTCAAATTCTGGCAAAGGTGGTGTGGCTGGGGCAAGATAAAGCCAGACTAATTAAAAACAAAATAAAAAATCTGGGTTCTAGATTATTTAAATAGAAACGTCATTTTGTTACTTTTGGGTTCAAGTCATAATCCTAGCCAAGCCTTCCCACTAATGTGTCAGTGCAGGCTGGTCCAGGCTTGCTACAGTGGCTTGATTGGACCCAATTATAATGGCCAGCATTATTTGCATATGGGCAAAGAATGTACTAAAATATGCCCAGCCTGATGTTTTCTTATATCAGTTCATGCCCCTCCCCCCCGCCCCATAATCGTTTTCCTATGGCTTCATTATTAGTGCAAATGTTCCTAAAATCCAGTTCAGAGAATCACAAATCCTAAATCGGTAGAGGTTAAATTAACACAGTTCTGTAGTAATAAAGGATGGGTGTTTATAGCCTGTGTTGGAGTGGATCTTAGAGGTGGTCCAGATAGTGCTTCTCAAACTTTAACGTGTATAAGAGTCACCTGGAGGGCTTGTTAAAACTCAGACTCCTGGGCCCTTCCCAAGAGAGTCTGATTCACTGGGGATGGGGTGAGAATTTGCATTGTCAACAAGCTCCTGGGTGATGCTGATGTTGCTGATTTGTTGTCCGTTGCCTCGATCTAGGCTGTTCTCTGTCTGATGCTTGGATTTATAGCAAAGCGTATATACTTTCAACGACAAGGACCTCATCGCCTTCTTGGGCATCCCATTCCCTCTTTAGAGAACTCTATCCATTAGAAAGTTTTTCCTTTTATTGAGCCCAAGATCTTTCTCATTTTGATTACTAGCCATTTCTAACACTTATCAGAAATACCAGCTGAATAAGAATTTGGATTTGACATGATAAAAAGTCTGCGGACACTTGCCAAGATCAATGGGCTGCTCATTGTTCTCTTCATCTTGTTTTCAAAGTTGGACAAAGTTTGGTTTTTCATTGCCAGATGCGTTATGAGTTGAATTCTGAGAGCAGAGGGGCCTAGGGTGGAGTTGAAAGAGCCCAAGTGTCCTTCCTCTTTGCCAAGTGTGCATCCAAGACACACATGTGCATGAGCGAGCTGTTGGCCAGGGATCCAGGAGCCTCCCTTTTCAACACACAAGGATCTTCAGCAACTGAACTCGCATCCACCATCAGTTCTGAGAACCTTCAAGACATATGCATAGACAAAACAAGCCTCCTCCGCCCTTTCTAGATCTTGACTTTAGTTGTTAAGCTCAGCTGTCTCTCTCGAACATGTCCTCATGTGCTCCTTGTGAGAAATTGAATCCACGTTGAAGCCTCCATTTTGGCCAGTGCAAGGCTGCCTCCAGACCCCTTGAGAGATTCCTTGGAGTCAGAACTTGGGATGTAGCTTTTTGATGGGAGGAGTGTGGTCTCACCCAGCCTGCTGGGCTGGGCAATGGACCTGAAATTGACGTTAGTTGAAGGGACATATGGCAGTTAGGACCCTTCACAAGGTCCTGTGAAGGCTCCTCCTTGTGTCCATCCCCAAGGTCTTCTACGCACTTGTCCCAGTTTGGGAGAATGAATACAAGATTGATGTGAGGCCACCCACATGCAACAATTTCACTTTCCAGAGCATGTTTATCTCATTTGTTATTGCCAATTTGTTCTTCCCGTTCTTACTTCACTAAAAGAAAGCAGAAATCAAAAGCTCAGATCTACAAAGGCCTCTGTAAAACAAGGGAGCAGTGGAAGAACAACTGAATAACATGAAGCAGATAACCCTTCCCTGATTTCCTCTGAGCTCCAAGATATGACCACTATTTATAAATTCACTTGCTTACTTGTTGAATTATTTGCTTATTTATTCACTTATTCATTTTTCATTCATCCTTTGACTAACTTAGTCATCCACTAGACCTCTCATTTATCAGTCACCCACTAATCCGTCTGTACACCCATCCACTCAACCATCCATCCATTCATTTAACAATTTACCCAGCCATACATTCAACCATCCAATCATCCTTCCATCAGTCCAATCATTTATCTACACAACTGTCCAAACATTCATTCAAAAAACATTTTTAAGCACCTATGTGTGCCAGATGCTGAGGATACAAGTTTAAAAAATAGGATCTTGCTTATGAGGGTCTCATGGTTTAGTGGAAAAGCCAGGCAAATAAACAATGAGGATAAATCAGTGTCCCTAAACTCAGCTATGGAAAACATATGACTTTATTTTCTATATCTAAATTTTTATGTTGAACCCACATGTTTCTAGGCTGGCAGAGAACTCTTCCCTAAGTCATGTTTCAGGGCTTCAATCTTCTCCCTACGGTTGTGTGAAGATTCTAGGGGCTGTATAGTATGAGGGCTTTGGGAGGAAGAACCTTCTGGCCCTTAAGTCCTGTGTCCTGTAGTGTTTCAGTTGAGTGAGTCTTTCTTGGGTCTGGATACCCCAGCCCTTACTTGATGATTTGCATGGGACACCGTCTCCTTTTTGCAAGACCACTCATGGCTGCACCTGCCTTTAGCAGTGATTGCTAACCTTTCTTGCACATTTACATCACTTTGGGAACTTTAAAAACATACTGAAATGCAGCCCTCCCAGACCAATTAAATCAGAAATTCCAAGGAGTTTTGAAATTTCTATTTGTAAGTTGCTCCAGACTATTCTGATTTATAGCCAAGGCTGAGAATCACTGAGCTAGATATGGACCCCTTTCCTGTCTAGGATCTCTTCTCCATCTTCCCTTAGAACAAGGAGAAAGCCCATTCCTCCCAAAACACACTTTTTTTCTCTAATCCCCCTTCTTGAGCAAGGAGGGATTTCTTTTTAATCTGGGGATAATTTCTTTTGTTTTGTGTTTCTGGACAAGACAGTTTGTCAGTGTTCCAAATCTTCTCCCACTAAGATGAAGAATGACCAGAGTTTCTGTTTTCTGGCCAGCCACATCCCTCCCCAGACAATGAGCTTAGCCTTTGGGCTTGAGTGAGGGTCACGGATGAGAGAGAAAGGGAAAGGAAGAGTGGGGGAAGGAGAGGCAGAATCACAGGGAGAGAGGGAGGGGGGAGAGGAAAAGAGTGAGAGACAGAAGGAGAGAGGGAGTGAGGGAGGGGGAGAGAGAGAGATCTCTAAATATTCTGCCATGAGATGAGTGCAGCTGCCAATACTGATGGTATGTGATTAATGGCAGGGAGCACAAAGGTGGGTGTGTTTAGCTCTACCTGAGGCAACTTGAAGGCTCAGGAGAGGTGACTTTGTAGAGGAGGAGGAGGCAAGAACCTCCAAGGCTGCGAGAACCTAGACTTGCCCTCTGCACCTTTGGCTTCCATCATGGCGCCATGCCCATGTGGTTGACTTTTCCACTCAGTTCTGAGCTTCTCTAGGGTGTGACCTAGGTCTGTTCACTGTTCTGTCCCTGGAGTCTGGCCCCGGGCTTGCCCTAGAGATGAAGCTTGTAGCATGTGCGCTGGGTGAAGGAATGTGGGGGGAGGACATGACTGGCACCCTGGGAGATAGGCAACCACCAGTCGGGATAAAGTGAGGCTTCCACAGTGAGCTTGTCCATTGCCCAGGTTGTGTGGATCACAGCCACCCTACCGTACCTCGTATTGTTTGTGCTCCTGGTCCATGGCATCACACTGCCCGGCGCCTCCAACGGCATCAACGCCTACCTGCACATCGACTTCTACCGCCTAAAAGAAGCCACGGTCAGTGTCCTCTGACCATTCGCTTGGGCTAGGGTTGAGGGAGGGCTCCTGGGGCAGGAAGTGGTGGAACACCTGGTCCCAGCTTTGCCACAAGATTGCCATGTGGCTTTGGAAGGATCTTTCCTTCCCTGGGCCCCCATCTTCATCATCTGACTAATGCTGGTTTGCACCTGGTGGACTTTATCAGCCCATTCAGCTCTGCTGGTTTGGGATTCTGAGGTTCCGTTTAGTGGCCTTCAATGACCCCTTTTCTCAAGGAGAGCAGTACCCTGTGAGGGGGACATGATGCCCTGGATCCTTATCTCTGCCCTGTACCCACAGCCTCCTAGCCTGTCTTGTGCCACCCTTGCCCTACTTCTACCTCTAGTCCCCAACCCTGGCCTTTGCCATCATCCTGTGACATCAGCATAAGGAGCAGCAATGGCCACCAGCAAGACCTTGAACCTGCTGACCCTTGCTCCCTACTGCCTCCTCAGCTCACAGATTCAGAATGAATGTGGGGGTGAAGTTGGGGGTGGGGCCCAGAGTAGCAGGGTGAGGTTGGGAGCAGAGGCAAACTTGGACGTACCCTGTGCCTTGAGCATTTTCAAATCATGGCTGAGCCAGCCTTGTAAATTGTGAAAGTTTGTTCTGCAGCTGTTTAAATATCCCAAGTCTTTAAGGCATGTAGAAACTAAACCTGCCTGTCCTTGCTCCTCTAGTTATGCCCTATCCCTGCAGTGGCAGGGAAGCCTGGAATAACATGGGGGGCGGAAATAAGAGAAATCTCTCAAATCTGAACTGCAGCTCTTAGCAGGTGGACTAGGTAAAATTACTCCCATTATACAGATGAGAAAGCTGAGATATAGAGAGGTGAAATTGACCAGACCTATATCATGGGGCAAGGCACACTGGTGGTGCAATGGTTAAGTACTCAGCTGCTAATCGAAAGGTTGGCAATTTGAACTCACCAGCTGTTGCATGGGAGAAAGACCAATGATCTGTACCCGTAAAGATTGCAGCCTAGGAAACACTATAGGACAGTTTTATTCTGTCACATGGGGTCACTGGGAGTCAGAATCAACTTGATGATACCCAACAACAACAACAGAACCTGTGGCAGAGAGGCCAGAGAGGGACTCAGGTCTCAGGCTTCCAGCCACATGTATTCACCACCCAAAAGAGGGAATAAATAACCCCCTTAGCCCACAAGGAGTCACCACTGTCTGTGGAATGGTAGAAACCTTCTAGGTATCTTTTCCTTCTCTGAACATGTCTTTTCCATACTCTTGAGATAGTCATAGCTGTTTGTCCTTGTCCCATCCACATTCAAGTCCAGAACTTTTATTAACTTTATTTAAAAATCATAATACCACATTGAACCAATGAGTTCATCTGGGGTGAGCTTAGTCATGAGGACTCATGGCTGGTCACCACCCAGTTGCCACTGAGTTGATTCTGACTCATGGTGACCCTATGTGTGTCAGAGTAAAACTGAGCTCCATAGGATTTTCAGTGGCTGATTTTTGGAAGTCGATTGTCACACCTTTCTTCCAAGGTGCCTATGGACGGACTTGAACCTCCATACTTTTGGTTAGCAGCCGAGTGCATTAATACCACCAAGGCTTATTTTGTGCAGGCTACGGGGTGGGGGGGACTTTCCATGGCTACCCACCTTGGATTTAGACCAAGTTTCCTTGGGTTTCAGAGCATCCCTGGGGCTTCCAGGCCTTTTTGGAACAGTGAGGTAGTCCAGTTCTATGAGATGCAGAGGGTGATGGTTTTGTCTGCTGTTTCAGGTATGGATTGATGCTGCAACTCAGATATTCTTTTCCTTGGGGGCTGGATTTGGAGTCTTGATTGCTTTTGCCAGTTATAACAAATTTGACAACAACTGTTACAGGTAAGATACTTTTCAGGACTCTGGAAAGCTCTAAACCCTGGGGGTTGAGCCTTGTGGTGATGGGAGAGAGGGCTCTGGTCTGGGGGCCAAATCTTCTGGTTCCATTCTTGGCTCTGTCAACAACTTGCTTTGTGATGTTGGACAAGCCCATTTTTTCTTCGGTCCCTTCCTCTGTGAAACACGCAGAGCGAAACTTCCTCTGCTGTGGCAGCACTGATACACACATTTCAGTTCCAGATGCCTCTGAAAGAGATGCAAGGTGTGAGACTGGGAAAGGTGAGGCCATTAGTGCCGGAAGATTGTTGGGGTAGCTGGGATGGAAGGGCAGAGTGTGGCTGTCAGAGCAGTCAGCACTTGCTAGCTCTGTCCACCTGGTGCCCAGGCAGGCAGGGATGAAATGTCCAGGCTGGTCCCGTGAAGGTGAGGGCCTGGCAGAGTCAGAGGTAAGACTGCAGGGCAGACTGGGACATCGGTCCAGGGCAGTGGAGTCAGAAGGCCATGCTTTGGCTCGGTTCAGTAAGCATTTGACGCAGCATCCTGCAGGCTTAGAGCTGTGAGGGCTTCAGAAATGGACACAGATTTGGGCCCATCTCTACCACTCTCTTTCAGAGCCTTAAGGCAGGTTTATAGCTCCTTTGGTCTAAGACAGAATAGGATGAATGTATACCATAGAAACTGGTGGTAGGAAGGCCTAGAGAATGGGGTGATCAGCCCTCTGGTAGGGGACCAGCAAAAGCGTGCCGGTGAATTTGAGGTGAGACTTGGAAGTTAGTTAGGATTTTGGCAGGCAGACAGAGTGGATGGCATTTGTGGGGGGGGGTTAGGGTGGGGGGGGTGGGGGCGGGGGGAGGAACAGCAGGAGCAAAAGGGGGGAGGTGACATATTTGTGGAGCAGCAAGTTGATGGACTTGGTTTATTCAAACTGTACTTGTCCAGGAGTCATGGGAAATAAGCACAGAAAGGAGGTTGGGCCATCTTAGCAAAGACCTTGAATGCCAGTATGAGAGGTTGAGAAGCATTGGGGAAAGTTTGTTGAAGAACAAAACTGGTGAATTGGTACCCCAATAAGTTAGATACCAGACTCTGATATCTAACTATTCCGTCTGGAAGCTGTTAGCTTATTTCCTGTACCAGCAGGTGCTGATGCAGTGATGGTGGGGCACTGGGGGCCATGTGGCAGCAGGGAAACTGAAAGGGGGAGGGCGGCATTTGAAGCTGTACCCAGGCCGAAGATTCTATAGATGGTCCAGTGGTCAATGATCAGGGTGGGAGCAGGGTCAGCAGATTGGAGCAAACAGTGCTTCTTCCCCCCAGGGATGCCCTGCTGACCAGCACCATCAACTGTGTCACCAGCTTCATCTCTGGATTCGCCATCTTTTCTATCCTTGGTTACATGGCCCATGAACACAAGGTCAACATTGAGGACGTTGCCACTGAAGGTGGGTGAGCAGGCCACTTTGGCCCCAGTCCACCAAGGAAGAGCTGTGAAACCCACTTCATTCTGTATCCACACCTCCCCTGTGGCTGTGGGACTCAGAAGACTGGACCTGAAGGTTTCCAAATGGCCCACTTGACAGATATCCCTTGAGGTTGTTGGTGGGAATTTTAGGTGATCCTGAGCTCTGGTTATGTAGGATGTTTTCTGGAGCTTCCACTCTCTACCAGCCCCTGTGCTAAGCACTTTACGTACTTTCATTTAGTTCTTACAAACCCATTGCCATTGAGTCGATTCCGACTCATGGTGATCCAATGTGTTACAGAGTAGAACTGCTCCATAGAGTTTTTTTGGCTGTAATCTTTACGGAAGCTGATTGCCAGGCCTTTCTTCGGCAGCACCTGTGAGTGTGTTCAAACTGCCAACCTTTAGGCTAGTAGTTGAGCACAAACCGCTTGCACCACCCAGGGATCTAAGCTATGATAATAGACTCACTTTAAAGATGAGAAAGCTGAGACTCAGGCTAAGGAAGTTGCACAAGTTCGCCAGCTAATGTTGCCAACCTTCAAGCCCAGATCAGTTGGACTCTGGAGCCTGAGCCCTTCTTCACTGCTTCCCATATGCTCATGGCCACAAAGAAGCTGAGATCTGGGAAGGGGCTTCCTCCAGCGGACTTTGAGGACCCTAAGTTTTTGTGCAGGAAGTGAGATACATAACATGTAACCTGTGCTGTCCAGGCCAGGCACTACTGTCTAGCCCAGCTGTTTGAGGTCAGCCTCCTTGATGCATAGACGAGTGGGGTGTGAACTCTAAGCTTCTGCTGGCTTCACCTGTCATCTCTGGACCCTTGGTCTGCTCTGCCCATATGTGACAGACGAGGTGTCATGGGGCTAGGCTAGGGCTGTTTGGGCCACAAAATGCTCTCTTACCATCCCCAGCTCAGACTAACAGTCCCAGCCATTGATGAGGCCCTTGATGTTTCTTACAGGAGCTGGCCTAGTCTTCATCCTGTACCCAGAAGCCATTTCTACTCTGTCGGGATCCACATTCTGGGCTATCGTGTTCTTCATCATGCTCCTGGCTCTGGGCATTGACAGCTCAGTGAGTGACCCTGCTCAGGATACCCTATCCCCACGCTGCTGGGTCTGACCCCAGCCCCATACCACTGGGTCTGACCCCTACTTCCACACCACTGGGTCTGACCCCTAGCCCCATACCACTGGGTCTGACCCCACTCCCACACCACTGGGTCTGACTCCACCCCCACACCACTGGGTCTGACCCCTACTTCCACACCACTGGGTCTGACCCCCACTTCCACACCACTGGGTCTGACCCCATTCCCACACCACTGGGTCTGACCCCCAGCCCCATACCACTGGGTCTGACCCCCACACCACTGCATCTGACCCCACCTCCACACCACTGGGTCTGACCCCCAGCCCCACACCACTGCGTCTGACCCCTCACCCCCACACCACTGGGTCTGAGCCCCACCCCTACACCACTGGGCCTGACCCCTCACCCCCACACCACTGGGTCTGAGCCCCCACCCCTACACCACTGGGTCTGGCCCCCCACCTCTACTCCACTGAGTCTGACCTCCCCCCCTCCAGACTCACATATATACCACTGCTCCTACCTGTTTCATTGGTTGTCCCCAGAAAGTCCTTATTTAAATTCACACACGGAATTGAGTCCTCACTCAAAAAGGCAGGACTTAGGCCAAAGCCAAAAACGAGTAGAAAGCCCATGGGCACGTGGAAACCCAAGCCTGAGGGATCACAAATAAGCCAGCACAGCACTCTCCTCTTGCAGGTGGGGAGGCTGAACCCAGAAAGGGTGAACTCTTGTTGATGTTTCACCATCAACAACCAACAAAACCTTTTTTAGTTTCTTAGATCCTTTTATTTTACCTATATCTAAGATTGGATTACTGGTATCTTCTTTTGTCTATGTCCACCTTGGGGTGCAACATGGCTTGAAATTTGCAAGAAGTTTTAGAGTAGAGCTGGCAAATAGGTGTTCTCTTCCTGCTGTTGCCCTGTGATTGGAAGATCTGCCAGGAGGAGTGTGTTGAAAAGGATTCTGAGGCTGCTTCCAGGCTCATAGGAAGGAACACTGATTTTGATTAGTAATGTCTGGCAAGGGAAGAGGAGAGGAGAGCAGTGGCGTGCATGCTTTCTGCCTGCCATCCCAGGCTTGGAGTTCTCCCAGGCATACACAAGTATTACTTATGTGAAGCCATAGCAGTGGTCTCATCCAGAATAAACTTGCCAACATCAGTGAGATATGAGACCCCTCAGAGGCCGAGAGTCTGGAGTTTGTGGTGACCACTTGGCCCGATAATTAGAAAGGCAGCTGAAATTCCTCGTTAAAAACTGGTGTCTGAAGTTCCCACCATTAGAACTCCTTCTTTAGTAGCTATTTCCAGAAGGTCCTTATTTATATAAGTAGTAATATAATACTATGTAAATTAAAAAAATTTTTTTTTTTAAATATATTATGAACATATTGACACAGTGGCTGCAACAATGGGCTCAAACACAGCACCAATTGTGAGGAAGGCACAGGACCAGGCAGACTCAACTGCACCTAACAACAATATTATAATATATTACATGGGTGTCTTGGCGGGTATCTTTCACTCTCCTATCATTTTATCAGTGCCCAAGCAGGCTGAGTGAGTAGGATAGCATACAGATACCTGTAGATTAGGGGGAGATGGGAGTTAATCCTTCACCCTCTCCCACATCGTTTGTGAGTTGAATTTGGTTGAGAACAGGGCAGAAGTGGGGTGAGAGGATGGGGAGGGAAAGCAGGACCTGCCAACTTCTCGATTTCTTGAGAAAGGCAAAGCAGCAATCGGGGAGTGTTAGTCCTGCTGTAGGAGGCTCGAGGGAGCCTGGGACCTGAGTCTGAGGCTCAGGTGGGCCCTCATTGCTTCCCCCACCTGCCTGATTCCCTCCAGATGGGAGGCATGGAGGCGGTCATCACGGGCATGGCCGACGACTTCCAGATCCTGAAGCGGCACCGGAAGCTCTTCACATTTGGCGTCACCTCCGGCACCTTCCTTCTGGCCCTGTTTTGTATAACCAAGGTGAGGAGGGCCGGGCCCTGGGCCTCCCTGGAGTTTCTAGGCTTCCTTTTGATAAAATCAGGCATTGCCTGCCTTGGAGCTATAGTGGGTAGGACCAGGGCGAGCTTAGGGGGAATCATGGTGGAAGCCCTCATCCTCTCTGGGGATTAGAACTCAGTTGGTTTCTCCCAACTCTGAGACCAAGGAGTCCCAGGCAACCCTTTGACGATTTGCCAATTTGAGGGTCAACGAAAGCCCCTTGGAAACTCACCTTGCTCTTCACTGACTGAAACACCTACCTTTAGACCTAGTGGCTCCAGAAGGCTTTGTTAGAATGCAAATACTTAGCATTGGTGCAACGGCACCACAACGCTTTCACCAGCACACCTTCTGAAACCGTCGAGGGAATGGGACAGGAAACAAGAAAGTTTTAATGGACCAGTAGTTTGTGGCCACTTCTAGCCAAGAAGGCCTCAGACTTTTCCTTCCCATGCCGCAGGGGGGGATCTATGTGCTGACCCTGCTGGACACCTTTGCGGCCGGCACCTCCATCCTGTTTGCTGTGCTCATGGAAGCCATCGGAGTCTCCTGGTTTTACGGTACAAGCTCTTCCCTGAGTGCGTGGAAAAGCCTCGGCCCCCAGGGCTCCTGGAGTCCTTTACCTGGAGATGCAAAGGGGCTTTCCATCCTGAGGCAGCCACCTGCTAATCCCAGAGTTGAGCAAGTCACTTACTGGGGACAACTCTCCCCGGCCCTTAGCTCAACTTTGGATGAACTCACTTTAACAGAAGACTGCAAACACCCCCACGGGCACCCAGTATTTGCTCTTAATAAAGAGGAACCATGCCCCCAAGTCATATAATCCATTGTAGAGTAGGACTGCCAGGTTTAGAGGATAAAATAGAGAATGCCTAGTTAAACTTGAATTTCAGATAACCAATCAATAATTTTTTAGTACAAGTATGTCCCAAATATTGCATACCAACCAACCAACTAGTTGCTGTGGAGTTGATTCCAACTCATGGTGACCCCATGTGTGTCAAAGTAGACCTGTGGTCCGTAGGATTTTCAATGGCTGATTTTTCAGAAGGAGATAGCCAGTCCTTTCTTTCATGGGACTTCTGGGTAGACTCAAACTGCCAACCTTTTGGTTAGCAGCCAAGCATGTGAACCATTTGTACCACCCAGGGACTCCAAATATTGCATAGTACATACTTATACTAAAAAGTGTTGCTCTTTTTTTTGTCTGCAATTCAAATTTAACTGGGTGTCCTATATTTTATGTGGCAACCTCATAGGATAGAGTAGAACTGCGCCATAGGGTTTCCAAGGAGCATCTGGTCAATTTGAGCTGCTGACCTTTTGGTTAGCAGCTAAGCTCTTAACCACTGCACCACCAACCTTATTCTAGAGCTGAACTGGGAGAACATTTTACAAACTATTTTTTTTTTTATCAATGAGAAAGAGATTTCAATGTAAGAGTCTAGACTATTCTACCAGATTAAAGTCAGGGAAAGCGCTGTATACATAGTAGTTGTTTTTAAGAAGGCACGGGGAAGAGGAAGGAGGCCGGGCTTTGGAGGCAGGCTGACCTGGCCGGGTAACCTGGGGCAGGTCCCCTCACCTCCCTAAGCCCTGGTCTTCCTCTGAAAAATTAATTGGTATGGCACATAGAAGGTGGTGATGTTTGTCCTCTCCTTTGCTCCGCAGCCAGCAAAGCAGCGTGCGCAGGTCCCCCAAGTCTCAGGATGTCTCTCTCTTGCCTCGCTCCCTCCTCACCAGGGGCTGGGTCTTGTGGGGGGACAGCAGGGGCGGCCTGGGGCTCTGAGGGGCCATGGTGATGGAGCTGCCCTGTGTGTGCGCAGGTGTGGACAGGTTCAGTAACGACATCCAGCAGATGATGGGGTTTAAGCCGGGCCTCTATTGGAGATTGTGCTGGAAGTTTGTGAGCCCTGCCTTCCTCCTGGTGTGTA
Organism: Elephas maximus indicus; assembly: GCF_024166365.1. NCBI lineage: Eukaryota > Metazoa > Chordata > Mammalia > Proboscidea > Elephantidae > Elephas > Elephas maximus. Next base: position 22,284,475 of record NC_064839.1, read on the forward strand.
GCCTGTGGCTGGGGAGTTGGGTGAGGGGGGCTGTGTCCAGGGTGGGGGTAGGTGGGCACATTCGCTTCTCAGGGGAGGAGGCTCTGGGAGCTGACGCTTGGGGTGTTCAGTCCTGTTGCTGCCAGGGTGGGCTACCAGCTCAGAGGGGTCTGGAGCCTGGGCCCCTGGGGGCTGTGTGTGCTACCATGCAGCCTAGCTCAAGGTTAGCTGTGCCCTCCTCCCTCCCTCCCTCCCTCCCAACTCCTCCTCTTCTCCTTTATCCACTCCCTATCATCTTTGCCTCCTTCTTGTTGTCTTTCTCGAATTTTCTCCTTCCTTCCTCTATCTCATTTCTCTTTTTTCCCTCTTTCTTTGTTCTCTCCTGTCCACTAATCCTTCTCACACCTCCTCACCTCTCTCTTATCTCTCTCTGTCTCTTTCTTCTGCCTCCTCCTCTCTTTCTTCACTCCCTGTCTGTTTTGTTCCCCTTGTCTCTCTCACCCCGCATCTGTTTCCATCCTCCTGCCTTCTCTCCCCCTCCATCTCTGCCCCTAGTTTGTCGTGGTGGTCAGCATTGTCAACTTCAAGCCACTCACCTATGATGACTACATCTTCCCCCTCTGGGCCAACTGGGTTGGCTGGGGCATCGCCCTCTCCTCCATGGTCCTGGTGCCCGCCTACACCATCTACAAGTTCCTCAGCATTCGTGGCTCCCTTTGGGAGGTGAGCTCTCTGGCCAGCCAAGGGGTGGAGGGGGACAGGGTGGGAGGGGGCATCCGAGTCATTGCCTGTTGGGATGAGAGATGTAAGACAGGAGGACACAGACATTAGGATCAGACAGACCCACCATGTTGACCAAGTCATTTAACCCCTCCCTAACCTCAGTTTCCACATTTGTGACATGGGGATAATAATACAAACCTCAAAGGGGAAAAGGAAGTGCTTGCTTAGAGGATCCCAAGTGGCACAAATGTTTAAGCACTCGACTACTAGCCGAAAGTTTGGCAGTTGGAATCCACCCAGAGGCACCTCAGAAGACAGGCCTGGAGATTTGCTTTTGAAAGGTCACAGCCTTGAAAACCCTGTGGGACAGTTCTACTCTGACACATGAGGTCCTGTGAGTCAGAATTGACTTTATGGGAGTGAGCAATAACAACAACAACAAAGCATAGTACCTGGCACACGGGAGGTGCTCAGTACATGCTACCTGCTGTTACTGCTGCTATTTCTACTACTATTTACAGGAGAAGGTGCTGCTCAGCCCTTGAGTTCACTATAGATTGCTTAGACAGGCAGCCTTAACTGGCCCTCCTCCTAAGGTGTGTCATGCCCCCAGATGTCCCAATTCCCCCCTTCCAAGCCCACTATGGCCTGGTCATCTTGGCTTTTGTCTGCTTCGTTTTTGAACCTGATAACCTCATCAGTCTACACCAGGGGTTTCCAAAATATATTTTCTTCTTTTACCTGTGTACTGTGCGTGTGTGTATGTATGTATGTATACATATGCATATATACACATATACATATATGTATGTATAAATATATGGGGAACATTGTCCTTTATTCCAAAATTAAGCCCTTCCTCTTCTGGGTTGTTAAAATACTCTTTCTTACAGAAACTATGGTGACAGTCTTTTCTGCATGTCCTCATTTTGCAAAATAAATATTTCAATCCTTCATTACTTCACATCACAGATATTGATTGAGAATCTAATAGGTGCCTGGCAGTATTCTAAGGACTGGACAAAAATCCCTACCTATGTGGAGCTCATGTTCTAATGGGGGAGACAGGTGATATACAATATGAGGACCTTAGGGAACTAGAGGTCCAGGAACTTAGGCGGAGTGTCCCAGGCGCCCTGTGTCAGGCCTGCCCCCGTTCCTTGTACTGTTTGCTGTCCATCAAACCCCTGGCTGGGGGCTTCTGTCCTGGGTCACCAGGAGAATCCCATGTCCCATGAGCTCATCCCAGACATGGAAACTAGAACCACTTTGGTTTATCCTGAAGCTTTTATTCTTCCCACTATCTAGTGATCAACCATTCATTCCAAAAAGAGTCCCTGCCACATGCCTGTGCCTCAGGGAAGCCTTCCCTGACCCCCATGGGGCTGCGCCCCTTTCCACACGCTCGTGCCTTCTGAGCTTTTGCTCTGCAGCACTTAGACCGACCGTAGTGAAACAGTTACCCGTGTGCTTAGGTTTCATGCCAATCCCTTACGTGGCCTGGCAGCTCCCCAGAACAGAGACCCTGTGAATCTCCTCAGCTCTGGGTCCCCAGGGCCTAGTTCCTGTCTGACTAGTAAACTTAGAGGGCTCAATTAACATTTGCTGGCGAATGATTCAGAGTGAACCATCAAGCTCCCCAAAAGAGACTGGGGGTGTCTTGTGTGGACCTCACGCTCCATCCATCCATGTGGGGCTTTGGGGCTAAATGGCAGGTGGCCCTCATATGGGGGTGTGGGCTGGGCTGCTGCGAGGGAGTCCCTGGCCATGCTGAGGCCTCCTTTTCTCCTCCTTCACAGAGACTGGCCTATGGCATCACGCCGGAGAACGAGCACCACCTGGTGGCCCAAAGGGATGTCAGGCAGTTCCAGGTGGGTGCTGCCTGGACCCTTCCAGGTGGGGGTCATGGAGATGGCCCTGGTTGTTTCCTGCTGTGCACCACCCAGGGTCAACCCACAGCTCGAACACCCAGGCAGCCAAGGGCTGTACCCCTGGAGGTGTGGTGCTGGGTGTGGTGTAGGGGAAGAAGGGGGCCTGTCCTTGGCCTTCTCCCAGCTTCCGCCTGTCCCGCTGCTTCCCCACCTCTGGCCAGACAGAGAGGGAGCCAGAGGAAAGGGGAAGGGCGACTAGGCCAGAGACAGGGTGAGGAGTGGGACAGAAGGGAGGGAGAAGGGGTTTGGTGGGGGCCCAGAGGGGCAGCCTGGGGCAGAAAGCGGCTGGAGTGTGGGTCTTACCACCACGTCCTGGCTATGTAACTTTCGGCCAGTCGCTCCGTATCTCTGTGTGCCTGTGCCTCAGTTGTCTTGTTTTTAAAATAGGGAGATATTAGCCCCTTTAACCACGTCCCCAGATTCAGTCCACGCTTTGTAACAGTGAGGGCATGTGATTGCTACCTCCCCGCCTCCCCCCCCCCCCCCATCCCCGCTCCCGAGTCATTAGAAGGATACTGGTGCTCAGCAAGATGCTGTTGGGCTCATTTGGCTTATAGGGGACCATGCTGGGACTTGAATGCAGGTCCTGTGATGCCAGATGCTCCATTTTCCCTACAACCCTATTCTACCTGTGAGTTGCCACCATGGAGGGTCACCAAACCAGGCTGAGAATTTCTTATCTTGCAGGAAGTGCTACAGGGACATCAGGAAGACGTTCACCTGAGGCCTACCTTTTCCCCAGGGGCAGATGTGGGGTGGGAGCATCCTGGCGAGCCCCCATGTCTCAGACTGGCTGTGTGACTGTGGGAAGGCTCCTTTGCCCTTTCTGGGCCTCAGCAACAATTAGGGGACTAACCTATGCTTTTGTGAGGTCTGTGAAGTCAGCTGTTAGGGGCCTGTTTTCTATGCCTCCGGCTGCCCCGCTCAGCTGGCTCTGGGTCTCTGCCCACCACGTCCTGTCATAAAGGTTTCCCATCTTTCTCTGCAGTTGCAGCACTGGTTGGCCATCTGAGCCCAGCCCAAGGAGGAACCCCACCTGCCAAGGTCCTGGTCAAGGCATCGGCTTCGTCACCATCCGGACACTGTCTTGGGATTCCTCTCCCAGAAGATGTTCCTTCCAACCCCTCTTCCTCTTTTCCCAGTTACCAATGATACAGTGACTCTGGTTTTTGTTCACCTTCTGTCACCTGGCCTGGGGGCTTGTGAGCTCAGATAGGTAAGACTCGAGGAAGAGGAGGAGAGGAGGGAATAAGAGCAATGATTTCTGTTGAACCGCCTATGTTTTGGGGAAGTCTCAACCCCTTTGAGCTGGCCCACGCTTCCTGTCAGTGGCAGGGGTCTTCCTTCAGAGCCTTGGGCGTAATTCCCCGTCATATTTTCTTGTGCTTCAGCCCAGAAGGGAAATTCTCAGTCCAGTGAATCAGAGAGAGGATGATACTTTTGGTCAGACACCAAAAAAACAAAAATCAAACGAACCAACCCAAAACCCAGCAGAGTTTCAGGGGAAGTGCATAGCTTGCTCTCTGGTGTCTGTGCCTCGGCCTGGGAACTTGGACATATTTGTCCCTGAAATGAAGTCTGTAGTTAGGTGCTTTGGGGGATCGTGAGCAGAAACCTTCCTAGTCAGTTTTCACTCTGGCTAATCTGAGTTTGATCTGTGTGTGTTCTGGGCCATTCCACCTGGCTTGTGGGAACAGGTGGTCTGGGGGCCCAGAGCCATGATGTTCAGGGGAGGAGTGTAGACGAACCACACTGAGCACATTCTGTGGAGGGACCTGCACCAGATAAGCTGGCAGAGGTCACTAGATAAGCCACGTCCCCCGAGACCATATGCTAGCCTTGCTTTGTCAAGTGCACACCCATGGTTCCTGAGACCTTCCTGGCGAACTTGGGGCAGGACCCAGTGAGGCCGGCTGTATCTACCATGGCATTCCTTGCTGTTCTGACTGGGATGGGTGGGTGCCCTAGGACAGCCCCAGAGTCCGTCATGTTTATTTATTATTCACAGACCCCCACAAAGCCTTTCCCTGGGGATCCCATCCAGCGTGGGCCAGGGGTCTTGAGCAGTGGGGTGGTGGCACCTTTGAGGGCAGGGTGGAACCAGCACACAGCTCCTCTGGAGAGGAGACTGCAATCTGGTCACTTAGGCTGAGAGGAGACCATTCTGAAGTGATGGATCAGTTTGGTGGCTTTAGAGAATTTCTAGGTTTACTTCAGATACAAGTTCACAAGTGGTGCCCCCTAGGGGTGGTGGTGGCTAATTTCGGCTCAGTGAGAGAAATGATTCCTGGTTTGGTAAATTGGTGGCATCTCTTTGGGGTTTCTGTTTATGATTTGAGGCTGTTCAAGCCCCCGCTGGAAATCTGGACTCCTGGGTTCTAATCCTCGCTATGGGAGGCCCTGCTGCAGAATCATGGGCCCAAAACAAGTTTAAAATCATTCTTGCTCAAGGTAGCTACTAAGGGATCAATTCAGACCCTAAATTTGGACTCCCTGACTCCCAGCCCAGTGAGGTCTTTGAAACACCCAGCACAATATATGTCACCCCACACAGGGCTGTAATTTTTTAAAAAATCCAATCAAGTTGCAAAGAAGCATTTCTTAGCAAAAGAGCAATGTGTTGGAAGAAGGGGAGAGGGGAGACGATGTGATTATTCTCCTCTAGCTGGTTGCCAGAGAGGAAATTATTTAGCTGCTCTCTTTTGATGCAAATAATCACTCTTTGGAACTGTGGGGCAAGAAAAGCTGAGTCCATTTGGCTGAAAAGAGAGCAAACAGCGAGAAAAGCATGTGTGGATGAGAACAGGGGAACAATTCAGAGGGAGCCTGCAATTTTCTTCAGCCATCTGCGTGTGGCCCTTCTGCCTCCAGACACTTGTCCCAAGGGTGAATCGGAGTTGTGGTGCTAGCTGAACCAATACCAAACCAATGCACTGGTGCTACTTTGTGGTGGAAGTTGGCTCCTGAGCCTGGGGTGAGATGAGAAGACACTGGGACCTCTAGTGGTAGGGAAGGGGAATTACCCAGGAAGTCCTTGGAAGTTCTCTGGGAGGTGCTGGGACACCTCTGGGTTCACCTTTCTTCCCACACTTAATGAAGAGGGGTATGTGCATTATCCTAAGTAATGTTTGACTTCTTTTTTGTGGCCTTTTTTTTTTTTTTTTTTAAATAGCAGAGGCTGCCCGGGACAAGGGCACCCCTGTGTACTGTATATGATACTTTTGATATGTTACCAGGTTATAAAAGAATTATTATTTTCCGTGAAATGTAAGATATCTCTTTAAGACCATCACATTATAAAAACCAAACCAACTCCATGTGTTTCAGAGAAGAACTGCACGCCATAGGGTTTTCAGTGGTTGTGACCTTATGTAAGTAGGTCACCAGGACTTTCTTTCTTAGTACTGCTAGGGGATTCAAACCGCCAACCTTTCGGTTAGTAGCCAAGCGCAAACAGTTCGCACAGTGGTTATTTAGCATCCGCATGTTAGTCTTGACTCCAGATGCACATGACACAAAGGAGAAGGGGAGCCATCTCTTGCCAGATATCCTGCTGAGCAAAAGTCCCCAAAGCTGCCTTAATTCTTGGAGAGAGTTCCTGCCCAGGTGAGAGCCAGTCTCTGGTCATCAGATCATTTTTCCAGCCCTAGTAATGTGAGACTGACAAATTCTTACCACAGCAGTAATTTCGAAGTAAAGCAAGCACAGGCCCACTGAGCTCATTTCCTTGTTTATTTTCTTGGAAACCAAGAAATGGAGAAGAACAGAGAGGGAGTGTGGCGCGGTGGAAAGAACACAGCATTTAGAGTCACACAGACCTGGGACTGAACCCCGGCTCTGCCGCTGACTAGCTGGGTGGCTGGGGAAGAGTGACGTCACTTCACTGGGCTTCCAGGTTCTTTATTTGTAATATCGGGGGTTGAATCAGATAATCGAAAGTCCCATCCAGTTCCAGAAAACTTCATGTCTCCATGGCGATGTTCTTGTGCTAAGTTTATGACGAAGGAAGCACGTGGTTTACTGCAGAACTTTCCAAAATGATCCGGGGACACAGGAAGCTGCAGAGCATAGAAATGTCAGATTGCTGTCCCCTAGAGGGTCAATTTTTTCTGGATACCCAGTAGTTCCTCTTTCTGGGATAGTCTTCAAATGATGCCAGAAACACTGGCATTAAACAAATGATAATAATAGAAGAGCCCGACCCTTTTGTTTTGAAGCTTATTCTGGGGAATTTGAGGGGAACAAATGGTCACACACGTGTAAGTCCCTGGACCCGCAGTTCTGCAAGGATGTAGCCTGTGCTGTCGCTGCCATCACAGAAGCCACTGAAGCACTGGTGAATGGGGAGTCCCTTTTGGGATGCCTGTCCTCGTCCCTCTGTCTCTCTGCTTCTGTATAAATAAAGACTGTTTCAGTGGTGTCCTTCCTGTGTCATGGACTGTTCCAACGTCATGCAGATTTCTATGTCTGGTTTGGATTTATTTTAAAAGCCGTTCTATTCATGGAAAAATCAATGTACAGAACAATAAAGGATATCTCCTGTGCCATGTGTCTGGTCATAGAGTTCTGAATGCTTTCGCCGGGAAGGTAAAATGCTATGAATTGTATAAGGCAAGTGGGTTTGTCTGTGATCAGTCTCCAACTGATAAGGAAGAGCTTGTGGTCATAGTGGTCCAACTTTCACCATGGTAACTCTTTTTATAAGCTATGGAATAGGAGTCCAGAGGGGTGTTAATCTGTAATCCTAGTTTGAGATTGACACAATGTTTTAATTTAAATAGAAGGTGTACACTTAGTGATACTAGGTTTAATTGTCTAGCTTTTTTTTTTTTTTTTTTTTAATTTCTAGGGCAGAATTTCAAGGGAATCAGAACCTCCCAACTTGAATGCACAATTTGATGCACGTGTGCATTTTTTGGAGCCAGGGAAACATTCACACTTAGACTCTTAGAGCTATGTACTGTCATTGTTATAGAAAAGGTGTGAATTTATAAGTAAGTATTTTTTTTAATATAAGTCAACAAGTAGATGGTTATCCTGATATAAAGGAGGTATTGTCAAATAAAGGAGTCCAACCAGAATGCTCCTTAGAAGCAAGGATGGTGAGACTATGTCTCACATACTTTGGACGTGTTATCAGGAGAGATCAGTCCCTGGAGAAGGACATCATGCTTGGTAAAGTAGAGGGTCAGCAAAAAAGAGGAAGACCCCCCAAAAGATGGATTGACAAAGTGGCTGCAACAATGGGCTCAAGCATAGCAACAATTGTGAGGGTGGCGGAGGACTGGGCAGTGTCTAGTTCTGTTGTGCGTAGGGCCGCTAGGGGTTGGAATCTACTCAACTGCACCTAACAAAAACAACAGTCCTGGTGGTACACTGGAAACCCTGGTAGTATAGTGGTTAACTGCTATGGCTGCTAACCAAAGGGTGGCTGTTTGAATCCACCAGGTGCTCCCTGAAAACTCCATGGGACAGTCCTACTCTGTCTTATAGGGTCTCTATGAGTTGGAATCGACTCGGCAGCAACGGGTTTGGTTTGGTTCTAGTTTTTTGGTGGTGCACTGGTTAAGAGCTCAGCTGTTTGAACCTACCAGTCGCTCCACTGGAGAAAGATGCAGCAGCCTTGGAAACCCTATGGGGCAGCTCCACTCTATCCTACAGGGTTGCTGAGTCAGAATCAACTCAATGGCATTGGTTTTTGTTAAATAACAATTCAGTCCAGGTCTTCAAATATGTAAAAGCTGCCAGGAAGTGGGGGGAGGGGGGGTGATGAATTGGAGTTGATGGTAGGAAGTCAAAGGAGGCAGATTGCAGGAAGATTAGGCCAGAAGAGAGAATGGGCTTTTGATGGAAGTGGTGAGCTCCCCAGGCAGTGCCTCTTGGGGAGGGTAGAGACGGGACTCAGAGTGAGGTAGGGGTCAGGAGGGAGGTTCCGTAACCTTTGTGGTCCTTCCATTGGCAGCTTCTGGGAATCCTTTTGGATAGCTGTGAGCCCAGCCTTGTGCCCTTGCGTTGGGAGATGCAGACATTTATGCCAAGGGCCGGGGGTGAGGAGGGGTTTGGCCTACACAAATTGGAGTTGGGCAGACATCCCAGAGACGATATTATCATTCTGTTCATTTAGTTTCCACACAGAGCTGAAGTTAGGATTTTTATTAATGAGTGAAACAGGACAGCCAGGTTTCCAGCATCCCTTCATGCAGGGTGACATTTAACGAGCAGGTGGCCTTGTAGGAGTCAGGGAGCGAGGCTGGGCCAGAAGGGGCAAGGCTAGCTCTTCCGGGAGTGACGAGGGCTCTGATGACCCAGACTGCCACCCTGTTCCCTAGACTACTAGGAGAAGCCGCAGAAACGGGTGAGCCTTGCTTTAGGCACCTCATGTTATTTTGAATTTTCCCACGTTTAATCTCACTCCTACCCTGGTGGGGCAGTGGTTAAGAGTTCAGCTGCTAACCAAAAGGATGGCAGTTCAAAAGCGCCAGGTGCTCCTTGGAAACTCTATTGGGGAGTTCTACTCTGCCCTATAGATTTGCTACGAGTTGGAATTGACTCGACAGCAATGGGCTGGGCCAGGCTGCCAGTCCTATGTTTGGAGATGATATAGCTTCCCTTTGACCCCCTTCCAAAAGGTACTGACATGTGTAGTCTCTCTCTAGGCCTCAGTGTGTTCATCTGTACAATGGAACAGCTATTAAAACTAAGTTTTCATGGATAGGCTTCAAAATTTTTTGGAAGTTTCTTAAATTAAATACAAATTTTTGTGTAGATGAGTTCACGTCCACTTTTCTGGAAAGGGGATCCATAACATTCATCAGATTCTCAAATGTTTAAAACCCACAGGCATGGGTTACCTTTGGGGGGGGGTCCCTTTTTTCTGGTGGTACATGGCACCAGCCTCTGCTTTCCACCCCGGACATTATGAGGATGACACAGAACGTATGTCTGAATCTCCATCACCCCCATCACTGTGGCGTTTCATTTGAATCCATCCACATGAATATCTCATTTGTTTGCCTGACAGTGACCCTGGCAGGAGGTAGGCAGCAACAGCAACAATGTGCCCACTGACAGATGAGGAAATTGAGGCTACAGTTGAGAAGTGACCACTTGGGCAGGAAGTTCAAGCTTCAGGAAACACTAGCCTTCATGGCCCTTGCCAGGCAGCAGCTAACCTTCTGCAGGACCCAGATGTCCTATAAACCCTTCATTGTCAGCCCACATGGACTGCTGGCAAGGGAGATGCTCTGCGTGACCTCAGCTGTGACCCAGAGGGAGTGGGGAGACAACTGCATGGTGGCCAGACACTTCTCAGGGAACTGGTAACTAACTGGACCTTGGTGTTCTGCTTGCCAGCTATGAGCTTTCTTGGCCCCAGGCCTTGGAGGGGCTGAGCTGGGCCAGACTAACAGGGCATTAGAGGAAGGGGTGGGCTGCAGGAAGCACAGCCCTGAACCAGAGAAGGCCCCAGCAAGGACTTGGCCTGGACACACTCAGAAGCTACATATCTATTGTCTTAGCAGAAGAGAATGGCTGTTGGATGGGGCAGCCCCCGCCTAAGCAGCCTCAGTCTAGCTTCTCTGCGGCTCGAAAACCCCAGTCGAAGACCGGCAGATCGGGGTCAGAAGCAGAGGCCTGAAGCAGCCCTAGCCTCTGGCCACAGTGGACCTGTTGTGGACTTGAAGGCCACGGTTAGCTCTAACCACAGGCACCTGCCTTGGCCCACCCCAAGCCATCCCCAGGTCCCTCCTAAATTTATGTTGGGTCGTCTGGGGAGGTAAGACTTTTTTAACTGGGTACATCGCTGCCCTGTTCAGAAGAGGATGAGAAGGATATTAGGTTGATGCTGGTCATTGTCTCCTTCCTGTGCCTTCCTCACCTTGGATTCCATCCTGTGGTCTAGAATAAAATTTCTCTTGAGCCCAAGTTATGAGGACTCAAGACTCAGGTCTTGCAGGTGAAGGCAGACAGCCTTGGGGTCAGCATTCATAGAGGCATCTCTGAGCTGGCAGGTGAACATGTCTGCTGAGCAACACATTCTGCCCACTCCAGGTTCCCTCTCCACTTCCCTGGCTGATAAGGCACCTTAGCAAAGGAGGAAGCTGATTAGATTATAACGTGGGCACTGTGGCCACCAGGTGGCACCAACACACACTTCTGCTGCTAAGCAGGGGCTGAGGGAAGAGGAGAGGACGGAGGACCTTTGTTCTCTGGACCCTTCTTAGAGACTCAACACCTCCCTAAGCCAGAGGAGTGAAAAGTGGTCCTGGTCTAGATGAAAAGATCCATTTGGTTTTTTATTGTTATATCTTGGAGGGATTCACTCATTCATTCATCAGCATCATACCCGGTCCTACTATGTACCAAGAAGGAACTAGAGAATACAAAGAATGAATAACCTCTCCTCGAGTAACTCAAAGTCTGACGGAGGGAGGGGGAGGCAGATGGTGTGCTGATAAAGAAACATTTATTAAGCACCTAACTAATGCTCATTTAAAGCCATTTAGTGCCTCCCCATTGGCTTCAGGCTAAATCCCAGTTTCTCAGCCTTCCTCTCCTCATCAAGCCCCACCTCTCTGCTCCAACCGCGCTAGACTAGCTGCAGTTCCCCAGCACACCCCTATGCCCTGGGCCTCACCCTCGTCTTTCTCCATCTTTCTGAAACTGGCTACCTCCTCTATGTCTCTCAAGATGTCACCTCCTAAAAAAAGCCTTTCCTGACCTGCCCCCGTCTTTGCACTTACCACAATTTATTCAGACCATCTTTTAGGGGGCATATAACTTTTGGGCAACCCCAACTTACTCGTATTTGTGTCCCCAGTGCCTACACAAGTATCTAGCATGTGGCAGTGTTCTCAGTGGATGAGTGTGGGTGGGGTTCTCAGTGGAAGGGTGGGGGTGGGGTGCTCAGTGGATGGATGGGGGTGGTGTGCTCAGTGGATGGGTGGGGGCAGGGTTCTCAGTGGATGGGTGGGGGCGGGGTGTTCAGTGGATGGGTGAGGGTGGGGTGCTCAGTGTATGGGTGGGGGTGGGGTTCTCAGTGGATTGGCGGGGGTGGGGTGCTCAGTGGATGGGTGGGGGTGGGGTGCTCAGTGGATGGGTGAGGGTGGGGTGCTCAGTGGATGGATAGGGGTTGGTGTGCTCAGTGGATGGTGGGTGGGGTGCTCAGTGGATGGATGGGCTTACAGAGGTGAGTGAATCAAGGCCCATCTCACAACCTGGCAGGGAAATCAGGCCCTGAATCCCATCTACAGAGATCAGAGAGGGTTTCCCCGAACAGATGACACTTGAGCTGAGCCTTGAAGGAAATTCCAGAACATGAGACTAGCAAAAGGGACAGCACAGAGGCCTGAAGCAGCACAGGGAGTACGAGGGTCTGCAAAACTGTTCAAGGTGCAAGTGGAGGAGCTGGAGAAGAGCAAAATCCAGAAAACAAGGGGCCTCTGTGCTAGGATAAGGAGGTGGAACTTTTTCCAGAGGGTAATAGGGGAGCCATCGAAGAATTTTAGATTGGCGGAGTGTATACGTGGGTGTTAGATGGTGTATCAGTGAGCGATTGCTGGATAACAAATTACCCCAAAGCTTAAAACAACCACTAGGTATTTAGCTCATGAATCTGCGAGCCACACTCAAAGTTCTGCTATTCAAGACCAGGCTCAGCTGATCTCCACTGGGCTCCCTCATGGCTCTGTAGTCAGCTGGTGGGTCAGCAGGGGCTGGCTGGTTCTGGACAGCCGCACTGGGGTGGCTCCCCTCCATGTGGTGTCTCAGTATCCAGCAGACCAGCCTGGGATAGTTCAGAGATCGCATGGGCTAAAGAGAATGCGTGAGGATGTGAAAGGCTTTTTGAGGCCTGGACTGGGAAATGGAACACTGTCACTTCTGCCTCATTTTATTCTTAAAGCAAGTTAGGAGACCAGCCCAGACTGAATGAGTGGAGCCAAGCCACAAAGTCACATGGCAAAGGGCATGGGTATAGAGAGATGAGGAAAATTGTGGCCGTTCATATGGATCCCTCTGGTCGTGTAGGGTAAGGATGGTGGCAAGAAGACCAGACAGGAGTCTATGAGAACAGTCCAAGTGAGAGACAAAGAATATATCATTGCAGAGAAAGGCTAGGCAAGAGGGCCTTCCTGAGGTGTAATCCATACTGAAGGGTATAGTCTTTGATTTTCATCAGTAAGTGTCATGTTATATGCACACCACCCACAATAGGGCAGCAGAGAACCATCAGCTAGAATGGTTGCCCTTGGCCAGAATCAAGTGACCAGGACAGGCCCAGGTTAAGGATTTTAAAACAATTTCCTAGGTAGGAAGGTAGGATTGCTTTGCACTTAACAACTCAGGCTCTGAAGTCAAACTGCCAAGATTCATGTCCCAGCTCTGACACCAGGGCCAGCTTCATGGGCGTGTGACCTGTGCAGTCGCATGGGACCCTGCTGTCTTAGAACATTTCAAGATCTATCCTGAAGCACAACGTTGTCAATGATAGGATAATATCCATAGGCCCACAAGGAAGACCAGTTAATACTACTATTATTCAAATTTATGCACTAACCACTAAGGCCAAAGATGAAGAAACTAAAGATTTTTATCAGCTTCTGCAGTCTGAAATTGATTGAACGTGCAGTCAGGATGCATTGATAATTACTGGCAATTGGACTGAGAAAGTTGGAAACAAAGAAGAAGGATCAATAGTTGGAAAATATGGCCTTGGTGATAGAAACAATGCTGGAGATCGAATGATAGAATTTTGCAAGACCAACGACTTCTTCATTGCAAATACTTTTTTTCACCAACATAAATGGCGATTATACATGTGGACCTTGCCAGATGGAACACACAGGAATCAAATCGATTATATCTGTGGGAAGAGATGATAGAAAAGCTCAATATCATCAGTCAGAACAAGGTCAGGGGCCAACTGCGGAACAGACCATTAGATGCTCATATGCAGGTTCAAGCTGAAACTGAAAAAAATCAGAACAAAGTCCAGGAAAGCCAAAATGTGATCTTGAGTATATCCCACCTGAATTTAGAGACCATCTCAAGAATGGATTTGACACATTGAACACTAGTGATGGAAGACCAGCTGAGTTGTGGAATGACATCAAAGACATCACACACGAAGAAAGCAAGAGGTCATCGAAAAGACAGGAAAGAAAGAAAAGACCAAGACGGATGTCAGAAGAGACTCTGAAACTTGCTCTCGAATGTCAAGCAGCTAAAGCAAAAGGAAGAAATGATGAAGTAAAAGAACTGAACAGAAGATTTCAAAGGGAGGCTCGAGAAGACAAAGTATTATAATGACATGTGCAAAGAGCTGGAGATGGAAAACCAAAAGGGAAGAACACGCTCAGTGTTTCTCAAACTGAAAGAACTGAAGAAAAAATTCAAGCCTTGAGATGCAATAGTTAAGGATTTTATGGAGAAAATACTAAACAACGCAGGAGGCATCAAAAGAAGATGGAAGGAATACACAGTCATTATACCAAAAAGAATTCGTCGATGTTCAACCATTTCAAGAGGTAGCATATGGTCAGGAACCGATGGTACTGAAGGAAGAGGTCCAAGATGCACTGAAGATTGGGGAAAAACAAGGCTCCAGGAATTGATGGAATATCAATCGAGATGTTTCAAACAAACAGATGCACCACTGGAGGTGCTCACTTGTCTATGCCAAGAAATATGAAAGACAGCTTCCTGGCCAACCGACTGGAAGAGATCCATATTTATGCCTATTCCCAAGAAAGGTGATCCAACCGAATGTGGAGATTATAGAACAATATCATTAATATCATACGCAAGCAAAATTTTGCTGAAGATCATTCAAAAACAGCTGCAGCAGTATATTGACAGGAAACTGCCAGAAATTCAGGCTGAAGTCAGAAGAGGATGTGGAACCAGGGATATCATGGCTGATGTCAGATGGATCCTGGCTGAAAGCAGAGAATACCAGAAGGATGTTTACCTGTGTTTTATTGACTATGCAAAGGCATTCGACTATGTGGGTCATAACAAATTATGGATAGCATTGTGAAGAATGAGAATTCCAGGACACTTAATTATGCTCATGAGGAACCTTTACATAGATCAAGAGGCAGTTGTTCAAACAGAACAAGGGGATACTGATTGGTTTAAAATCAGGAAAGGTGTGTGTCAAGGTTGTATCCTTTCACCATACCTATTCAATCTGTATGCTGAGCAAATAATCTGAGAAGCTGGACTATATGAAGAAGAACAGGGCATCAGGATTGGAGGAAGACTCGTTAAAACCTTCATTATACGATGACACAATCTTGCCTGCTGAAAGTGAAGACTTGAAGCACTTATGATGAAGATCAAAGACCACAGCCTTCAGTATGGATTGCACCTCAATGTAAAGAAAACAAAAATCCTCACAAGTGGACCAATAAGCAACATCAAGATAAACAAAGATTGAAGTTTTCAAGGAATTCTTTTTACTTGGATCCACAATCAACGCCCATGGAAGCAGCAGTCAAGAAATCAAAAGACACATTGCCTCAGGCAAATCTGCTGCAAAGCGTCTCTTAAAATGTTGAAAGCAAAGATGTCATGTTGAAGATTAAGGTGCGCCTGACCCAGGACATGGTATTTTCAATCACATCATATGCATGTGAAAGCTTGACAACGAATAAGGAAGACCAAAGAAGAGTTGATGCCTTTGAGCTGTGGTGTTGGTGAAGAATATTGAATATACCATGGACTGCCCAAAGGATGAGCAAATCTGTCTTGGTAGAAGTACAGCCAGAATGCTCCTTATAAGCAAGCATGGTGAGGCTGGCGTCTAACATACTTTGGACATGTTGTCAGGAGAACAACATGCCTGGATAAGGACATCATGCTTGGCATAGTACAGGGTCAGCAGAAAAGTGGAAGGCCCTCAACGAGGTGGATTGACACAGTGGCTGGAACAATGCACTGAAGCATAACAATGATTGTAATTATGGTGCAGGACTGTGCACTTTTTCATTCTGTTGTGTGTAGGGTCTCTATGACTCGGAACTGACTTGACAGCACCTAACAACAGCAACAGTTGTGTTTTGAAATTCTGAGTAATTTTTAAAAAGGGTCTCACATTATTATTTTGCACTGGGCCCTGCAAATTATGCAGTTTGTCCTTTCTGTCACTTCCTAGTTGAGTATTCTTCGATCTTATGTTAACCTTCATGGAGTTAATACCAAGCATTCACTTCGTAGGGTTGCTGTGCATATTATTTGAATTAATATAAAAAGTGCATAGAGCACATAATAATCAATTTATCAATGAAGGCTGATACCCACCTCTTTCCGGCAAAGATCTGTCTATCTATCAGTCCATCTATCTTTCCTCATCAAAGCACTTACCAGTTAAAGTTGATTCCAACTCATGGCAACTCTGTGTATGTCAGAGAACTGTGCTCCATAGGGTTTTCAGTGGCGGACTTTTTGGAGGTAGATCTCTACGACTTTCTTCCTAGTTGCCTCTGGGTGGACTTGAACCGCCCCCCCACCTTTCAATTAGCAGCCAAGTGTGGTAACCGTTTGTACCACCCAGGGACTTGCTAGGGAACCACAAAAATGAATCTGACCTTAGTCCTGACCCCAGGAGTTAGAGTCTAACAGGAAAGCCTCTGGTCACCAGCTAACTTGGCTTCATTTTTATTCCTGGTTCCAAATGTACAGATGAACACAAATGAGCCATGGCACAAGGATTGATGGTCAAGCAACCCTGAATTGCTACCCTAGCTGTGTGACCTTGGACAGGGCGTTCCTTTCTCTAAGTCTCAGTCAGTAAAAGTAACCATCCACCTACTCCAGTATTGTTGGAAGATTGAGAGGAAACCTTGGCTGTGGACATGCTTTATCCACCACACAGGGGCTGTGTGTGTGATGGTCATGACCTGGTAGGAGCTCTAGAAGAGCCCGTCCTCCCACCCCCTTCCATCAATGGTGGGAGAAGGTTGGGTTGTGGCAAGGAAAGGAGGCTCTTTCCCGGCACATGAGCTAACAGGTCTTCAAGAATCCAACATGAGTTTCATCCAGGAGGAGTGCCCCCACTGGGCAGAAGGATCCCAAGTTCATGATGAAAGAGAGGACCCTCTTGTGCAGTGCTGAAGGACAAAGAAGCTCCTGGGATAGAATTTACCCACCCTTACCCACAAAAAAAAAAAAAAAAAATTTTTTTTTTTTTTTTTTTACCCACCTGGTCTTTTGATAATCTAAAGGACTGGAGGCCTGTCCCTTGCTTTCAATCCAGGCACAGTGGGTACAATTTTGAAACATTAACCAGGACTTGTAGCTTCTTTTCTACCCTTCTCCCCAACCTACATTCTACTGTGACCCTGGGCCTTCCCCATTCACACATCTAGGGCTTTCCTCAGTTACCACCTTAGAAAAGATTAGTCAGAGCAGAACACAGAAAACCAAGGAAACTTGGCTTTTGAGTCTAACCTGTAAATCCTGAAAGATCATGGGGGGATATGATAGATTTGGAAGAATAAAAGATAATATAGGAGTTAAACTTAATTATCAAGCTATAGATTTCCTGGAAGGAGTGCTGGTGGCACAAACAGATAAGAGCTCAACTGCTAACCGATAGGTTGGTGGTTCAAACCCACCCGCAGGAAAAAGACCTGGCAATCTGCTTCCATAAAGACTATAGCCTAGCAAACCCTATGGAGCAGTTCTGATCTGTCACATGGAGTTGCTAGGAGTCAAAATCAAGGCGACGGCACCTAACGACGGCACCTAACAACAGATTTCCTGGGCTGGAAAGAGGAAGAGAAGGGGTCGGCTTAAGCAACTATGTAGCATTAGTGCAGTCTATGAGAACAGAGGCCTGTAGTCCCATCCTTCTCCCAAACAAGGCTAGGAGGGCACCACAGAAACCCAGGCAGGTTTTAGAGGCAGCTGAGAGTGGAAGAGACCTGAGCCTTGGGGACAAACCTAGTCCCAATCAGATGCGGTTTCTTAGCGTATCTGCATAGACAGGTGTAAGCCTGGACTGTTACCTACAGTTGTGCAGGCTGTGCACTGCACAAGCCTAAGGGGGCCATTCACAATCCCCCATGCAGAATTTTCACATCATACCTGTTGACCTTGTCACAGTGCTATCTGACCCTCAGTGGGGTGAAGAACAAGCAGATTTTTTCTTTTGGTCCAGAATGAAGGGTGATGCTGTAGAGCAGGGGGACAGCAAACTACAGCCCAAGGGCCTGCTCTAGCCCTGCTTCCAGTTTATGTAAATAAATTTTAATTGGAACACAATCACTCTCATTGGTTTACAGGTTGTCTATGGCTGCTTTCGTGCTACAGTGGCAGAGTTGAGCAGTTGTGACAGAGACCATATGGCCTGCAAAGCCAAAAATACTTAATCTCTGGCCCTTTATAGAAGAAGTTTTCTGACCCCTGCCACAGTCTAACAGCCAACCCAGATCCGCATCTGAGGGCCAGATGGGGACCTGGAGGCCTCAGGAAATACCAGTGTGGGCAGATGATAATACTGACAGCCCATTGCTCCCTTACCCGCCACACACCCCAATGAATCAGCCTTACAGGGCTTCTGTAGCTTAGATACAAGCCCAGGAATGTGAGTGACAGATCCTGAAATGTCACCAGCACAAGGGGGCTCCAAATGCAAAGTAAGTTCAATTGTTTCTAAAGAAACGTCCCATTTCTGATCTGTGTTTGTGAACTGAGATGCTCCATCCAATGCACAGTACCAGGTGTGCAGATCCTGGGCTAATTGTTCACACCTCCATTCAGCCTCTTACCTCTGTTTTCGCCAGGTGAAGCTCTGGACACACCTGCTGGCTGGATGGTGCCCACTCAGAAGCCTGCCTTCCCACAGTGCCCTTGTGAGTGGGGAGATGGCAGTTGCTATCCTCACACCCTGGGGGCTTGCCTTCCTGGTCACAGCTAGCAGTTCAGTGAGCATTCAGCCCCAGAGTGCCTAGTGGGTGGGGGGTCAAACCCTGGTAGGTGGCAATCTGCATAGGAGGGTGACTCACACAACCAATCAGACCTTCTTGCTCAGGAAGTTTCAACTGAAACTGCAGAGAAAGCCAGAGCACAGGAGAGGGGACAGAGGAGAACTCAAGACAACAGCGAGCAGAAACCCTGAGTAAACCGACCCATAGGGTCTGGCAGCAGCCAGGACTGCAGAGGCTGAGAGGACCTGAGTGCCCACTGCAGGAGGTGGACAAAATGGCCTGATTGCTGTAGCTCTCTTGGGCCCGTTGCCCAGACAACATTCAGGTCTCCACAAGGTCTGGCTGACTTCAGCTTTCCTCACACCTCCTCACATTCTTACCACAAGTCTCCCCATCACTGAAGAAATTCTGGGACTGGGCTTCCAGTGGTTTTACGCTTTCACACTAGCCTACGCTTGGCCTTCCGCACGTCATCACAAATTGTAGGTTCATGCTTCTCATTCACTATATGGTGGCCCTGTCTTCCCCCTGGGTTATGCCACAAGTGAGCCCGTGTTCATATCCCATTTTTCTTCCAAAGTGCTTGTCATCTATTTTTCAGGTTATTTGTTTTTCTTGCAACCACAGCTTTTTGGTGGGTTTAGGAAAAGTTATTGTTTTGAGGGAAATCCAGTGTTTTCCTGCTGTTGGGATAAGAGTGACAGTCCTTAGAGCTTTCTGCATCTGAGCAGAAGGCAGAAGTCACCCCTGTGATTCTGAAAGGGGCCGTTTTAGGGTGATGCTTGAGGGACTCACTCCAAGGTTGTCACTGTTCAAAAAGTAGTCCAAGCTACAGAGGCTAGAAACCAGCTGCTGAAGGAAGTAGCCTTGGGGAGAGGCTGGGAGGGTGCTGTGTATTTTCAAGGTGGCACAGACTCGTGGAATGGTCAGTAAGGCCACCAGCAGTGCCACAGGGTCACCATGGCACCCCTTCCTCCCACCCCACTCCAGGGACATTCTCAGCCTGTGTCACCTCCTCCTCCATGGGAAGCTCCACACTGAGGAGAGGGATGCTCTACTCCGGTCATCCTAAATCCAGCTGTTGGAAGTTGTTGAGGGCCCAGAGAGATGATGCAGACCCAGGGCCCCCTCAGCAGCTCCCAGAGCCCAGCCTGCTGGTCTCTGCTTGCCCAGAGGCCCAGCCATCCCCAGCAGAGCGTCTTCTTGCTATTGGTGCAGTCTCTCTAAGGAAAACACCAAAAACAAACCCATTGCCTTTGACTCCAACTCTTGGCAACCTCAGGTGTTACAGAGTACAACCCAGCACTGCAGGGTTTCTGGACTGTAATCTTTACAGAAGCAGAGCACCAAGCCTGACTGTCTTCTTTCTTCCACAGCACTGCTGGGTGGGTTTGAACTGCTAACCTTTCAGTTAGTAGTCAAGCGCAAACCATTTGCACCATCCAGGGAACTCATTCTCTCTAAGGAGGAAAGTTTAATCTCCAGACCAAGACACAGACACTGGCTTCATCTCCAAAACAACATTTATTCCCAAAATTGAGGCAACAAGTACAAAATTCCCCATCCCACCAGACAATTCTTCAGCCTCCACAATAAGAAGCCTCTTTGAGCTATAAGTGCCTTCTGTAGAATGCCCATGTAGAGTACCCAGTTGGCTTTCCATTCATAGCTCAATGTGCTCTGTCTGCGCTGGCTTCCCTGCTGCCTTCTTGGCCAGGACCTCAGTCCAGAAAGCCACCTCCTTGTCTTTCAGCTTCTGGGCTGCCTTAGTGGTGATGCCAATCTCCAAGTACCCTTCCTTCTGGTCATATGCTGGCCAATGGGGCAGCCCCTCTCCATTGGGGTCCCTGGGAACAGAATCAAATAGAAATTCTCAAAGCTACAGTGTGGTCTGAAGCAACCTTCTGAGACATGCAGGGATCCATTGGCTTCACCTCTGCCAAGAGGCTCACTTGCCTCCAAGACAGGGAGCCCACCACCTCTGGAGCAGGAAGCTTGTCCACTTTTAGAGAGCTCTCATTGTTAGAGCACTATGGTCATAGAGTCAAGAGCTTTACCACTTAAACTTCCCAATAGGTATACCCTGCTCCCCCTTTCCCAACCCTCCTCCTCTCTGCCACCAGTCTCACCCATTCCGAGCAAAGTTGGCCCACAGTTTCATCACCGTCTTGCTGAGTTTGACCTCCTCTTCTGTGCCATTCCCTGTGGGGAAGAAAAAAAAAAAACTTTGATACTCAAAGTATGCTTCATGGACCACCAGCATCAGAATTATTTTGGGAGCTCATTAGAAACGCAGAATCTTGGCCCTTATCCCACATCTACTGATTCAAAATCTGCATTTTAACAAGATCCTGGGAGATTCGTGTGTACTTTCAGTCAGTTTGAGAATTTGTGATCCAGGACTCATTCTGTGAGCTATTGCATTTGTCTTTTTTGTGCCCACACCACCCTCCTTCTCCTTCAGAACCACGATGTCACACCACACAGCTTCTTTCACAGCAGCTCCAATTCCAAGACTGCTCTCCCTTGGATATTTTCTCAATTTCCTTCACCCACCCACATTTTGATAGTCTGAAAAAAACCGAGCTGAAATGATCCTACAGAGTTATGCCAGGAGATGCCCTGAGGCACTCGTGTGTCTCGACAACCATGAGGTGGGTCACGAGACATCTGCAACACCTAGTAGTTAGGTATCAGAGACATCGGTGAGGATTTTCTTTAAAATATTACATTATTAAATAGATCAAATTTTAAAAGACATGAGTTTTAGACAGAAGTTAAGATAGATGGTGGATATATAGGTAGATAGATAGTGAGCTAGCAAGCTAGATAGATGAGAAGACAGTAGATAGATAGATGCTGGATGATTGATAGATAACGATGGATAGACAAGAAGACAGACACACACATAGACTTAACACCAAGTCTAACCTTATTGTCACTCTCTTTCTGTTATGCTGTTATGAGTGGGAGATGAAAGGGTGGCATTCTAGCCCTTTAGCAAAGGGCCTTGCTGGTGACCTACTACCTGTCGTATTGATGCCACAGGTCTGGATCCTGAGAGTGACCATGGCTGAGGGCACGTGGATGCACATCCCCCATCATGCATGTTAGAGCAGAAGAAAGGCTGGGAACTGCCCAATGTACTTCAACCCTAGTATGGTGAATTCAGGAAACTAAGGCCAGCAAAGAAGGAGGAAATTGCTCAAGGCCACCAAACCGAGACTTGAGCCCAGGTCTCCTAACTACAAGCTCATAGCCAGTAAAGAGCCATCACCTTTTAAAAACGGGGCCCCAAAGACCGAGAAGAGCTCGTCCCCGTGATCTCCTATCACCGTCTTGGGTTTCATCTCTGATGAGAAGCTTGGGCGATACTGAAACTCGTACATGTAGGTGGGGCCTCCGGCATCTGAGAAAACATGGATTCATGCTCCGTTCATGTTAGCGGATACATACCTGGATGATATCAAGGTCTCCAGGGGGCCCTGAGCATTCAGGGAATTTGTTGCACACCTGGGAACTTAGTACACAACACCAGCAATTTTAATAGCAGGTGCCCTTTGTGAGTTCCACCTGTGTGTCTGGCACTGTGTGACCCTGCAGGAAGCCCCTGGTTACCAGCACAGTTGAGAAATGGAGTTTCAGGAAATCTCATTGACTCAGTCTGATACTGATCAAACATGCAATCAAGATGCATTGATAATTACTGATAATTGCATTGCAACAGTAAGAAACAAAGAAGAATGATTGGTATTTGGAAAATATGGCCTTGATGATAAAAGTGACACTGGAGATTGCACAATAACATGTTGCAAGACTAATGACTTATTAAATCCCGGTGGCGTAGTGGTTAAGAGCTATGGCTGCTAACCGAAAGGTTGGCAGTTTGAATCCACCAGGTGCCCTTCAGAAACTCTATGGGGCCATTCTACTCTGTCCTGTAGGGTCGCTATGAGTCAGAATCTATTCCACAGCAACAGGTTTGGTTTGGTTTAGGTTTAATGACTTATTGGGTCAGTCAAAAAGAGGAAGGCTCTCATCACACTGGCTGCAATAATGGGCTCAAACACAGCAATGATTATGAGAATGGCACAGGGCTGGGCAGCGTTTCGTTCTGTTTTACATATGGTTGTTTGAGTCAGAACTGACTTGACAGCATCTAACAACAACAACAACATTGATTCACTGCATAGCTGGTTGAGGCAGGGCAGGGGTTTGGGCCTAGTATTTGTTGAATGAATGAATGTTGAAATTTCTACATCAATCCATTCAAGATGGCTATCATTATAGGGCACTAGGTCAATTCACATAAACCCCTTTGCCTACTGATGCATTCACATGCACAAAATCTATATACATCAAGTGCAGGCTGTTATATTTTATCAGTAACAGACTCATTTTCATTCCTTTGGAGAATATCTACAGCCCGATAGGTGCCTTCTATTTTCCTTAGCCTTGAGCATTTCCACTGTTTTTCTCACCCATTCTTAGAAGAGTGAAGCAAATCCATGTTGTGTGAAAGTGAGGATATTGAAATACAAGTATAAGCAGATTGGGAACCATCTGTCTCTCATCTCTCAGGAAACTACAACCTCAACATTTCATATTTCTGTCCCCTCCCTTATCTTTATTCCTTCTTGTCCCAGGGAGTGTTAAGGTGGTGGTGGGAAAAAGAAGGGGCAATGGAAGGGCAAACTTGCCTCTCTCCTCTTCTCCAGGCCCTCCTCTCTCATGGCTAAAGCTCTCCTGTCCAAGTTCCCAAAAAGATGTCAGTTTTCCTTCTAACTGATTCATCAGAGCCACCAATCACTCAGGGCTTACTCATGGGCCACCCATCTAGAGGAACTCATTGCTTCACTTTGGTCACAATGCCCATGGAGAAGGGATTTTAACAGGGGGAGGGCCAGGTTCCAAGTCAGGTTATTATTATAGAGGACTAGGTCAATTTACATAAATTCCTTTGCCCTCTGATGAATTCACATACACAAAAATCTATATACATCCACAGTGTCATCACTGGAGGGTGCAGGGAGCTCTACACTGGGTGACACCGTCAGAGAGGATGACACCAAAATGACCATCTACAAAGTTTTTGTGCAGTGTTTCAGTAGAAACATTATTTTTTAGTGAAAATATCCCTGTAGTTAGTTATAACAACAAAAATATTTTTCATAAGCCCAGCATACATGTATCAATATACCTACAAGGCTAAAACTCTATGCTAATTTACTTTTTTTTTTTAAATAATTTTTATTGAGCTTTAAGTGAATGTTTACAAATCAAGTCAGTCTGTCACGTATAAGCTTATATACACCTTACTCCATACTCTCACTTACTCTCCCCCTAATGAGTCAGCCCTTCCAGTCATTCCTTTCGTGACAATTTTGCCAGTTTCTAACCCTCTCTACCTTCCTATCTCTCCTCCAGACAAGAGAGGCCAACACAGTCTCAAGTGTCCACCTGATACGAGTAGCTCACTCTTCATCAGCATCTCTCTCCAACCCATTGTCCAGTCCCTTCCACGTCTGATGAGTTGTCTTCGGGAATGGTTCCTGACCAACAGAAGGTTTGGGGACCATGACCACCGGGATTCCTCTAGTCTCAGTCAGACCATTAAGTCTGGTCTTTTTATGAGAATTTGGGGTCTGCATCCCACTGATCTCCTGCTCCCTCAGGGGATCTCTGTTGTGCTCCCTGTCAGGGCAGTCATCGGTTGTGGCCGGGCACCATCTAGTTCTTCTGGTTTCAGGATGATGTGAGTCTCTGGTTCCTGTGGCCCTTTCTGTCTCTTGGGCTCATAGTTATCGTGTGACCTTGGTGTTCTTCATTCTCCTTTGATCCAGGTGGGTTGAGACCAATTGATGCATCTTAGATGGCCGCTTGTTAGCATTTAAGACCCCAGATGCCACGTTTTAAAGTGGGATGCAGAATGTTTTCATAATAGAATTATTTTGTCAATTGACTTAGAAGTCCCCTTAAGCCATAGTCCCCAATCCCCCGCCCTTGCTCCACTGACCTTTGAAGCATTCAGTTTATCCCAGGAACTTCTTTGCTTTTGGTCCAGTCCAGTTGAGCTGACCTTCCGTGTATTGAGTATTGTCCTTCCCTTCACCTAAAGTAGTTCTTATCTACTAACTGATCAGTAAATAACCCTGGTATAAATCCCACTTGGTCGTGGTGGATTATTTTTTTGATATGTTGTTGAATTCTATTGGCTAGAATTTTGTTGAAGATTTTTGCATCTATGTTCATGAGGGATATAGGTCTGTAATTTTCTTTTTTTGTGATGTCTTTACCTGGTTTTGGTATCAGGGATATGGTGGCTTCATAGAATGAGTTAGGCAGTATTCCGTCATTTGTATGCTTTGAAATACCTTTAGTAGTACTGGTGTTAACTCTTTGAAAGTTTGGTAGAACTCTGCAGTAAAGCCATCGGGCCAGGGTTTTTTTTTGTTGGGAGTTTTTTGATTACCGTTTCAATCTCTTTTTTTGTTACGGGTCTATTTAGTTGTTCTACTTCTGATTGTGTTAGTTTAGGTAGGTAGTGTTTTTCTAGGAATTCATTCATTTCTTCTAGGTTTGCAAATTTGTTAAGAGTACAATTTTTCGTAATAATCTGATATGATTCTTTTAATTTCAGTTGGGTCTGTTGTGATGTGACCCATCTCGTTTCTAATTTGGGTTATTTGTTTCCTTTCCTGTATTTCTTTAGTCAGTCTGGCCAATGGATTATCAATTTTGTTAATTTTTTCAAAGAACCAGCTTTTGGCTTTGTTAATTCTTTCAATTGTTTTTCCATTCTCTAAATCATTTAGTTCAGCTCTAATTTTTATTATTTGTTTTCTTCTGGTGCCTGATGGATTCTTTTGTTGCTCGCTTTCTATTTGTTCAAGTTGTAGGGACAGTTCTCTGATTTTGGCTCTTTCTTCTTTTTGTATGTGTGCATTTATCAATATAAATTGGCCTCTGAGCACTGCTTTTGCTGTGTCCCAGAGGTTTTGATAGGAAGTGTTTTCATTCTCGTTGCATTCTATGAATTTCTTTATTCCCTCCTTAATGTCTTCTATAACCCAGTCTTTTTTGAGCAGGGTATTGTTCAGTTTCCAAGTATTTGATTTCTTTTCCCTAATTTTTCTGTTATTGATTTCCACTTTTATGGCCTTACGGTCTGAGAAGATGCTTTGTAATATTTCGATGTTTTGGATTCTGCAAAAGTTTGTTTTATGACCTAATATGTGGTCTATTCTAGAGAATGTTCCATGTACACTAGAAAAAAAAGTACACTTTGCAGCAGTTGGGTGGAGTGTTCTGTGTAAGTCAATGAGGTCAAGTTGGTTGATTCTAGCAATTAGGTCTTCCATGTCTCTATCGAGCTTCTTACTGGATGTCCTGTCCTTCTCTGAAAGTGGTGTGTTGAAGTCTCCTACTATAATTGTGGAGGTGTCTATCTCACTTTTCAGTTCTGTTAAAATTTGTTTTATGTATCTTGCAGCCCTGTCATTGGGTGCATAAATATTTAATATGGTTATATCTTCCTGGTCAATTGTCCCTTTAATCATTACGTAGTGTCCTTCTTTATCCTTTGTGGTGGATTTAACTTTAAAGTCTATTTTGTGAGAAATTAATATTGCTACTCCTGCTCTTTTTTGCTTATTGTTTGCTTGATATATATTTTTCCATCCTTTGAGCTTTAGCTTGTTTGTGTCTCTAAGTTTAAGGTGTGTCTCTGGTAGGCAGCAAATAGACGGATCGTGTTTCTTTATCCAGTCTGAGACTCTCTGTCTCTTTATTGGTGCGTTTAGTCCATCTACATTCAGCATAATTATAGATAAGTATGTGTTTAGTGCTGTCATTTTGATGCCTTTTTATGTGTGTTGTTGACAATTTCATTTTTCCACTTCTTTTTTGTGCTGAGACGTTTTTCTTTGTAAGTTGTGTGTGCCTCATTTTCATAGTATTTAACTTTATGCTTGCTGAGTCGTTATGTTTTTCTTGGTTTTTATTTTGAGTTATGGAGTTGTTATACCTCTTTGTGGTTACCTTAATTATTTACCCCTATTTTTCTAAGTAAAAACCTAACTTGTATTGTCCTATATCGCCCTGTATCCCTCTCCATATGGCAGTTCTATGCCACCTGTATTTATTCCCTCTTTTTGATTATTGCGATCTTTTACATATTGACTTCAATGATTCCCTGTTTTGAGCATTTTTTTTCTTTTTAAAATTAATCTTAATTTGTTTTTGTGATTTCCCTATTTGAGTTGATATCAGGATGTTCTGTTCTGTGGCCTTGTGTTGTGCTGGTATCTGATATTATTGGTTTTCTGACCAAACAATTTCCTTTAGTATTTCTTGTAGCTTTGGTTTGGTTTTGCAGATTCTCTAAGCTTCTGTTTATCTGTAAATGTTTTAATTTCACCTTCATATTTTAGAGAGAGTTTTGCTGGATATATGATCCTTGGCTGGCAGTTTTTCTCCTTCAGTGCTCTATATATGTCAACCCATTGCCTTCTTGACTGCATGGTTTCTGCTGAGTAGTCTGAACTTATTCTTATTGATTCTCCTTTGTAGGAGACCTTTCTTTTATCCCTGGCTGCTTTTAAAATTTTCTCTTTATCTTTGGTTTTGACAAGTTTGATGATAATATGTCTTGGTGATTTTCTTTTTGGATCAATCTCAAGTGGGGTTCGATGAGCATCTTGGATAGATATCCTTTCGTCTTTCACGATGTCAGGGAAGTTTTCTGCCAACAGATCTTCAACTATTCTCTCTGTGTTTTCTGATATTCCTCCCTGTCTGGGACTACAATCACATGCAAGTTATTCTTCTTGATAGAGTCCCACATGATTCTTAGGGTTTCTTCATTTTTTTTTTTTTTTAATTCTTTCATCTGATTTTTTTTCAGCTATGTTGGTGTCAATTCCCTGGTCCTCCAGATTTCCCACTCTGCATTCCAATTGTTCGAGTCTGCTCCTCTGACTTCCTATTGCATTGTCTAATTCTGTAATTTTATTGTTAATCTTTTGGATTTCTGAATGCTGTCTCTCTATGGATTCTTGCAACTTATTAATTTTTCCACTATGTTCTTGAATAACCTTTTTTGAGTTCTTCAACTGCTTTATCAGTGTGTTCCTTGGCTTTTCCTGTAGATTGCCTTATTTCATTTCTGAGGTCATCCCTGATGTCTTGGAGCATTCTGTAAATTAGATTTTTATATTCTGTATCTGGCAATTCCAGGATTGTATCTTCATTTGGGAAAGATTTTGATTCTTTAGTTTGGGGAGTTGTAGAAGCAATCACGGTCTGCTTCTTTATGTGGTTTGATATCGATTGCTGTCTCCGAGCCATCTCTAAGATATTGTAGTGATTTATTCTATATTTGCTCACTGAGTCTTGTTTTGTTTTCTTTCAATATATGTAGATGGGCTACTAGATTGCGCTGTCTTGATTGTTGCAGTCCTTGAATCACTTTTGTCCTATTACCAGCTGGTTTGGGCTGTTACCAGATATATAAGCCTAAAAGTCCATTCACTATTCTTGAGTAGAATCTGATTTTGTGTCACCAAGTGTGCGGTGCAGACTGTCACCTATCCACCTAGAGAAGTAGTGGTGATAGTTGTGAGCACCAGATTCTAGTAGCAGCAGGGTTTCACACTCCGGGGGGGGGTGGGCAGGATGCTGACAGGCTTCCCCCAAGTGTCAGTGAGGTAGGTGTGTCTCTATTCCTAAAGCACTTGGGTGGGTGGGTTCTGCAGGTGTACCTTAGGCCCCCAATGCAAGTACCTCTACAGATTGGTAGGTGTCACCCTCCTTAGACCCCTAAGGCCAGAGGCTAGGTGGTCTTGGGGGAGCTTCAGCCCTCAGTTTCCTGTTGTGGGTCAGTGAGGGCTCTGTTGAATATGCAGAGATATCAGACCTGGGAAACTTGTCTTTCCAGTAATCCGCTAAAACAATTACAGTCAGATCCCTATCAGGAATGCCTTTGCATTATAATAGCCACCTTGTTCCCTGTGGGGATGAAAGCCCAAGACTGACTTGGCTGGCGCTGGTTCTGTGTTTTTAGTCCAATTAGGGAAGGATTTTTGGTCCCCGGGTTTTTTGTATCTGCTTCTCTCAGGCCAGGAGAATGGGTTAGGAAAAGACCAAAAAAGAAAAGAAAAAGAAAGAAAGAAAAACCACAGGGCAGTTCACTCTCTGGCTCAGGAAATTCCAATGTTAATAAAGCCACCTGGGAAGGAGAGGGGAGGGTTCAGATAAATAGGAGAAAGTAGCATCCCAGAATATAGACAAAGTTACTTATCTTGCTTGGGATGACTGTTTTATCTGAGATTCCCAAGGGGCGCGTCGACTGTGTGTGCTGGCTGGGTAGAGATTGCCCCAGAGGGTCAGGCCGCGTCCCGTGCTTGCGCTGTCTCAGAAGCCGTGGTTAGTTCCTCCGCTCCCAGTCCAAAGCCCAGCGCCAAGGTTCCCCGGCTAGGACACCTCACTCCCAGCTCTAAAACCAGTCGCTGCCTCCCGGTGACTTCTCCTGTGAGCTGCGTTGCTGCGCTGCCTGCGTGCACTGGGTGGGCTTCCCCCGAGGTCAGTTCAGCGGGCTAGGGCTGCGCCCCGTGTTTGCACCATCTCAGGATGCCGTGCTCAGTCCAAAGCCTGGCTCCAGGGTCTCCTGAGTGGGACGCTGGCTCCAGGCTCCGAAAACAGTCGCTGCTTCCCCGTGGTTGTTCGTTCTCAGTCTCTGTCACTCAGGTCAACTCTTTAGATCTGTGTTTGATGGCCAGGGTTCGTAGATTGTCATGTATGTGATCGATTCACTTGTTTTTCTGAGTCTTTGTTGCAAGAGGGATCTGAGGTAGCTTCTACCTAGTCAGCCGTCTCGGCCCCCACCCGCTAATTTACTTTTTGATCTTTGTAATGCCCTCGGGTCAGAGCTGTCATTACTACCCAATTACAATGACATTTTGAATCACATGGTTTTGTCTGCATGAGCTACAATTCCGTGCTATTGTATTTGTTGCTTCTGGCGTTTTTATGCTCACTGATGTCTTAGCTACAATATTATGGTAATTAGTATTTGCAAACCTATATCAATAACTTTTTTGAGAATGAAGTAGTAATTAAAAGAAGGAGAAAAATCAAAAAAGCCTTCCACTCAGTTACTAATAATGTTGTAACTAATAATATTACAATTCAATGTAGAAAGATTTCACAATTTTGTTGTTAATATTCATATAATGTAAAAAAATATTAAATTTAAGCAATTTATAACAACATCACATGTTAGCCTGCAATTAAAATTGGTCATAATCATTACTAAGGATTCTGTATGGTCTGGTATGGAAGGAGGTCCATGGAGGGGGGTGATACTGTGAGTTACCTTGCTGGGTGTCACCAACCCTAGTGACACTATTATACACCCAGAGGACCTTTGGCATGCACAGTGATTTGCCAGAGGGCTTTGTTTGGCCACTAGAGACTGTGTCCACACGTGCCACAGGTCAAAAGTGCCAGGAAATTAAAAACCCATTGGGAACAGCCTTTAACCAATGACTAGTGGGAGGTGGTGGTAAGTACCAAAGCTCCCTTGCTGCTCAGGTGGGATGACGACCCTGAGACATGCCCTCTCCTTGTTTCCCAGAGTTCCCAGCTCCAGTTGTCCAGAGTGGATACCTGCTTAACAATGCATCATTGATTGGCTCCCTTCTTTCTCCTGGGTGACTTCCTCACATTCCTATCAGAGTTTCCTGGGATCATCTCCCAAATAAACTACTTGTGCTCAGATCCCTTTCTCAGAGTTGGCTTCTGGCAAAAACCAAAACCGGACAGCACCCCACTCCAGGTCAAATGGAATTAGCCTTTGAAGCTGCCTTCTTGGCAGTTTCAGCATATGCGTCTGTGCTGGGGGTCAGGGACTGGGAAGGACAGACAAAGGATCTGGAGGGGGTTGGCATCCCCTTCCTTGTCCAACCTCTGGGACTCACCCCTGTGACGACGTGCCATATTCACAGACGGGACACCAAATACTGCATCTCCAAGCATGTCCAGGAACAGGTCTTTCTTTTTGACAGGGTCATCTGTCCCACCTAAGTACTTCTCGGTGATCACTGGAGTCAGTTCCTCAGGGATGGCCTAAATGGATTAAAAGTGAAAAGTGACCACCAGCTGCCTGCCCCCAGGTGAGCAGGTATGGTTTCTCCACCCAGTGAGGAAAGCTTGCATTAATAGCGCACCAATTGAGCCCTTTGCAGCTCTCCCCCAGGGTGGCAAGGTGGGAAAGGCAGGAAA
The DNA here is from genome assembly GCF_024166365.1 of Elephas maximus indicus. Classification (NCBI taxonomy): domain Eukaryota; kingdom Metazoa; phylum Chordata; class Mammalia; order Proboscidea; family Elephantidae; genus Elephas; species Elephas maximus. The sequence goes on from NC_064839.1 coordinate 22,315,322, forward strand.
ATGGGGGTAGAGCCCTCAGGTCCTAGTCTTTGTTCTGCCATTTAATTGCTATATGGTTTTGGGCAAATCCCTACCCCTTTTTGGGTCTCAGACAATTCCCACGATTCACTGGGCTCTTACAACAAGGGGGTAGGACTTCCATAAGAGCGATGCAGCTGTCTTCCGGTCCAGTTTACCTTCAGAGAGTGGGTAGTCCATAATCTGTTAAAAAAAATGATTATGCACCTGTGACTCATCGAGAATTAACAGAAAGAACCAACCAAGGAAACCAACACAGACTGAAGGGCCTCTTACTTTGCCATGCTTTGATCAGCATGGGCTTTGTTGAATTGGACAAAATCAATGAATCAAATGGACTTACATTCAGAAAGTCAAGAGGAAGAAAGAGGATTAAAAAATGTTTTGCAGAAGCTGCCCCAATTCTTTGCAGCCTACTGTGACATTTATCAGGCTGGAATCCCCCCAGTGCTCAGTGAGTCAGAAGGGAAGGCTGAAGCCAGGTAGTGTTGAATAGAGGGCTGTGGAGCAGATGACACAGGCCTGCCTCAGATGGCTGAGGAAGCCCCGACTCCTGCCATTAGGGCTTTGGTCCTTTGGGATAACCTCTGAAATCTTTCTAAAGGGAAAATCCTTCTTCACTTTTAGAAGGCAATTTTAACTCACAAGAAAGCATGTTTCTCTGAATCTTTCCAATTAGGTTACTAAGAGCATGTGCAGAGACTTACAGAGAAAATATGAAAGCACCAAGCCCAAGCTGGGAGACTCTGGAGCCCAGGCTTAGCTCTTCTTAACTCCCAAGCTCCTTCCCCATTCCAGGCCTTGGTTTTCCCACATGAACCATTATTATCTCTACAGGTCCTCCCAGCATTGACATTTCAGGGTTCTTTGATTGGAAACAGTGTTTGGAGAGATGGGTTCCCATGGGCAGCAACACTCATTAGGCCTTCCCAGAGAAAGTTTCTATGGAAATGTCAACTCATGCCACAGGGGACTACTGCCCTCAACTCAAAGAGGGGCTTGGAGAATGAAGAACACATCCTACTAAAGAAGAGAGGGGTTGTGGGGGGACAGTCTAAGAGGCCTCCACATTCTTACTGTTGGAATAACCCAGCCAAACTCTTGCTTGTTGATTCCGATGATGTAAGGGACGGTATTGAATTTCTTTTCAGCCATAATCTCTTCAGGTGTCTTCGGCAACAGTACTCCATCAACCACGGTGGGCAGGAAGGGATAGCTCTGGAAGAGAGCAGAGTAGTGAGGCCAGAGCTGGGTGGTGTAGGGGGTGGTGGGGGAAAAGGGGTGACCAACATCAGCAGCAGCATTTGGCTCAAATATCACCTTCTCATTGAGCCTTCCCCTCTTCCTTCTACTTAAAATTCAAACCACTGACACACCCATTGGCAAGCTCTACTCCAATTTCCTGCTTTATTTTTCTCCATAACACTAACTTCCATCAAACACACCACACACTTTGTTTATTGTAATCCCCCCAACTGAAATGTTAACTTCTAAAAGAGCAGGGAGTTTTGTCTTTTTTTTGGTCTGTTTTGCTGTTATAGCCCCATTGTTTAAATCAGGTTCTGGCACATAGTAAGTGCTTATTAAATAATCACTGAGAGACTGAATGAATTCTAGTGAATCCTCACAGTGTCACTCCCCAGGGAGGGAGTAGAGAGGACAGGATTGTAAGATGGTACAGAGGCAATGTTACCAGAGGCTGGTAACCTGTTGAAAGGTGGCAGATGAAGAAGGAGATGGGGAGGATGTGGCTGAAGTTTCCAGCCTGTGTGGCCGGGAGGAGAGTGCACCCAGGACTGAGACCCTTGGCTCCCTCCCTGAGGCCCTGTAAAGAGTGCAGCTTGCACAGCCAACCAACCCTGGCCTCTCGGGAGAGGATTTGGGGTCCTCAGTGAAGGTTCCTGAGGAAACTCCTTATCCAGGTAACATCTCTGACACCCCATGGAGGAAGATTCTAGCCCAGCCTCCACCCAAAGGGGCATTTTGGGGAGCAGGAAATATAAGCAAGAGAAGGTTAGACTGGGTCCATATGGCACAGAACTGATGACTGGGAGCACTGGACTGGGAGTCTGGGAAATGGGCTCCAGTCCTGCCTCTGGCCCTCCTGGCTGTGTTACCCAGGCCAGTCACTGCCCCTCTCTGGGCCTTGGTAATATAAACACAAGGAGTTACTGTGATTCCACAAAAAGGAGGATTCTTTCATCCACATTTCACTGGAGCTTAAAGTGCAAGGCTTGAAAGTTGTAATTAAAAAAATGAAGGCCCTTACCTCTCTGGGGTCTCCAAGTAAATCAAGACTGAAGAATTTCTGTGAAGACAATGGCAGAGGCTATGAATGAGAAGCCTTCCTGGGAAAGAAGCTGATCGTTTGTTAGCTGTGCCCTGGAGGTAACGGGCTGTCCTTCCAGGTGCCACCCTGGCTGGGCCGAGAGGAAGTGGGCCGGACCCTGGCTCCCCTGGTGTAGGACAAGGGGAGGGGACGGCAGGAATAAGGCAAGGACAAGCCCTGAGGACCCTAAGCCAGTGTCCTGGAGCTCTGGAGGGGGACATCTCTTGCTTGTGCCTGCCCTGCCCTCCATCTTTCGCCTTGTCCTGGAAACAGCACCCCAATTCTCCTCTCGAGAGCTTTCCTCTTCCCCACTGTCACCCCATTGGTTCAGGCGTGTACACAAGACCTGGGGTGTTGTGGCTCCCTGACCACAGTGATTAGTTCAGGAATGATACTTGCTCGTGTCAGCTCAACAGTTTACCCCCAAACTTCTGCTGGAATTAGTGGGAAAGAGACATCTCTTTCCACTGGGGTTTCGAAGCTGATAAGATGTAAGTCTAGAGTGCCATTGTTGTCTTTAATCCCCCAGGGGACAAAGCCACCTGAGAGTGAAGCCAACATTGAGCGTAGGAAGCTGAGAGATAGAGACAGATTTAAAAAAAAACAAACCAAATCCACTGCCATTGAGTCGATTCCAACTTACAGCAACCTGACAGGACAGAGGAGAGCTGCCCCATAGGGTTTCCAAGGAGCAGCTGGTGGATTTGAACTGCCAACCTTTGTGGTTAGCAGCTGAGCTCTTAACCACTGCATCACCAGAGACAGATAGATTCCCAAGAATATCATATGATCACCTGGATCCAGCTGTGTCTGAAGCTACCTACTCCTGGACTTTCAAGTTACCTGAAGATTCTGTTACAATGTGTTCCTTTTTTTTTTTTTTTGCTCAAGACACTTTGAGATGAGTTTTCTCATCTTGCTTTAGAAAATCCTGATTGACACAAGCTCACTAAAAGGCATCCTCCCTATGGCTCTCTTTGGTGTATGATCACCAAAATTGTACTGATTGTTATATCACACTGCAATTGACAGGCCTGCCTAGTATGCAGAAAGTGGCCATTAAAGGTCCCTCCATTCTGAGTTGTAGCTCCAGCAGCCAGGTGTGTGTGTGTGTGTTGGTGACAGTGAATAATCATGAAAGGCACTTTCACATGATCTCAGAAAATCCCAGGAGGAGATTTTAGGGTTCTTAGGTTCTCTGGGTTTTCCCAGTCTCACCAACTCTCCCCTTAGAAGCTGAGTCCTCTTGTGCCTCATGGACAATTGCTAAAATATTTGCCTCTTTCCAGGCATCAGTAAATACCCGTGGGTTAATTCTTTGAACACTTTGGTCACCTTATTTGGGCCTAAGATACCAGGATCCAAGCCCAAAGACCACACTGTGCTCAACCCATGGGGTCATAGGCAGAGCCCAGTGCTTTATGCCTGCCTCTGGGAAACCAGGAATATTCTCAGGAGGCCAGGGTCCAGATGGAAATTCCAAGGGCTCAGGCTACTACTGAGCTCACATCCACACCCTTCCCCCACAAAGGGAATAGTTTGGCTATACATCCTGTATTCTCTGAGGTGTCAGCCCTGCTGTACCTTTCTGAGATGACAAATGCCATAGCCATCCATCAATCCTCAAATGTCACCTACTCTGTGAATCATCCCTGCTGGTTAAAATGAATGCTTCCCTGCTCTGTACTCCCACCACATTAGCCCACCAAGTATGTGGGTGTGTTTTTCCTTGGATACCCATATTCATGTCTGCATCACCTCCTCCAACACCCCCATATGGTTAGCATAGACAAATGGATGGATGGGTGGACTGATGGATGGATATATGGAAGGGGTTGGTCAATACATGCAGTATGGATGAATCGGATAGATAACTGGATAGATGGATGGTAACTGGCAGAGAGATGAATCTTTGGTTTTTAGAGTGTAAGATATATGGTGGCTGGATGATGAATGGATGCCAGATGGGTTGATAATAGATGCATATAAGGTTATTGATGGATTAGTGGATTGACTGATACTAGATGGATGAAAAGATATTGATTGTTGGATGAATTGGTAGTTGAATAGATGGATAAGAAGATAATAAATGGATGGATGGATGGATGGATGGATGGATGGATGGATGGATGGATGGATGGATGGATGGATGACTATCCTAGAATCATAATTGAGTCAGGGTCTCAGGAAATCTAGAAAATTGAGCTACTATTGAGTTATAATTTAGGTAGTTTCTAAATTAACCAAGATAAATTTTGACAACCTTTGTTCCTAATACCCTCTTCCCCAAAATTCAGGATGGTGGTTACCTCTGGGAGGGAAGGAGAATGGAACTAGATGGTATACTCAGGGATTTTCAGCTAAATCTGCAATGTTTAATTTCTTAAAAATATGTCTGAAAGCAAGAACGGCAAAATATTAAGCTTTGATAGAACTTGGGGATTATCACAGAATTTTTCCTTATTATTATCTTTACTTGTCTAACATTCGAAATATTTCACAATAAAAAAAAGAAAGGAGAAATTGCTTATTGGTATCTAGAGGCTAATACTGCTCCTGAAAGAAAAGAAATTGTCCAGGTCATTTCTTCAGGTAAAGGGGGCAGCTGAAATGATAAAGCTTGGGGCCAAGTCTGCAGAGTGGAACTTATGTGGCCACAAGAATGAATGCACCTACCATCTTCTGTGATGTTTCTGTGAGTTCATCCTCTGTTTTCTGGCGCAGGCAGTGAACCATGACAGCAGAGGTGGTGGTTTTACACCCAGCCAAGATAGCAACTTTCTGTAGAGATTACAGGTTACAGCAGAATTCAAGAGTGATGTCCCCTCCCGCAATCAATAGAGTGTTCTACCCCCACCCTATTTCTGAAGGCAGCAGAGGCTAGTAGAAAACAGACCAGCAGGAGTGGGTCCTGGGTCACAGTCTTGCCTCTGCTGTTAATATGAATTGTGATTTGAGCCAATTACCCATCCTCTCTCTCTGTTACCTTAACCAGAACCACTTGTCATCAAGCCAATTACAACTCACAGCAATTCCATGTGTTTCAGAGTAGAACTGTGCTCCACATGGTTTTCAATGGCTATGATCTTTTGGAAGTAGATCTCCAGGTCTTTCTTCTGAGTGCTTAACTGCTTTCACCACCCAGAGACTCCTCTGTCTCCTTATCTGTTACGTTATCTCTGTTAAAATAGGCATAATGGTCTCAAAGCTGAACGTCTAAAGACAGGCAGTGTGGAGTGGTAGTTAAGGGCATCGACTCTCAGTAACATTGTCTGAATTCAATCTCAGTTCCTCTACTTACTAGCCATTTGACCTTGGGCAAGTCACTCAGCTTCTCTGTTTCTCCAACCCTGTTGCTATTTTTGTTTTGTGCCTTCAAGCTGATTCTGACTCACAGGACCTTACATAACAGAGTAGAACTACCCCACAGTGTTTCCTAGGCTGTAATCTTTATGGGATGAGATTGCCAGGGCTTCCTCGACGAAGTGGTTGGTGGGTTCAAAGTGCTGACCTTTCAATTAGCAGTCAACCACTTAACCATTGTGCCACAAGGCTCCTCAGCTTTTCCACCCACAGATGAGGATAGTGACTGGCAAATCATATAAGACAAGTTAATACCCGAAAGGGCTTAGAAGATCACCAACACACATTAAAACACGTGCAGAATTGCAGGAGGTCCAGTTAAGATGACTCACACGAAGGCACTTCAGAAAGTACAGAATATCATTTAACTCTGAGGCCTAAAGGGAAATCATCTGGCATTCATCCCAACGCATAGCGCCTCAAAGTTAAACAAGACAATACATAAATGAATGGATGTGACCATGTAACAATAAAACAGTATTTATGGACACTGAAATTTCAATTTCATACACGTTTCACAGGTTGTGAAATATTGTTCTTCTTTTGATATTGTTTCAATTATTAAAAAATATAACTATCATTCTTAGTTCATGGGTCATAAAAAAAAAAAAAAACAATGGGCAAGGTTCTAAGACAAGTCTCTGAGGGGCCCAGATTAATGCCTGGAAAGGTATTGACAAAAGCCCAAAACCTCTTTCCCTCTTTACAAAAAAAGAAAAGTTAAAAGAAGACCCTGCTAAAGGAGTGGCTCACTTCAGCGTGTCTTAGAATTGGGCTGGTCTGTCCTGCATACTTTTGCCCCCACCTTTTCTGAGAATGGGATCCTTCTGAGCCACAGGGCTCCCCTAGTGGCTCCTGAAAGCTACATTCGTATAACCTGCCCACCCTCCTAACGACATTGGATGAGACCAAAGGTAGGCATCCAAGCAAAGCTGGGACAGAGAGCTTCTTTCCTAAATTATCTGAAATTGGGGCGTAGCATTTCTAACATGAAAATGCTAAATGCTCTCAAGCAGAGGAGAAAGCCTGACTACTTTCTAGAATCAAAAGGAAATTCTTAAACTCAGGAGCAGGTCATGTCAACTGGAAGCAAAACAGAACCAGAGGAGAAGAAGCAGGTGGATAGAAGGTAGACTCCATGATGGTGGGGCCATGGTGAGTGTGCACAGGCTCCCCAGAGCCTGGTATAGTGCCTGGTACATAGTCAGCACTCAGTATGGATTTTCTGAATAAGTTAAAAGGTACAGGGAGACTTAGAGGACAGACAGAGAGTGACAACCAAGATAGCTGCATCTCCAAGCTCAGGGATGCCAACGGTTGCCAACAACTACCAAAGCAGCAGGAGACAAGGATCTTCCTTTAGCGCTGATACGGAGCACCTAGCCCTTCCAATACCTTCAATTTGGACTCCCGGTCTCCAAAACTGTGAGACAATAAATTTCTGCTGTTTAACATCACCTTCTTGTGGCATTTTTTGTTACGATAGCACTAGCAAACTAAAACCTTGGGCAAGGTATCCTGCTTAGCCATTCTCACTTCCATAATTCTTTGAGGATGTCAGTTGGATCTTTGACAAGAAAGACCCCTGAGATTCCAGGAGACCAGAGCAAAGGGTGCAGGCAGCTGTCCAAAGAGAGACCTACCTCAGCTGCAGACCTGCTTTCATTCTTGAACAGAACAGCAGAGACGACCACGCCACTCTCAGAAATGGCCCGGTGGAACAGGTTCTTGGCCAGAGGAGATAAAACCTGTAAGGGGAGTGGACAGGAGGTGAGTTTATGCTCACAGGGAGAGGATCAATGGTACATTTGTTCTTCTAGGGCTACTTCCGTCTGTAGCTTTGACTTGGCCCACTGCTCTGGAGGCAACTGAAGGAGGTTCAGGAACACGTAAGAGGACTCAGTGGACATAATAGCTCTTCACCTGCCCTGGGCTGTTCCCCAGACTGACCCAGGGGCCTGACTTTCCCAAGAGAAGCTCAGCAGGGTAGCCCAGGAGCACAGGGTGAGGCCGGAATAGGAACTGTGTGGCACACCCTGATTATCAACAACCAAAAGTACTCTGAAGGACAGCTTGACAACTCTCAGTAAAACTGTAAATACACATTTCTGAGTTAGCATTTCCATTACTCAGAATTTATCTTAAGTTAAACAATTATGGAGGCACACAAAGGTATATAAGGATGTTTGTGCTGCAGTGTATAACAGTAAAACATAGGCAATAACCCAACTGTCCAATCTCATGACATTGTTTAAATAAATTAATTTGCATTATTACATGAAAGATTATGTAAACATAAAAATAATATTATGGAAGAATACTTAATGCTGTTGTTGTTGTGTGCTGTCAAGTCGATTCTGACTCATAGCGACCCTATGGGACAGAACAGAACTGCCCCATAGGGTTTCCAAGGCTGTTATCTTTTATGAAAACAGACCGCCACATCTTTCTTCCACGGAGCAGCTGGCAGTTTGGAACTGCTGAACTTCTGGTTAGCAGTCAAGTGCTTAGCCACTGTGTCACCAGGGCTCTTTAAAATACTGTTATGGAAGAATATTTAATGCTAAGGAAAATATTTATGTTATATTGATATATTGAGGAAGACTTTTCAATAGACAGCAGTACCAGTTACCATCAAGTCAATTCTGACTCATAGAGACCCCCTGTGTGTCAGAGAACTGTCCTCCATAGGGTTCTCAATGGCTGATTTTTTCAGAAGTAGATCACCAGACCTTTCCTCTGAGGCACATCTGGGTGGACTTGCTTGAGCTGCCAACCTTTCAGCTAACAGTCAAGCACGTTACCTGTTTCTGCACCCCAGGGACTCCTTCAAATGGATAGATGGATAGTGGGTGGATGGGTGGATGGGTGGATGGATGGATGGATGGATGGATGGATGGATGGATGGGTGGGTGGGTGGGTGGGTGGACGGATGGGTGGGTGGACGTGTGGATGGGTGGGTGGACGGGTGGATGGGTGGGTGGACGGGTGGACGGATGGACAGCCAGATAGGTAGATACATAGATAGAATGAATCTAAGAGAAAATACTAGATAAATACAGGCCAAAATGTTAATGGTGAGTATCCTTGGGTAGTGCAATTGTGGATGACTTTCTTCTTTATTGGTCTTATCTATACTTTTCCTTTTTTTCCACTTTGACAATTATATAAAGATTTCCCTCTCAGTATTCAACCATGAAAGCAATATAGGTTTTAAAAATATGGAGATAGCACTGACCTTCTGCTCAACTGTGTGGCCCTGGAGGGTTTCTCACAGCTCCAGCACCTTCTGATCTGGTTTTCCACCTCAGCTTCCCTCTGTGTCTCCCCAGCCCCGTTCTCACACCAGCCAGACACTTTGTGTCCCCAGATTTTGTCTATGTTCCACAACTCTTGGCCCATTCCACCCCGTCGCCTCTTCACATCCCTTGTCCCTCTTGCCCACCTCCCCCAGCACACTTTCATCCCTCACTGCAGAGAGAGCTGTCCTCCCTCTCTGGCATGGAGAAGCCATCAGACCAGCTCAGAGGAGGCTCCACCCTTTCTAGTGCTCTGCTTCCCCTTGATGTGCATGCAAACAGTGACACTCTGCATTGCTTTTATCCTTGCCTCCTCTTATGCATAGTTTATACCGGCCCCTACTTCCCAAGAAAAGTGAGGCAAGTCCTAGGATTACAATGGTTAGGAAAGAGAAAGAGAGAGCTCAACCAGGCTAGACAAGGAGAATGTCACGGCTGCAGGCTGCATCTGGAGATTTACTCCTATGGTTCCAGGGTGCAAAGCTGAGCTTTGAGCTCCCTGGGCGCTGAGGAGAGTTCTGTCATTAGCTCTTCACCCTCTGATGTTTGGCAGTGAGCACAGTCAGCCCTGAATCCAGGCCTGGTAATAAAAGATGCCCATTTATGGCTGAGGAAAGCAAGGGACTCACGAGCATCATGGATGGGTGTCAGGCCTGGTGCTGGGGTCACTTACAAGAACAGAGACACTTGCACCTCCTGCAGACTCTCCAAAGATGGTCACTGAGCCCGGGTTCCCTCCAAAATTGGCAATGTTCTCCTGGACCCAGTGCAGTGCAGCTACCTGGTCCAAGTGGCCCCAGTTCCCTGGGCTGTGCTCGTCTCCGGTGCTGTGAGTGAGAGAAGAGGGTGGGGGTGGGGACAGAGATGTCACAGCAAGGGCTCTCAGAACTGTAGATGGGGCGGGAGGCTCCAGCTGGGCCTTCCAGAATAAGACTCGGCTTTCACATTGCTGACACAGGGGTCTTCACACACCTTCCCCTCCTATAACATTGCTCTGTTTAGGACTCTACATTCATTCATTTGATAAATATTTATGTGTAAACACTTAACTGCTGTCCTGCATGTTAACTGTCATGACAGAGGAATGTGCAAAGTACTGAGATGAGTATTTCAGAGGAGGTAACATTTGGGCTGGGCCTTGTAGGATGAATAGGAATTTGTTAGGTAAAGTAGGCATTTCAGGCAGAGGGAACAGAATATGCGAAAGCTCAGGAGTAAGTGGAACAGTGTGACCAGAGAATGAGAAGGCAGGGGTGGGGTGGGGAGGGAGGCAATTATGAAGGGACTTGAATGCTTTACTATGGAACTTAGCAAAGGATTCCTTAGGGACTGACCTGATCAAAGCTAGGTCCTGCCACCCTTACTTTGAGGGCCCATTTTTTTTTATGCAGTAGGGAGAGAGAGTCTGGTATCTTACCTGAAGAATCCCCAGATTCCCAGGCGATACTGAATGGTCACCACCACTACATCTTCATGGGCAGACAGGGCTAGCCCATGGTAGGTTGATGCCCCGCCCAACACCAGACCACCTCCATGGATCCACACCATCACCTGGGTAGGAGGAAGCAGCCATGTTGGTTATAGGAAGCATACTGGGAGGGACCTCAAGAGGTTGTTTGGTTTGGCTACCTACCTCTTGGTCACAACCCAAGGAGGCTGTTGTCTGAAGTCCACAGTCCCTGGCAAGGTTGGAGCCAGAGGTCACTCTCCTCTGGCCACCACTCTGCTCAGTGTACTCTGGCTGCCCCCAGTGTCCTCCCCAGCACATCGAGTGCCATTTGCACCTCAAGGCTCCTCATGCTGTCAGTGGCAACAGCACAGGCCAAGGGTGTCATGGTTCTACCAACATTCTCATGGTTCTCATACCTGGACCCCACACCCAGCTCAGCAAACACTGCACGGGGCGGCCTTTGTGTTTCAGTTTTGCCTTACTTAGCTCTTCTGCAGGGAATTGAACTTCTCCCCGAAAGCAAATGATTATCTCAAGATGAGCACATGTCCCCAACAGGGTCTCTTCCTAACATGCCTTCCCTCTGCCTCCTCTGAATCCCCAAACCCCAGCCAGCCTCCAAAACCCAATTAAAGTCCAGCTCTTCCAAGCCGAGACCCTCCCATGTGCCAGGGACGGTGCAAACAATTGAGAATGAGAATGGACACAACCATCCATACCTTATGGTTCTTGAATTTAAAGAACTCACATAGAGGGTAGAAGTAGGAGTGGCTAAAATAATAATATTTTCAATAAAAGGAAGAGACACTCATAACATGTACAATGTGCCAGGTACAGTTCTAAGCACTGTAAATCATTTCATGCTCATTAAACCCATCCATGAGGCAGGTGCTAATATTATTCCATTTAACAGACAGGAAAACGGAGGCACTTAACTTGTTCAAGGTCACACAGCTAGTAAGTCATAGAAGCAGGATTTGAACCCAGGCAGTCTGGCTCCAGAGTTCAGATGCTGAGCCCCCCAGCAGACTGTAGCCAATGACCATGGTGCAGTAAGCCCACTGTTTGGGTAGGAGTAAGACCTTCCTTTCAACTCTAACTAATGTTTAATGAGTACTTGCTTTGTGTGCTTAGCCAGACACTGAGAAAAAGGCTCTATATGCATCATGTAATATTCATATGTGATTATTCCTATTTGGAAGGAACTGAGGCTCAGAGAAGTAATTGCCCAAGTATCTCAGGTAGTAAGACACAGTACTAGGATTTGAACCCAGATTCTGTGGCTCCAGAACCTGTGTCCATAACAGAGTCCCTGTTTCTCCCACACCTCTGGTCACTGCCCCACTCTGGGGGTGGGGACTGAATTTACAGCCATCTCTGAGTGAAGGCTAAGCCCTAGAGCTGGTCAGCAATAATTTGCTCAAGAAATATATGTCTGCCTAGCCCAGATGGTAAGGTTCTTGAAGGCGGAAGCTGGGTGATAATGGATTTATGTTCTTTCTTCCGCCTAACCCCCAAACCGAAGTATTTATACGGGGGCCAACTAACCAGTTGCTGTTGAGTCCAGTCCAACTCGTGGTGACCCCATATGTGTCAGAGTAGAACTGTGCTCCATAGGGTTTTCAGTGGCTGATTTTTCTGAAGTAGATTGCCAGGCCTTTCTTCCAAGGTGTCTATAAGGGGACCTGAACCTCCAACCCTTCAGTTAGCAGCCAAGCATATTAAACGTTTGCACTAAAGGAAGCCCTGGGACCCCTGAAATAAGAGTCTTCACCCCTGATGCCCCCACCACAAGCTGCCTTCACCCCCTCCTTGTCTCTGCCAGAAAACACTAGACAGCTGGAGCTCACAAGCCATGATCAATGGTTCACACTGCTCACCGGCAGCCTGTTTTTCCTCCTCAAGTCAGCGGGGGTGTAAATATTTAAGTACAGACAGTCTTCGGAAAACTTGAGGGGAATGTTCTCCTTTCCATTGGCAAAGAGTTCTGAGAGCAATTGTCCTGATGGTGGATCTTGGGAGCACCTGGAGACGGAGGGCAGAAAGAACTGCTGAGGTTCAACCAGGTCTAAGTGAGCTGTCTCCAGGGGTCGGGCCAGGATGTGGACTGGAAGGTTTAAGCCTGTCTGTGGAGTTGTAATTACCAGACTGCAGATCATTGGAATAGGCAAGTGACTACTTGAGGGTACGAGGGGCGCTGAGAGGGCGGGGGGTGGGGAAGCTGGGACTCACTAGGGTATCCCATTCAGAATGTCCTTTCTTGAAACTTACCCTGAAGAAATGTTCATGGCTCTACACAAAGGTTTAGCTACAGGGTGTTCATCACAGTGTTATTTATGTTATCAAAAACAATTTAATATCCCCAAATAGGAGACTGGATAAATAAATTATGGTTTAAGCACCCAATGTGATGCAGCTATCAAATGTTGAACTATGATATTTAATGGCATAGGACAATGTTCAGGATATACTTTTAGGTGAACAAAACCAGCAGCCAAACTATCTGTAGAGTATGTATAGTTACACAACAGAAGCAAACAAAAAGAATGAAAAACATATTCAGAAATATTCATTTCTCTCTGGGTGGTAGAATTGCATATGATTTTAATATTCTTATTTTACTTCTCTTTTTTTTTTTCTTAATTTTTCTGTAACAAAGAAGTATTACATGTTTAATCAGGAAATAAAAACTGTGAGTATTATTTTTAAAAAATGAAAAGAAAAAAGAAAGAAAGGAGCAAAAGGCCAGGCTTTGGAAGCCCTCAGAAATGTCTTGCTGGGGAGAATAAGGTCTGAATGGGTGGAGGCAGGTGGCCCAGGGCCCCAAGGCAAGGCATGAGGCAAGCCAGGAAAGCTTTGATCTTTTGCCCAGCTTGGCCAGGGGAACCGGGACCCATGGACCATTCTGTGCTCCTGAAGAGTCAGCTGGACACACGTGGGAGATGGTAACTCGCCTAGTCATCACACTCCCTCACCTCCTCACCTGCCTACTCCCCAACCGCACCAGGGTCCAAGGCAGGAGAATAAGATTATTACTTCTGATCTCCTCACCCGGTCAACTGTTTATTTTTCCCCAAGCATTGATCGTACTCTAATATATTACATAACCCTATGGGGCAATTCTACTCTGTCATAGGCACCTGGGTGGGGCAAACAGTTTGCAATCAGCTGGTAACTCAATGGCGGTTCAGACCCCCCCAGCCACTCCATGGAAGGAAGGCCTGGTGAACCGTTTCCTGAAAAAATACAGCCAAGGAAATTCTACAGAAAAGTTCTACTCTGTAACACAGGGGTTGCCATGAGTTGGAATGGACTCGATGGCAATGGGTTTGGTTTGGGGTTTCTAAACTTATTACACAATTTATTTATTAATATGCATTTTTTTCTGTCTCCCCCACTACAATATAAGCTCCATTAACAGATAAACTGTTTTGTTCACTTAATGAATCCCAGAACAAACTAGAAGCCAGCCAGACGATTGCCTTGATTCTTTTCTGCGTCCCTTGGAAGCCATCATCCCCACCGAAAGATGCCGAAGCCGCGCCCCAGCGACTTACATTGGAGGGTAAGAGGTGGCATTCTTCACGAAGCTCCAGGACTCTGCAGGCTGTGGAGGAGCGAATCTCAGGGATCCAAGAGGGGGCTTGGCAAAGGGAATTCCCAGGAAAACAGCCACGGGCTGTGCAAATCCTTCTAAGCTGACAAACTTCCCCAGGACTTTGCCATGGACGGTGTCCACCACAGGTGGCGAGGATGGGTGCCCTGCTGGATGTTGAGAGGACATGAAGACACATCAGAGATCAAAAAGAGCAACTCAAAAATGCTTTAGAAATACTTTATGGTGCTTTGATTGGCCTTTACCCCACCCTGTCCCTGGCTAAGTACCACCTTAAAGACCAGCAGCTGTGTTCCAAGTGTGGGACCCTGGTGCCTGGTTCCAGAGGAACAAAGCAGATCTGATTCAGAAATCATTGTAGTTGACTCTTCCGACCTCTCTGGGGGCTACCCGAGTGTGATGTTTGCTGTGGGTTTTTCATAAATACCTTTTATCATGTTGAGCAATTTCCCTTCTATTCCTACTTGACTGAGAAATCCATAGAGACAGAGTAGACTGGTGGTTGCCGGGGAGTGGGGAAGAAGACAGTGGGGAGCAACAGCTCACTGGTAAGGGGCGTTAGTTTGGAGTGATGGGAATGTGTGGGAACCAGATAGAGGCGGTGGCAGCACAGCACTGTGAATGCACTGAATGCCACGGGATTGTTACTTTCAGATGGTTAATGTTATGTTATGTGAATTTCACCTCAATAGATTATTAAAAATAAACAGAAATAAATGCACAAAGGAGGCTGCTAGGATTGACTATGACATTTGGTTTCCTCTCTTAGAAGTCTCTGGAAGCATTTCACCCAGTAGATGCTGAGCTGCATGCTAGATGAGAAGATGAGCAAGAGGTGGCCCTGATTCTCAACAGTTGTGAACCTTGCGGGAAATTGAGGCCCGGATATACCTGACCCTAATGTGGGAAGAACGTGGTCAGTGTCCTGGGAGAGGTACCAGTGAGGTGCTACAGGACTTAGAAGTGATGCCTTCTGGTTGTTGACATTGTGGAGGAGGTGGCACTGGAGCTGGGACTGGCAGGAGGGCAGGATTTGAACCAGGGGAGATAGAAGAGGGGCTGTAAAGCTTTAAAGCAGAGAGAATATTCTGAGGCTCTGAGATGGCAAAGTGCAAGGTCTGCCCAGGGAAGGACGAGTGGCCTACTTGGGCCAGGTGGAATCTAAGAGGGGTTGGTCATCCTGGAATGGGAGAGGTGCATGCCAGGGAGGACCTCCAATGCCAGTCTAAGGGTTTGGGCTTCAGTCAGTGGAATAATGAGCAGCACAGGACAGTTCTGGAATAAGGAGAGTGGCCCAGTAGCTGGAAGAAGATTCTTCTGGTGGCTCTGAGCACGTGTACCCAGCGGGGAGAGAGGCTGGGGGTCAGATTCTTGTCTGTTCCAGCTCCATCCTTGTAGAACAGACAAGTCTTCCCTCTTGAGCTAGTACTCACCTCCCTGCAGCTTCCACCATCAGTCCTGGTTCTACCTGCTCTGAGACTGCACTGAACTAACCTGCCTGTCTTTCACATGGCAGGTGGCCTTTTAGATGCTTATCCTTGCCTCTCCCTCAAGTCTTCTCTTTGCCAGCCCCAGTAGCCTCCATGTGTTTAAGCATTCCTCATAGGAAGTTATTTCTAGCCTCCTGTCCTCCCACTTGCTTCCCTTTGGGTACAGACACAATGTCAACATCTCCTCAAAGAACGGGGCCAGAACAGAAAAGAATAATGCAGATATGGCCTTGTAGAAGAATATCTAATGATATGGGACACTCTTAACGCGAATGTAGGTTACAAAGCAGTATCCATGTCTAACGCTATTAATCGTCAGTCCCATACTGTGGACATTTAGATTGTTTTCTTTTGCTGTTGTTGCTAATTGTTATAAACAACACTGAGATGGACTTCTTTGGATGTACAGATATCAAAATCCCAATGGGTGATGTCATAACAGGTAACTTTTTTTTGGTGCTTTCCAAGTTTTCTGCATGGAACATGGATTCCTTTTTATAATTAGAAGGAAAAATATGAAGAAATGCAGTAACGTATATAAGGAATTTGGAAGACAGTTGTTAGGATTTGGGACCTGATCAGACATGGGGGACATAGAAGGGAAAGGAAGAAGACCAAGGGGCTGGCTTGTGGTGCTGGGCTTTGTTTCAGATGCATTTAGCCAGATAACCAGGTGAGAAGGTGCCACAGAAAGTGAGAACTTCAAGACTTGTAGGGGGCAGGGTAAGGCCATGAGTGTGTGAGGCTTCACTGAGGAGGCCAGTGTGAGATGAAAGAGAGATAGGAAACAATCAATTCCAACTCATAGCAACTTTATAGGACAGAGTAGAACTGCCCATAGGGTTTCCAAGGTGCGGCTGGTGGATTCGAACCACCAAGCTTTTGGTTAGCAGTGGAGCTCTTAACCACCCCACCACCAGGGCTCCACCTGATATAGAGGAAACACGAAAAAGGGGTCGATATATAAAGGGATGCAACCAGGGACCTCAGAATGGATAGGGATACAGGGGACCGCTACAGCTGAGCCTGAGAAACTCCCTCAGGGGAGTGGGAGGGGTCCCAGTGGGGTGGTGGGGGGACAGCATCATGGCAGACTAGGGGGAATAAGGAAGGTGGGCTGGCCAAGAGGACAGAGTGCCCCAAAGATATTGAGGAGAAGAAACTGAGGAGAATCCACTGGACCTGGCCTGTATTAGCTCAATGATAGCCTTCAAAATGATAAAGCGAGTAGAAGCCAGATTTCCTGGGGGAGAAAGTGGATGTAAAGATGGAGACTGGATGCGGTAACCAGCATAATGAAATGTACCACACTTGAAATTTGGTTCCTTTCTGCCCTCGTGCGCAGTCCCAGCCTCTCACAGTGTCAGCCACCAACTCTTTTTGCTCCAGAAAGAAGACAGAATCCAGGTGGGGCCTGGGCTGTCACGGATGTCTAGAGTAATGGCCTGGAATCCAGAGCCAGTGAGCCATCCCAGGCACGATTTTCTGGTTGACCTTGGGCAAGTACTTTCCCTCTCTGTGCCTCAGTTCCTCCCTCTCTAAAACAGCACAGATGCATTCTGAGGCCCCTGGTTGCACCCCTTTATATATGGATCCCTTTTTCCTGCTTCCTCAATATCAGGTAGAGTCCTGGTGGTGAGGTGGTTAAGAGCTCCACTGCTCACCAAAAAGTTGGTGGTTCAAATCCACCAGCCACACCTTGGAAACCCTATGGGCAGTTGTACTCTGTCCTATAGTGTCGCTATGAGTTGGAATTGATTGGAAGGCAATGGGTTTGGTTTTCTGTGTCAGACACTATCTTAAGAGCTTAGGAAACAATAACCTATTTTATTCTCACAGTAGCCCAGTAAAGTAGTTACTATTATAATTCCCATTTCAGGGATGGAGAAACAGAGGCACAGAAAAGTTAAGTACAGCATACAGCTAGTAATTACTGAGCTGGGATTTGAACCCAAGCACGCTGGCTTCAGAATTCAAGCTTTTAATGATCTGTGAAGCCATTCCCCGTGTTTTGGCCATATCTGGACTAATGAAAGACGTCATCTGTGAGGCATGAGGTGAGCTCTTTGCTACCGTGCGTGTGAGGCTGAGGCCACAGGGTGTTGATCTGAGCCTGCACCACCTTCAGGGTCCAGCGGGGGCTGGGCCGGCTGCTCCAACGGGGAAGGCACTCTCTGTTAAGGAAACTGGACTTGTCCCCTTTGCCCTATATATAACCCCGTCCACTTCACCCAAATTGCCAATTGTGTCCTCCAGTATTTTTATTTCAAAATAACTCACCCCGAACCGTGGCAGCGGCGAGCCAGGCCAGGAGCAGAGCGAAGGACAACATGGTGGAAGGGTTACTGTATCTGCAGCCAGCGAGGTCTCCCCGCGCTAGAGGGGCCTGAGCCGGTTCTCCACCAGGCCAGAGCTCACGTCCCTGGCCACAGAATCGCCACATCTGAAGGTATTTTGGAAAGCAATCCCTCTTGTAAGGCTCTCTCGGGAGGGCGGGAGCAGGGGCTTAAGCCACGCCCACCCAGAATGTGACCTCTGATCTAAGCAGCCCTGCCAAACTCTCTAATGACAAACGTTACAAACTTGCCAAACAACGTTACATAAGGGTTTCTGCTTTTGCTGGGCTTTAATCTTAACGCCCTACCAACTTCCCAAAGGCAGGTGCAAGCGGGCAAAAGCCCAGGCGCAAGGGGAAGATTTCATTTTGGGAACTCAGAACAAGCTTTCAACTCTCAGCCCCAGGCTGCTGTGTAATTTAGGACAAATCTCTTAGCTTCCCTGGGCTCAAATTTCCCAGAGTTCTAGTCCCTCGAATTTGGAAGAGATTTTAAATTTCATCCAGTCCTCCTTGTGATGCCTCAATTAAGTTTACAATATTTTTGCCAGATGACCTAGCCTTCTGTTACACACACCCCCCCCCCACACCCCCATCCCCAGTCGAGAAGCTGAGTACGTTTGAAGGCTGTGGTCTTTGGACAAGTAACAGATATCCATCTCCCTCTTGCCCCTGGCTGTAGTCATTCATCCGTGCTTTATTCATTCATTCTTCAAACACTTACTTCGCTCCTGCCACTTTGCTAGGTGCTACGGATACGAAGATGAATTCAAGACATGTGCTGTCTCTTCCAAGTGTTCACCATATAATGTATGACACAGAAGTGGTGGGAAAATTGAAAGGGATATGAAGGCACCAAAATAGGTGGGCACAGAGTGCTGGTATACCTGCGTATACCTGAGTAATGTGCTGGGAACCCAAGGAAAATGCTCAAAGCCTCTTTCATAGAATCATTAAGTGTCCCCAAATAGGGATTAGTTAAATGTACCCCGGTACAGCTGGCCAAAAAATACTACACACTCACTCAAACTAGTGATGTAGATGTCTATTTATTGACAAGGAAAGGCAGTTATGATCTATTGAGAAAGGTAGGGGAAAAAAAAAAGGCTATAAAACAGTTATGGCTGCTTCAGAAAACAGTTTGGTGGTTCCTCCAAAAGTAAACCCAGCAATTCCCCTCCTAGGTGTGTAGCCAAGAGAATTGTAAACATGTGTTCACACGACTTGTACATGGACATTCGTAGCAGCACTTCTCATATAGCCAAAAGGTGGAACAACCCAAATGTCCACAAACAGAAGAATGGATAAGCAAAATGTAGTCTATCCAGACCGTGGAATATTATTCAGCCATCTCGAGAAATGAAATTCTGATGCATGCTATGACATGGATGAACCTTGAAAACACGCTAAGTGAGAGAAGCCAGCCACAAAAGGCCACATACTATATAATTCCATCTATATGAAATGTTGGAAACCCTGGTGGTGTAGTGGTTAAGTGCTACAGCTGCTAACCAAGAGGTTCACAGTTCAAATCCACCAGGCGCTCCTTGGAAACTCTATGGGGCAGTTCTACTCTGTCCTATAGGGTCGCTATGAGTCAGAATTGACTCGATGGCAGTGGGTTTGGGTTTTTTTTTTTTTTTTTTTTGGTATATGAAATGTCCAGAATATGCAAATCCATAGAGGCAGAGAGTAGATTAGAGGTTGCTAGGTTGCTGAAAGTGAAGAGGACTTAAAGCCCTTTACTGATGAAGATCAAAGACCACAGCCTTCGGTACGGTTACATTTCAACATAAAGAAAACAGAAATCCTCTCAACTGGACCAATAAGCAACATCACGATAAAAGGAGAAAAGATCGAAGTTGTCAAGGATTTCATTTTACTTGGGTCCACAATCAACAGCCATAGAAGCAGCAGTCAAGAAATCAAAAGATGCGTTGCGCTGGGCAAATCTGCTGCAAAGGACCTCTTTAAAGTGTTGAAAAGTAAAGATGTCACCTTGAAGATTAGGGTGTGCCTGACCCAAGCCATGGTATTTTCAATCACATCATACGCACGTGAAAGCTGGACAGTGAATAAGGAAGACCAAAGAAGAATTGGCGCCTTTGAATTGTTGTGTTGGCGAAGAATATCGAATATTCCATGGACTGCCGAAAGAACGAACAAATCTGTCTTGGAAGAAGTACAGCTAGAATGCTCCCTAGAACCAAGGATGGCAAGACTGTGTCTTACATGCTTTGAATATATTGTCAGGAGGGATCTGTGCCTAGAGAAGGACATCATGCTTGGTAAAGTACAGGGTCAGCGGAAAAGAGGAAGACCCTCAAGGAGATGGATTGACACAGTGGCTGAAACAATGGGCTCTAGCATAGCAAGGATTGTAAGGATGGTGCAGCACCAGGCAGTGTTTCATTCTGTGGTACATAGGGTTGCTATGAGTTGGAGTCAACTCGACAGCACCTAACAACAACAGGGAGTTTAAAGCGGGGAATAAGGAATAACTGCTATTGGGTATGGGGTTTCTTTTTAGTGTGATGTAAATGTTCTGGAATTAGACAGGTGGTGTTGGTTGTACAGCATTGTGAATATACTAAAACCCATCAAATTTCATACTTTAAAAGGGTAAATTTTAGGTATGTGAATTGTATTTCAATTAAATAAAGAAAATTTTAGGATACTTATGTATAAAAAAAAAAATAAAATAATATGACCTCATTTTGGTAAAATTTTTTCTTTGTGAAAGAAAAATTCTAGAATTTATGACTCAGAGACTCCCAGTCCTAAAAAGCACCCTAAGAAAGAGTGGCACTCTTAGGTGGTACAAACAGTTAACCTGCTCAGCTGCTAACTGAAAGAACAGCATTTGAGTTCAACCAGAGGAATCTTGGAAGAAAGGCCTGGCAATCTACTTCCAAAAATTCAGCCATTGAAAACCTTATGGATCACAGTTCTACTCTGACACACATGAGATCACCATGACTAGGAGTCAACTCAACGCCAACTTTTTTTTTTTTCCCAATGAAGACCACCCATATCTCTGTCCACATGGGACAACCTAAATAGATAATAAGGCCATTTTCAATTACTTAGCACACCATTCACACACACACACGCACACTGAGCTGTTAAGGCATGCCCTTTTGCCCTACCCAGCTTAGCTTTGCAATGTAGGAAACAGCCCTGGCTCTCAGCCTATGAAAACTGTAGAATGCCTAGCAAAATATACAACATAGGGCTGAATTACTCTCCCAACCCCACGGTGTTCAAGCCCACGCCTGCTTGTGACACCAAGGGAGCTTCTCCCAGCCTTTGTCTACTCCCGGGTGGAGCCTCTGAAGCCCATTCCGGCTCAAGACGACATTGCAGAAGTGATAGGTGAGGCTGGAGACTATTAAGCCTCAAGCCAGACCTCAGTTTTGTTTGATGGGTGTGATGGTTAGGGTTGTGTGCCAACTTGGCTGGGCCATGATTCTCAGTGGTTTGGTCATATGATGTTGCGATCACTTCCATGATGAGATTTATATTATGTTATCACCTCAGTGATAGGATCTTTTGTGAATAGCTAATCAGGGGCTTGTGGCCTACATTGAATATAAGTGGGTATTCTGGCAAGGTTTCTGGGCTTTTGCTCATTCTGGATCCTGCAGCTGGCTCCTGTTCATCTGACTTCTGGTTCTTGGGACTTGAACTAGAAGCCTACCTGTGGTCTTGCCCACTGATCTTGGGATTCATTGATCTTCACAGCCTGCGAGCAAGAGCCATACTCTCTGACCTGCTGACTTGGATTGTCCAGCTCCTGCTGCTGCGTGAATCAGGAGAAGCCTCTATCCTGACCAACGGACTTGGGACATTCTAGCCCCTATAACTGTGTGAGCCATTTCCTTGATATAAATCTCTCTATATGTACATGGAAACCCTGGTGGCATAGTGGGTAAGTGCTACGGCTGCTAACCAAAAGGTTGGCAGTTCGAGTCCACCAGGTGCTCCTTGGAAACTCTATGGGGCAGTTCTACTCTGTCCTATAGGGTCACTATGAGTCTGAATCGACTTGATGGCAGTGGGTTTGGTTTTTGGTTTTTATATGTACATATTTATACACTTTACTGCTTTTGCTTTTCTAGAGAGACCAGCCTAAGACAACCACCATATCCTTATTTGAAAGGAATTATTACTGCCCTTATGAGGTTGTTGGAAGGCTTAGAGATCATGGTGTTACAGGGCCCTTAGGGCTCAAAAAACAGTTGCTGAGCTGCTTTATTGCATTTAATGCTCATAATAGTCGTAAGGAGGGGATAAGCATGTAGCATCCCCATTTCACAGATGAGGAGACTGAGGCGCAGAGAAAATGAGTGACTTGTCTACGGCCACATAGTTGACGAGTGCTGGAGCTGGACCAAAACCTGAATCTTTGGATTTCTCCTTTGAGGGAGGTAATATGGAGTAGTGGTTAGGGCTTGACCAACCTCTGGAGTCCCTTGGCAAGTTTTGTCGACCTCCTAAGTCTCAGTTTTTCTTATATGTAAAATGGGGGATAATGATAGGCTTACCTTGTGTGATTTCATGAGGACTTCATGAGATAATCCTATAAAACACTTAGTATGTGCTTGAGACTTACTGAGCACTCAGTAGAGTATTAGCTACTATTATTAGTAGTAGTAGTAGCAGTAGTAGAAAGGAGCCCCAGTGGCACAGTGTGTAAGCACTCAGCTGCTAACTGAAAGGTTGGTGGTTTGAACCCACCAGCCGCTCCATGGGAGAAAAATGTGGCAGTCTGCTTCTATAAAGATTACAGCCTTGGAAACCCTATGTGGAAGTTCCACTCTGTCCTATAGGGATGCTATAAGTTGGAATCGACTCAATGGCACACAACAACAACAACAGTAGAGGTAGTAGCAGCAGCAGCAGTAGCAATAGCAGTAACAGTAAGAGACTGGTGTGATTGTGTCACCCAAAACCCATGCTGGGGCTTATAGTTTATAAGTGCTGGCTCTGGGAGCATTTCAAATCTTCTCTTTGCTCTTTTTCTCTCCTCCTCTAAGGATAGGTGGGCGCAGTTATTCTCTCCTTGATACCTCCTCTACAACTACCATTCTTCATACTCTCTGCCCTGTCTGTGTCCCGGAAGGCAGACTCCTGTGGACTATGTCTCCTGGGCTCCTTTGCTGGCTGGCTTTTGTCTGGGTTCAGGTGATGGGAAGTAGCAGCAACGCTGCCATGTGGAAACCCCAAGTTCTACTTGGCGTGACTAGTACTGGCCAATAAACAAGAGACTGAAGTGGGAGAGCAGAAGTGTGCCTTGATTTTGCCGTACAAGGAAAGGAGTCATTTGGAGCTGCTGCCCTCAAGACTGCTCCATGAGGGCAAGGGGAATGGTTATTTTTAAGGGGTTTACAAGTAGAGAGTTCATACAAGTTATATCAGCAACATTCTTAATCATACCACGCAGGCACGATGGGGTTTACACATAACTTTACACATTGCTGAGATTTTTACAGGGCAGGGCAAGCAAAGGAACTAAGATTCTAATGCAAAGTTGTGAGGCAGGCCAAGTAAGCCGTTTGAGGCAGTGGACTTTTCCTCAGCCTGGGGACCTCATACCACCAAGAAAGTAATACCGGGAGCAGAGTGTGTTCCTTGGATCTAGGTTCCTGTACAGAGAAGCTCCTAGACTATGGAAAGATTGATGACAAGGACCTTCCTCTGGAGCCAGTGGAAAGAGAAAGTCTTCCCGTGGAACAGGTGTCCTGAATTTGGACTTGTAGCTTACTAGATCATGAAAGAGCAAATTTCTCTTTGTTAAGCTACCCATTTGTGGTATTTCTGTTATAGCAGCACTAGATGACTAACAACATGGGTAAAATTTCTCTGTGTTATTTTACCTGGAAGCAAGACATCCCTTCTTCTTCAAATGGCAGTTGGTTAGTATTATTGCTAGTGCCCTGGGAAGTCCTTAAGTTCTCCCACGTGGATCTATTCAATCTGGAAGGTAAAATTCTAGGAAATTGCCTCAACTCCTAAGCAGGTGGCAGGACCTGAGAGAGAAGACACCTCTAGGAGCTCCATATTATCCCCCCAAAGCCTTTCCGTCTTCATCAATTTACTCAACAGATAATGGAGAGCACATGCTAGAACAGCATTGGGCAAGTATGAGCCCATGTTGCTCACTCCACTTTGCCTCTTATTATTCTGCTGCAGCCTTTATGGTGGAGAACACTGCTCTGGAAGAGCAGAGGTCTGGGAACCCACTGGGTGATATCCGCTTTGCCTTTCTGGAAAGAGAGGGGGTGATTGGCAGGGGCTGGCTATAAAGATGGGATGATCTCTAGTGCACCAAGCGCCCTGGCCCAATGCTTTGTGAATCTAGAATTCTATGATGTTTTCCAGTGTAGCTTCGACATGTGCTGTGTTTCTGAAACCTCAGCTATTCTCAATCTATTATCATATCATATTTGGATCTCGATTGCATTGTCTCCGTAGATCGCTTTGGATAGAATGATATTTTCACAATGTTGGGTCTTCCTATCCATGAGCATGGTATGTCTTTCCACTTATGTAGGTCTCTTTTGGTTTCTTGCAGTAATGTTCTGTAGTTTTTTTTTCTTCTTTGTATAGGTATTTTACATGTCAGGTTAGATTTAGTCCTAAGTACTTTATTGTCTTGGGGGATATTATAAATGTTATTGATTTGCTTTTCAAAATTCTCTTTGTTAGTGTAGAGGAATCCAACTGATTTTTGTGTGCTTATCTTGTATCCTAATACTTTGCTGAAATCTTCTCCTAGTTCCAGTAGCTTCCTTGTGGATTCTTTGGGGTTTTCTAGGTATAAAATTGTATCATCTGGGAATAGGGATACTTTTTACTTCTTCCTTACCAATTTGGATGCCTTTTATTTCTTTTTCTTGCCTTATCGCTCTGGCTAGGACCTTCAGCACAATGTTGAATAAGAGTGGTGATAAAAGGCATCCTTGTCTGGTTCCCATCCTCAGGAGGAATGCTTTCAGTCTCTCTCCATTTAGGGTGATGTTGGCTGTTGGCTTCGTGTAAATGCCCTTTATTTTGCCAAGAAATTTCCCTTCTATTCCTATTTTGCTGAGAGTTTTTATCAGCAATGGGTGTTGAACTTAGTCAAATGCCTTTTCTGCATCAATTGATAAGATCATGTGGTTCTTATCTTTTGTTTTATTTATGTGATGGGTTACTTGAATGATTTTCTAATGTTGAAACCTCCCTGCATAGCTGGGATGAATCCCAGTTGGTGACGATGAATTATTTTTTTTTTGATATGCTGTTAAATTCTACTGCCTAGAATTTTGTTGAGGATTTCTGTGTCTATGTTCCCGAGGGATATTAGTCTGTAATTTTCTTTTTTTTGTGGTGTCTTTACATGACTTCGTATCAGGGTTATGCTGGCTTCAAAGAATGAGTTTGGGAGTATTCCTTCTTTTTCTATGCTCTGAAATACCTTTAGTAGTGCTGGTGCTAACTCTTCTCTGAAAATTTGGTTGAATTCTCCAGTGAAGCTCTCAGGGCCAGGGTTTTTTTTGTTGGGAGTTTTTTTTTTTTTTTTTTTCTTTAAACCTCTTCAATCTTCTCTCATGATTTTCTTTTGTCATTTTGGCCAGTGTTTTGTTGATCTCTCCAAAGAAACAACTTTTGGTCTTGTTGACTCAACCGTTTTTCTTTTCTCTATTTCATTTGTTTCTACTCTAAACTTTATTATTTCCTTTCTTCTGGTGCCTTTGGCTTCTTTCACTGCTCTCTGTTTGAGCTGTAGGGTTAATGTTTTGATTTTGGCCCTTCCTCCTTTAGAATGAGTGCATTTCTTGCTATAAATTGACCTCTGAGCACTTGTTTTGCTGCCTCCCAAAGGTTTTGGTAGAATGTGTTTTCTTTCTCACTTGAGTCTATGAATTTCTTTATTCTGTCCTTGATTTCTCCTATAACCCAGTAGTTTTTGAGTAAGGTATTCTTTAGTTTCCATGTATTTGGTTTTTTTTCCATAGTCTGGCAGCCATCCCAAACACACATCTGAGGGCCAGATGGGGATCTGGAGGCCTCAGGAGACACTAGTGGGGCCAGATGACTATGCTGATAGCCCTTTGCTCCCCCACCCACCACACACCCCAATGAATCAGCACTCGTAGGGCTCCTACAACTTAGATACAAGCCTAGGAATGTGGATGACAGATCCTGAAATGTCACCAGCACAAGGGGACTCCATATGCAAATTCAATTCAATTGTTTCTGAAAAAATGAAGTACTTTTTTTTACCTTCTGTGTTTGTGAACTGAGATGTCATGCCCAATTCACAAGGCCAAGTGTGGATATCCTGGGCTAATTGTTCACACCTGCATTCAGCCACCTACCTCGTACTCTCCAAGTGAATCTCTGGACATGTCTGCCAGTGGGCAGTGCCTACTCAGAAGCCTGCATTCCCACAGTGCCCTTATGAAGGGGGAGAAGGCAGTTGCTATGCTCACACCCTGCAGGCCTGACTTCCTAAGCACAGCTAGCAGTCCAGTGGGCATTCAGCCCCAGGGTGCCTAGTGGCTGGGGGGGTCACACCCTGGTCTGTGGCAATCTATTCTGGAGGGTGACTCAGACAACCAATCAGATCTTCTCTCTTAGGAAGTTTGAAACTGCAGAGAAAGCCAGAGTGCAGGAGAGGGGACACAGGAGAACGCGAGATAACAATGAGCAGAAACCCTCAGCAAACCGACCCATAGGGCCTGGCAGCAGCCAGGACTGCAAAGGCTGAGAAGACCTGAGTACCCCATAAAAGTGGATACCGCCTTAGGGGATAGAGGACACCACTGCAGGAGGTTGACAAAATGGTCCAGTTGCTGTAGCTCTCTTGGGCCCATCGGCCAGATGACATTCAGGTCTCCACAAAGTCTGACTGACTTTGCCTTTCCTCACACCTCCTCACATTTTTACCACAATTCTCCCGACACTGAAGAAATTCTGGATCTGGGCTCCCAGTAGTTTTGTGCTCTCACACTAGCCTACACTTGGCCTTCCCCATAGATACATGCTTCTCACTCACTGTATGGTGGCCCCATCTGCCCCCGGGTTCTGCCACAGGTGAGCCGGTGTTCACTTCCCATCTCTCCTCCAAAGTGCCCGTCATCTGTCTTTCAGGCTATTTGTTTGCATTTCATCCTCAGCTTTTTGGTGCGTTAAGGAAAAGTTATAATTTTGAGGAAAATCCAGTGTTTTCCTGCAGGTAGGGTAAGAATGACACTCCTTATAGCTTTCTGCCTCTGAGCAGAAGGCAAAACTAACCTCTAAGGCAGTTTTAGGATGATGCTTGAGGGACTTACTCCAAGGTGGTCACCACCCAAGAAGTAGTTCAGGCTACAGACCAGCTGCTGGAGGAGGTAGCCTTGCGGAGGGCCTGGGAGAGTACCGTGCATATTGAAGGTGGCACAGGCCTGTGGAATGGTCAGTAAGGCCGTGCAGCAGTGCCACAGGGTCACCACGGCACCTCTCCCTCCCACCTCACTCCAGGGACACACTCAGTCTGTGTCACCTCCACCTCCATGGGTAGCTCCACACTGAAAAGAGGGGTGCTCTACTCGGACCATCCCAAATCCAGCTGTTGGAAGTTGTTGAGGACCCAGAGAGATGGTGCAGACCTAGGGCCCCCTCAGCAGCTCCCAGAACTCGGCCTGCTGCTTCCTGCTTGCCCAGAGGCCCAGCCATCCCCAGTAGAGCACCTTCCTGCTCATGGTGCAGTCACTCTAAGGAAAAAACCCAAAACAAACCCATTGCCTTTGACTCCAACTCATGGGGACCTCATTTGTTACAGTGTAGGCCCAAGCTCTATAGGGTTTTCTTGACTTAATATTTACGGAAGCAGATCACCACGCCATTCTTCTTTCTTCAGCAGCACTGCTGGGTGGGTTTGAACTGCCAACCTTTCAGTTAGTAGTCAAGCACAAACCATTTGCACCATCCAGGGACCTCATTCTCTCTAAGGAGGAAAGTTTAATCTCCAGACCAAGACACAGACACTGGCTTCATCTCCAAAACATTTATTCCCCAAATTGAGGCAATCAGTACAAAATTCTCCATCCCACCAGACAATTCTTCAGCCTCCACAATAAGAAGCCTCTTTGAGCTATAAGTGCCTTCTGTAGAATGCCCATGTAGAGTACCCAGTTGGCCCTCTGTTCATAGCTCAATGTGCTCTGTCTGCGCTGGCTTCTCTGCTGCCTTCTTGGCCAGGACCTCAGTCCAGAAAGCCACCTCCTTGTCTTTCAGCTTCTGGGCTGCCTTAGTGGTGATGCCAATCTCCAAGTACCCTTCCTTCTGGTCATATGCTGGCCAATGGGGCAGCCCCTCTCCATTGGGGTCCCTGGGAACAGAATCAAATAGAAATTCCCAAAGTTACAGTGTGGTCTGAAGCAACCTTCTGAGACATGCAGGGATCCATTGGCTTCATCTCTGCCAAGAGGCTCACTTGCCTCCAAGACAGGGAGCTCACCATCTCTGGAGGGAGCTTGTTCCCTTTTAAAAAGCTCCCATTGTTAGAGTACTTTGGTCATAGAGTCAAGAGCTTTACCACTTAAACTTCCCAAATAGGTATGCCCTGAAACCCCTGTCCCCAACTCTGCTCCTCTCTGCCACCAATCTCACCCATTCCGAGCAAAGTTGGCCCACAGTTTCATCACCATCTTGCTGAGTTTGACCTCCTCTTCTGTGCCACTCTCTGTGGAGAAGGGAAAAGAAAAAAAGCCTTTGATACTCAAAGTATGCTTCATGGACCACCAGCATCAGAATATTGGTTCTTATCCCAGACCTACTGATAGAAAATCTGCATTTTAACAAGATCCTGGGTAATTTGTGTGCACTTCAGGTTTGAGAATTACTGATCTGGGAGTCAGTGATGGGCCTCTAGTCAATCTGTGAGCTGGCTGCATTTATCTTTTTGTGCCCACGTGACCCTCCTTCCCTTTCAGAATCACAATGTCACACCCCATAGCTTCCTTCACAGCAGCTTCAACTCCAAGACTGCTCTCCCTTGGGTATTTTCTCAATCTCCTTTACCCACCCCCCTTTTGATAGTCTGAAAAAAACAGAGCTGAAATGGTCCTATGGGGTTATACAACCAGGAGATGCCCAGAGGCATTGGTGTGTCAGAGAGAACAAAAAGGTGGGTCACAAGTTATCTGTAATACATAGTAGTTAGGTATTATAGACATTGGTAAAGGATTTTCTTTAAAATATTGTGTTATTAAATAGATCAAATTTTAAAAGATGTGAGTTTTAGATAAATGTTAAAATAGATGGTAGATATATAGCAGATAGATAGATGGTAGAGAGATATATGCTAGATAATAAATGAGCAGACACGTAGAGAGACACACACACATAAGAAGTGATTCAAAGTTCACAACAAGTCTAGCCTTACTCTCACTCACATTCTGTTATGCTCTTAGGAGTGGGAAATGCAGGGATGGCATTCTAGCCCTACAGGTGACCCACTACCTGTCTTATTGATGCCACAGGTCTGGATTCTGAGAGTGACCACAGCTGAGGGCATGTGAATGCGCATCCCCCATCATGCATGTTAGAGCAGGAGAAAGGCTGGGAACTGCCCAATGTAGTTCAACCCTATTATGGTGAATTCAGGAAACTAAGGCCAGGAAAGAAGGAGGAAATTGCTTAAGGCCACTAAACCGAGACTTGAGCCCAGGTCTCCTAACTACAAGCTCATAGCCAGCAAAGAGCCATCACCTTTTAAAAACGGGGCACCGAAGACCGAGAAGAGCTCGTCCCCGTGATCTCCTATCACCGTCTTGGGTTTCATCTCTGGTGAGAAGCTTGGGCGATACTGAAACTCGTACATGTAGGTGGGGCCTCCGGCATCTGAGAAAACAAGAATTCATGCTCAGTTCATTTTCCCAGATGTGCACCTGGATGATACCAAGGTCTCCAGGGGGCCCTGAGCGTTCAGGGAATTGGTCACACATCTGGGTACTGAGTACACAACACCAACAATATTAATAGTGGCTGAGCTCTGTGAGTGCCAACTGTGTGTTGGGAGCTGTGTGGCCCTGCAGGAAGCCCCTGGTTATCATCTCAATTCAGAAATGGAGTTTCAGGAAAGCTCATTAACTCACTTAAGACTGCATCGTTGATTGAGGTGGGGCAGGAATTTGGGCCTAGTATTTGTTGAAAGAATGAATGAATGAATGTTGAAATTCCTACATCAATCCATTCAAAATGACTATCATTATAGGGCCCTAGGTCAATTCATATAAACCCCTTTGCCTACTGATGCCTTCATACACACAAAAATCTATATACGTCCAGTGTACGCTATTGTATTTCATTGATAAAAGACTAGTTTTCATTCCTTTGGAGAATATCTGCAGTCCAATAGATGTCTTCAATTTTCCCTAGTTTTGAACATTTCCACTGGTATAGAAATTTTACAACTTTTCCCCCTAAGCATAGTAAGAAATTTACAAAATGCAGAGAAATGAACAAAAGGATCACTTACAATCTCAGCACTCAAAGGAAGCCTTTTTTGGTATTTTAGCACATATGCCTTTAATATATATATAATTGAGATAATATCATATTTGCTATTTTGGAATATACTAGAATCATTTCTTCACACCATTAAATATCATCCACAAAAAGATTTAACAATATATGTCATACCAACACGAAGATTTGTCTCTGCGCGGTAGAAAAGGTTAAAGTGCTCAGTTGCCAACTGAGAGGTTGGAGGTTCAAGTCTAACCAGAGGTACCTGAGAAGACAGGCCTGGGAATCTACTTCTGAAAAATCAGCCACTGAAAACCCTAGAGAGCACAGTTATACTCTGACACACATGCGGTTGCCATGAGTTACAGTCAGCTTGACAACAACTAGTAACCTGAAAACATGAGGACTCAGCACAATTCAATTAATCTTTCCCCTCCCTTCCTCATCGTGCCCTTGGATTAAAAAAAAAGAAGTGTTGTTTGGAACAATCAGACCTTCTGTAGCTCTGAAATCTACTTGTTAAACAGGTGTTTCAAGGCCAAGCTGAATCTGCTGAAGGAGGTGGTTTAGCCTTGCCCCTGCCACTCAAAAGTTTTAGAAAAGAAACAGAACCCAGCCATAGAGGAAAGGCCTTTTGTGAACAAGAGAAGTTATTTTAAGCAGTATCTTGCCCAAAAGAAATTCTTTTTTTTTTTTTTTAAAGTTACTGCGTAGGATATATAACACTCCTATGATTACAACACAGGTCTACAGAGGAAAACAGGGCACAGATTTGGGTGACAGCAATTAGAACAAAAGACGCGGAGACTGATAATCAAATATTTGCAAATTAAAACAGAGTGTGCTGTTCTCTCTCTCTCTCTCTTTTTTTTCTTTGGTTGGGGTAGGGCTTGTGAAATTGGCAATATTTTTTAATCTCAGTATCCCAAGTGCACAAGAGAGTTAAGAAATCCACAGTCTTATACACTGAATAGCAATTTTGCAATAAGTATCAAGAGCTTTAAAACACTCTTACAGTTCTTGGCAAAGTTGTTCATGAAAGGAGAGACTGGAAGGAGGGAGTGGGCTGACACACTAGGGGGAGAGTAAGTGGGAGTATGGAGTAAGGTGTATATAAGCTTATATGTTACAGACTGACTTGATTTGTAAATGTTCACTTAAAGCTCAATAAAAATTATTAAAAAAATAAACTCTTACAGTTCAGCCCAGTAATTTTGCTTCTAAAAAGCAGTCCTAAGAAAATTATTAGAGATGTGGTCAAAGATTTATGCACATAAGGATGAGTATAATGTTATTTGTGGCGTCAAAATAGGAGCAACCAGCCTAAGTATCCAGTAAGAAGGGATGTTAAAGCCCGTTATAATGTATTCATTGAACGGAATCACATGCAGCCAAAGATATATATGTTTTTCAATGGATTTTCAATGACATTGGGAAATGCCTGTAATAAACAAAAATGGTAACATTGATCTTTTAATTATAGGTAAGACATGAAACAATTATTAGGAAAACAAAAACCAAAAACATTGACAGCAAAGTCTCCAGGCAGAAGCACCATGAGTGATACCTCATTTCTTCTATATGCGTTCCTATATTTTCAAAACTTTTTACAATTCTAACAAATTAATTTTATATTCAGAAAAGTTCTTTTTATTTAAAGGTCTTTAATTAAGAAGACAGTGACATAAATATAGGAATGAAATAATAAAAAGCCCCTAAACTCAATGTCATGTAATATCCTGGGATGGATGAGACTAGCAGAAGATGCAGAAGGGGATACCACAGGTCAGACAACTTACAGGAGGCAAAACCAAATTTATGAAAAAAATAGATTTGATCCCAGGTGGCTCCCAGCTAAAGGGTTTCATCAGAACTCTAGTGAGGAAGAAAGGGTAGGTAATTAGCACCTGTACCTTATGGCTGTGAGGTGTGCTTGGACACAAAGTAGTTCAGTATTAAGTAGCCTATTCCATGCTATAGGTAGTTTTGATCATGCTTATAACGTCCTGAATTTAAAAACCCTTCCAGCAGGGTTAGAGAAAGAGGGACCAAGGAAACATTTGTTAGCTTGCACATGAGGAGAACGAGTTAATGGAGTTTGTGGAAAAGGTGAAGTCCAGTAAGGACCTCAAAATGGCATCTAGGAAGAAACATCCATCTACTATTTGGTGAGCTCCTCCATCGTTAACCTCACATCCCACCTACTCAGCTTTGGGGAAGGTGAGGTTGGAAGATCCCATGGAAGACCCTGCCCTGACCCTCAGCGTGTCACAGGCATAAGCTGGAATGGACAAAATCCTGCCACTGATCCTGACATCCTGCATACTGCCTCCTCCCGCACATCACACTGCTCATTCCTTTTGGTTTTCTTGGTCCCTGACAACATCCCTGACACTATGCTTGGCTCCCAATCTTCCCCCAGCTCCATCAATTAACAAAGTAGTTTTCAGGTAGCTCTGACCAAGATGTACCTTCCAATATTTGCTCTCCAGCTCCCATATCATCATGACTTCCGGTAAGGAACACCTGGAGCAGATGCTGTCCATACTCCCACCCATATCCTCCATTTCTGGACATGCCAGCCTGACACCTACCTCTAGCATCCATAACTATTTGCCTGGGGTCTTTGGCCACTGGAGACTACTCTGTCCCTTCATGCAACAGGTCAAAGTGCCAGGAAATTAAAAACCCATTGGGAACAGCCAATGGCTGGTGGGAGTTTGTAGTAAGTACCCAAGCTCCCTTGCTGCTGAGATGGGATGACCCTGAGGCAAGTCTTCCTCTTGTTTCTCAGAGTTCCCAGCTCCAGTTGTCCACAGTGGATACTGCTGAACAATGCATCATTGATTGGCTTCCTTTCTTCTCCTTGGTCGCCTCCTCACATTCCTACTGGTGTTTTCTGGGATCACCTCTCACATAAACTACTAGCACTCAGATTCTTTTCTTAGAGTTGGCTTCTGGCAGAAACCAAAACAGAACAGTACCTCACTCCAGGTCAAATGGAATCGAACTTGGAGTTTGGACTCTCGGCAGTTTCAACATATCTGTCTATGCAGAGGGGCGTGGGGGCTGGGAAGGACAGACAAAGGATCTGGAGGTGGACAGCATCCCCTCTCCTGTCCAGCCTCTGGCACTCACCCCTGTGACGACGTGCCACAATCACAGATGGAACACCAAATGCTGCATCTCCAAGCATGTCCAGGAACAGGTCTTTCTTTTTGACAGGGTCATCTGTCCCACCTAAGTACTTCTCAGTGATCACTGGAGTCAGTTCCTCAGGGATGGCCTGAATGGATCAAGAGTGAAAAGTGACCACCAGCTGCCCACCCCCAGGTGAGCCGACGTCGCTTCTCCACCCAGTGAGGAAAGCTTGCATTAATAGGACACCAATCAAGCCCTTTGCAGCTCTCATCCAGGGCAGCAAGGTGGGAAAGGCACGAAAATGGGGGCAGAACCCTCAGGTCTTAGTCTTTGATCTGCCATTTAAGTGCTATATGGTTTTGGGCAAGTTCCTTCCCTTTTGGGGCCTCAACCACTTCCCATGATTCACTGGACTCTTACAAAAAGGGGGTAGGACTTCCACAAGAGCGATGCAGCTGTCTTCTGGTCCAGTTTACCTTCAGAGACTGGATAGCCCAGAAACTGTTAAAAAAAAAAAAAGGATTACACACCTGTGACTCATTGAGAATTAATAGGAAGAAACAACCAAGGAAACAAACACAGACCAAAGAGGCTCTTACTTTGCCATGCTCTGATGAGCATGGGCTTTGTTAAGTTGGACAAAATCAATGAATCAAATGGACTTATATTCAGGGACTCAAGGAGTATAGGAGGATGAAAAATGTTTTGCAGAAGCTGCCCCAATTCTTTGCAGCCTACTGTGACATTTATCAGGCTAGAATCCCCCCAGTGCTCAGTGAGTCAGAAGGGAAGGCTGAAGCCAGGTAGTGTTAAAGTAGAGGGCTGTGGAGCAGATGACATAGGCCTGCCTCAGATGTCTGAGGGAGCCCCGACTCCTGCCTTTAGGGCTTTGGTCCTTTAGGATAACCTCTGAAATCCCTCTGAGGGGAAAGTCCTTCTTCCCTTTTAGAAGTCAATTTTAACTCACAAGACAGCATGTTTCTCTGAATCTTTCCAATTAGATTACTAAGAGCATGTGCAGAGACTTACAGAGAAAATATGAAAGCACCAAACCTGAGGTAGGGGGCCCTGGACCTGAGGCTTAGCTCTTCTTAACTCCCGAGCTCCATCCCCATTCCAGGCTTTGGTTTTCCCACATGAACCATTATTATCTCTACAGGCCCTCCCAGCATTGACGTTTCAGGGTTCATTGATTGGAAGGACGCAGTGTTTGGGGGAGGGGTTCCCATGGGCAGCACCACCCATTTGACCATCTCAGAGAAGATTTTCATGGAAATATCAACTCATTCTGAAGGCAACCGGCACCCTCCACTCAAAGAGGGCCTTGGAGAATGAAGAGCTCATCCTAACTTGAGATGGTGGTGGGGTAGAGTCTAAGATGCGTCCACTTTCTCACTTTTGGAATAATCCAGCCAAACTCTTGCTTGTTGATTCCAACAATGTAGGGGACGGTGTTGAATTTCTTTTCTGCCATAATCTCTTCAGGTGTCTTTGGCAACAGCATCCCATCAACCACAATGGGCAGGAAGGGATAGGTCTGGAAGAGAACAGAGTAGTGAGGCCAGAGCTGGGCGGAGTCAGTGGTGGGGAGGGGGTGACCAACTTCAGCTTCTGTTAGGATGACATAATTGCTGCTGCCCAGAGTGGGTGCACGTGGTTGTGCTGTGTGGGCTATGTGCATTGCCTTGCTGAGGTTAAAACAAACAAACAAAGCTCAGGCACACTCCTCTTTTTCTCACACCTACATTCAGTCTGTCAGCAAATCCTGTATGCTATTCCTTCAAAAATATCCACACTCCCATCCCTTCTCATCACACTGCACTACTACTACCCTAGGTCAAGCCGCCATCTTGCCTTGCCTGAATTATGTACAGCAATGTAACAGCCTCCCATTGGGCTCACCTCATCTGCCCTTGTCCCTTCCCTACAGTTTATTTTCAACACAGCAGCCAAACAGACCCTTTGTGAAATCTAAGGTTATGTTACCCCTCTGTTCAAAACCCTCCAATGGGTTCTCATCTTGATTTGAATCAAAATCTAAATCCTTTAAATGGCCACGCCCCCACCTCCCATTACCTCTTTATCCTGAAGCCTAGTCTATCCCCTCACTGATCCACTCAAGTTACACTGACCTTGTGCCCTGGGCCTTTGCGGAAGCTGTTCCCTGTGCCTAGAGCACTGTTCCTCCAGTTTTCCTGAGAACTGGCTTCCTCACCTCCTCCAGAACTTGGCTCAAATATCACCTTCTCACTGAGCCATTCCCTGATCCTTCTACTTAAAATTCAAACCACGGACATACGCACTGGCAGGTTCTACCCCAATTTCTTGCTTTATTTTTCTCCATAACACTGACTTCCATCAAGCACGTCACACACTTTGTTTATCGTAACCCCCACAACCAGAATGTTAGGTTCTAAGAGAGTAGGGAATTTTGTCTTTTTTGGTCTGTTTCGGTGCTCTGGCCCCAGTTTCTAAATCAGATCCTGGCACATAGTAAGTGCTTATTAAATAATCACTGAGAGACTGAATATATCCAATTGATTCTTCAGGGCATCACTTCCCAGGGAGGGGGCAGAGAGGACAGGAGTGTAAGATGGTACAGAGGCAATGTCACCAGAAGCTAGTAACCTGTTGGAAGGTGGCAGATGAAGAGGGAGATGGGGAGGATGCGGCTAAAGTATCCAGCCTGTGTGGCTGGGAGAAGGGTGCACCCAGGACTGAGACCCTTGGCTCCCTCCCTGAGGCCCTGTAAAGAGTGCAGCTTGCACAGTCAACCAACCCTGGCCTCTCAGGAGAAGATTTGGGCTCCTCAGTGAAGGTTCCTGAAGAAACTCTTTATCCAGGTAACATCTCTGCCACCCCATGGAAGAAGATTCTAGCCCAGCCTCCACCCCAAGGGGCATTTTGGGGAGCAGGAAATATAAGCAAGAGAAGGTTAGACTGGGTCCATATGGCACAGAACTGATGACTGGGAGCACTGGACTGGGAGTCTGGGAAATGGGCTCCAGTCCTGCCTCTGGCCCTCCTGGCTGTGTTACCCAGGCCAGTCACTGCCCCTCTCTGGGCCTTGGTAATATAAACACAAGGAGTTACTGTGATTCCACAAAAAGGAGGATTCTTTCATCCACATTTCACTGGAGCTTAAAGTGCCAGGCTTGAAAGTTGTAGTTAAAATAACGAAGGCCCTTACCTCTCTGGGGTCTCCAAGTAAATCAAGACTGAGGAATTTCTGTGTAGACAAAGGCAGAGGCTGTGAATGAGAAGCCTTCCTGGGAAAGAAGCTGATCTTTTGTTAGCTGAGCCCTGGAGGTAAAGGGCTGTCCTTCCAGGTGCCACCCTGGCTGGGCTGAGAGGAAGTGGGCCGGACCCTGGCTCCCCTGGTATAGGACGGGGGAGGGGACGGCAGGAACAAAGCAAGGACAACATCTGGGGTCCCCAATCTAGAGTCGCTGGACATCTCTTGTTTGTGCCACCCTGCCCTGCATCTATTTCCTCTTCTGTTGGAGACCAAAACCAAACCTGTTGCAGTCGAGTCATTTCTGACCCATACTCACCGTATAGGACAGAGTAAAACTGCCCTATAAGGTTTCCAAGGAGTGACTGATGGATTTGAACTGTTGACCTTTTGGTTAGCAGTTGTAGTTCTTAACAACTGTGCCACCAGGGTTGACTATCTAAAAAAAAAAAACAAAACTAGCACCCCAATTTTCCTTTGGGGACTTTCCTCTTCCCCACTCTCACCCCTTTGGTCAGAAATGTATGTTTGACCTGAGGTGCTCTGTCTCCCTGATCACAATGATTATTTCAGGAATGGTACTTGCTCATGTCATTTTACCCCAAAACTTTTGAGGAAATTATTGGGAAATGGTCATCTCTTTCCAGTAGGGTTTCTAAACTGGTAAAATGTACGTTTAGAGTGCCATCGTTTTCTTTAATACCCCAGGGGACAAAACTGCCTCAGAGTGAAGCCAGCACTGAGCATAGGAAGCTGAGAGGTAGAGACATAAAAAAAAAACAAACGAAACCCACTGCCGTTGAGTCGATCCTGACTCACAGTGACCCTGTAGGACAGAGAAGAATTGTCCCATAAGTTCCCAAGAAGCGGCTAGTGGATTTGAACTGCAGTCCTTTTTGGTTAGCAGCCGAACTCTCAACCTCTGCACCTCCAGAGACAGAGAGACTCCCCGTAATATCATTTGAGCACCAGGATCCAGGTGTGTCTGAAACTACCTACTCTTTTCAGTTACCTGAAGATTCTGTTACAACACGTTCCTTTTTTTTTTTGGCTTGAGACACTTTGAGATGAGTTTTTTCACCTTGCACGAAAAATTCCTGACTCATACAAGCTCACTGAAACTCACTCTACCCCTGCCTCGCCACGGCTGTCCTTGGTGTGTGGTCATCAAAATTGCACTGAATGTTACATTACACTGCAGCGAATATGCCTGACAAGTATGCAGGAAGTGACTCAGCAGCCAAGGGTGTGTGTGTGTGTGTATTGGGGACAGTGAATAATCATGGAAAGCACTTCCAAATGATCACAGAAAGTCCCAAAAGGAGATTTTAGGACTCTTAGGTACTCTGGGTTTTCCCAAATTCACCAACTCTCCCCTTATAAGTAGGGTCCTTTGTGTCTCATAAAGAATTGTTAAAATATTTGCCTCTTTCCAGGCATCAGAAAATACTTGTGTGTTAATTCTTTGAACACTTTGGTCACCTTATTAGGGGTTGAGACACCAGGATCCAAGCCCAGAAACCACACTGGGCTCAACCCATGGGGATACATGCAGAGTCCAGTGCTCTATGCCTGCCCCTGGGAAACCCTGGAAGAATCCTCAGAAGGCCAGGGTCCAGACTGAGAGTCCCAAGGCTCAGGCTACTTCGGAGCTCACATTCACACCCTTGCCCCACAAAGGGAATAGCTTGGCTTTAAGTCCAGTATTCTATGAGGTGTGCGACCTGCTGTAGCTTCTCTGAGATGACAGATGCCATAGCCATCCACCAATCTGCAAATGCCACCTTCTATGTGAAGCATCCCTGCTGGTTAAAATGAAGGCTTCCTCCTTTGTACTCTCACCACAGTTAACAATGGGTGCGTTTTTCCTTGGACAGTTCCTTGTCTGCATCATCGACTCTGACACCCCCCATAGAGTTAGCATGGATGGATAGATGAAAGGATGCATGCATGAATGGATGGGGTTGGTCAATAAATGGAGCATGGATGAGTTGAACAAATAACTGGATAGATGGACGGTAACTGGCGGACAGAGGAATCATTGGTTTTTGGAGTGAAGATATATGGTGGTTGGAAGATGAATGGATGCTGGATGGATTGATAACAGATGGAAGTAATATTATTGATGGATTAGTGGATTGACTGATATTAGATTGGTGAAGCGATATTGATGGATTGGATAGATTTGTAGTTGAGTAGATAGATGGTAAAATGATAAATGGATAGATGGATGGGTGGATGGATGGCTACCCTAAAATCTCAGTTGAGGCAGGGTCTCAGGAAATCTAGAAAACTGGGCTACTACTGAGTTATAATTTAGGTAGTTTCTAAATTAACCCAGATAAATTGTGACAAACTTTGTTCTTAAAAACCTTGCCCGAAAAATTCAGGATGGTGGTTTCCTCTGAGAAGGAAGGGGCAGAAGGGAACTAGTAAGGGATGTCCAGGGATTTTTAGCCAAATCTGTAATGGTTAATTTCTTAAAAATATATCTGCAATCGAGGATGGCAAAATAACAAGTTCTGATAGAACTGGGGGATTACCACAGAATTCCTCATTAATATTATTTTACTTTTCTGACATTTGATATATTTCACGATAAAAAAGGATAGAAGAAATTACTTATTGATATCCTTAGGCTAACGCTGCTCCTGAGAGAAAAGGAACTACCCAGGTAGATTTTTCAGGTAAAGGTGGCAGCTGAAATGATAAAGCCTGGGGCCAAGTTTAAAGGGTGGGACTTATGTAGCCACAAGAATGAATGCACCTACCGTTTTCAGCGATGTCTCCAAGAGTTCCTCCTCTGTCTTCTGGCGCAGGCAGTGAACCATGACAGCAGAGGTGGTGGTTTTACACCCAGCCAAGATAGCAAATTTCTGTGGCGATAACAGGTTACAGCAGAATCCAAGAGTGATATCCCTTCCCTCAAACAATGTAGACAGAATGTTTTACCCCTATCCTATTTCTTAAGGTAGCATATGATAGTAGAAAAAAAACAGAAGGTGTGGGCCCTGGGTCCTAGTCTTGCCTCTATTACTAATTTGAATTGTGATTTGCGCCAATTACGCATTCTCTCTGTCGGTTACCTTAAACAGAACCAGTTGTCCTCAAGCCAATTACAACTCATGGCAACTCCATGTGTTTCAGAGTAAGACTGTGCTTCATAGGGTTTTCAATGGCTCTGATCTTTCAAAAGTAGATCACCAGGCCTTCTTCTGAGTGCTTAACCGTTTCCACCACCCAGGGGCTCCTCAGTTACCTTATGTCTGTTTAAAAGGGCATAATGATCTCAAAGCTGAATGTCTAAAGAGAGTCAGTGTGGAGTGGTGGTTAAGAGCACCAACTCTCAATAACATTGCCTGAATTCCTATTTCAGCTCTGCCACTTGCATTTGACTTACATTTGACCTTGGGCAAGTCACTTAACTTCTCTGTTGTCAGTTTCTACAACTATGGTGGTGTTGTTGTTGTGTGCCATTCAGCTGATTCTGACACATAGTCGCCTTACGTGACAGAGTAGAACTGCTCTATAAGGTTTTTTAGGGTGTAATCTTTATGGGAGCTGATTGCCAGGTCTTTGTTGATGGAGTGGCTGGTGGGTTCAAAGTGACGACCTTTCAGTTAGCAGCCAAGCACTTAACCTATGTGCCACGAAGGCTCCTCAGCTTCTCCACCCATAGATGGGGATAATGACTGGCCTATCTTAATACCTGAAAGGGCTCAGAAGGGCACCAACACATATTAAAACATGTGCAGAACTACGGGAGGTCCAGTTAAGATGACTCACATGAAGGCACTTCAGAAACTACAGAATATCATGTAACTCTGAGGCCTAAAGGAAAATAGCCTGGCATCTGTCCCAATGCATAGCAGATGTTGCTTCAAAGTTAAACAAGACAATATGCAAATGAATGGATGTGGTGGTGTTCCAATAAAACTTTATTTATGGACACTGAAATTTGAATTTCATATAATTTTCACAGGTTGTGAAATACTGTTCTTCTTCTGATTTTTTTCAATTACTTAAAAATATAAAAATCATTCTTAGCTCATGGGTCATAAAAAATAAACAAATAATGGGCAAGATTCTAAGACAAGCTGAGGGGCTCAGATCACTGCTTGGAGAGCTAGTGACACAAGCCCAGGACCTTTTGCCCTCTTTAAAAGTAAAAAAAAGGTAAAAAAAAGAT
This sequence comes from Elephas maximus indicus, assembly GCF_024166365.1. Classification (NCBI taxonomy): domain Eukaryota; kingdom Metazoa; phylum Chordata; class Mammalia; order Proboscidea; family Elephantidae; genus Elephas; species Elephas maximus. The sequence continues at coordinate 22,356,288 of NC_064839.1, forward strand.
TCCGCTGAAGGAGAGGCTTGCTTCAGCCTATCTTGGAGTTGGACTGGTCCATCCAGCACATCTTTGTCCCCAACTTTTCTGAGAATGGTTCCTTCTTCTGGGCCACGGAGCTCCCCTAATAGCTCCTGAAAGCCACGCTCATATAAGTTGCCCACTCTCCTAACTACAATGAATGGGACCAAGAATAGGCATCCAAGCAAACCAGGGACAGAGAATTTCTTTTGTAAATGATCTGGAATTGGGGCTAAGCACTTCTAGTATAAAAATGATAAAAGCTCTAAAGCGGAAGAGAAAGCTTGACTACTTTCTGAAATCAAAAGGAAATTCTTAAAACTGAAGAGCAGGTGGAGTGGTCATGCGAACTGGAAGCAAAATGTAACCAGAGGAGAAGAAGCAGTTGGATAGAAGGCAGACTCTATGATGGTGGGGCCATGGTGAGTGTGCACTGGCTTCCCAGAGCCTGGTACAGTGCCTGGTACATACTCAGCACTCAGTATGGATTTGTTGAATAAGTTAAATGGCACAGGGAGAAGTAGATGACAAAGAGAGAACTACAACACAGATAGCTGCATGTCCAAGCCCAGGAATGTCAAGGATAGCCAACAACTACCAAAGCAGAAAGAGACAAGAATCTTCCCTTAGACTTGGCAGAGAACAGCTGGCCCTGCCAATGCCCTGAATTCAGACTTCTGGTCTCCAAAGCTGTCAGACAGTAAGCGCATGTTCCTTAATATCACCTGTTTTTTTTTTTGTGGCATGTTTTGTTAAGGCAGCACTAGCAAACTAATACCTTGAGTAAGGTGTCTTGTTGTCTGTCCTACTTAGCCGTTCTCGCTTCCATAATTCTTCGACAATGTAAGTTGAGTCCTTGGCAAGAAAGACCCCTGAGATTCCAGGAGACCAGGCAGGTTCAGGCAGACGTCCAAAGTGAGACCTACCTCAGCTGCTGACCTGCTTTCATTCTTGACCAAAACAATAGAGAGGGCCACGCCACTCTCAGAAATGGCCCGGTGGAAGAGGTTCTTGGCCAGAGGAGATAAAACCTGTGAGGGGAGTGGAGAGGAGGAGAGTTTATGCTCACAGGGAGGGGTCAATGACACATCGGTTCTTCCAGAGCTACTTCCATTCACAGCTCTGCTCTGGCACATTGCTCTGGGGACAACTCAAGGACTTCAGGAGCATGTAAGAGGACTCAGTGGACATAATAGCTCCTCATCTGCCCTGGGCTCTTCCCCTAGACTGACCCAGGGGCCTGGCTTCCACAAGACAAGCTTAGGGGGGTGGATCAGGAACACACGGTGAGGGCTGGAATAGGAAGTGTATGGTACATCTTTATTATCAACAACCAAAAGTACTCTGAAGAACACCTTGGCATATCCCCAACAAGCTTTAAATACACATTTCTTAGTTAGCATTTCCGTAACTCAGAATTTCTGTTAAGCTAAATGATCAAAGAGGCATAAAAAGTTGTATGAGGATATTTTTACCCAACATTGGAAATAACCCAAGTGTCCAATATTATGACATTGGTTAAGTAAATTAATTTGCATTATTACCATGAATGACTATGCAAACACAAAAACGATATTGTGGAAGAATATTTAATGCTGTTTTTGTGTGCCGTCAAGTTGATTCTGACTCATAGCGATCCTATAGAACAGAATAGAATTGCCCCACAGGGTTTCCAAGGCTGTGATCTTTACCAAAGCAGATGACCACATCTTTCTCCCACAGCACGGCTGGCGGGTTCGAACCACTGACCTTTCAGTTAGCAGCCAAGTGCTTAGCCACTGTGTCACCAGGGCTCCTTAAGAATAACATTATGGTGGAATATTTAATGCTAAGGGAGGTACTTATATTGACATGTTAAGGAAGGTTTTTTGACAGACACCAGTACCAGTTGCCACCAAGTCAGTTCTGACTCATGGAGATCCCATGTGTGTCAGAGCAGAACTGTCCTCTGTAGGGTTTTCAGTGGTTGATTTTTCAAAAGTAGATCCCCAGTCCTTTCTTCTGAGGTAACTCTGAGTGGACTCACTCAAACTGTCAACCTTTCAGATAGCAATGAAGCACATTACCCGTTTGTGTACTCCAGGGACTCTTTCAGATAGATGGATAGATAGATGGACAGACAGAGTGATTAAATGAATCATGGAGAAAACACTAGAAAAATACATGTCAAAATGTTAATGTTGAGTACCCCTGGGTAGTGCAACTGTGGATGTCTTTTTTATTCTTTGGACTTACTTATACTTTTCCTTTTTCTCCACTTTAAAAATATGAAGATTTCCCTCACTGCATTCATCTATGAAGCCAATGCACATTTTAAAAACATGGTAATAGCACTGACCCTCTGCTCAACTGTCAAGCAGCTGGAAGGTTTCTCACAGCTCCCAGCACCTTCTGATCTGGTTTTCCACCTTAGCTTCTCTCAGTGTCTCCCCAGCCATATTCCCACACCAGCAGACACCTTGTGTCTTAGGGTGGGCTCTCTAGAGAAGCAAAACCAGTAAAGTGTATAAATATACATTACAGAGAGATTTATATCAAGGATATGGCTCACACCATGTAGAGGCTGGAATGTCCCAAGTCCGTGTGCCAAGATAGAGGCTTCTCCTGATTCACACAGCCACAGGGACTGGAAAATCCAAGATCAGCATTTCAGAGAGCAGGGCTCCTGCTCACAGTCTGCGAAGATCGATGAATCCCAAGATCGGCAGGCAAAACCACAGGTAAGCTGCTAGCTCAAGTCCCCAGAACAGGAGGTCACATGAACAGGAGCCAGTGGCAGGATCCAGCATGGCCAAAAAGCCCCCAAGCCTTGCCAGAATGTCCACTTATATTCGATGCAGGCCACAGGCTCAAGGAAACTCCCTTTCAATTGTTTGGTTACTCACAGCAGATCCTATCATGGGGGTGACCACATATCACATCTCAACAGGGAAGTGGTCACAACATTATGCAAGTCCCAAAACATTGAGAATCATGGCCCAGCCAAGTTGACACACAATCTTAACATCACATTCAACCCCTTGTCACCATGACACCTGTACACATCTCCTTAAACCATACATAATCTATGAATAAAGACAATTATAAAGTCATATTTGCACCTAAGATAATACAATGAACACACATACACCCAAAAATGCACTGGCCCTGTTTACATCTTATATTTTAAAAGTGAAGAAAACAAAAATATTTGGTGCACATATACAAAGCAGAAATACTCATAACAATTACAGTCCTCATTTCCGCAACTGGTCATGTGGCTGTAACTGATACTTAGAACTACCTTCTTCCATCACCCATCCTGTATTCCCTTGGCCTCAGCAAGCACCCTAGCTGGTTGTGCTTCTGTGCTTGGTGGGGTGACCCAAACCTTCATTCCTGAATGGTCTGGGCTATTAGTAGTCATGTCAGAATTCAGTTGCTGTAGTTTTCCATTGACTTTAAAATCACAGGACATGGTAGTACTGACAGACACCCTAAGGGATCTCCTGCATTCCAGACATACTCTTCTTTACTTCCATTACGTAATATCCACCCAATTTCCTCTTGGCAATCAAGATCAATTACACCAGCCAGTATGGTAACTTCTTTGCCTGTTGGACCAGAGTCATAAGGAGATCAAAGTGGCCAGGTGGCATTCTTAGCTTCCAGTTCAATGGAATCAGTGACGTGTCTCTAGGTGGGAGCATTCCTCCTTTTGGAACTAAGACCACTAGACCTGCAGAGCATAAGGTCGGGGAACAGGAAGCAAAAATCTTGTGAATGGGTCACTAGGGTAATAGCGAGTGGTGTCATTCCCATTTCTACCCCTTGATTCCTGGACCTATGAATCTGGCTATGGGAGAAACAGCACCATATATTGGATGCTGGTTTAGACCATATACAGCCTCCTGGAGAACACTGCCCCAACCTTGCAAGGTATTGCCACCTAGCTGGAACCATAATTGCATCTTTTGAAGGCCAATCCATCATTCTATCAAGTCAGCTGCTTCAAGGTGATGGGGAACATAGTAGGACCACTGAATTCCATGAGCACAGACCCACTGTCACACTTCTTTTGCTGTGAAGTGAGTCCCTTAATCCAAGGCAATGCTGTGTGGGATACCATGACAGTGGATAAGGCATTTTGAAGTCCATGGCTTGTAGTTTTGGCAGAAGCATTGTGTGCAGGGAAGGCAAATCCATATCCAGAGTAAGTGTCTATTTTAGTAAGAACAAAACACTACACTTTCTATAACTGAAGTGGTCCAATGTAATCAACGGCCACTAGGTTCCTGGATGATCACCTCAATGAATGGCACTATCTGCCACTGATACTTTAAGCACCATTGGATCAGGTGGGTCATATGGTCCAAGTGGCAGAGCAGCTTGCACAGCAGCCTGAACTTTTCGTAGAGCCTTCTTTGTTCTGGACCCCACTCAAAACTAGCAATTTTTCGAGTCACTTGGTATATAGGCCAGAGTAGCACACTCAGATTAGGAATATGTTACCTCTGAAATCCAAAGAGGTCCACTAGATGTTGCGCCTCCTTTTTAGTTGTGGGAGGAGCCAGCTGCAATAACTTATCCTTCACTTTAGAAGGAATACCTCGACGTGCTTCACACCACTGGACCCCTAGAAACTTCACTGAGGTGGAAAGTGCCTGAATCTTTGTGGGATTAATTTCCCACAATCTAGCAAGCAAATGTTTTACCAGTAAGTCCAGAGTCTTTGACACTTCTTCCTTAATAGGTTGAATCAGCATACTGTCATCAATGTAATGGACCAGTGTGATGTTTTCTGGAAGGGAAAGGCACTCAAGGTCCCTTCAGACTAAATTATGACATAAGGCAGGAGAGGCAATGCAACCCTGAGGTAGGCAACTGAAGGTGTATTGCTGGCTTTGCCAGCTGAAGGCCAACTGCTTCTAATGGTCCCTCAAAAGCAAGTATGGAGAAAAAGGCATTAGCCAGATCAATAGCTGCATACCAGGTACCAGGAGATGCATTTATTTGCTCAAGCCATGAGAAAATTAATCTGGAGCAGCAGCTGCAATTGGAGTCACCACCTGGTTAGGTTTTCGATAATCCACTGTCATTCTCCAAGATCCATCTGTTTTTTGTACAGGCCAAATAGGTGAGTTGAATGGGGATGTGGTAGGGATCACCAGCTTTGCATCCTTCAAGTCCTTCATGGTGGCAGCAATCTCTGTAATCCCTCCAGAAATGCAGTATTGCTTTCAGTTTACTATTTTACTAGGTAAGGGCAGTTCTAATGGCTTCCACTTGGCTTTTCCCACCATTATAACCCTTACTCCATTTGTCAGGGATCCAATGTGGGGATTCAGCCAGTTGCCGAGTATATCTATTCCAATTATGCATTCTGGAACTTGGGAAATCACTATGGGATGGGTTCAGGGACACGCTGGACCTACTGTGAGATGGATGTGAGCCAAGACTCCATTAACAACCTGACTTCCACATGCCCCCACACCGACTGGTGGGCCACAGTGATGTTTTGGGTTTCCTGGAATTAGTGTCTATATCCAGTAATCCCCCAAAAGTCTGAATATTTTCTTTTCCCCAATGAACAGTCACTCTTGTAAAAGGTCATAGATCCCTTTGGAAGGCTGGGAGAGAGACTGCGAGTATAAATTTTTGGCAGTGTATTGGAGTCCTTCCTCAAGGGGACCTGGCCTCCCTTTCACTCAAGGGGTTGTGGGTCTTTAAACTCACACATGTCTGGGAATTGATTGAGGGACCCTGACTCTCTTTCGGGTGATGCAAGTTAGACTGGTGTTCACCTGACCTAGAATTCATCTGTTTATACAGATCAAATAAATATTTAGTAGATTTCCTATCTATTTCACTCCTAGGAACACCATGACTAAGTAGTCAACATGATAAGTCCGTATAAGTCAGACTACTCTGACTGAATTCATTGTCCATTAGTATACCAAGGCAGGTGTGGTACTTCAAGCTGATTTATTATAGGCCACCACATAATCCATGCTTCAGCAACCCAACCAAATAAACTATTAGATACTTTCCTAACTTCTTGAGTTGAAATATTGTGCTTAGTGGACCCATATCAATAAACTCAGACTGATCTATCTTTACGTTCCTTACACAATTATATTACACCCTTGTTACCCATTCCCACACATATTACCCAGGTTTCTGTTTGTACATATTAGAAAAGTCCAGCAGTTCTCTTGGACTGTAGCATACCTCCTCCTGGGTCACACTTCTTACTTCACCTTTTAAGGCTCAGTGGGACTTAAGTCTAGTATATGTCCAGAAGCCAAAATTGGTGGTGGGAAGTGTTTTGAGGATATTCAGAATCATCTTGTAAAGCATGTGCCTCAGGCAATGCCCCAGGCAATGACTCAGATAACGGCTCTTTAGAGGCAGCTGAGCTAATATCATTAGATCGGACTGGAGGGGCTAATGGTTTTACTGGGCAAGGCGGTTTAGCAGACAAACATGTAGTAATCTCCTCAGATGAGAGTGACAGGGCTGGTTCTGTTGCCGGGAGTGATTTGACAGAATTTAGGGGATCGATGTCTCCAGCTTGCTGATTATCTGCAGATATGTACCCATCCCAAGTTTCAGGATCCCATTGCTTCCCAATCACTGCCCTCACTTTAACTTTAGACACTTCTCAAGGTTGGCAGTTGAGCTGGTGTTGTAATTCAGCCATTCTTACAATAAGACTGTGGGTTTGGTTTTCATCAATATCAGCTCTGTTACTACAAGAAATAAGAGTTTCTTTCAAAACACAAGTGAAAACTTTCAGGTCGTTTATGCAGCACTTGAGCTCTGGACCTGATGCCCTGAGAGCATCTCTTTCACCAGTATGCGTAGTGAAAGTAGGACCAACCAACTAGCTTCCTTATACTTCTCATTCTGACTAAATTGTAGAAGGGTGTCACACACACAATCACTCAGAGCCTCATCTTTCACTGATATCTGATCTATTTGGATTGCGTATTTGGATTGGCACCTTATGCCGTGGATTAGTAGTGCCCTCTTTACTACTGGAAACAGAGTCATCAATATCTTTACAACTAACCAGACTTGAGAATCAATTTAGAACTCTTCCTTTCAATTTTGTTTCCCTAGACTCACTCTCAGTACCAAACGTCTCAGGCTGGGTTCTCTAGAGAAACAAAACCAGTAAAGTGTATAAATATATATACAGAGATTTATGTCAAGGAAATGGCTCATGAGGTTGTAGAGGTTGGAGTGTCCCAAGTCCATGAGCCAAGATAGAGGCTTCTCCTAATTCATGTAGCCACAGGGGCTGGAGAACCCAAGATCGGCAGGTAAGAGGACAGGGCTCTTGCTCACTGGCTGCGAAGATCGATGAATCCTAAGATCAGCAGGCAAAACTACAGGTAAGCTGCTAGCTCATGTCCCAAGAACCAGAGGTCAGACGAACAGGAGCCAGCTACAGGATCCAGCATGAGCAAAAAGCACCCAAGCCTTGCCAGAATGTCCACTTATATTCGATGCAGGACACAGCTCAAGGAAGCTCCCTTTCAGCTGATTGGCTACTCACAGCAGATTCCATCATGGAGGTGATCATGTATCAAATCTCAATAGGGAAGTGATCACAACATTATTCCACTGCCAAAACACTGAGAATCAGAGCCCAGCCAAGTTGACACACAATTTTAACCATCACACCTTGTGTCTCCAGATTTTCTCTATGTCTCACAACCCTGGCCCATCCCACCCTGTTCCCTCTTCACATCCCTCGTCTCTCTTGCCCACCTCCCCCAGGTTTCCTCCCCCAGCACACTTCCATCCCTCAGACCAGAGACAGCTGTCCACCCTTTCTGGCATGGTAAAGCCATCAGACCATCTCAGAGGAGGTTCCACCCTTTCTAGCTCTGCTTCCCCTTGATGTGTATGTGGATCTGTTTCAAGCCAAACCGTGAAACTCCACCTTACTCTTGTCCTCGCCTCCTCTTATGCCTAATTTATACCCGCCACTGCTTCCCAAGAAAAGTGAGGCAAGTCTTAACATTACAATGGTTAGGAAAGAGAGAAAGAGTTCGACCAGGCTAGACAAAGAGAATGTCATGGCTATAGGCTATATCTGGAGATTTACTCATATGGTCCCACTGTGCAAAGCTGAGCTTTAAGCTCCCTCGAGGCCGAGGAGAGTTTGCTTATTAGCTCTTTACCCTATGATGTTTGGCCTTGAGTAGGGTTAGCTCTGAATCCAGGCCTTAATAACAGGTGGCCTTGGCTCAACTGGCTGGTTTCCAAGGGACTCATGAGCATCACGGCTGGGTGTCAGGCCTGGTGCTGGGGTCACTTACAAGAACAGAGACACTTGCACCTCCTGCAGATTCTCCAAAGATGGTCACTGAGCCTGGGTTCCCTCCAAAGTTGGCAATGTTCTCCTGGACCCAGTGCAGTGCAGCCACTTGGTCCAAGAGACCCCAGTTCCCCGGGCTGTGCTCATCCCCGGTGCTGTGAGTGAGAGAAGAGGGTGGGGGTGGGGACAGAGATGTCACAGCAAAAGCTCTCAGAACTGTAGATGGGGTGGGGGGCTCCAGCTGGGCCTTCCAGTATAAGACTGGGCTTCCACATCCCTGACACAGGGGTCTTTAACTACCTTCCCCTTCTGTCACATTGTTCCGTTTGGGGCTCTACATTCATTCATTTGGCAAACATTTATTTGTCAACCCTTAACTGCTGTGCTGCATGTTAACTGTCATAACAGAGGAATGTACAAAGTACTGATCTGAATATTAAAGAGGAGGTAACATTTGGGTGGGTCTTGTAGGATGAACAGGCACTTGGTAGGTATAGTAGGTGCTCTAGACAGAGAGGACAGCATAGGTGGCTCCAAGGAATGAGAAGGTGAAGGGAGGAGGAACTTGAATGTCTTACTATGGAGCTTAGCAAAGGTCACCTTGGAGGCTGACCCCCTCAGAGCTAGGTCCTAGCACCCTTATTTGAGGACCAGGTTGCAGATGGGAGAATCCAATCTCTTACCTGAAGAATCCCCAGATCCCCAGGCGATACTGAATGGTCACCACCACCACATCTTCATGGGCAGACAAGGCTAGCCCATCGTACATTGATGCGCCACCCATCATCAGACCACCTCCATGGATCCATACCATTACCTGGACAGGAGGAAGCTACCATGTTGGTTATAGGAAGCAGAACTAGAAGGAACCTCTAGAGGTTGTTTGGATTGGCCATCAACCTCTTGGTCACAAACAAAGGAGGCCATTGCCCAAAGCCCGCAGTCCCCAGCAAGGTTGGAGCCTTATCTCCCATTCTCCCAATGAAGTTGAAGCCACCACACCACTCAGTGTATCCTGGCTGCCCCCACTGTCCTCCCTAGCACATCAAATCTCACCTGAACTTCAAGGCTCCTCATGCTTTCAGTGAGAGCAGCACAGGCCAAGGGTGTCATGTTTTCCCCAACACTTTCATTGTCCTCATGCCTGGACCTCACAACCAGCTCAGCAAACACTGCATGGAGCAGCTTTTGTGTTTCAGCTTTGCCTGACCTAGCTCTTCTGTGAGGAATGGAACTTCTCCCCCAGAGCAAATGATTATCCCAAGAGTAGCACATGTCCCTGATGATATCTCTTCCTAACATGCCTTGCCTCCTTCCCTCTGCATCCTCTGAATCCCCAGACACCAGCAACCCTCCAAAGCCCAGCCTAAAATCAGCCTCTTCCAAGTTGAGACCCTGCCATGTGCCAGGGACTGTGCTAAGAATTGAGGATGAAAGTGGACATAACCATTCACAGCTCATGGTTCTTGAATTAAAAGAATTCACATAACTGGGGAGAAGTGGGAGTGGCTAAAATAATACTAATGTCAATAAAAAGAAGACACACTTTTATAACACACACTATGTGCCAGGTACTGTTCTAAGCACTTCAGATCATTTCATGTTCATTAAACCACCCATGAGGTGGGGCCAAGATGCCTGAATAGCCAGGTGATTCCAGCTATCCAGCTTACAACAAAGACCTAAAAATCAAGTGAAACAATTGTTTTTATGACAAGCTAGGAGCCCTGAACATCAATGGCAAAGTTAGAAAACGGACTGAGTAGCATGAGGAGAAAGAGATGGTTCAGAAGTGGAGAAGACTTCCTGGAGTTGAATCACTGGAATCCCTCAGGCACAACTCACAGGAGAGGATGTGGTGGGCTGGTGGTAGCGTTCAGCCGCAGCTTCCTCAGGGAGAAGCAGCCAGCTGCACAGCCTACTAACACCTCTAGAACTAGAGAAGAACAGCACTCTCGGCAAAAGCTAAGTATTTGCGTATATTTAACCACGCCCCCGGAGCCCAAGCCAGCTTCAGGGCTGCTGATTTCCCTAGGCCTGAGACAGGCCCATTTGAGCACCCCACTCCATGCTCCTGGGCTTGGAGAAGGAATACATTCACACCAGGGGAAAAGATAATTTGTCAGCTCCACTAACATGGGGAGATCAGGACAAAAGAGGCTCCTGTCCAGGCATAAACACTTCATGGACTTTGAATAACTTTCCGTCCTGCATGGACCTCTGTGGGCCTATTTCAGGAGAATAGGCCCTTCCTGGCAGACTGCAACTGTTTAAGCTGTGTGGTGGAGAGGTGCATGTTTGATATTTGACACTGCTTTGCCTATTAAGCAGGCTCCTCCTATACCCACATCAGGGGCCTAAGGACTGGTGGCTCCACTCAGGTCACCCAGCCACCCACAACAGGGTTCTTAGAATAACTGGTACCTCCCAGTCCATACAAACAAAAGCCTTGGGTGCCCATGGTCTGTCTGCAGAACCCACCCACCTGTACGATCTAGGGAATGTGCTTTCCTCAGAGACACTCAGGGGAAAATTCTCAACCCCCTGCCCTGTTCAGAGTGTGATCCCCTGCTGCAACCAGATACTGGTACCTACACCAAACACCCCTGCCCCTCTAAGACTGTAGGACAGAGACTGTAACACACATTGATAACCAGCCACCGGGACACCAGCTGAATCCACACGAGTGAGTGGACTCATAAGCTCATACACCTGATAACAGCTCTAGCCATCTGGTGACAGGACATCAGAGCTCCAAAGGTGAAAATAATCAAGCTAGCTCACTCAAGCAACCCATTTGGACATATCAAAACAAAAGAAAACAAACCAAGAAACTATGACAGAGTACACAAACATAAAATAAACTAATACAATGACTTACAGATGGCTCAGAGACAAGTCAATATCAAATCACATAAAGAAACAGACCATGATTGCTTCAACAAGCTCTCAAAACACAGACTCAAAGGATCTTCTGGATGAAGGTGGCTTCCTGGAATTACCAGATGCAGAATTCAAAAGATTAATATACAGAACTCTTCAAGACATTAGGAAGAAGATCAGGCAATATGCAGAACAAGCCGAGGAACACACAGATAAAAGAGTTGAAGAAATTAAAAAGGTTATTTGAGGACATGAAAAATTTAATAAGCTCCAAGAATCCATAGAGAGACAGCAATCAGAAATTCAGAAGATTAATGATAAAATTACAGAATTAGACAACTTAATAGAAAGTCGGAGGAGCAGAATCGAGCAAGTGGAAGGCAGAATTGGTGACCTTGAAGACAAAGCACTTGGCACCAATATATTTGAAGAAAATTCAGATAAAAGAATTTTTTTAAATGAAGGAAACATAGGAATCATGAGGGACTCTATCAAGAGAAATAACCTACGAGTGATTGGAATGCCAGAACAGGGAAGGATAACAGAAAATACAGAGAAAATTGTTGAATAATTGTTGTTAGAAAACTTCCCTGATATCGTGAAAGATGAAAAGATATCAATCCAAGATGCTTATCGAACTCCATATAAGGTAGATGTTAAAAGAAAGTCACCAAGGCATATTATAGTCAAATTTGCCAAAACCAAAGATAAAGAGAATTTCAAGAGCAGCTAGTGATAAATGAAAAATCACCTACAAAGGACAGTCGATAGGAATAAGCTCAGACTACTCGGCAGAACCCATGCAGGCAAGAAGGCAATGGGATGGCCTATATAAAGCATTGAGGGAAAAAAATTGCCAGCCAAGAATCATATATCCAGCAAAACTGTCTCTCAAATATGAAGGTGAAATTAGGACATTTCCAGATAAACAAATGTTTAGGGAATTTGTAAAAAGCAAATCAAATCTACAAGAAATACTAAATGGAGTTCTCTGGTTAGAAAATCACTAATATCAGTATCATTCCAAGGCTAGAACACCGGACAGAGCAATCAGATGTTAACCCAGAAAGGGAAATCACAAAAATAAATCAAGACCAAAAAAATGCTCAAGACAGGGAAACAGTGATGTCATTATGTAAAAAAAGACAACATTAAAATAACAAAGAGGGACTAAGAAATGTAGTCATAGGTCTTTCATATGGAGAGGAAGACAAAGCAATATAAAGAAATAAAAGATAGGTTTAAACTTAGAAAAATAGGGGTAAATATTAAGGTAACCACAAAGGAGACTAACTATCGTACTCACCAAAATAAAATACAAGAAAAAAATACAGACTTGGCAGAAAAAAAAAAGCAACAATGAAGAAGAGGAAAGGGCAGTATAAAAACTGCTCACCACAAAAAATTAAGTGGGAAATAGAATCTGTCAACAACACACAAAAAAAGACATCAAAATGACAGCACTAAACTCATACCTATACATAATTACTCTGAATGTTAAAGGACTAAATGCCCCAATAAAGAGACAGAGTGGCAGAATGGACAAAAAAACATGATCTGTCTATATGTTGCCTACAAGAGACACGCCTTAGGCTTAGAGACATAAACAAACTAAAACTCAAAGGATGGAAAAAAATATATCAAGCAAACAATAACCAAAAAAGAGCAGGAGTGACAATATTAATTTCTGACAAAATAGTCTTTAAAGTTAAATCCACCACAAAGGATAAGACAGGACACTATATAAGGATTAAAGGGACAATATACCAGGAGGATATAACCATATTAAATACCTACGCTGCCAATGACAGGGCTGCAAGATACATAAAACAAACTCTAACAGCATTGGAAAGTGAGATAGATAGCTCCACAATTATAGTAGGAGACTTCAACACACCACTTTTGGTGAAGGACAGGACATCCAGAAAGAAGCTCAATAAAGACACAGAAGATCTAAATACCACAAGCAATCAACATGAACTTATAGACGTGTACAGAACACTCCTCCCAACAGCAGCCAAGTATACTTTGTTTCCTAGTGCACATGGAGCATTCACTAGAATAGACCATATATGAGGTCATAAACAAGCCTTAGCAGAAACCAAAACATTGAAATATTGCAAAGCATCTTCTCTGACCATAAGGCCATAAAAGTAGAAAACAATAAAAGAAAAAAGCAGGGAAAAGAAATCAAACCCTTGAAAACTGAACAATACCCTGCTCAAAAAGACTAGGTTTTAGAAGACGTTAAGGATGGAATAAAGAAATTCATAGAATCCAATGAGAATGAAAATACTTCCTGTCAGAACCTTTGGGACACAGCGAAAGCAGTGCTCAGAGGTCAATTTATATCAATAAATGCACATGTACAAAAAGAAGAAACGGCCCAAATCAAAGAATTATCCCAACAACTTGAACAGATAGAAAGAGATCATCAAAAGAAACTTTCAGGCACAAGAAGAAAGCAAACAATAAAAATTAGAGCTGAATTAAATGAAATAGAAAACAGAAAAACAACTGAAAGTGTTAACAAGACCAAAAGCTGGTTCTCTGAAAAAATTAACAAAATTGATAAGTCATTGGCCAAACTGACAAAAGAGAAACAGAAGAGGAAGCAAGTAAACAAAACAAGAAATGAGATGGGCGATATTATAACAGACTCAAGCGAAATGAAAAGAATCGTATCAGATTACAAGGAAAAATTGTACTCTAACAAATTGGAAAACCAAGATGAAACGAATGAACTCCTAGAAACACACTACCTACCTAAACTAACACAAACAGAGGTAGATCAATTAAATAGACTCATAAGGAAAGAAGAGATTGAAAAGGTAATCAAAAAACTCCCAACAAAAAAAAGCCTTGACCTGGATGGTTTCACTGCAGAGTTCTACCAAACTTTCAGGGAAGAATTAACACCATTACTACTAAAGGTATTTCAGAACATAGAAAAGGATAGAATACTCCCAAACTCATTCTATGAAGCCAGCATAACCCTGATACCAAAACGTGGTAAAGACACCACAAAAAAAGAGAATTGTGGACCTATACCCATCATGAACTTAGATGCAAAAATCTTCAACGAAATTCTAGCCAATAGAATTCAACAACTTAGCACCATGATCAAGTGGGATTCATACCAGGTATACAGGGATGGTTCAACATTAGAAAAGAAATGATGTAATCCATCATACAAATAAAACAAAAGACAAGAATCACATGATTTTATCAATCAATGCAGAAAAGGCATTTGACAAAATTCAACATCGAAACTCTTAGTAAAAGAGGAATAGAAGGAAAATTCCTCAAGATAATAAAGGGCATTTATACAAAGCCAACAGCCAATGTCATCCTGAATGAAGAGAGTCTGAAAGCATTCCCCTGGAGTTTGGGAACCAGACAGGGAGGCCCTATCACCACTCTTATTCAACATTGTGCTAGAGGTCCTAGTCAGAGCAATCAGGCTAGATGAAGAAATTAAAGGGCATCCAGATTGGTAAGGAAGAAGTATCTCTATTTGCAGATGACATGATCTTATACACAGAAAACCTTAAAGAATCCTCAAGAAAACTACTGAGTAATAGTAGAGTTCAGCAGAGTATCAGGATATAAGATAAACATCCAAAAATCGGTTGGATTCCTCTACACCAACAAAAAGAACATATAGGAGGAAATCATCAAATCAATACCATTTACAGAAGCTCCCAAGAAGATAAAACACTTAGGAATAAATCTGACCCGAGAAGTAAAATACCCATACATAGAAAAGTACAAGACACTAATGCAAGAAACCAAAAGAGACCTACATAACTGGAAAAACATACCATTATAAAAATGTCTATTCTACCGAAAACCATCTATAGATACAATGCAATTCTGATACAAATTCCAACGACATTTTTTAATGAGATGGAGAAACAAATCACCAACTTCATACAGAAAGGAAAGAGGCCCCGAATGAGTAAAGCATAACTGAAAAGGAAGAACAAAGTGGGAGGCCTCACTCTACCTGATTTTAGAACCTATTACACCACCACAGTAGTCAAAACATCCTGGTACTGGTACAACAACAGATACATAGACCAATGGAACAGAATTGAGACTCCAGACATAAATCCATCCACATATGAGCACCTGATATTTGACAAAGGCCCAAAGTCAGTTAAATGGGGAAAAGACAGTCTCTTTAACAAATGGTGCTAGCATAACTGGACATCCTTCTGCAAAAAAATGAAACAAGACCCATGACTCACACCATCCACAAAAACTAATTCTAAATGGATCAAAGGCCTAAATATAAAATCTAAAACAATAAAGATTATGGAAGAAAAAAGAGGGACAATGCCAGGAGCCCTAACACATGGCATAAACATTATACAAAACATTATAACAATACTGAAGAGAAACTAGAAAACTGGGAGCTCCTAAAAATCAAACACCTAACCTCATCCAAAGACTTCACCAAGAGTAAAAAGATTGCCTGCAGACTGGGAAAAAGTTTTTAGCTATGACATTTCCGATCAGCGCCTGATCTCTAAAATCTACATGATACTGCAAAAACTCAACTACAAAAAGACAAATAAACCAATTAAAAAATGGGCAAAGGATATGAACAGTCACTTCACTAAAGAAGACACTCAGGTGGCAAACAGAAACACGAGGAAATGCTGACGATCATTAGCCATTAGAGAAATGCAAATCAAAACTACAATGAGATTCCATCTCACTCTAACAAGGCTGGCATTAATCCAAAAAACACAAAATAATAAATGTTGGAGAGGCTGTGGAGAGACTGGTACACTTATACACTGCTGGTGGGAATGTAACATGGTACAACCACTTTGGAAATCAATTTGGCGCTTCCTTGAAAGGCTAGAAATGGTACTGCCAGCAATCCCACTCCTCGGAGTATATCCTAGAGAAATAAGAGCCTCTACACGAACAGATATATGCATACCCATGTTCACTGCAGCTCTGTTTAGAATAGCAAAAAGATGGGAGCAGCCAAGGTGCTCATCAATGAGTGAACAGATAAATAAATTACGGTATATTCACACAATGGAATACTACGCATTGATGGAGAACAATGATGAATCCACGAAACATTTCCTAAACATGGAGGAATCTGGAAGGCATGATGCTGAGTGAAATTAGTCAGTTGCAAAAGGACAAATATTGTATAAGACCACTATTATAAGAACTCAAGAAATAGTTTAAACAGAGAAGAAAATATTCTCTGATGGTTCTAGAGGGGGGAGGGAGGGAGGGAGGGAGAGAGGATTTTACTAATTAGATAGTAGATAAGAACTATTTTAGGTAAATGGAAAGACAACACACAATACAGGAGAAGTCGGCACAACTGGACTAAACCAAAAGCATAGAAGTCTCTTGAATAAACTGAACTCTTCGAAGGCCAGTGTAGCAGGGGCGGAGGTTTGGGGGCCATGGTTTCAGGGGATATCTAAATCAATTGGCAAAATAAAATCTATTAAGATAACATTCTGCATTTAAGACCCCAGATGGGGAGTGGCATCTGGGGTCTTAAATGCTAGCAAGCGGCCATCTAAGTGGCGTCAATTAGTCTCAACCCACCAGGAACAGAGGAGAATGAAGAACACCAAAGACACAAGATAATTATGAGCCCAGGAGACAGAAAGGGCCACATAAACCAGAGACTACATCAGCCTGAGACCAGAAGAACTTGATAGTGCCTGGCTACAACCGATGACTGCTCTGACAGGGAACACAACAGAGAACCCCTGAGGGAGCAGGAGAGCAGTGGGATGCAGACCTCAAATTCTCATAAAAAGACCAGACTTAATGGTGTGACTGAGACTAGAGGGACCCCAGAGGTCATGGACCCCAGACCTTCTGTTAGCCCAAGACAGGAACCATTCCCAAAGCCAGCTCTTCAGACAGGGATTGGACTGGACAATGGGATAGAAAATGATAGTGGTGAAGAGTGAGCTTCTTGGATCAAGTAGACAAAAGAGACTATGTTGGCAACTCCTGTCTGGAGGGGAGATGGGAGGGCGGAAGGGGTCAGAAGCTGGCCGAATGGACTACAAAATAGAGAGTGGAGGGAATAAGTGTACTGTCTCATTAGGGGGAGAGTAATTAGGAGTATATAGCAAGGTGTGTATAAATTTTTGTATGAGAGACTGACTTGATTTGTAAACTTTCACTTAAAGCACAATAAAAAAAAAAGCCATCCATGAGGTAGGTACTAATATTATCCCATTTAACAGATAGGAAAACTGAGACATGTAACTTGTTCAATGTCACACAGCTAGTAAGTGACAGAAGCAGGACTTGACCTGAGGCAGTCTGGCTCCAGAGTTCAGATGCTGAGCTCCCCAGTACAATGTAGCCAATGACCACGGTGCAGTAAGCCCACTGTTTGGATAGGAGTGAGATCTTCCTTTCAACTCTAACTGATGTTTAATGAGCACTTGCTTTGTGTTCTTAGCCTGATGCTGAGATAAAGGCTGTATGTGGGTCATTTAATATTCCTATGTGATTATTTCCCCCTCGTGTCTGTGAGTTTGCTATAGTGTGGTGGCTTGCGTGTTACTGTGATGCTTGAAGCTATGCCGCCGATATTCAGATACCAGCCGGGTCACCCGTGGAGGATAGATTTCAACTGAGCTTCCAGACTAAGACACACTAGGAGGAAGGACTCGGCATTCTACTTCTGAAAAGCATTAGCCAGTGAAATCTTTATGAATAGCAGCAGAACATTGTCTGATGTAGTGCTGGAATATGAGCCCACGAGGTTGGAAGACACTCAAAAGATGACTGGGGAAGAGCTGCCTCCTCAAAGTAGAGTCGACCTTAATGACATGGATGGAGTAAACCTTTCAGGACCTTCATTTGCTGATGTGGCATGACTCCAAGTGAGAAGAAATAGCTGCAAACATCCATTAATAATCGGAACCTGGAATGTATGAAGGATGAATCTAGGAAAATTGGAAATCGTCAAAAATGAAATGGAACGCATAAACATTGATATCCTAGGCATTAGTGAGTTGAAATGCATGGTATTGGCCATTTTGAATCAAACAATCATATAGTCTACTCTGCTGGGAATGACAACTTGAAGAGGGATGATGTTGCATTCATCGTCAAAAAGAGCGTTTCAAGATCTATCCTGAAGTACTACGCTGTCAGTGATAAGATAATATACACACGCCTATAAGGAAGACCAGTTAATGTGACTATTATTCAAATTTATGCACCAACCACTAGGGCCAAAGATGAAGAAACAAAAGTTTTTATCAGCCCCTGCACTCTGAAATTGATGGAACATGCAATCAAGATGCATTGATAATTACTGGCAATTGGAATGCAAAAACTGGAAACAAAGAAGAAGGATCAGTAGTTGGAAAATAAGGCCTTGGTGATAGAA
Source organism: Elephas maximus indicus (assembly GCF_024166365.1). Classification (NCBI taxonomy): domain Eukaryota; kingdom Metazoa; phylum Chordata; class Mammalia; order Proboscidea; family Elephantidae; genus Elephas; species Elephas maximus. The sequence goes on from NC_064839.1 coordinate 22,374,902, forward strand.
ACAATGCCAGAGATTGAATGATAGAATTTTGCAAGACCAAAGACTTCTTCATTGCAAATACCTTCTTTTGCCAGCATAAACGGCGACTATACACATGGACCTCGCCAGATGGAACACATAGAAATCAAATTGACTACATCTGTGGAAAGAGACGATGGAAAAGCTCAATATCATCAGTCAGAACAAGGCCAGGGGCCGACTGTGGAACAGACCATCAATTGCTCATATGTAAGTTCAAGCTGAAACTGAAGAAAATCAGAGCAAGTCCACGAGAGCCAAAATATGACCTTGGGTATATCCCACCTGAATTTAGAGGCCATCTGAAGAAAAGATTTGATGCATTGTGCACTAGTGACCGAAGACCAGATGAGTTGTGGAATGACATCAAGGACATCGTCCATGAAGAAAACAAGAGGTCATTGAAAAGACAGGAAAGAAAGAAAAGCCCAAATGGATGTCAGAGGAGACTCTGAAACTTGCTCTCGAATGTCGAGCAGCTAAAGCAAAAGGAAGAATTGATGAAGAAAAAGAATGGAACAGAAGATTTCAAGGGCGTCTCAAGAAGACACAGTAAAGTATTATAATGACACGTGCAAAGAGCTGGAGATGGAAAACCAAAAGGGAAGAACACGCTCAGCATTACTCAAACTGAAAGAACTGAAAAAAAAAATTGAAGGCTTGAGTTGCCATAGTGAAGGATTTTATGGGGAAAATACTAAATGATGCAGGAAGCATCAAAAGAAGATGGAAGGAATACACAGTCATCATACCAAAAAGAATTACTTGATGTTCAACCATTTCAAGAGGTAGCATACAGTCAGGAACCAATGGTACTGAAGGAAGAAGTCCAAGATGCACTGAAGATTGGGGAAAAACAAGGCTCCAGGAATTGATGGAATATCAATCGAGATGTTTCAAACAAACAGATGCACCACTGGAAGTGCTCGCTCGTCTATGCCAAGAAATATGGAAGACAGCTTCCTGGCCAGCTGACTGGAAGAGATCCATATTTATGCCTATTCCCAAGCAAGGTGATCCAACCGAATGTGGAAATTATAGAACAATATCATTAATATCACACGCAAGCAAAATTCTGCTGAAGATCATTCAAAAACTGCTGCAGCAGAATATCGACAGGGAACTGCCAGAAATTCAGGCCGGTTTCAGAAGAGGACGTGGAACCAGGGATATCATTGCTGATGTCAGGTGGATCCTGGCTGGAAGCAGAGAATACCAGAAGGATGGTTACCTGTATTTTATTGACTAGGCATTTCACTGCATGGATCATAATAAATTGTGGATAATATTGCAAAGAATGGGAATTCCAGAACACTTAATTGTGCTCTTGAGGAATCTTGACATAGATCAAGAGGCAGTTGTTCGGAGAGAACAAGGGGATACTGATTGGTTTAAAGTCAGGAAAGGTGTGCATCAGGGTGGTATTCTTTCACCATACCTATTCAATCTGTGTGCTGAACAAATAATCCGAGAAGGTGGACTATATGAAGAAGAACGAGGTATCAGGATTGGAGGAAGACTCGTTAACAACCTGTGTCATGCAGATGACACAACCGTGCTTGCTCAAAGTGAAGAGGACTTGAAGCACTTACTAATGAAGATCAAAGACCACAGCCTTCAGTTTGGATTGCACCTCAACATAAAGAAACCAAAAGTCCTCACAACTAGGCCAATGAGCAACATCATGATAAATGGAGAAAAGACTGAAGTTGTCGAGGATTTCATTTTACTTGGATCCACAATCAACAGCCATGGAAGCAGCAGTCAAGAAATCGAAAGATGCATTGCGTTTGGTAAAAGACGTCTTTAAATTGTTTGAGAGCAAAGAAGTCACCTTGAAGACTAAGGTGTGCCTGACCCAAGCCATGGTATTTTCAATCACATCATATGCATGTGAAAGCTGGACAATGAATAAGGAAGACCAAAGAATAATTGACCCCTTTGAATTGTGGTGTTGGCGAAGAATACTGAATATGGACTGCCAAAAGAACAAACAGATCTGCCTTGGCAGAAGTACAATCAGAATGCTCCTCAGAAGCAAGGATGGTGAGACTGCGTCTTACATACTTTGGACATGTTGTCAGGAGGGATGAGTCCCTGGAGAAGGACATCATGCTTGGCAGGGTGCAGGGTCAGCATAAAAGAGGAAGATCCTCAACAAGGTGGATTGATGCGGTGGCTAAAACAATGAGCTCCAGCATAACAACGATTGTAAGGATGGCTCAGGACTGGGTAGTGTTTCGTTCTGTTGTGCATAGGGTTGCTATGAGTCAGACCTGACTCGATGGCACCTAACAACAATAACAACAATATGTGATTATTCCCATTTGGGAGAAACTGAGGTTTGGAGAAATTAAGTAATTGCCAAGTCTCTCAGCTAGTAAGAGACAGAACTAGGATTTGAACCCAGATCCTGTGGCTCCAGAATCTGTGTCTGTAACTAGAGTCTTTCCTGCCTTCAGGTTCCCAGAGCCCCTGTTTCTCCCACACCTCTGGTCACTGCTCCCCCCAGGGGTAGGGACTGAATTACAGCCATCTCTGAGGGAAGACTGAGCGCCGGAGCTGGTCAGCAATAATTTGCTGAAGAAGTATACGTCTGCCCAGCCCCGATGGTAAGGTCCTTGAAGGTAGGGGCTGGATGGTAGTGCTTTTATGTCCTTCCTTCCCCCAACCCCCACGCGGTAGTACGCATATGGAGGGCCAACCAACCAGTTGCTGTTGAGTCCACTCCAACTCATGGGGACCCGATGTGTATCAGAGGAGAACTGTGCCCCACAGGGTTTTTAATGGCTGGGTTTTTTCTGAAAATAGAGCACCAGGCCATTCCTCTGAGGCATCTCTGGGTGGACTCTAATCTCAAACCTTTCGTTAGCAGCCGAGCACATTAATCACCTGCACCATCCAGGACTCCATAGGTTCATAATAAAAGAATGAATGGGTGAGCCTTTCCCCCCACCTCCTTGGGCCTTACAAAGTCCATGTGGGGTCAACTTCCAGGCACAAGTTCACAGACACCCTCCCCCATACCTGAGACCATGACCGGGGTGCTTCTGGGAGGGTGGCTGGGTGCTAAGACTCCTCCCTCCTCCATCCCAGGGGTCACCTCCGTGCCCAAAGTAGTCATTGTAATCTGGGCCCCCAGCAGCATCAGCTCCTCCCCACTCCAGCCTGTGTCTGGCAGCGTGCCCCACCTCTGGGCCTCTGTTTATTTCAGAAATGCTGACTCACTGGCCCAACAGCTTGTGCCAAAAGACTTAGCCAAGGAAATCAGCTACAAGAAAATCCCAGAAAGCAGGCCAAGGGCAAAGGAAAGCACTTTTTGGACTGTCCCATGCCCTACACCCCCAAACCCTCTTCTCTGTATGAGGCACTGAGAGTTGTTGCAGACAGGTGTTCATGGGCTGAGGAAAGGCCACACACATCCTCTCTGTCCTAGTCTGGGTAGAAGAGCCTCCCCATAAAAAAAAAACCTGGTAAATCTTTATGGAAGCAGATTGCCACGTTTGTTACCCGTCGAGCGGTGGGTAGGCTTGAACCACCTATCCCTTTTGTTTAGTAGCTGAATGCTTAACCATTACTCCACATGCACTGTTCTGAAAACCAGGAGACCCAAGTTCTTGCCTGCCAACTCGCTGCATGACCTCTCCTCCCATCCCTGGACCTCAGTTTCCCTGTCTCTAAAGGAAGAGTTAGAATCTTCACTTATCTCTAAGATTCCTTCCAGCTCTAGGTTTATCTGAAACGATGTCTGAGCTGCTCTGGGTATCAGATTCCTAATGCAGCAACCAAGAGTGATCAGTCTTGTCTGTCTATCAGCAGGCGAGAACTTGGAAAAATGACAATGTGCATGACAGTTGTACAGCAAACTCCCCCAGATGCCCTGTGTCACCAGGAGGAAACTGAGATACTGGAAAACTTGTTGGGTTTCCCACAGTCACGCTCTCTGACCCTGTTGGGTAAAGAAACCTCAGTTGTTACGGAATCGACTCCCAAATTATGGTGACCCATGTGTGTCAGAGTAGAACTGTGTTCCACTGTTTTCTGTGGCTGATTTTTTACTGCTATTATTATTTTTTTAATTTTTATTGTGCTTTAAGTGAAAATTTACAAGTCAAGTGAGTCTCTCATACAAAAATTTATATACACCTTGCTATATACTCCTAATTGCTCTCGGCCTAATGAGACAACCTGCTCTTCCCCTCCACTCTCTGTTTTGTGTCCATTCCACCTGCTTCTGACCCCCTCTGCCCTCTCATCTTCCCTCCATCTGTGGCTGATTTTTTCTGAAGTAGATCTCCAGGCCTTTCTCCCAAGGAGTTTCTAAGGGGATTCAAACCTTCAACTTTTCAGTTAGCAGCCAAGTGTGTTAACCATTTGCACCATTCAGGGACTCTGTAACCTGACCTTACAAATACCAGTAAATTTCCAGGAGTCCTTAAACTAGCCCAAGCCAGATCTGGCCCACCCCCCATGCACAGAAGGGCCAACTGTGATCACTAATTGACCTCAACAGAGGACATAGCGACAGGAGGAAGGAATCAGAAGGACAATCATCACCCAGACCCTATTCTAAAGCAAGAGGTCTGACAAGAATCACATCACCTCCTGTTTCCTTACCACCTTCTAGAATTTTCCCTCCCCAGTACACCTGTGCGGCTGCCATCTTGCTGCCCAAATTACATATAAGCCCTGCTTCCCTGTCACTCAGGGAGCCAGATCTGAGGAACTGCCTCCTAGCTCCTTGCTCTGCGCATTGCAATAGAGATACATTCTCATTGGGTGTTCAGGTAATTGGCAAGTCTGAGCAAGCTGGACAAGGACCCACCTTCTGGGACCCCTGAAATAACAGCCTTGACCCCTGAGGCCCTCACCAAAGCTGCCTTCACCCCCTCCTTGTCTCTGCCAGAAAACCCTAGACAGCTAGATCTCACAAGCCATGACCGATGGTTCCCGCTACTCACCGGTAGTCTGCTTTTCCTCCTCAAGTCAGCGGGGGTGTAGATGTTTAAGTAGAGGCAGTCTTCAGAAAACTTGTGAGGAATGGTCTCATTTCTGTTGGTAATGAATTGCCAGGTCATCTCTTCTGAAAATGCATCTTGGGAGCACCTGGGGACAGAGGGAAGAAAGAACTGCTGAGCTTCAACCAGGTCTAAGCGAGGCAGTGTCTCCAGGGGTTGGGACAGGACGTGGATTGAGAGGATTAAGCCTCTGCGTGGAGTCTTTACTATCAGACGCCAACACATTGGAACGGTAAGGGGTTACCTGGGGGTGGAGGGGACCTAAGAGGGGCCGGAGGTGGGGAAGCTGGGACTCACTAAGGTATGCCACTCAGAATGTCATTTCTTGGAACTTAACCCTAAAGAAATGTTGATGGCTCTGCACAAAGGTTTAGCTACAGGGTGTTCACCGTAGTGTTATTTATATTATCAAAAAAACATCAAAAAAAGTTCAGTACCCAAAATAGGAGACTGGATAAATAAATTATGGTTTAAGCACCCAAAGCAATGCAGCTATGAAATGTCAGACTATGATATTTAGTGCCATAGGACAATGTTCAGGATATACTTCTAAGTGAACAAAAGAGGCAGCCAAACTATCTGTAGAGTATGATTCCATCTCAAAAGGAGAAAGTATAGTTATACAATAGGAAGGAAAAAAAAAAAAAACTAAAAAAAATTCTGAAATATTCACAGCCGTTCTCTATGGGTGGTAGCGTTGTGTATGATTTTAATGTTCTTACATCTGTGTTTTTTTTTTTTTTTAACTTTTCTGTAATGAATAATATTACATGTGTGATTGAGAAATGAAAACTGTGAGTAGTGTATTTAAAAAAAAAAAAAAAAGGAAAGCAGCAAAAGTCTGGGCTTTGGAAGCCCCGAAAAATGTCTTGCTGGGGAGAATAAGGTCTAAATGGGTGGAGGCAGGTGCCCCAGGTCCCCAACGGGAGGCACGGGCCAGCCAGGAAAGCTTTGACCTTTTGCCCAGCTTGGCCAGGGGGATGGGGACCCATGAACCATTCTCTGCTCATGAAGGGTCAGCTGGACATACCCGGGAGGTGGTAATTCACCTAGTAGTCACACTCTCCTCACCTGCCCACTCCCCAACCAAGCCAAGGTTCAAGGCATGATAATAAATAGGATCATTACTTCTGATCCCTTCTCCCAGTCAATTGTTTATTTTTCCCAAAGCATTTATCATAATCTAACATATAACTTAACCCTATGGGGCAATTCTGGAGCCCTGGTGGTACAACGGGTTAAGAGCTCAGGCTGCGAACCAAAAGGTTGCTCTTCAAATTCACCAGCTGCTCCTTGGAAACCCTATGGGGCACTTCTACTCTGTCCTATAGGGTTGCTATGAGTGGAAAATGACTCGATGGCACCTAACAACAACAACAACTTGGAGTCAATTCTACTCTGTCATAGGCGCCCGGGAGGCGCGGCAAGCAGTTTGCAATCAGCTGCTAACCTAATGGTTGGAGGTTCAGACCCACCCAGCCATTCCATGGAAGAAAGTCCTGGTGAGCTGCTTCCTTCAAAAGTATGGCCAAAAAGTCTACAGAAAATGTCAGCCCTGTAACACTGGGGGTCGACATGCGTTGGAGTCAACTCGGTGGCAATGGGTTTGGTTTTCGTTTTCTAAACATATTACATAATTTATTAAGTAATATATATATATTTTTTTTTCAGAGAAACCCTGGTCGTGTAGGGGTTAAGTGCTACGGCTGCTAACCAAGAGGTCAGCAGTTCAAATCCACTAGGTGCTCCTTTGAAACTCCATGGGGAAGTTCTACTCTGTCGTATAGGGTCGCTATGAGTCAGAATCGACTTGATGGCTGTGGGTTTGGTTTGGGTTTTATTTTTTTTATCTGTCTCCCCCTCCTAGAATGCAAGTGCAATGAACAGAGAAGTTGTTGTTTTGTTCACTTAATGAATCCCAGAACAAACTAGAAGCCAGCCAGACGATTGCCTTGACTCTTTTCTGCGTCACTTGGAAGCCATCATCCCCACCGAAAGATGCCGAAGCCACATCCCAGCGACTTACATTGGAGGGTAAGAGGTGGCATCCTTCACGAAGCTCCAGGACTCCGCAGGCTGTGGAGGAGCGAATCTCAGGGATCCAAGAGGGGGCTTGGCAAAGGGGATTCCCAGGAAAACAGCCACGGGCTGTGCAAATCCTTCTAAGCTGACAAACTTCCCCAGGACTTTGCCATGGACGGTGTCCACCACAGGTGGCGAGGATGGGTGCCCTGCTGGACATTGAGAGGACACGAAGACACATCAGAGATCAAAAAGAGCAACTCAAAAAATGCTTTAGAGATACTTTATGGTGCTTTGATTGGCCTTTACCCCACCCTGTCCCTGGCTAAGTACCATCTTAAAGACCAGCAGCTGTGTTCCAAGTGTGGGACCCTGGTGCCTGGTTCCAGAGGAACAAAGCAGATCTGATTCAGAACATTGTAGTTGACTCTTCTGACCTCTCTAGGGGCTACCCGAGTGTGATGTTTGCTGTGGGTTTTTCATAAATACCTTTTATCATTTTGAGCAATTTCCCTTCTATTCCTACTTGACTGAGAAATCCATAGAGACAGAGTAGACTGGTGGTTGCCGGGGAGTGGGGAAGAAGACAGTGGGGAGCAACAGCTCACTGGTAAGGGGCGTTAGTTTGGAGTGATGGGAATGTGTGGGAACCAGATAGAGGCGGTGGCAGCACAGCACTGTGAATGCACTGAATGCCACGGGATTGTTACTTTAAGATGGTTAATGTTATGTTATGTGAATTTCACCTCAATAGATTATTAAAAATAAACAGAAATAAATGCACAAAGGAGGCTGCTAGGATTGACTATGACATTTGGTTTCCTCTCTTAGAAGTCTCTGGAAGCATTTCACCCAGTAGATGCTGAGCTGCATGCTAGATGAGAGGATGAGCAAGAGGTGACCCTGATTCTCAACAGTTGTGAACCTTGCAGGGAAAGTGAGGCCCGGATATATCTGACCCTAATGTGGGAAGAACGTGGTCAGTGTCCTGGGAGAGGTACCAGTGAGGTGCTACAGGAGTTAGAAGTGGAGTGATGCCTTCTGGTTGGTGGCATTGTGAAGGAGGTGGCACTGGAGCTGGAACTGGCAGGAGGGGAGGATTTGAACCAGAGGAGATAGAAGAGGGCCTATAAACCATAAAGCAGACAGAATATGCTAAGGCTCTGAGACGGCAAAGTGCAAGGTCTGCCCAGGGAAGGACGAGTGGCCTACTTGGGCCAGGTGGAATCTAGGAGGGGTTGGTCACCCTGGAATGGGAGAGGTGCATGCCAGGGAGGGCCTCCAATGCCAGCCTAAGGGTTTGGGCTTCAGTCAGTGGAATAATGAGCAGCACAGGACAGTTCTGGAATAAGGGAAAGTGGCCCAGCAGCTGGAAGAAGATTCTTCTGGTGGCTCTGAGCAGGTGTACCCGGCAGGGAGAGAGTCTGGGGGTCAGATTCTTGTCTGTTCCAACTCCATCCTTGTAGAGCAGACAAGTCTTCCCTCTTGAGCTAATATTCACCTCCCTGCAGCTTCCACCATCAGTCCTGGTTCTACCTGCTCTGGGACTGCACTGAACTAACCTATCTGCTCTTCAGGCACTTAGCCATGCCCATCCCTCGAGCCTTCTCTTTTACAGCCCCAGTAGCCTTCATGTGTTTAAACATTCCTCATAGGAACTGATTTCTAGCCTCCTGTCCTCCCACTTGCTTCCCTTTGGGTACAGACAAACTGTCAACATCTCCTGAAAGCACGAGCCCAGAACAGAAAAGAATAACATAGATATGGCCTTATGGACGAATATCTAATGATATGGGACACTCTTCACGCAAATGTAGGTTACAAAGCAGTATCCATGTCGGATACTGTTAACAGTCAGTCCCATACTGTGGACATTCAGATTGCTTTCTTTTGTTGTTGTTGCTAAATTGTTACAAATGACCGTGAGATGGACTCTCTTGAGTGTACATATATCGAAATGCCAATGGGTGATGTCATTACAGGTGACATTTTTTGTGTGTGTGTGCTTTTCAAGTTTTCTGCACTGAGCATGGATTCCTTTTTATAATTAGAAGGAAAAATATGAAGAAATACAGTTAATGTATATAAGGAATTTTGAAGATGGTATTGATAGGACCTGGCACCTGACCGGATGTGGGGGACATGGAAGGGAAAGGAAGAAGACCAAGAGGCTAGCTTGTGGTCCTGGGTTTTGTTTCAGATTCATTTCGCTGAGGTTCAGCCAGATAACCAGGTGAGAAGGTGCCACAGGAAGTGAGCACTTCAAGACTTGAAAGGGGCAGGGTGAGGCCATGGGTGCGTGAGGATTCACTGAGGAGGCCGGTGTGAGAGGAAAGAGAGAGAGCTAAGGATAAGGAACAGGGGACAGCTACAGCTGAGCCTGAGAAACTCCCTCAGAGGGGTGGTAGGGGTCACAGTGGGGTGGTGGGGAGACAGCATCATGGCAGACAACGGGGAAAGAGGAAGAGGGGCTGGCCAAGTGAGGAGAGTGCTTCAAAGATGTCAAGGAGAATAAATTGAGAAGAATCCACTCGACCTGACCTTTATTAGCTCAATGATAACCTTCAACAGTGAATAGAAGTCAGATTTCCCAGGTTTAGAAAGTGGGTGGATGGAATGGGGGCATAAACAATAATGGTAATAACAGTGGTTGCCACTTACGTTATGACTCCAGCTCGTTTAAATTAAGCCTCAAAACAACCCTGCTCGGTAGCTGTTAATACACCCATTTTACAAAGAAGTAAACTGAGGATGTGAAAGCAGCCAGTGTGGACTTTGTAAAGATGGAGACTGGATACAGTAACCAGCATAAGGAAATGTATCACACTGCAAATTCAGTTCCTTTCTCACTGTGCCCTCACACTCAGTCCCAGCCTCTCACAGTGTCACAGCCACCAACTCTTTTTGTTCCAGAAAGAAGACAGAATCCAGGTGGGATCTGGGCTCTCAGCATATCAACAGGGAGAGTGCTGGCCTGGTTTCCAAAGCCAGTGATGCATCCCAGGGCATGATTGCCTGGTTGACCTTGGGCAAGTACTTTCCCTCTCTGCACCTCAGTTTCTCCTTCTCTAAATGGCACAGATGCATTCTGAGGTCCCTGGCTGTACCCCTTTATGTATCGACTCCTTTTTCATGCTTCCTCTATATCAGGAGGAGCCCTGGTGGCACAGTGGTTAAGAGCTTGGCAGTTCGAATCCACCAGCCACTCCTTGGAAACTCTGTGGTGCAGTTCTACTCTGGAGCAGTTCTACTCTGTCTTAGAGGGTTGCTATGAGTGGGAATCAACTCCATGGCAAAGGGTTTGCATTTGGTTTATGGTTTTCTGTATTTTGCACTATCTTAATTGCTTTGGAAACGATAACCTATTTCATCCTCACAACAGCCCAGTGAGGTAGTTACTATTATCATTCCCATTTCAGAGATGGAAAAACAGAGGCACGGAAAAGTTAAGGAGAGCACACAGCTAGTAAGTGCCGAGCTGGATTCAAACCCAAGCACTCTGGCTTTAGAGTTCATGCTTTTAATTCTCTGCTAAGCCATTTCCCGTGACTTGGCCATATCTTGACTAATAAAAGACCTCATCTGTGAGGCATGAGGTGAGCTCTTTGCTGCCCTGCAGGTAGGGCGGTCGTTGCCCAGTGTTTATCCGCTCTTGCACCACCTTGAGGACCCAGGTTGGGCTGGCCGGTTTCTCCAATTGGTAAGGCACGCCCTGTTAACTGAATGAGACTTCTACTTTGCCCTGAATACAACTCCGTCCAATTCTCCCAAAACAAGGATTTCCAGTTGTGTCCCCCAATATTTGTATTTCAAAATGACTCACCCCGAACCATGGCAGCGGCGAGGGAGGCCAGGACCAGAGCAAAGAACCGCATCGTGGAAGGGTTACTGTATCTGCAACCAGCGAGGTCTCCGCGCGCTCCAAGTTGCTTCACAGGTCGAGGTGCTTCGCTGGTCCCTCCCCAGTGCCCAAGCTCCTGGCCAGGCCCCTGGTTAGCCTTAACAGAAGATATCTTGAAAAGCTATCCCTCTTGTAAGGATCTCTGGGGCGGGGCGGGGAGGGTGCTAAGCCACGCCCACCTGGAATATGACCTCTTATCTAAGCAGCCTGAACAAACTCTCTAATTCCCAAAGTTACAAACTTATTAAACAGCTTGTTACATAAGGGTTGCCACTTTTGCTGGACCTTGATCTCAGTGCCCTGTGAATTTCCAAAGGCAAGCAGGCAGAAGCCCAGGAGCAAGATGAAGCTTTGATCATGGAAACTCAAAACAAACTTTAAAATTGTTAGAGAAACTCCCATCCCCAGAACTGCTGGGTAATTTAGGACAAATCTCTTAGCTTCCCTGGGCTTAAATTTCCTAGAGTTCTAGGCTCTCAAATTTGGAAGATATCTTAAATTTCATCCAATCCCCCAT